>NW_027361818.1:13881250-14495625 GCF_039654945.1 Dendrobates tinctorius
CACACTAGATCACGAAAAAGGACAAGTATCAAGATCTCTGGTGGCTTTACTACCCAGACTGAATGATGATGTTCACTTAAAATTTTAAGACCGAGATTCACAATAACAGTTTATATGAAGATCTGGCAGTAGGGGCATCCTCCTGAGCATCAGCGACCTCCCTCTCCAGATCAGGACATATAGTTGCAATAGCTACCTCTTTCTGTAGTAAAGGAACTAGTTTAGAATTATCTCTTCCCCCAGGAAAACAACAATATAATGCATCCACCATGTTTATTAACCTTTCAGGTGTTTCACAGGAGCAAAAGCAACGTGGAAGGAAAAAAGAACATTTAAGTTTTTAGTCATAAAAATGATCTTTTATCAACTTTTTTTATTTTCACGATGGTAAGAGGAGAAAATGGACAGAAAAAGTTGTTTTGAAGTTTCTCCTGAGTAAGCCGATACCCCAATTGTGGGGGAAAACCACTGTTTGGGTGCATGACACGGTTCGGAAGGGAAGGACAGCCATTTGACTTTTTTAAATCAAAATTAGCTGGAATTGAGATCGGACGTCATGTCGCATTTGGAGAGCCCCTGATGTGCCTAAACAGTGGAAACCCCCCACAAGTGACCCCCATTATGGAAACTAGACCCCCTAAAGAACTTATCTAGATGTGTGGTGAGCACTTTGAACCCCCAAGTGCTTCACAAAAGTTTATAACATAGAGACATGAAAATAAAAAAATCATTTTTTTTCGCAAACATGATATTTTAGTCCCCAAAATTTTATTTTCTCAAAAGTAACAGGAGAAATTGGACACCTAAAGTTGTTGTCCAATTTGTCCTGAGTACGCTGATATCCCATATATGGGAGGGAACTACTGTTTGAGTACACGGCAGAGCTCAGAAGGGAAGGACTTCTTGAAAAAAAATTGGCTGGAATTGAGATCAGACAACATGTCGCGTTTGGAGAGCCTTTGATGTGCCTAAACAGTAGAAACCCCCCACAACTGACCCCATTTTGGAAACTAGACCCCCTATGGAACTTATCTAGATGTGTGGTGAGAACTTTGAACCCCCAATGTTTCACTAAAGTTTATAATGCTCGACCAGGAAAAAAAAATTTTTTTTTACAAAAATGATTTTTTTAGCCACCATTTTTTTATTTTCCTAAGGGTAACAGGAGAAAATGGACCCCAAAAGTTGTTGTCAAATTTCTTCTGAGTACGATAGTACCCCATATGTGGGAGAAAACTAGTGTTTAGGTACACGTCGGGGCTCGGAAGGGAAGTAGCGACGTTTTGGAATGCAGACTTTGATGGAATGGTCTGCGGGTGTCATGTTCCTTTTCCAGAGTCCCTGATATGCCTAGACAGTAAAAACATCCCTCAAGTGACCCTAATTTGGAAACTAGACCCCCTAAGGAACTTATCTAGATGTGTGGTGAGAACTAAAGTTTACAATGCCTGGCCGTGAAAAAAAAAACATTTTTTTTTCCGCAATAATGTTTTTTAGGCTTCAATTTTTTATTTTGCCAAGGGAAACAGGAGAAATTGGACCCCAAAAGTTGTTGTCCAATTTGTCTTGAGTAGGCTGGTATCCCATATATGGGAGAAAACTACTGTTTAGGCACACGTTGGGGCTCGGAAGGGAAGTAGTGACGATTTGGAATGCAGACTTTGATGGAATGGTCTGCAGGTGTCATGTTCCATTTGCAAAGCCCTTGATGTGCCTAAACAGTAGAACCCCCAAAAGTTACCCCATTTTGGAAAATAAACCCCCAGGGAACTTATCTCGGTCTGCCAAAACAGTGGCAATGCCCGAGTGCCCTCTTTTTGGAAACTAGACCCCCAAGGAACTTATCTAGATGTGCCTAAACAGTGGCAATGCCCAACAAGTGCACCTTTTTGGAACTAATCTACAGTTTCCTGTTATGTAAATTTAAATAAATTAGTAATGCATGGAGGTGTGGTACAGTTTGAAGCATTCTTTCATACACAGGTCAGGTTTTTCGGGGCAGGTGTTGCATTGATACATGGTGTCCTTGTGCATTCCCTTTTGTAACACATTTGGCACCTATGTTGCAACTTACATTTTTTTTTACAGTTTGCAGGACCCACCAAAGGAAATGCTGACCTGGTACGAGCACCTTCAGTTCCGGAAGTACTTGGTCGGCTCCTTCCTGAAGGTACGTCATATCGGTGTGGCCTGTACATCGTGACAGCAGGAAAGCGTTGAGCATTGCTATTTGTACGATGTGCATGGCCAGCTTCTTGTACCACACCTTTGCCTTTCTTAAAGCATGTACGGTTGAAGGAGTTGATCAGAGATCAACGCCCCCCATGTTTTTGTTATACCCCAGTACACAGTCCTGTTTGCAGACCGGTGTAAAGGTACCTTGTACAGTGCTAAGTGCGCTGCCATCACCGTGTATGGTAGTGAAGAAAAATACATCCCTCTTGTCCTTGTACTTGACCATCAGCAGGTGGTCGCTACATTGAGCTCTGCTGTTACCCCTTCTGAGGATCTGCCCAAGTAGCATTTTTGGGAGTGCTCTCTGATTTTTGTGCACAGTACCGCAGGCTGCAGTACCTCGTGCAGAGAGGGATTTGAAGAGTGGGATGTCAGTATAAAAGTTATTGGTGTAGAGGTGATAATCTTTATCCAGCAGTGGGTGCACCAAATCCCACAAAATTTTCCCACTCACTCCTAGGACAAAGGGGACATTTAGGGGGTTCAATCCTGGTGTCCTTCCCTTTGTAAACTCTAAACCTGTGGGTGTACCCTGAGGTACTCTTACACAGCCTGTAGAGTTTAATTACATACCTGGCCCTCTTGCTGGGCAGGTGCTGATGGAATCTGAGCCTTCCCTTAATATGAACTAAGGACTCATCCATGCAGATGTCCCTTTTGGGGCAGTACACTTCAGCAAACTTTTTGTTGAAGTGTTCGATGACCGGCTGAACTTTGAACAGACGATCAAAGTTGGGGTCATCTCATGCGGGACACTGTGCATTATCAGTATAATGCAGGAATTTGTGGATGGCCTAAAAACGTGTTTGGGCCATGACCATTCGGAATACATAATTGTTGCATAAAACATCAGCACTCCAATATTGCAGAAGTTCTGGCTTCTTCAGGATCCCCATGTGAAGGAATAGGCCCCAAAACTGGATAATTTTAACTGTGTCTACAGAAGACCAATTATAAAACGATGAACCTGAGTTTTGTGCCAAAAATTGACAAGCATATAAATTAGTTTGGCCCACCATGAAGTTTACAAAATCCTCAGAGAAAAATACTTTGAAAAAGTGTAGTTCTGTGAGGCCGGTGGTGTCAAACTTGATTCCTAATTCTGACACAAAATCAGGAATCAGTGGCTCATAATTTTTGGGGAGCGAGGTCCATATGGGGTCCGTAATGGGGTGCGCTGGTTCATCTTCTGGAATGGTGGGCAGTGGTTCCTCCTCTGCCCTGGAACATCTATGTGGCGGTTCAGCAGGACCTGAGGAGGAAGATAAGGAGGAGAAAGAGGACTACGAATCTGAGAAAGAAATGTGGGATCCTCTTCCTCGCTATCAGTGTTGGAGGCAAGGAAAGCATCTGCCTCATCCACTGAATAGCATTGTTGAGATGAATGGGATGGGCGGGATGACATTTTATGATTATGATGATTGTGTCAGCACTTTATTTTTAATTGTGTGTGTGGGGGAGTAATAGTGAATGGTGTAAAATTTTGTCTAAAAAGAAAAAGCTAAAAGAGAAAAAAATGTCTGTGAAAAGAAAAGTGTAAAACAGCAGGCACGAACTCTGACGAGTGAACTGCGTCACATAGCAAAGTTCGACCACTGCTGGATGTGCGCACGGAGGTAGCGAAAAAGAAAAGTATCTTAAACAGCAGGCACAAGCTCTAATGAGTGAACTGCAACACTTATCAAAGTTCGGCGGCTGCTAGATGTGCGCACGGAGTTGGCGCAAGGGGGTAGTGAGAAATAAAAATGTAAGACAGCAGGCACGAGCTCTGATGAGTGAACTGCGTCGCTAATAAAAGTTCGGCGGCTGCTGAATGTGCGCACGGAGGTGGCGCAAAGGGGGGTGAAAGAGAAATGCGAGCACGAGTGTTGCTCGGTGAACTGCATCACCAATCAATACTCGGTGGCTGCTAAATGTGTGGATGGAGGTGGCGCAAAGGGGGTGGAAAGGCATAGAAAGAGGAGGAAAGGGAAGGGGGATAGGGGTGGGTGAAGAGAGTTCGGGCAGGGAACAGGGATCAAAACACTTACAGTTGTAGTCTCTCTTCTTTCTTCTATCTTGTCTTCTTTCTTCTTTTTTCAGCAAGGATTGTGGTGTCATAGGCTTCTGTGGCACCACAATGCCCAGCACACCAGGAGATCCTGTAGCATGGTGACTGCACTGCAGAAATCCTCAACTAGTGTGAGGACCTGCCCTGCAGTCATAGACAGGTCACAGAGCGGTCACACCGCTGCTCTGCCCTGTTATTGGAGGTGATCGATGATTACATCACAGCTCCGATCCTAGGCAGGTCACCGACAGGGCACAGCGTGGTCACACCATGGATCTGCCCTGCGATTGGCACCATCGATGTAATCATCGAGTGCGCCAATCAGCAGCTCCAAGTCATGTCTGGCCTTTGCTAGGCACCTGCATAGGATTGGAGCTCACAGCTCTGATCCTAGGCAGGTCACCGGCAGTGCTGTGCCCTGCAATTGGCACGATCAATGTGATCGGTGATCGCGCCAATCAGAGCAGATTTTGGCAATGCCTGGTGTTGCCAGGTACCAGACTAAGATCGAGTACCTCGGTACTCAACATTATTATTGTTAATGTTGTTACTTATGATTGTTGTGTTTGTAACTGTTAAACTGTAAAGCGCTGCAGAATATGTTGGCGCTATATAAATAAAAACTATTATTATTACTCCATCCTAGGCTGGGACATCACTGTTTCAGGCAATCTGATTGGCTGAAACAATGAGATAGGCTGTGGTTGGCTGTTCAGAATTGAACAGCCAGTCACAGCAATAGTAAGTGCGGGTGGGCGGCGACACCACCCAGGATGACGGCACCATCTACTCACAGGTAAGATGGCGCTGGAATTTTATTGCGATCACCGCGACTTAGGTTGCAGTGTTGCATTAAAGACATGATGTAATATTCCATCCATGGTCAAACAGGCCCAGGTCACATGGACGGAATATTACGTCGGATGTCTGAAAGAACAATGACCATCTTGCCGGTATAGGTGTAAGACACTTTGCAGATTCTAAATATAAAAGATTTTTATGATCGGTGATCAATATGACCGAATATACTGCACCCTCCAAAAAATGTTCCCACTCTTCAAAAAGCCACTTTATTGCCAAAAGTTCCTTATTCCCAATGTCATGACTTTTTTTAAGAGGATGACCATTTCTTTGAAAAGTTTGCACATGAATGGCCGAGTGATGTCAGGCTGTATAAGAATTGAATTTCTGTAAGAGAAATGTTTCTTTAACACCTTCACCCCCGGGCCATTTTCTGCTTTTGTGTTTCTGTTATTTTCTCTCCTTCTTCCCAAACCCATACGCTTTTGATTTTTTCAGTCAATATAGCCATGTAAGCATTTGTTTTTTGCAGGACAAGTTGTAATTTTGAGCGACACCATTTCTACCATATCGGGTACTGGGAAATGGGAAAAAATTTCAAGTGCTGTGAAATGGCAAAAAAAGTGCAATTCCACAATAGTTTTTTGGATTTTTTTTTAGCATGCTGACCAAATGCAAAGACTGACCTGCTTTTATGATTTTACGGGTAATTATGAGTTTGTAGATACCAAACATGTCTAGTTTCTTTTTTAGTTAACTGGTGAAAAAAAAATCCAAAATTTGTTAAAAAAAATTGCTTCATTTTCTGACACCGACACTCAATTTTTCATGATATGGGGCTGGGTGAGGGCTTATTTTTTGCGTGCTGGGCTGATGTTGTCATTGATATCATTTTGGTGTAGATACAATGTTTTGTTACCCCCTTTATGGCATTTTAATTCTGTTATGTCGTTTACCGATCGGACTAATTATTTTCATATATTTGTAAATAGCGTGATTCTGAAGGTAGCGATATCAAATATGTGTATGTGTTTTAATTGTTTTATTTTGAATGGGGGTGAGTTAAACTTTTAAATATTTTTAATTTAAAAATTTATTTTTTTTTTTTACTTTACACTTGCTTCAATAGTGTCCATGGGAGATTAGAAGCTGCGATCATGTGATCACTTGTGCTACGCAGAGCAGGGCTCTAGATCTTGGCCGGTAAACATTTTTTTGACCTAGCCACAGAGGAACACCCGGGTTGCTAACCCCCTCACCAACAGAGCTCTCCGTGGTTAAGCACCAACCTACATCTCCTCTCTGGGCTCAGTCTACCATCCTATCCTCTGTCCAACTAATGACCTAAGACTAACATCCTCAATAATCCGAACCTCCCACTCCCATCTCTAAGACTTCTCGCTTGCTGGGCCTATTCTGTGGCATGCATTACCACTGACAATTCAATTAATTCCCAATATTCCCAGTTTTAAGCGTGACCTAAAAACACATTTCTTTAGACTGGCCTATCGCCTCCCTCCTTACTTATCTAACTATCCCCATTTGGCCCATAAAAAAATGTTCTTTGAAATCATGACCCCCATAGCATCTGTACACACCCTCGATGCACTTAATAACCCTCTGTGTCTGTACTGTACACACACTGGCTGGCGACCGGATCATGCATCTTTATGTGCAGACCCTAATTAGCATATTATGGCTGTATTGTACATTATAAGCACATTTCACCATTTGTCGTTTGTGTCTCTTCTATTCCCTCATAGCTTGCAGCTAGAAAACAGCAGGGCCCTCACTCCTCTTGTATCTGTGTTATGCTTATTCTGTAATGTATTGATTGTCTGTACGTGTCCCCTCCAAAATTGAAAAGTGCTGCAGAATATGTTGGCGCTATAGAAAAGAAAATTATTATTATTACTACTAATAGCTTTCATACTGCTTCAAATTTTGGATGGTGGATTGAGCAGTGGTTTGGGCTATTTTTTGTACAACCTAAACCTGCTTTAGTCTTCTCCACAACTTTATCCCTGACCTGTCTGCTGTGTTCCTTGGTTTTCATGATGTTGTTGATATCTAATGTTCCCAAACTAACCTCTGAGGCCTTCACAGAACAACTGTAGATTTACTGAGAATACACATAGATGTATTCAATTTAGTAATTATGTGACTTCTGCAAGCAAATTGTTACACAGTATTTTTTTGTTAGAGGTAGTAGACTTTAGGAGGCTCAATACAAATGCACATCACAATTTTCAGATTTAGCCTATACTCTTCACAAATACTTGCTACCTTGTGCTGGTATCACATAAAATTCTAATAAAATACATTTAATTTTTCCTACCAATGACTAGAGTTGAGCGAAACGGGTCGAACAATTTCAAAAGTCGCCGACTTTTGGCAAAGTCGGGTTTCATGAAACGAAACCTGACCCTAGGATGAGGTCGGCCACGAGGTCGGCGACTTACGCGCCAAAGTCGCGTTTCAAAAGTTTGTTTAGCGCTCTTTTTCAGCCAATCAGGATCCACGGACACTGTGGGCAACGTGATGACATAGGCAGGGGTCGCCACCATCTTTCAGAAGGGCATGCAAGTGATTGGCTTGCTTTGGTGGGCGTCACAGGGGTTATAAAAGGGCGTGCACGCCGACCGCCATCTTACTTCTGCCGATCTTAGCATAGGGAGAGGTTGCTGATTCTGTAGGGAGAGCATTAGGCAGGGAAGAAGAAAAAAAAACTGCTTCTGCTGCTAGCGATTTTGCCTGTGCAACACACCAGTCACTGTGTGTGCAGTGCAAGGGGAGGCTATATAGTGGTGGATCAGCGGTGTTGGTTGTTAGGCTGCCTTC
The DNA here is from genome assembly GCF_039654945.1 of Dendrobates tinctorius. Taxonomy (NCBI): domain Eukaryota; kingdom Metazoa; phylum Chordata; class Amphibia; order Anura; family Dendrobatidae; genus Dendrobates; species Dendrobates tinctorius. The sequence continues at coordinate 13,889,178 of NW_027361818.1, forward strand.
TAAGGCTTCCTGACAGCTGCATTGCTGTTTCCCCACTGCTCTGCAAACTGCTTTTTTAAAAGCAATCCCAATTTTTTTTTTGTCCTGCTAAGGTATTGAGCGTGCATTTATTCACACCATACAGCGGTGTACGCTCCTCACACAGTACCGTGTAACGGCTGTTATCACAGCCACAGTGAAGCTATCTGTGTGTCACTGTGGAGGACTTGTTCCGTTCATACAGACCTACACTCTAGGGAGATTCCTATTCTGCCCAATTCTACAATTCACTTTTTTCACACCTGTGCCATCGAGCCTGTGACATAGCGCTCTGATATTCAGTGGGCCTCACACAATCCAAGAGTGTCCAGTGTCCACAAGTGTCTGCAGAAATTCAAAATCTCCCTTATCCTGTAGTCACTTTTTTCACACCTGCTGCATCGAGCCTGTGACATAGCGCTCTGATATTCATTGGGCCTCACACAATCCAAAAGTGTCCAGTGTCTGCAGAAATTCAAAATCTCCCTTATCCTGTAGTCACTTTTTTCACACCTGCTGCATCGAGCCTGTGACATAGCGCTCTGATATTCATTGGGCCTCACACAATCCAAAAGTGTCCAGTGTCCACAAGTGTCTGCAGAAATGCAAAATCTCCCTTATCCTGTAGTCACTTTTTTCACACCTGTGCCATCGAGCCTGTGACATAGCGCTGTGATATTCAGTGGGCCTCACACAATCCAAGTGTCCAGTGTCCACAAGTGTCTGCAGAAATTCAAAATCTCCCTTATCCTGTAGTCACTTTTTTCACACCTGTGCCATCGAGCCTGTGACATAGCGCTGTGATATTCAGTGGGCCTCACACAATCCAAGTGTCCAGTGTCCACGAGTGTCTGCAGAAATTCAAAATCTCCCTTATCCTGTTGTCACTTTTTTCACACCTGTGCCATCGAGCCTGTGACATAGCACTGTGATATTCAGTGGGCCTCACACAATCCAAGTGTCCAGTGTCCACAAGTGTCTGCAGAAATTCAAAATCTCACAGAAATTCAAAATCTCCCTTATCCTGTAGTCACTTTTTTCACACCTGTGCCATCGAGCCTGTGACATAGCGCTGTGATATTCAGTGGGCCTCACACAATCCAAGTGTCTAGTGTCCACAAGTGTCTGCAGAAATTCAAAATCTCCCTTATCCTGTAGTCACTTTTTTCACACCTGTGCCATCGAGCATGTGACATAGCACTGTGATATTCAGTGGGCCTCACACAATCCAATTGTCCAGTGTCCACAAGTGTCTGCAGAAATTCAAAATCTCCCTTATCCTGTAGTCACTTTTTTCACACCTACTGCATCGAGCCTGTGACATAGCGCTGTGATATTCAGTGGGCCTCACACAATCCAAGTGTCCAGTGTCCACAAGGGTCTGCAGAAATTCAAAATCTCCCTTACCCTGTAGTCACTTTTTTCACACCTGCTGCATCGAGCCTGTGACATAGCGCTGTGATATTCAGTGGGCCTCACACAATCCAAGTGTCCAGTGTCCACAAGTGTCTGCAGAAAATCTAAATCTCCCTTATCCTGTAGTCACTTTTTTCACACCTGTGCCATCGAGCCTGTGACATAGCGCTGTGATATTCAGTGGGCCTCACACAATCCAAGTGTCCAGTGTCCACAAGTGTCTGCAGAAAATCTAAATCTCCCTTATCCTGTAGTCACTTTTTTCACACCTGTGCCATCGAGCCTGTGACATAGCGCTGTGATATTCAGTGGGCCTCACACAATCCAAGTGTCCAGTGTCCACAAGTGTCTGCAGAAATTCAAAATCTCCCAGAAATTCAAAATCTCCCTTATCCTGTAGTCACTTTTTTCACACCTGTGCCATCGAGCCTGTGACATAGCGCTGTGATATTCAGTGGGCCTCACACAATCCAAGTGTCTAGTGTCCACAAGTGTCTGCAGAAATTCAAAATCTCCCTTATCCTGTAGTCACTTTTTTCACACCTGTGCCATCGAGCCTGTGACATAGCGCTGTGATATTCAGTGGGCCTCACACAATCCGAGTGTCCAGTGTCCACAAGTGTCTGCAGAAATTCAAAATCTCACAGAAATTCAAAATCTCCCTTATCCTGTAGTCACTTTTTACACACCTGTGCCATCGAGCCTGTGACATAGCGCTGTGATATTCAGTGGGCCTCACAAAATCCAAGTGTCCAGTGTCCACAAGTGTCTGCAGAAATTCAAAATCTCACAGAAATTCAAAATCTCCCTTATCCTGTAGTCACTTTTTTCACACCTGTGCCATCGAGCCTGTGACATAGCGCTCTGATATTCAGTGGGCCTCACATAATCCAAAAGTGTCCAGTGTCCACTAGTGTGTGCAGAAAATCTAAATCTCCCCTGTCCTATAGACACCTTGTACCTTGTTTTACATTACTATATAGTTTGTTGGATTTTTTCTACATTTCTACCAAAAATGAGGAAGGCTGGTGGAAGAGGCCGTGGAATTGGGCGGGGGTTGGCAGCTGGTAATGATGGTGTTGGTGGTGGATCTGATGGTAGTGGCAAAAGCAAAATAGGACCGAATGCAGGAGGTGTTGAGCCTGCGTCATCATCTGGCTCCATAAGGCTTCGAAGGCTTAGTTTTCTAGAAGTTGGCAAACCGCTTTTAAAGCCAGAGCATCAGGAAAAAGTTTTGTCTTACATTGCTGACTCAGCCTGCAGCTCTATTGCCTCCTCTTCTGAAGTTGTAAAAAGTAAAAGCACTGAGTCGTCATTGGAGGCTCATGTTCATGAACCACACCTTTCCTTGTGTCCTTCACCACAACCAAGATTGAAGGATGACGCAGGCCATACTACTGATTACTCCATGGAGCTGTTTTCACATACCATGCCTGGATTATCAAGTGAAATGGTGAATTACCCAGGCCAAGATGAATCTGACATGGAGTGCACTGATGCACAGCCGCTGATAGATGATTCTGCTGGTACATTCACTCAGAGCACTATATTATCCTCGCAGTGTACAGAGCCAGATTCTGACCCTGATGAGACTCAGGTGCCCCTTCCCGCACACTATACCACCATACACGGTGACACAGAGGAAGGTGCACATGACATTGAAGAGGAGGTGATGGATGACCCAGTTGTTGACCCAGATTGGCATCCATTGGGGAAGAGGGTGCTGCTTCCAATAGCTCAGATGAGGAGCATCCACAGCAGACATCAACATTGCAACAGCTGTTATCTGGCAGGCCCGGAGCACTCCAAAGACAGGTTCCAAAAATCAAAAGAGTTGCTGGACAGCTTGTCCAGAGGGTCAAAACATCACAGCGTGCTAGGCCGCAAAATGTCTGCCAAAGTAGGAAGAGTTCAGTGTGGCACTTTTTTGAACAAAATCCTCATGATCAGGCCAAGGTTATCTGTAAGAAGTGCGCAAAGACCTTTAGCCGAGGGAAAAATGTGAAAAATTTGAATACCAGTTGCATGCTTAGACATTTATCCAGCATGCACTTGCAAGCGTGGACACAACACCAAACCTCAAGTGCCACATGTGCAACTGATCACAAAGAAGGTAGTCAGCAATGCTACATTGTTTCCCCCACTGTAAGCCCACCGGTTAGCACAGCAGCAAATGTTGAGGTGTCGTTGCAAGGCCACAGCAGTCAGGGAATCCCACTGTTATATCAACGAAATACTGAATCTAGGCCATCAGAAAGAACACCAACTCCATCACCATCATCAACCCTCTCTCATTCCCCCTTTCCACCGCTACTTCTACCATATGCAGCTCTCAAGTCCAGCTCACCCTCCCAGACACTATGAGTAGGTCAAGAAAGTAATCAGTCTCTCATCCGCGTACACTGGGTTTGAACGTCCACATTGCCAAACTAATCTCGTTTGAGATGATGCCCTATCGGTTGGTGGAAAGCGCAGCTTTCCGCGAACTCATGGCATATGCAGTACCACGCTATGACCTACCCAGTCGCCACTTCTTCTCTCGCAAAGCCATCCCAGCCCTCCACCATCATGTGAAAGACTGCATTGTCCATGCACTCAAGCAGTCAGTGAGTGGAAAGGTGCACCTCACAACTGATGCATGTTCCAGTCAGCATGGCCAGGGCTGTTACGTGTCCATCACTGCGCACTGGGTTAATGTGGTGGATGCAGGGTCCACCGGGGGCAGCGGTGGTGGGACAGTGCTGCCTAGCCCACGGAATAGGAAACAGTTGGCTGTAGGAGTTCCACCCTCCTTCTCCTCCTCCTCCAGAAGCGAAAGCTCGTCCACAGAGCGCAGTCGTACGAGCATTCCATCTGCAGCTGCCACTGTTGCACACGAGGTGTCCCACTATCGAGCAGCTAGTGGAAAGCGTCAGCAGGCTGTGTTGCAGATGATGTGTTTGGGCGACAGACACACCGCCGAGGTGCTGGCCGAGTACTTGAAGCGACAAACTGAGTCATGGCTGGGCAGTGTACATCTTGAGGCAGGCAAGGTAGTTAGTGATAACGGCCGTAATTTTGTGGCAGCCATAGCCCTTTCAAAACTCAGCCACATACCTTGCTTGGCTCACACCTTGAACCTGGTGGTGCAATGCTTCCTCAAAAATTATCCGGAGTTAACAGCCCTGCTCCATAAGGTGCGAAGACTGTGCGCGCACATCTGCTGGTCGCCTGTACACTCCGTTCGTATGCAGAAGCTGCAGCGATTGCTCCACCTTCCCAACCACCGCCTCATTATCGACATTGCAACAAGGTGGAACTCCACCCTGCACATGGTGGAGCGGCTGTGTGAGCAGAGGCAGGCCATAATGCATTTGTGGGAGGATACACGGCCAGGCACTTTGAGAGCAGACATGGAGTTGACAGGTGTGCAGTGGTCGAAGCTGAAAGACCTCTGTAAAGTCCTTCAGTGTTTTGAGGAATGCACACGGCTGGTAAGCGCAGACGACGCCATCCTAAGCATGAGCATCCCACTTATGCGTCTGCTCATGCAAACTTTGACGCACCTTAAGGAGCAGGCGTCTGCAGCCAATGTTGAAGAGGAGGAAGAGGTGGAGGGAATCCTTGATGACATTCAGCCATTGTCTGCTCAGGGACCTCTCCTGGACGAGTTGGAGAAAGAAGAGGAGGAGGAGGATGATGATGGGGATGATTACTTAGGGGAGGAGGATGCATCTCGTGGGGCAAGTGAAAATGTTGGCGTGGCAAGGTCTGGTACAGGGTTTGTGCGTGACTGGAGGGATGTGGATTTGCCAGAAAGTGCTCCTCCACCCAGCACTCGCAGTGCATCATTGACACCGGGAACATTGGCCCACATGTCAGATTATGCCTTGCGGATCCTAAAAAGGGACCCCCGCATTGCCAAAATGATGAACGATGATGACTACTGGTTGGCCAGCATCCTGGATCCACGCTATAAAGGAAAATTACAAAACATCATGCCACAGGAGAACCTTGACCTAATATTGGCTAATAAACAAGCAACTCTGGTAAATCGGTTGCTTGAGGCATTCCCAGCACACAGCAGCGGTGATGGTTCTCACACGAGCCGTACGGGCCGGGGGCAGCTTGGCAGAGGTGTTCATGGTGCACACAGCAGAAGTGGCGTTGGAGACAGGGGTTTCATGAAAATGTTGTGGACTGATTTTTCAAGTACCGCTCACACAACTGGTAATACTGCATCGATGGAAAGTGACAGGAGACAGCAGTTGTCAACTATGGTTACAAACTACTTTTCCTCCCATATTGATGTTCTCCCACACAGGTCATTCCCCTTTGACTATTGGGCTGCTAAACTGGAGACCTGGCCTGAATTGGCACAATATGCCTTACAGGAGCTCGCTTTCCCAGCTGCAAGTGTGCTATCGGAAAGAGTCTTCAGTGCAGCTGGATCAATCCTGACAGAAAAAAGGACCCGTCTGTCAACCCAAAATGTGGATGATCTAACCTTCATTAAAATGAACCATGCATGGGTTTCCAAGGATTTTGTCCCACCTTCCCCTGATGACACATAGGGTGACAGAAAAATGGCTTGCTTTGGTCCACCTCTTCCTGGGACTTGACCTATTTCGCCTTTTGCATCAGCTGAATGTCCAACATCAGCATATGCCACTTTCTAAAACTCCCTAACTGTGCTGCCTCCCCCCCCCATGGCCGGGGTCACCACCTAGCGCACGACACCGTGCGAGTGCCGTTGCCCTGGACAGGTGGGTAGGCCGACTCTTGGGCGCGGGCACTGGCACAGGGTCCCTCATAGTGCAATCAAGTGTCTCTGACGGTGGTGGTGCACACCAGCCGTCAGACACACCGCCGTACTATGAGGGGCCGAGTGCCAGTACCAACGCCCACGAGTGGGCCCCCCTTGCTTGGGCAGGGCCCCAGCATTTGCAATCTTTACCTCTCTCTGCTCCTCCGCTGTGTAGTCTGGGCCGCCAAATCCATACTGTGCCTGACACCGTCTGAGCCTGCCTCCTGGTGTATTGACATATATTTTGAATGTGTACGCTATCCATACATGTTTTCCGGGGATACGGTACCCTTTCTCACCTTTGTGCAATCACGTGCAATCCATACTGGGCCTAACACCGTCTGAGCCTGCCTCCTGATGTATAGACATATCTTTTGAATGTGTACGCTATCCATACATGTTATCCGGGGATACGGTACCCTTTCTCACCTTTGTGCAATCACGTGCAAGCCATCCTGGGCCTAACACCGTCTGAGCCTGCCTCCTGATGTATAGACATATCTTTTGAATGTGTACGCTATCCATACATGTTATCCGGGGATACAGTACCCTTTCTCACCTTTGTGCAATCACGTGCAATCCATACTGGGCCTAACACCGTCTGAGCCTGCCTCCTGATGTATAGACATATATTTTGAATATGTACGCTATCCATACATGTTATCCGGGGATACGGTACCCTTTCTCACCTTTGTGCAATCACTTGCAAGCCATACTGGGCCTAACACCGTCTGAGCCTGCCTCCTGATGTATAGACATATATTTTGAATGTGTACGCTATCCATACATGTTATCCGGGGATACGGTACCCTTTCTCACCTTTGTGCAATCACATATAACCCATACTTGGCGTGAGAACGGCTGGCGAGCTGTTAAGCAAGCTACAGCACCTGTGGTTTGCACACGTAAGTTTTTCATTTTTTTCAGGAATGACGGTTAGGCCTAATTCCGGAACTGCGGGTGACCTGCACTTACTGGGAAATCAGCGTTCGCGAGTAATAATTGTAATCAGTGATCCCCATCACTAACGTTGTTCATCGGGTTATCTGCACCTGTAAGCGACAAACGCTGGCCTTTTCAGTGTAGCGCACATGCAGCCACGGACATGTAAGGGCATGACACACCAGTTATTGGCCAATCTCATGTGCCAGAGCCTCACGTGTCCCTCTAGTAAGCCAGACTCGGACCGCGGGGCATGACGGAGTCTCGTTTGTTAACGGAATTAAGCTTGCAATGTGTGCATCTGTTCTGTAGCTGGCATGGTTGAGGTTGCCCGTGTTGAGTCAAATTACGCCGTAGGCTCCACTCCTGGTGGTGCCCTTCTGGACATTCCTTTAAGGTTCAGCTTTGCAACCATACTGCCCACGTAAAACAAACACTTTGCCTTCATGAACGCTGTTTGGAGGGTCATGACTCGTGGGAATAACGCCGCCCAATCAGTTAACCTGCTAGAGAGATCCTTCGTTGCACCCAAGCATGACATCACACTCCCTATTAGGAAGGTAATGCCACTGTGATGACCATACTCCTGGGGGCGACACAAGTGCTCTGATGCCCAGCCACTGCTCGATGAATCTGCTGGTACATTGACCCAGACCACTACATTCCCCTCGCACGCTACCCGGCCTGAATCTGACCCTGATGAAACTCAGGTTACCCTTCCCATATACAGTTCCATCTTACACGGTGACAAAGAGGAAGCTGCAGATGAAAGTGCAGGTTCGGCCCACCCGCCATCAGACACACCACCATACTATCAGGGGCCCTGTGCCAGTGCCGTCGCCAACGAGTGGGCCCCCCCTGCTTGCTCAGGATCACAGCACTTGCAAGGTTGAAATACTGTGCAGTGAGATGGAAGATGGGGACAATGAGGAGTCCAGACTATTACAGGGATTCCCTAGCGAGGAGACTTATTTGATTGTTTTCAATGTTGGGACAGCAATTTTTGGGTAGCACTATACTCTGGAGAATGATAGATGGGGCCCACCATACACTGGAACATTCCAAAGGTGGACTTCAGACACTGGAGCAGCATTTACAGGGCCCATTATACACTAGAGCATTAGAAATGGGGCCCATTATGTTTGGAGCATTATTTGGGCCCATAAGACAGTGGAGCTTCATCCATTGGGACCAACATATACTGTAGCATTATGTGGAGCTCATCATATACTGTTTCAAACATTATATGGGACCAATGATTCTGTATGGAGAAATAGATGGGCCTTGTCATGAGATGTAAAAAGTGAAGTATTTTTCATTGTACTATACCGCTATTTCTCTGCCGTATCGGAGCATGATGAGTTGTGGTATTATGTGTTAAAGGGGCGCTCTTTCGCACAGGGCACATGAAAACCTGGAGCCAGCCCTACCCCCCCACAACTTTAGCCAAATAACCCCCATTTTTCAGTGAGTAACTTGTATTATGAAGTTAATTAAGGTTGACAAGCTTAAGTAAGAAGAATTGATGCTTTTGGCATTCAAATGAGCACTGTAGGTGTGTTTCCTGTCCTCCTCTCACTGCCGACTTTTATTCCCCATTGACTTACATTGGGTTTCGTGTTTTGGGACGACCCCGACTTTTCCCTATAATCGGCCGATCTTGCTCGACCCGACTTTTGGAAAAGTCGGGTTTCACGAAACGAAACTCGACCATAAAAAACCAAAAGTCGCTCAACTCTACCAATGACCAAAGAATGAGTCCATATCTCTTCAAAAAATTCATAAAAATTCCAAGAGGCTTTATTAGATCAGCATATGTACAATACCAAAAACAAAGGCCGTGCCCAATAGCATTGTCCAAACAGAATTGTATTCCGTACAATTGTATTAATTGGAGTTATGAAAGACCAGAAAAAGAAATACAATTCGGGTATATTTTTGTGTAAACCAAAGACAAAAAAAACTGATAAAATTTAAGTTTTAATTACTTGTATTAAAATTCACATTTTTTTTATAAATAACAATGAATAAAAAGAAACACACCTCAAATAAACCTTTAGAATAGGGCAGATAAGTAGATCATGCTACTCAGCAGGGAGTATAAACTAGCATGATACAATATTCCCGTGCTGGCCCAATTAGGAACCTACAGAGCTAATATCCTACCTAGCAGCGGAGGTTGGAACCCTAAATTTCAATATGGTGGCCCCGCTCAACATCGGCTGCCCTCCAATCCCTGCAAGCCCCTACACTAAAGTTACAGAAAAAACCAGCGTGCACGCACTATACAGATTGTCTATGACACTAATGAACTATGTGTGTAAGGTATCTCTGATAACTTGATAAATATCTCTGATGGATTGACTAAATAATAGAGTCCAAATCCATATAGCTATAGATGGCATCTCTGCTTGTTCACATAAAATATATATATATATATATATATATATATATATATATATATATATATATACCTCTTAGACTGTGTATCAAAGACTTAACTCTACTTGCGTAGCTTCATGCTTAAGAGCCAACTGTTTTTATAGGACTACCTGGCATCTCTTCTTTCCATAATAGCCAAAAAATCAAATAGAAGCCCTCAATATATAAAGTGCCTATGTGCTGTCTCAATACACAAAAAATGCCTTCAGGTATAAGCACAGTGCTACAGGCAAGCGGCAGAATGCCCCCACATAACCCTCCAAACATAGCCCTCCAAGCAGCACAATGGTCACAACATAGCCCTCCGAACAGTATAATGGTGCCACTAGCCTTCCAAACAGCATAACGGCCCCAACATAGCCCTCCTAACAATATAACGGCCTCAACATAGCCCTCCTAACAGTATAATGGCCCCAACATAGCCCTCCAAACAGTATAATGGCACCAACATAGCCCTCCAAACAGTTTTATGGCGCCACTAGCCCTCTAAACAGCATAACGGCCCCAACATATCCCACCTAACAATATAATGGCCCCAACATAGCCCTCCAAACAGTATAATGGCCCCAACATAGCCCTCCAAACAGTATAATGGTCCCAACATAGCCCTCCAAACAGTATTATGGCCCCAACATAGCCCTCCAAACAGTATAATGGCCCCAACATAGCCCTCCAAACAGTATAATGGCCCCAACATAGCCCTCCAAACAGTATAATGGCGCCACTAGCCCTCCAAACAGTATCATGGCCCCAACATAGCCCTCCAAACAGTACAATGGCGCCACTAGCCCTCCAAACAGTATCATGGCCCCAACATAGCCCTCCAAACAGTATAATGGCTCCCACGTAGACCTGCAAAAAGTATAATGGCCCTCACATAGCCCTCCAAAAAATATAATGATCTCCACACAACAGTATAATGACCGCACAATGTACTCATTGATTTTTGAAAAAATTCTTACATTTCCCTGTTTCCCCACTGCTCTAGTCCCCACAAAGTGTGACCTGTAGCTCTGCACATCTCTGAATAGTGGGCATGATGTAGTGACATCATTGCGCCACCTGCACTGATACTTCAGTGCTCAGACACATAGGGGGAATGATAGAGCAGACAACTTATGTCTCTCTGCTTCATCATTGCTTTAAAATGTTTCTGCATCCATTATCCTGATACTGTCGAAAGTGCAATGGCAGACCAGGCCACCAGCGCTGGCACCGCTCCCCCCATGACTCACTGGGTCCATAACAGTTGTCTGCTCTACTAGTCAGAGCATGTGCCTGTTAGAAAATGTAACAAAACCTTTCGCGTGTGGTAGAAATGGCCGGCAAATTTGGCTACTTCTCAAATTTGATCATCATTTATGCTACCTGAGAGCAGCGTGTGTTATGCAGCTCCAGTCTCTGGATGGCTTTCCATCATCTGCTACAAATACCTCACTCATTTCCTACACCCCCTGGTCCTTGGTCCCTGTCTTTGAAACTGTCGCCAAGTGGTAGAAAACTAGTCTTTAATTAACCTGCATTACAACTACTGTACATGCCTACAAGACCTGTCACACACACGTCTCCACACATTCTTCAAGTAGACATCTTATCACCCTACAAGCTGTCTCGGGTGAGAAATGTGCCACATGGCTACTCTCTCTAACCTCATATTTATACCTATCCCCTAGAACACAATCAAGTTCAATCAACAGCATGTTATGAAAGAAATACATAGTTTTTGGGGCTGAAAGCACAATATTTGACAGTAATAGCAATAAAACGATAAGTGCAATTGGTATCCAAAGTGGAGGATCTAAACACATGTACATGTACCAGTCCACTTGTAAGACGATAAATACCGACAGCTTCTTTTCAAACCTCATACGTGCACACCATGAGATTATCCATGTGGAAAAACTGCATATGAGCCCTTTGCAGTCCAAAAGTTGATCATAAAGCATCCCTTTGTGCCTCCATGACACAAGCTATTTGCAGCTTTGGAGGTGGGAATTGGCCTCCTTACGCCTTGGGTTTCTGCGCGGCTGCACACGTTGCATCATTGGCGTCAGCTCATGAGACACAACTTATACACGTCTTTCCTGTTCCCCTATCATTCCTATGTTAATTTGTCCTATTCTTCCAATTTGCAATGATTCTGATGTTATGATTGTTGTCACGGAACCTTTATACATCGGATATTATTACCTAAGATTAGATTGTTTTTGACTTTTACATAAACCCCCATGAAAACCAATTCTCAATATTTTAGTTATCGTAACATATTTCTGTCCCGGAATGTTAATCATGATGACTCTAAATACACTGTATATATTTTTTCTTTCTGAAATAACAAAAATATAATAATTTATGAGGGACAATTACAATTCTCTGTTTGCTGCTCTCTGTTTAGTATACTCAGATGTGAATTGCATCGGTTTGTTAAATTACTTGTCCCTCGATAACCAACGGCAACATATAAAAAGCTCAGAGTACCCAATGCACAACATTTCCCATAAATGCTACACAAGTCCTCCAGCTCATGGCCAAGCACATACTCCTACAGATGGGTTTGGAATAAGAGCTTTATGAGACTGAAGGGACAATTTTTCTTGCTCACAAAAGACTTGTTATCTCCCATCAGCAGGATTAGAGGCAAGACATCCTAAGATACCAGCATTTAGGCGGCAATCTATGTTTATGGTAAGTAATAAGAATAAATATAACATTGCCATCATAATAAAGTCCATTGGCACCAAAACATATGGAGATAACTTGGGCACTCATATTAGATGTGTCGGTAGGTCCCACTGGTGTCAGCAGACTCAGAAGACAATCTACTATTTCTGGGGACAGCCCCGATGATAGGGTGTTGGCTGGTTAGTTGGATAAAGATCCGGTTGCATTGTTGGATAGTAACTTGACATCCTGGAAGAGAATCAGTGTCAGATTGTAGACCTCCATAATATAAGACACTCAGTGTGCCTGAATTGTTTAATCTGTGACATACTACAGCACTTCAATAACAGTTGATTTTTTTTCATTTCTCACATCCAATAACCAAAGCGGGCACTACTAAACCCCACAGTGCTAATTTAGCCTTAAGGTCTCTCCCTCCATGCAGTTAGTGGCTTTACAGCATTATGCAGCTGTTGCAAAGTAAATCACTGCCGGACTCTTCTATCATCATGACGTCAATGTACATCATGGAGCTTCTACGTAGCGCACTCTATGGCAGATACATTATGGAGCATTATGGAATTGACATAATTATAAATTTTAAATGAGTATGTTACAAAATAGTAGATTCAAATTATCCCTACTGTCTCTGATATCAATTATTTTTAACACCTAGGGAAGAAGTTTTCATACGGAAATAGAAAAGAGTTTATGGTATTGCACAAAATCATAACCAGAGAAAATAAATATTTTCTTCTATAATATTACTTTATATGTTCATAACTATTCCATAATAATAGAAAACAATCTATATGTACTGACGTATAACTTCAGAAAAATAGATATACTTGAGCTTTCTATTTTGTGAAATATCTCTAACACATTTTTCAATGGATGACGGAAACCATACTTTAGTCACAGAGCTCTTGATATTGGGATTCCCAGATATTACTGGCTTCAAGGCCATTGCTTTTTTTATTATTCTCTTAATTTCTTACATCCTCACACTCATGATAAACTCTTTGGTCATGGTGTTGGTTTCCATCAAGCCACAGCTCCATTCCCCCATGTACTTCTTCCTCCAGCAGTTATCGTTGGTTGAATCCATGTTCTTGACCTTGATCGTTCCTAACATGCTTCGTGTTGTGTGGCTGGAAGGAGCCACCATCTCTGTTATTGGTTGCATAACACAAACCTACTTGTATTGTGCCATAGGGTGCACAGAATGTCACCTCCTCACAGTCATGGCTTATGACCGCTACTTGGCCATTTGTAACCCTCTTCGCTACAATAGCATCATGAATACGAGACTTCAGCATCGCTTGGTCATCTATTGTTGGGTTGCTGGTTTCCTCCTGACACAGGTCACTCTTAATTTTCTTTGTCAGGTTGAGTTTTGTGGTCCACATGTTATAAATCATTTCTTCTGTGATCTTGTTCCTTTTGTTGAAGTCACCTGTTTCAAGTTTGCCTTACAGTTGGAAATCATGATCCTCTCCATCCCAATAATTGCCATACCGTTTATATTAGTCATCATCAGTTACATCTGTGTCTTTATAACAATTTTTAGCATCTCCTCTTCAAAAGGAAGAAAGAAAGCCTTCTCCACCTGTAGCTCCCACCTCTCTGTGGTCACCATGTACTATGGAACCCTCATCACTATCTACATGGTTCCAGCTGATGGATACACCTTGATTATCAACAAACTAATTTCGTTTTTGTACATTGTAGTAACCCCTCTGTTCAACCCGATCATTTACTGCTTAAGAAATCAAGAAATGAGAGCTGTCTTGCGCAATTATTTGTCAAAGAAATAAAAAGAAATTGAAAAAAACTGAGTAATAAAAAGAAACTTAAAGGGGTTATCGAAAACATTGCTTATTTTTCCCAATGGTGCTCATAACTTCAAGTAAGGTCAAACTGGGTACCCTGCCTATTATTATTATTATTATTGATTTTTATAGCACCATTTACTCCATGGCGCTTTACATGTGAAAAAGGGGCATACATAGACAAGTACACTAAACATGAGCAGTAGAAGGCACACAAAAGTACAGAAGGAGAGAGGATCCTGCCCGCGAGGACTCACAGTCTACAGGGGATGGGTGAGGATACACTAGGAGAGGGTAGAGCTGGTCGGGCGGCGGTTCAACAGTAACATAACAGTATATATAACTGTATATATAATATATATAGTATATATAGCAGTAGTCATACTTGAGGAGAGGATGATGATCTTATAGACATATAGCGATAACTTCAGCACTGACAAAGAATGACAAAGATGGATTTCATGCAAATTTGATTTATTTTGAGCAGGCATCAATGAAAGACAGATATTGCCCAACGTTTCAACCATTTTGAGGCCTTTATCCAGGACACCTGTTTGGGTAGTGGCCAAATACATGTATAAGGAGCTCGATATGCCTGATTAGCCCTTTTTCAAATATAAATTACACATAAAACATAAAAATTATTTGAAAAGGGCTAATAGGTGAACCTATGCCTTAGCCTCAGCCTCTAACATGGTTTCTTTCATGACTGCCCTGTGTTTGGCTACAGTCATTTTCCCATAAACTAAGACAATCTTTCATGTCATTGCTGAAGAAAAGCCTCCTCACAGCATGATGCTGTCACCACCATATTTTACTGTGGGGGTGGTGTTTCAATGTGATGTGCAGTGTTAGTTTTTTGCAACACATAAAGTTTTCCATTTAGCCCAAAAAGTTTTCCGTTCTTTTTCTCTTTGTGTCCTCTACATGGCTTTTTGCAAACTGCAAATGGGACTTCTCATAGTTGTTCAAAAATGGCTTTCTTCTTGCGACTCTTCAATAAGTGCCAGATTTGTGGAGTATACTACTAATAGTTGTCCTGTGGACAGATTCTCATTAACTGAGCTGTGGATTTCTGCAACTCTTCTAGAGTAACCATGGGCCTCTTGGCTTCTTGGCTGTCATTGCTTGGGATGTCAGTTTAGGTGTATGGACATGTCTTGGTAAATTTGCTCCTTCTATTTTTGGATGAAAGATTGAATAGTGCTGTGTGAGATGTTCAGAGCTTGGGCAATTTCTATATAAACTCATCTCCACAACTTTATCCTAGACATATTTAGTGTGTTCCTTTTTTCATGATGCTGTTTGATCTCTGATGTTCTCAAACATCTCAGGTCTTTACAAAACAGTTGTAGCAATAATGAGAATAAATTACACCCAGGTGGACTCTGTTTACTAATTCGGTGACTTCTAGAGGCAATTGATCACTCAGGATTTTAATTTATTTGTATCAGATTTTAGGGGGCTGAATCCACATGCTCTTCACAATTTTCAATTTTCAGATTTATATTTTTTAAATTATTAAAAAACCATGTATTATTTAATTTACAGTTCACAAATTCATATACCTTGTGTTGGTATGTCATGTAAAATCCTAAATAAAATACATTTAAGCTTGTGGGTGTAAAGTCAAAAAAAGTGGAAAAGTTGTCGAGTTAAGAATTTTAAGACTTTTTAAAGGTAATGTATGAAGGACCCGTTGAAGCCATAATCATCAACATTGACAGAAATAAACACATGAAATAGATCACTCTGTAATGACCCTGTCTAATATAGGAGTTTCACTTTTTGTATTGAAGAACTGAAATAATTGAACTTTCTGATGATATTCTAATTTTGTGAGAAGCACCTGTTTAAAAACATGCACACATGATGGGCTTACATGTACACATACATAAGCCCATCATGTATGCATGTATATAAATATATATATATATATACAGGTCTGGCAAAAATTAACAGACCACTTTCAAATGTTTAGTTTGTCTGATTTTTCACTTTATAGCTATATTTTTTGAGTAAAATGTATATTATTCGTTTAGTCTATAAACTTCTGACATTTTGTATTTTTTTCTGACAAAGAAAAATGATCAAAATTAAAAAAAAATCCCCATTGCTTTCAGATCTCATATAATGCAAAGAAAACAAGTTCATAATCGTTTAGAAACAACAATAGTAGTGTTTTAACTCAGGAAGAGTTCAGAAATCAATATTTTGTTGAATAACCATGATTGTTAATCACAACTTTCATGCGTCTTGGCTGCTTTCCACCAGTCTTTCACACTGCTTCTGGAGAAACAAATTTAAGCAGTTCTTCTTTGTTTGATGGACTAGTGTTGATCATTCCGATACTGCAAGTATCGGGTATCGGCCGATATTAGCTGTATCGGAATTCCGATACTTAGTTCCGATACTTTTTTCATATCGAATACCGGAATCGGAAGTTCCCATAATGCTAGGAGCCCGCTCGATTTGATTCAGCCAATGGGGATCCTCAGAAGTGTGGGCATATCCTGTTAGGCATGTAGGCATGTTAACTACTGGCATGGCTGTGATTGGCTGCTGAAATGATGTCATGATGCACTATAAAAAGCGCTGCAGCCGCCATTTCTGGTCACTCTGCTGTGAATTCAGTTAGGGACAGGCTGCTGTTGAAGACTGTGAGGGACAGTTAGAAATAACGATTCTAAAAACAATATTGTGCTTTATCAAGGCTACATAAACCACCACTGTAGCTTGCTTTTCCCTAGCAGCGCTGTTTTCACAGCTGTCTGCAAGGGCTGTGTGAGTGCAGACCCACGCTGTGTAGTGTGTCCTGCAGGCACGTCTGCTTGTAGGCCGCCCAGCGTGTGTCTCTGCCTCATACACATTTTTCTTTTATTGCTGCTTTTTTTTTCTCCTGTATAGTGTGCTTCCATACGTATCCATATACGTTGGTTGCAAACACTAAAGGAGTGGACAGCGGAGCCTTTCAGTGCTATAGCCCATTTCTCTGCACTGTTTTTGGCTGTCTGATAGGTCTCTCTGTGTGTGAGTGCAGCTCACGTTGCAGTGTGTTCTACAGCCACCGCTAGCTGTAGTCCGCTCAGCGTGCATCACTGCCTCATACATAGTCCTTTTTTTGCAGCAAATTTAACCAGATTTTTGCTCCTATATTAGTGTGCTTCCAACCGCATCCATTGTCATTGGTTGGTTGCAAACACTATATAGGATTAGATACGGGAGCCTTTTTGCTGGCTTGTGCCCTTCAGGGCCAGCCAGGCTAGTATCACCCTATTTTTTGCATTGTAGGTTAGCTTCCTGCATTGTAATCGCTCCAAAAAGTTTGTGATACTATAGCTTTCAAACTTTGGTCACATCCTTTCCTTTCCCCCCACCCAAAAAAAAAAAAGGAAATAAAGTTCACCAAACACTCCACTTTACAGTTGTCTAGGCCACATTAGATCATATTAAAGTGTAGTACACACACTCTTAGCCAAATTAGTGTTTCTTATACTGGTTAGCAGGTGTTCAGGAATATGAACACTAAGCCACCCCTTCTTTACTTTTCTGCCTATCTTTATCAGTCTACCAAAATGAAGAAGGCAGGGAGTAAGGCACGTGGTCATGGCCATGGAGTTTCAGCAGGGAGAGGACGGGGGGATTCAGCAGGGAGAGGACGTGGGGATTCGGTATCTGCTGCGGCCACCAGTGACCCGGCATCCCCCACTTTTACCAGGCAACAGTCCTTCATGCGCAGCTTTGTAGGACCTCGCTGTACCCCACTGCTGCGTGACGAACAAATTGAAGCCGTTGTCGGATGGATGGCAGCTAACGCATCCACTTCAATGACTTCCCCATCCTCCCAAGGCCAGAGCACTGAAGAGCAACCATCTGTCTCTTCACCACCTGCCAAATTGCCCAGGCAGTCTGAGAGCCCTGGACAGGAGCCATCTCAATCTTTACTTCTGTTCTCAGAATCTGTTGGCTTGGAAAGAGGTGGCCAGCCAAGCAGCATTCTAGAGCGTGAAGAAGAGGGAGTATGCAGTGATGCGCAACTGCTTTGTCCCTCTGAATCTGAAGAGGCGGGTGGGCCAGTGCCTATGGTCAGCACACCTCAGTATGCATCAGATGATGATGAGACTCAGTTGCCAATTTCTGGTGCTTACGGTGCTGGCGAGACAACCCAGGACCAGCCGGTGCTTGAAGAGTGGAGTGGAGATGATGAGGTCCTTGACCCATCATGGCGTCAGCCACAGGAAGGTGGTGGGAGCAGCTCTGAGGAAGAGATTCCCCGAACGGCCAAAAGAGGAGGGAGAGGGCGGGGGCAGACTTGGTTGCCTTTAGCCTCCACTTTGGCACTCGTGAGGAGCAATCCTCTTCCAAAACACAAAACGGGCGCTCCCAGGACTTGCAGTGCGTGGTATTTTTTTGACACAGCTGCAGATGACATTTGCTTTGTCAAATGCAAGCTGTGTCATCAGAAAGTGAAACGAGGCAAAAATGAGACCAACCTCAATACCACAAATATGTGGAAACATGTGCGTACCAAGCACGAGGTGGAGTTACACAGACACACTGAAGATGTAGGCCAACCTTCAGCAGCACCTACCACCTCTTCAGCTCGTGTTGGGGCCTCTTCCTCCAGCTCACACACAGCTGGTTCGGCTTCCTCACTGGAACGCCATGGAAGAACCACTGCCACTGTTGTCCAGAGACCCAGTGAAATTCCACCCACTGAACCACGTTCGCAGTCATCAGCACCCTCCCAGGCCACTCACCAGCAATCGGTAGCACAGGCATGGGAGAAAAAGCGGCCGTACTCGGCAAACCATCCCCGAGCACTGGCTCTGAATGCCGGCATTGCCAAACTACTGGCCCTTGAGATGCTGTCATTCAGGCTGGTGGAGACTGACACATTCTGGAACTTTATGTCATTGGCAGTTCCACAATACAATGTGCCCAGCCGCTTTTATTTCAGCAGGCAAGCTGTCCCTGCCCTGCAAAAGCATGTGGAGGGAAAAATTAAAAATGCGCTACTAAATGCCGTCAGTAGCAAGGTCCACCTGACCACCGATGCGTGGACCAGTAGCCATGGACAGGGACGATACCTTTCCCTCACTGCCCATTGGGTCAATGTTGTGGAGCCGGGTACAGATCTGGAGAGTGGCTCTGTACGTATTCTGCCAACTCCAAGGATTGCAGGAATGCAGTCTGTACATATTGAGTCCTCCTCCTACTCTAGTTCCTCGGAATCAGCACTGCGTGAGCCTGTTAGGCCAGATATGAGCACAGGTGTGGCCAAACGTCAACAGGCCGTCCTTAAATTAATTTCTTTGGGGAATCGGAGCCACACAGCACAGGAGCTCTGGAATGCCATCAAGCAGGAGAGCGATGTGTGGTTTGTGCCAGCGAATCTCCAGCCAGGTTTGGTAGTGAGTGACAATGGCCGAAATCTAGTGGCAGCTCTGGGCCTAGGCAACCTCACTCACATACCATGTCTGGCACACATGCTCAATTTGGTCGTGCAGAGCTTTCTGAGGGACTATCCGGATCTTGATGCACTGCTGCACAAGGTTCGCCTAGAGTGTGCTCACTTGCGGCGTTCCAGCATGGCAAGATCGCGCATTGCATATCTGCAACGCCGATTCCGCCTGCCAGAGCATCGCATCATATGTGACTTTCCCACCAGGTGGAATTCAACGTTACATATGTTGGAGCGGTTGTGTGAGCAGCACGCAGCAGTAATGGAGTACCAGCTGCATCAGGCGCAAACAAGTCGCACTGTGCGCCGGACACACTTCACCACCACTGAGTGGGCCACTATGGCCTCTTTCACACATCAGGTTTTCGCCGTCAGGCGCGATCCGGCGCTTTTGACAGAAACCGGATCCGGCGAAATGCAATGCCGGATCTGGTTTCCCCCCCATTGACTTGCATTTGCGCCGGATCGCGCCGGATGGCCATGCGTTTCATCCGGTTTTCGCCGGATCCGGCAATGTGTCGCGATCCGGCGTCTGGAAAAAATGGAGACTGTAACGTTTTTTGTCTCCGGCGAAAAAGCCGGACACGCCGGATCCGGCGCGTCCGGCTTTTTCACACAATGAAAGCCTATGAGCGCCGCAATGCGCCGGATCCGGCGAAAGCCGGATCCGGTGGCCGGATCCGGTTTTTTGGGTCTGAGCATGCTCAGTAGCTCTGCCCACAAGACATATATAAAAGCAAGACAGTGGGACCCACAGCCACACCCAACATGCCACCCAAGAAAGCAACCAAGCGCAGCAGGAGAAGGCAGGAGACCACTGCAGCACCATCAGCACCACCACCACCCCAAATGGAGCAGCAAATGGAACATGCTGAGGAGGGGAGGCCAGCAGCAGATGAGAGACGGTAATTATCAAATCCCCCATTCCTCCAAACTAGGGCTATTGAATATCAAGATACTCATTGGCCCTTTGTTTCTCTTTATTCAACAGCCGCCCAATAGATGCAGCAGCAGCAGCAGCAGCAGCAATGGCAGCAGGTGGAACACCACCCACAGGCATGGAGTGTGGCCACCAGGAAGACAGCACATCATCTTCTGGGAGCCCTCCCTCGCATCGTCAGCGTTTGACGGTAAGTTTTTATTTCCAAAATCCATCATCTCTGTAATATATGTCTATTCATTGCCTTTTATTTCAAAACAGGATTCACAAGATGAAGAGGAGCTCCCAGAAGAAGAAGGAAGGGGTGGACAGACACTTGGAGTGGGCTCACAATTGGTAAGTTTTTTGCATCAAACGCAGAAACACAACATGACACTACACACAACACATAGAAAACAATGTTCTGCAGACCACACACAGCAAACAAATGCCTACATCCAAAGACATAACATTTTTTGTTTTCTTCTCTAGTCTTCCCAATCTGGTGCTCGGCCAAGAGGTCCTCGCAGTGCCTCCCAGGGTCGTCGGCGACAGCAACGCGGCGGTCACCAGCGTGTAAGTATAAATATTTTTGCTTTGTTTTTTTGCACTTTTTATTTCATTTCTTTTGTGGAGGCTAATTATGTTATTTTTGTCTTTTTCTTTAACAGCCTTCACAGTGTGCTCCCGACTCTGACGGTGAGGATGGAGGACTCGATGTGGACCACCATGGATCATGTGTTCAGGATTTCTATTTACTATGGAAATCCTGAAAACATGACCCCTGGGGACCATGAGGACTGGAGTTTGGGAAACACTGATGTTTTATACTAACCACTTTGTCCTTTCTCGTTTCAGGGAACAGAATTGTGAATCGGTGGCGGTCTGTGAGGGATCGTTTCAAGAAGGAGTTCAATAAAGAGATGCGGGCCCCGAGTGGATCTGGAGGACGCAGGAGCAAGTACAAGTACGCAGAAGCCCTGTCGTTCCTCCGGGAAACAATGGTCACTAGAAGGTAAATATTACACACCACATGTGAAAAAAAATGTTAGATGTAACTTTTTTTTTTCAGCCAGGGCCATACCATGTCAGTATTTTAATTGTTTTTTTTTTCTCTTTATTCCACAGCACGGTGAGCAGCACTCGGGAGCCTGCACGATTGGACCCTTCTGAGGCGATCCCTGAGGAGACCGGCACCGAGGGACACTTCGACCGCCCCGGTACATCTGCACCTTCCCAGCCTTCCCACACATTCGACCCATCTGTCCCATCCACCAGCACAGGAGCATCGTGGCCGCCTACATTACATGAAGCTGCTGGTGAGGAGATCGCTTTCCCTTTACCCCACCCTTCTGCTCCTGCCACCTCTAGTACACCTGCGGGTACTGGGCGGCAGCGGCAGAGGGGTCAGGAAAAGAGTTATGCGCCACAGTTCTTGCATCTGAATGCATCTTTCCAGAACTGTCTAAAAGTCTTGTCAGAGCAAATCTCCGCAGGCTTTCAGCAGATCAACTCCAGCATTCTGGAGGTGAAGACACTTCTGCAAACCATGCATTCAGAAGCAAGATCTTCGCCAAACCACACCTTTTTCAGGTCTGTTGTGGAGCGCATGGCAACACTATCTCCTACCCAGCAGATGCATGTAATGCATTCGTGCCACGGTGCTCTACAGCAGGTTACCTCCCAACCTCCACCTCCCACCACTGTAGTTCCTCCACCTGCACCCCCTCCAGCCACTTTCCATCCTCCCCCTCCTATTACATCTGCACCCCCTCCAGCCACTTTCCATCCTCCCCCTCCTATTACATCTGCACCCCCTCCAGCCACTTTCCATCCTCCCCCTCCTATTACATACCAGCAACCTCACCAGTACCAGCAACCTTCCCAGTACCAGCAACCTCCCCAGTACCAGACATCTCCCCACTTCCAGCAACCTGCCCCGTACCAAACTCCTTCCCCGTACCAAACTCCTTCCCCATACAACTTTCCATCAACATCATCTGCTCCTACAGTCCCTGCCCAACCCTCCACTCCACGCCCACCACCTCTTCTGCCTCCCACATGTCCACCCATTCTGTAGCTTTTTCCACACCTTCACCTCTAACTGTTCCTTCCCCACCACGATCCCAGTCCTCTCTCCACACTCCCATTGTCGAAGTGTCTCGCAGCCCCTCCAGCAGTATTTCCACCCCACACTACACCGAGTTATAATGTTTTTTTTGTAATAAAAATGCCCATTTGGTTGGTTTCAAACCTTTATTAAAAAAGTTTTTTTAACTTTAAAAACAGTTTACACAAAAAAAAAATTTTTAAATAAAAGTTAAATTATCGTTTCACAATGGTTGTCTGTCATTTCTTTCTGCGGCGAAATATGTTTAAAAAAAAGGTTAAATACAGGGTATTTAAAAGGTAAAAAGGTATTCAAAACCAGGTATATAACTGTGGGTAAATTTTAGCTTTTTGCCACAGTTGTGTTCCTGGTTGTGTTTGAAGCAAAGTATTTCACCTGAAAAGTTGTGTTTATTGTTGGTGATTTCCTAACAATGTACACAACTTTTGTTAAAAGGTGAAATACTTTGCATAAAACACAACCAGGTACACACCTGTGGCCTAAAGCTAAAAATAGAGACCATGACAAGATAGCCAACTTTGGTTGGCAAAGGTATATACTGTTGGTCCAGAAGGTACACAAGTTTGGTTAGGGCACAAATCTTTCACACTCTGTCATCCTGCCAGTGTACTCTGCCTTGAGGTGACATAAAGTATAGGGCAAAATTGTCCCTCATTACTGAAACCGTCACAGAACTTCTAGTGGTAATATTTCCAATGACAACATCCATCTTTGCCAGTAACTTGCTCTTCTCTCCAACCTGCACTTTCTCCTCTACAACCTGTCAAAGAAGGGCTGTAGGAACATGCTATATATAGTTTTCCAGTAGCCAATCCCGTTCGGAAGGCCACAAGGGTCAATTTTAAAAACCGGATCCGGCGTAATCCGTCGAAAAACGGATAGAAAAACGGATGAACCGGATGAGACGGATCCGGTTTTGTCTGTCAAGAAAAAGACGGATCCGGCAGAAAAACGGATCCGTCACATCCGGTTTTACGAAACATTTGCCGGATCCGGCGTTCCGGCACGACGCCGGATCGCGCCTGACGCCGAAAACCTGATGTGTGAAAGTAGCCTATGAGGGACATCTGCCAAGTTTTGCGTGCCTTCGATGACTCCACGCGGATGGCCAGTGCAGATGATGCACTAATCAGCATGACTGTCCCCCTCATCTGTCTGCTTCAAAAAACCTTACAAGCACTAAGTGAGGAGGTTTTTGAAGAGGTCGAGGATGAGCAGTCAGAAATGCCATCTGCTTCTGGCAAGTCTGCGCAACGTGCTTCCACACAAAGGCCCAGGCAGGGGACACTTAGTGAGGAGGATGACGAGGAGTCAATGGAGGAGGAGGAACACATCTCTCCAGAGGAGGGAGGTACACAAGGCTCTAGTAGTCAGTGTGTACAGCGAGGGTGGGGTGATGCTGAGCAGGCAGAGATGCTGCCTCAAGCTGGGGACAGCGTTTACGGTCCAGTTGGCAGTCTGCAGCACATGGTTGATTTCATGCTGCAGTGCTTGTTAAATGACCGCCGCATCGCTAACATTCTCCACACGGCTGATTATTGGGTGTACACCCTCCTAGATCCTCGCTACCGGGACAACTTACAAAGCCTCATACCACAGTTGAACCGGGAGCGAAAAATGCGGGAGTACCAAGAAACACTTGTGCAGGCCATCATGTTCTCCATTCCCCCCGCAAGTGTTGCTGGTAGTGCTTTTCAAAGCAGCCATGTGGGTAGAGGCAGTGGAGGAAGCTCTGCACAAAGAGGTAGCAGAGGCAGTGCCGCAGGACAAGGCAAGGCCAGTATGGCCCAAATGTGGAAAAGTTTTGTGGGACCGCCACAAACGGCTACACCATCACAGACGGCTCCAGTCAGCAGGAGGCAACGTTTCCGTCAGATGGTGACAGACTACTTGTCGTGCCCTGTTAGTATTCTCCCAGACGGCTCTTCCCCGTTCAAGTATTGGGTCTCTAAGCTGGATACATGGCCAGAGCTTAGCCAGTTTGCATTGGAGGTGCTGGCATGCCCTGCTGCCAGTGTATTATCGGAACGTGTCTTTAGTGCTGCAGGTGGTGTGGTAACAGACCGTCGCACGCGACTATCCGCCGATAATGTTGACCGGCTTACTTTTGTGAAAATGAAAAAGGCCTGGATCTCACCTGAATTTGCCAGTCCTCTTCCAGAATAAATAATTGGCTGGCAACAGGATCCAGGTCTCCTGTTGTGTTCATGTTTCTATGACCTGAACTTTATTTCCTGGGCTACAGCAACGCCCGTTGTTGCTCAGAAGTGCTGTCCGCACAGACAAAACACTCGCTCATGTGTAAGTGGGGTTCGGAAACGTCAGCTGATCCCCTGCTGTGTGTACGGCAAACTCTCCTGCTGCCTACAACTTCTGACTACCTCTGATTTAATATGTTCTCTGATTTGCCCTCTGTCTCCACTCTGTTTTGAGTATTTCCTCCGGCCTACAACACCGCCTGTTTCTACTCTCAAGTGCCGTCTGCACAATCCACACTTGTTCCTGTGGTACCTGGGTCCTGTAACATCTGCTCATCTCCAGAGTTGAGCACAGCAATGTCTCCTGCTTTGTCTACATTCCCACTACTTGTAGTGGAAATGTGGACAGAGCAGGAGACATTGCCTGACTCACCTCTAGGGAGAAGCTGCTGTTACAGAACCCCAGTAACACAGGAACAAGTGTGGGTTGTGCAGACGGCATTTCAGAGCAGCAACTGGCGTGGTTGGAAGCCAACGGAAATACTCGAAACAGAGTGAAGACAGAGGCCTAATTGGAGTAAGTTGACAGTTAGTAGTAGTCTAGAAACAATGGCAAACTGCCACCAAGTAGGCCTCGGCCTACTACCTGATTTTCCCTGGGCTCCGACACCGCCAGTTGGTGCTCAGAAGTGCTGTCCGCACAGACAAAACACTCGCTCATATGTAAGTGGGGTTCGGTAACGTCAGCTGATCCCCTGCTGTGTGTATGACAAAGTGTCCTGCTCCCTCCACAGTCAAACAACCTCAGATTTACACCTGGCTCCAAGTAGGCCTCGGCCTACTACCTCATTTTCCCTGGGCTCCGA
Source organism: Dendrobates tinctorius (assembly GCF_039654945.1). NCBI lineage: Eukaryota > Metazoa > Chordata > Amphibia > Anura > Dendrobatidae > Dendrobates > Dendrobates tinctorius. The sequence goes on from NW_027361818.1 coordinate 13,914,853, forward strand.
CAACACCAGTTGGTGCTCGGAAGTGCTGTCCGCACAGACAAAACACTCGCTCATGTGTAAGTGGGGTTTGGTAACGTCAGCTGATCCCCTGCTGTGTGTATGGTAAAGTGTCCTGCTCCCTCCACAGTCAAACAACCTCAGATTTACACCTGGCTCCAAGTAGGCCTCGGCCTACTACCTGATTTTCCCTGGGCTCCTGACAACGCCAGTTGGTGCTCGGAAGTGCTGTCCGCACAGACAAAACACTCGCTCATGTGTAAGTGGGGTTCGGTAACGTCAGCTGATCCCCTGCTGTGTGTACGGCAAACTCTCCTGCTGCCTACAACTTCTGACTACCTCTGATTTAATATGTTCTCTGATTTGCCCTCTGTCTCCACTCTGTTTTGAGTATTTCCTCCGGCCTACAACACCGCCTGTTTCTGCTCTCAAGTGCCGTCTGCACAATCCACACTTGTTCCTGTGGTACCTGGGTCCTGTAACATCTGCTCATCTCCAGAGTTGAGCACTGCAATGTCTCCTGCTTTGTCTACATTCCCACTACTTGTAGTGGAAATGTGGACAGAGCAGGAGACATTGCCTGACTCACCTCTAGGGAGAAGCTGCTGTTACAGAACCCCAGTAACACAGGAACAAGTGTGGGTTGTGCAGACGGCATTTCAGAGCAGCAACTGGCGTGGTTGGAAGCCAGTGGAAATACTCGAGACAGAGTGAAGACAGAGGCCTAATTGGAGTACGTTGACAGTTAGTAGTAGTCTAGAAACAATGGCAAACTGCCGCCAAGTAGGCCTCGGCCTACTACCTGATTTTCCTGGGCTCCGACACCGCCAGTTGGTGCTCAGAAGTGCTGTCCGCACACACAAAACACTCGCTCATGTGTAAGTGGGGTTCGGTAACGTCAGCTGATCCCCTGCTGTGTGTATGGCAAAGTGTCCTGCTCCCTCCACAGTCAAACAACCTCAGATTTACACCTGGCTCCAAGTAGGCCTCGGCCTACTACCTCATTTTCCCTGGGCTCCGACGACGCCAGTTGGTGCTCGGAAGTGCTGTCCGCACAGACAAAACACTCGCTCATGTGTAAGTGGGGTTCGGTAACATCAGCTGATCCCCTGCTGTGTGTATGGCAAAGTGTCCTGCTCCCTCCACAGTCAAACAACCTCAGATTTACACCTGGCTCCAAGTAGGCCTCGGCCTACTACCTCATTTTCCCTGGGTTCCGACAATGCCAGTTGGTGCTCGGAAGTGCTGTCCGCACAGACAAGACACTCGCTCATGTGTAAGTGGGGTTCGGTAACGTCAGCTGATCCCCTGCTGTGTGTACGGCAAACTCTCCTGCTGCCTACAACTTCTGACTACCTCTGATTTAATATGTTCTCTGATTTGCCCTCTGTCTCCACTCTGTTTTGAGTATTTCCTCCGGCCTACAACACCGCCTGTTTCTGCTCTCAAGTGCCGTCTGCACAAACCACACTTGTTCCTGTGTTACCTGGGTCCTGTAACATCTGCTCATCTCCAGAGTTGAGCACGGCAATGTCTCCTGCTTTGTCTACATTCCCACTACTTGTAGTGGAAATGTGGACAGAGCAGGAGACATTGCCTGACTCACCTCTAGGGAGAAGCTGCTGTTACAGAACCCCAGTAACACAGGAACAAGTGTGGGTTGTGCAGACGGCATTTCAAAGCAGCAACTGGCGTGGATGGAAGCCAGCGGAAATACTCGAAACAGAGTGAAGACAGAGGCCTAATTGGAGTACCTTGACAGTTAGTAGTAGTCTAGAAACAATGGCAAACTGCCACCAAGTAGGCCTCGGCCTACTACCTGATCTTCCCTGGGCTCCGACACCGCCAGTTGGTGCTCAGAAGTGCTGTCCGCACAGACAAAACTCTCGCTCATGTGTAAGTGGGGTTCGGTAACGTCAGCTGATCCCCTGCTGTGTGGAGGGCAAAGTGTCCTGCTCTCTCCAAAGTCAAAATACCTCAGCTTTACACCTGGCTCCTAGTAGGCCTCGGCCTGCACCCTGATTGTCCCTGGGCTCCAACAATGCTAGTTGGTGCTCGGAAGTGCTGTCCACACAGAAAAAAACACTTGTTCATGTTAAAGTGGGGGTCAGTAACGTCAGCTGATCCCCTGCTGTGTGGAGGGCAAAGTGTCCTGCTCTCTCCAAAGTGAAAAAAACCTCCGCTTTACACCTGGCTCCTAGTAGGCCTCGGCCTGCACCCTGATTGTCCCTGGGCTCCAACAATGCTAGTTGGTGCTCGGAAGTGCTGTCCACACAGAAAAACACACTTGTTCATGTGAAAGTGGGGGTCAGTAACGTCAGCTGATCCCCTGCTGTGTGGAGGGCAAACTGCTGCTGCCTCCAAATTGTAACTACTTCAGATTTAAACATTCTCTGATTTGGCCTCTGTCTCCACTCTGTCTCTAGTATTTCCCCTGACCTCCAACACCGCCACTTCCTGCTCACAGTTGCCGTCCACGCATTCCACACGTGTTCCTGTGTTACTGGGGTTCTGTTACGTCAGCAGATCCCCAAATGTGTGTCCGCCACTGTCTCCTGCGCTGTCCACCTTCCCACTGCAAGTGGTGGGAATGTGGACAGAGCAGGAGACATTGGCAGACAAACATCAGGGGATCTGCTGACATTACAGAATCCCAGTAACACAGCAACACGTGTGGATTGGGCAGACGGCTACTGTACGCATAAACTGGCGGTGTTGGTAGTCACGTGAAATCCTGGAAACAGAGTGGAGACAGATGCCTAATTGGAGCACGTTGACAGTCTGTTGCAGCCTACAAACACTGTAAAACTGCCACCAAGTAGGCCTCGGCCTGCACCCTGGTTCTCCCTGGGCACCAACAATGCTAGTTGGTGCTCAGAAGTGCTGTCCACACAGAAAAACACACTCGTTCATGTGAAAGTGGGGGTCAGTAACGTCAGCTGATCCCCTGCTGTGTGGAGGGCAAAGTGTCCTGCTCTCTCCAAAGTCAAAATACCTCAGCTTTACACCTGGCTCCTAGTAGGCCTCGGCCTGCACCCTGATTGTCCCTGGGCTCCAACAATGCAAGTTGGTGCTCGGAAGTGCTGTCCACACAGAAAAAAACACTTGTTCATGTGAAAGTGGGGGTCAGTAACGTCAGCTGATCCCCTGCTGTGTGGAGGGCAAAGTGTCCTGCTCTCTCCAAAGTCAAAATACCTCAGCTTTACACATGGCTCCTAGTAGGCCTCGGCCTCCACCCTGATTGTCCCTGGGCTCCAACAATGCTAGTTGGTGCTCGGAAGTGCTGTCCACACAGAAAAACACACTTGTTCATGTGAAAGTGGGGTTCAGTAACGTCAGCTGATCCCCTGCTGTGTGGAGGGCAAACTGCTGCTGCCTCCAAATTGTAACTACTGCAGATTTAAACATTCTCTGATTTGGCCTCTGTCTCCACTCTGTCTCTAGTATTTCCCCTGACCTCCAACACCTCCAGTTCCTGCTCACAGTTGCCGCCCAAGCATTCCACACGTGTTCCTGTGTTACTGGGGTTCTGTAACGTCAGCAGATCCCCAAATATGTGTCCGCCACTGTCTCCTGCGCTGTCCACCTTCCCACTGCAAGCGGTGGGAATGTGGACAGAGCAGGAGACATTGGCAGACAAACATCAGGGGATCTGTTGACATTACAGAATCCCAGTAACACAGCAACATGTGTGGATTGGGCAGACGGCTACTGTACGCATAAACTGGCGGTGTTGGTAGTCACGTGAAATCCTGGAAACAGAGTGGAGACAGATGCCTAATTGGAGCACGTTGACAGTCTGTTGTAGCCTACAAACAATCTAAAACTGCCACCAAGTAGGCCTCGGCCTGCACCCTGGTTCTCCCTGGGCTCCAACAACGCTAGTTGGTGCTCAGAAGTGCTGTCCACACAGAAAAACACACTCGTTCATGTGAAAGTGGGGGTCAGTAACGTCAGCTGATCCCCTGCTGTGTGGAGGGCAAAGTGTCCTGCTCCCTCCAAAGTCAAAATACCTCAGCTTTACACCTAGCTCCTAGTAGGCCTCGGCCTGCACCATGATTGTCCCTGGGCTCCAACAATGCTAGTTGGTGCTCGGAAGTGCTGTCCACACAGAAAAACACACTTGTTCATGTGAAAGTGGGGTTCAGTAACGTCAGCTGATCCCCTGCTGTGTGGAGGGCAAACTGCTGCTGCCTCCAAATTGTAACTACTTCAGATTTAAACATCCTCTGATTTGGCCTCTGTCTCCACTCTGTCTCTAGTATTTCCCCTGACTTCCAACACCGCCAGTTCCTGCTCACAGTTGCCGTCCACGCATTCCACACGTGTTCCTGTGTTACTGGGGTTCTGTAACGTCAGCAGATCCCCCAATATGTGTCCGCCACTGTCTCCTGCGCTGTCCACCTTCCCACTGCAAGCGGTGGGAATGTGGACAGAGCAGGAGACATTGGCAGACAAACATCAGGGGATCTGCTGACATTACAGAATCCCAGTAACACAGCAACACGTGTGGATTGGGCAGACGGCTACTGTACGCATAAACTGGCGGTGTTGGTAGTCACGTGAAATCCTGGAAACAGAGTGGAGACAGATGCCTAATTGGACCACGTTGACAGTCTGTTGTAGCCTACAAACAATCTAAAACTGCCGCCAAGTAGGCCTCGGCCTGCACCCTGGTCCTCCCTGGGCTCCAACACTGCCAGTTGGTGCTCGGAAGTGCTGTCCACACAGAAAAACACACTCGTTCATGTGAAAGTGGGGTTCAATAACGTCAGCTGATCCCCTGCTGTGTGGAGGGCAAACTGCTGCTGCCTCCAAATTGTAACTACTTCAGATTTAAACATTCTCTGATTTGGCCTCAGTCTCCACTCTGTCTCTAGTATTTCCCCTGACCTCCAACACCGCCAGTTCCTGCTCACAGTTGCCGTCCACGCATTCCACACTTGTTCCTGTGTTCCTGGTGTTCTGTAACGTGAGCTGATCCCCCAATGTGTGTCCGGCACTGTCTCCTGCGCTGTCCACCTTCCCATTGCAAGTGGTTGGAATGTGGACAGAGCAGGAGACATTGGCAGACAAACATCAGGGGATCTGCTGACATTACAGAACACCAGTAACACAGGAACACGTGTGGATTGGGCAGACGGCTACTGTACGCATAAACTGGCGGTGTTGGTAGTCACGTGAAATCCTGGAAACAGAGTGGAGACAGATGCCTAATTGGAGCACGTTGACAGTCTGTTGTAGCCTGCAAACACTGTAAAACTGCCACCAAGTAGGCCTCGGCCTGCACCCTGGTTGTCCCTGGGCTCCAACAACGCTAGTTGGTGCTCAGAAGTGCTGTCCACACAGAAAAACACACTCGTTCATGTGAAAGTGGGGGTCAGTAACGTCAGCTGATCCCCTGCTGTGTGGAGGGCAAAGTGTCCTGCTCCCTCCAAAGTCAAAATACCTCTGCTTTACACCTCGCTCCTAGTAGGCCTCGGCCTGCACCATGATTGTCCCTGGGTTCCAACAACGCTAGTTGGTGCTCGGAAGTGCTGTCCACACAGAAAAACACACTCGTTCATGTGAAAGTGGGGGTCAGTAACGTCAGCTGATCCCCTGCTGTGTGGAGGGCAAACTGCTGCTGCCTCCAAATTGTAACTACTTCAGATTTAAACATTCTCTGATTTGGCCTCTGTCTCCACTCTGTCTCTAGTATTTCCCCTGACCTCCAACACTGCCAGTTCCTGCTCACAGTTGCCATCCACGCATTCCACACGTGTTCCTGTGTTACTGGGGTTCTGTAACGTCAGCAGATCCCCCAATATGTGTCCGCCACTGTCTCCTGCGCTGTCCACCTTCCCACTGCAAGCGGTGGGAATGTGGACAGAGCAGGAGACAGTGGCAGACACACATCAGGGGATCTGCTGACATTACAGAATCCCAGCAACACGTGTGGATTGGGCAGACGGCTGCTGTACGCATAAACTGGCGGTGTTGTTGGTCACGTGAAATCCTGGAAACAGAGTGGAGACAGATGCCTAATTGGAGCACGTTGACAGTCTGTTGCAGCCTACAAACAGTCTAAAACTACCACCAAGTAGGCCTCGGCCTACACCATGATTGTCCCTGGGCTCCAACAACGCCAGTTGGTGCTCGGCAGTGTCTTTGGCACGGGGACTCCCTGTTGCCCAGCCTGGTTCCAGCACGCCTGCTGTTTACGGGTAGTGTCAAGGTCACTATGCCACCAATCCGTCGTCCTGTCGTCTTGCGGCCGGGTTAGCTGACTCTACGGTGCCTGCAGTTTAGGTGACTCCTATGTGGGCTGCGGGAACTGGCACTGAAGGCTGGATCCGTAGTGCCAATGGAACATGGACCCCCTGTAGGACAGTGGGTTTCGGTAACTGCGGCCGGCTTGCGGGCTGGCTACTTTGCTTTCAATGGGTACCTTCTGCTACCCACCCGGGTTCCAGCACTGTCTGCTGGTTCTCACCAGAGCCTTTGGCCTAGGTGCCTCCATCTCGGTATCCGAGGTCCAGCACTGTCAGCTGGTCCTTGGTAGTGCTTTTTAGCACAGGTACCTTCTGCTTAGTAACCGTGGTCCAGCACCGTCAGTTGGTCCTCGGTAGTGCCATTGGCTCTTGTTCCTTCTGCTACCCATCCGGGTGCCAGCACTGTCTGCTGGTTCTCGCCACAGCCTTTGGCCTAGGTGCCTCCATCTCGGTATCCGAGGTCCAGCACCGTCAGCTGGTCCTTGGTAGTGCTTTTTAGCACAGGCACCTTCTGCTTAGTAACCGTTGTCCAGCACCGTCAGTTCGTCCTCGGTAATGCCATTGGCTCTTGTTCCTTCTGCTACCCATCTGGGTGCCAGCACTGTCTGCTGGTTCTCGCCAGTTTCTCAGCCTTCTTGTACCTTCTGCTACATTTCCAAGATCAAGCTTTTTGAAATTGTCTTTGGTAATCCTTATTGATCTCCATGACGATGACCCTGATGATGACGACCCTGAAGACCACACCAAAGAAGACCAGAAATATGACCCTAAATAATAAGACCAAGAGGACAAAGAACATGAAGACAACCACCAAGATACAGAATAAAAGACAGAAGAACAAGAAGCAGAAGAAGCAAAAGCAGAAGAACAGAAAGCAGAAGAACATTAAGGATAAGACAAAAAATCAGCATAGAAGAAATCAAAATTATAAGCAGAAGAAGACTAAGCAGTAAATGGGGGTGAGTCCGTTCCTCCTCGTGGTGCCCCTGGAAAATGCCTGCTGCTGCAGGCCAAACTAAACACGGACAAATCCTGTTGTAAATCTTTTGTGACAGGCAGAACGTAAGGTGTAATCTTATAACTTTTATAGATAAGTACTACAGGAATGCCTGTCACCATAAGAAAATGAAGAAAAAGAAGAATAGGAAGAAGATGAAGAAATAGCATATGAAAATTAATAATAGCTGAATAAGAAGAATATGAAGAATGGAAAAAAAAAATTAATGGGAAGAAGGTGAAGAAGAAGAAGATGAATAAGGTGAAGAAAAAGTTGATGAAAAAAATGCTACTGCTGCGGATCATGAAGGAGAAAGTGTGGGAGAAGTAAAAAAGAAGGTGAAGAGCATGGAAGTTGTGAAACATACATATCTGACTAAATATAAAAAAGTTAACATAGTCAATATCTTTTTAACTCCGAACGTCTTGAAAAAAAAAACTGGAATTAATGCTATGCCATGTGATTTGAATAAACCACTATGCTTTTAATGTCTCCTCCACCTCCCACAATACATTCTAAATGATTCTTATTTGTTTTCAATTATGTAGAATTAGCCAACAAGGAAATAAAGGCCTTTTTTTAATTCCGATACCGGAAGTCCCATTGACTTGAATGGGACTTCCGGTATCGGAATCGGCGATACCCGATATTTTTTTCGTATCGGGCGATACCATCCGATACGATATTTTTGGGTATCGAACGGTATCGCTCAACACTACTTGTGACTATCCATCATCTTCTTGATTACATTCCAGCAGTTTTCAATGGGGTTCAGGTCTGGAGAATGGGCTGCCCATGACAGGGTTTTGAAGTGGTGGTCTCTTAATTTTTACCAGAGCTGTATATATAAATATAAAAAACTACTATAATGTTTCGGTTACATTTTATCTTCACTCCCATACTACTCTATTTTTCACTATCTCCTATGATCCCTCCACCTAGAAAGGAACTAATCATTTCCCCCTCCATCCTCCCAAGACATCTCACATCTTCCTCACAACTGTTCCTCCTCACACAATCCGTTTACTCCAGACTCACACATCCACATCATGTCCTACCCTGCTCCCACCTTCTAACGCTCTGTATGCTACTGCTCATTGCTGGTGACTAGAGTTGAGCGAAACGGGTCGAAAAAATTCAAAAGTCGCCGACTTTTGGCAAAGTCGGGTTTCATGAAACGAAACCCGACCCTAGGATGAGGTCGGCCACGAGGTCGGCGACTTACGCGCCAAAGTCGCGTTTCAAAAGTTTGTTTTGCGCTCTTTTTCAGCCAATCAGGATCCACGGACACTGTGGGCAACGTGATGACATAGGCACGGGTCACCACCATCTTTCAGAAGGGCATGCAAGTGATTGGCTTGCTTTGGTGGGCATCACAGGGGGTATAAAAGGGCGTGCACGCCGACCGCCATCTTACTTGTGCCGATCTTAGCATAGGGAGAGGTTGCTGCTGATTCTGTAGGGAGAGCGTTAGGCAGGGAAGAAGACCAAAAAACTGCTTCTGCTGCTAGCGATTTGGCCTGCACAACACACCAGTCACTGTGTGTGCAGTGCAAGGGGAGGCTATATAGTGGTGTATCAGTGGTGTTGGTTGTTGGGCTGCCTTCTAAGGCTTCCTGACAGGCTGGCATTGCTGTTTACCCACTGCTCCGCAAACTGCTTTTTTAAAAGCAATCCAATCTTACTTATCCTCTAGTCACTTAGGTCACAGCTGTGCCATCGAGCTTGTCACATAGCGCTCAGATATTCATTGGGCCTCACACAATCCAAAAGTGTCCAGTGTCCAAAAGTGTGTGCAGAGATTCAAACTCTCACTTATCCTCTAGTCACTTAGGTCACAGCTGTGCCATCGAGCTTGTCACATAGCGCTCAAATATTCATTGGGCCTCACACAATCCAAAAGTGTCCAGTGTCCAAAAGTGTGTGCAGAGATTCAAACTCTCACTTATCCTCTAGTCACTTAGGTCACAGCTGTGCCATCGAGCCTGTCACATAGCGCTCAGATATTCATTGGGCCTCACACAATCCAAAAGTGTCCAGTGTCCAAAAGTGTGTGCAGAGATTCAAACTCTCACTTATCCTCTAGTCACTTAGGTCACAGCTGTGCCATCGAGCTTGTCACATAGCACTCAGATATTCATTGGGCCTCACACAATCCAAAAGTGTCCAGTGTCCAAAAGTGTGTGCAGAGATTCAAACTCTCACTTATCCTCTAGTCACTTAGGTCACAGCTGTGCCATCGAGCTTGTCCCATAGCGCTCAGATATTCATTGGGCCTCACACAATCCAAAAGTGTCCAGTGTCCAAAAGTGTGTGCAGAGATTCAAAATCTCACTTATTCTCTAGTCACTTAGGTCACAGCTGTGCCATCGAGCCTGTCACATAGCGCTCAGATATTCATTGGGCCTCACACAATCCAAAAGTGTCCAGTGTCCAAAAGTGTGTGCAGAGATTCAAACTCTCACTTATCCTCTAGTCACTTAGGTCACAGCTGTGCCATCGAGCTTGTCACATAGCGCTCAGATATTCATTGGGCCTCACACAATCCAAAAGTGTCCAGTGTCCAAAAGTGTGTGCAGAGATTCAAACTCTCACTTATCCTCTAGTCACTTAGGTCACAGCTGTGCCATCGAGCTTGTCACATAGCGCTCAGATATTCATTGGGCCTCACACAATCCAAAAGTGTCCAGTGTCCAAAAGTGTGTGCAGAGATTCAAACTCTCACTAATCCTATAGTCACTTAGGTCACAGCTGTGCCATCGAGCTTGTCACATAGCGCTCAGATATTCATTGGGCCTCACACAATCCAAAAGTGTCCAGTGTCCAAAAGTGTGTGCAGAGATTCAAAATCTCACTTATTCTCTAGTCACTTAGGTCACAGCTGTGCCATCGAGCCTGTCACATAGCACTCAGATATCAGTGGGCCTCACACAATCCAAAAGTGTCCAGTGTCCAAAAGTGTGTGCAGAAATTCAAAATCTCCCCTGTCCTATAGACACCTTCTTTTACATACTATATAGTTTGTTGGATTTTGTCTACATTTCTACCAAAAATGAGGAAGGCTGGTGGAAGAGGCCGTGGAATTGGGCGGGAGTTGGCAGCTGGTAATGATGGTGTTGGTGGTGGATCTGATGGTAGTGGCAAGAGCAAAATGCAGGAGGTGTTGAGCCTGCGTCATCGTCTGGCTACATAAGGCCTCGAACGCTTAGTTTTCTAGGAGTTGGCAAACCGCTTTTAAAGCCAGAGCATCAGGAAAAAGTTTTGTCTTACATTGCTGACTCAGCCTCCAGCTCTATCGCCTCCTCTTCTTCAGTTGTAAAAAGTAAAAGCACTGAGTCGTCATTGGAGGCTCATGTTCATGAACCACACCTTTCCTTGTGTCCTTCACCCCAACCAAGATTGAAGGATGACGCAGGCCATACTACTGATTACTCCATGGAGCTGTTTTCACATACCATGCCTGGATTATCAAGTGAAATGGTGAATTACCCAGGCCAAGATGAATCTGACATGGAGTGCACTGATGCACAGCCGCTGATGGATGATTCTGCTGGTACATTCACTCAGAGCACTACATTGTCCTCGCAGTGTACAGAGCCAGATTCTGACCCTGATGAGACTCAGGTGCCCCTTCCCGCACACTATACCACCATACACGGTGACACAGAGGAAGGTGCACATGACATAGAAGAGGAGGTGATGGATGACCCAGTTGTTGACCCAGATTGGCATCCATTGGGGGAAGAGGGTGCTGCTTCCAATAGCTCAGATGAGGAGCATCCACAGCAGACATCGACATCGCAACAGCTGTTATCCGGCAGGCCCGGAGCACTCCAAAGACAGGTTCCAAACATCAAAATAGTTGCTGGACAGCTTGTCCAGAGGGTCAAAAGATCACAGCGTGCTAGGCCGCAAAATGTCTGCCAAAGTAGGAAGAGTGCAGTGTGGCACTTTTTTGAACAAAATCCTCATGATCAGGCCAAGGTTATCTGTAAGAAGTGCGCAAAGACCTTTAGCCGAGGGAAAAATCTGAAAAATTTGAATACCAGTTGCATGCTTAGACATTTAACCAGCATGCACTTGCAAGCGTGGACACAACACCAAACCTCAAGTGCCACATGTGCAACTGATCACAACGAAGGTAGTCAGCAACGCTACATTGTTTCCCCCACTGTAAGCCCACTGGTTAGCACAGCAGCAAATGTTGAGGTGTCGTTGCAAGGCCACAGCAGTCAGGGAATCCCACTGTTATATCAACGAAAGACTGATTCTAGGCCATCAGAAAGAACACCAACTTCATCACCATCATCAACCCTCTCTCAGTCCGCCCTGTCCACCGCTACTTCCACCATATGCAGCTCTCAAGTCCAGCTCACCCTCCCAGACACTATGAGTAGGTCAAGAAAGTACTCAGTCTCTCATCCGCGTACACTGGGTTTGAACGCCCACATTGCCAAACTAATCTCGTTTGAGATGATGCCCTTTCGGTTGGTGGAAAGCACAGCTTTCCGCGAACTCATGGCCTATGCAGTACCACGCTATGACCTACCCAGTCGCCACTTCTTCTCTCGCAAAGCCATCCCAGCCCTCCACCATCATGTGAAAGACCGCATTGTCCATGCACTCAAGCAGTCAGTGAGCGGAAAGGTGCACCTCACAACTGATGCATGGTCCAGTCTGCATGGCCAGGGCCGTTACGTGTCCATCACTGCGCACTGGGTTAATGTGGTGGATGCAGGGTCCACAGGGGACAGCGGTGGTGGGACAGTGCTGCCTAGCCCACGGTATAGGAAACAGTTGGCTGTAGGCGTTCCACCCTCCTCCTCCTCCTCCTCCTCCAGAAGCGAAAGCTCGTCCACAGAGCGCAGTCGTACGAGCACTCCATCTGCAGCTGCCACTGTTGCACACGATGTGTCCCCCTATCGAGCAGCTAGTGGAAAGCGTCAGCAGGCTGTGTTGCAGATGATGTGTTTGGGCGACAGACATACCGCCGAGGTGCTGGCCGAGTACTTGAAGCGACAAACTGAGTCATGGCTGGGCAGTGTACATCTTGAGGCAGGCAAGGTAGTTAGTGATAACGGCCGTAATTTTGTGGCAGCCATAGCCCTTTCAAAACTCAGCCATATACCTTGCTTGGCTCACACCTTGAACCTGGTGGTGCAGTGCTTCCTCAAAAATTATCCGGAGTTAACAGCCCTGCTCCAGAAGGTGCGAAGACTGTGCGCGCACATCCGCCGGTCGCCTGTACACTCCGTTCGTATGCAGAAGCTGCAGCGATTGCTCCACCTTCCCAACCACCACCTCATTATCGACATTGCAACAAGGTGGAACTCCACCCTGCACATGGTGGAGCGGCTGTGCGAGCAGAGGCAGGCCATAAAGGTCGAAGCTGAAAGACCTCTGTAAAGTCCTTCAGTGTTTTGAGGAATGCACACGGCTGGTAAGCGCAGACGACGCCATCCTAAGCATGAGCATCCCACTTATGCGTCTGCTCATGCAAACTTTGACGCACCTTAAGGAGCAGGCGTCTGCAGCCAATGTTGATGAGGAGGAAGAGGAGGAGGGAATCCTTGATGACATTCAGCCATTGTCTGCTCAGGGACCTCTCCTGGACGAGGTGGAGGAAGAAGAGGAGGAGTAGGAGGATGATGGGGATGATTACTTAGGGGAGGAGGATGCATCTCGTGGGGCAAGAGAAAATGTTGGCGTGGCAAGGTCTGGTGCAGGGTTTGTGCGTGACTGGAGGGATGTGGATTTGCCAGAAAGTGCTCCTCCAACCAGCACTCGCAGTGCATCATTGACACCGGGAAAATTGGCCCACATGTCAGATTATGCCTTGCGGATCCTAAAAAGGGACCCCCGCATTGCCAAAATGATGAACGATGACGACTACTGGTTGGCCAGCATCCTGGATCCACCCTATAAAGGCAAATTACAAAACATCATGCCACAGGAGAACCTTGACCTAATATTGGCTAATAAACAAGCAACTCTGGTAAATCGGTTGCTTGAGGCATTCCCAGCACACAGCAGCGGTGACGGTTCTCACACGAGCCGTACGGGCCGGGGGCAGCTTGGCAGAGGTGTTCGTGGTGCACACAGCAGAAGTGGCGTTGGAGACAGGGGTTTCATGACAATGTTGTGGACTGATTTTTCAAATACCGCTCACACAACTGGTAATACTGCATCGATGGAAAGTGACAGGAGACAGCAGTTGTCAACCATGGTTACAAACTACTTTTCCTCCCATATCGATGTTCTCCCACACAGGTCATTCCCCTTTGACTATTGGGCCGCTAAACTGGACACCTGGCCTGAATTGGCACAATATGCCTTACAGGAGCTCGCTTGCCCAGCTGCAAGTGTGCTATCGGAAAGAGTCTTCAGTGCAGCTGGATCAATCCTGACAGAAAAAAGGACCCGTCTGTCAACCCAAAATGTGGATGATCTAACCTTCATTAAAATGAACCATGCATGGGTTTCCAAGGATTTTGTCCCACCTTCCCCTGATGACACATAGGGTGACAGAAAAATGGCTTGCTTTGGTCCACCTCTTCCTGGGACTTCACCTATTTCGCCTTTTGCATCAGCTGAATGTCCAACATCAACATATGCAACTTTCTAAAACTCCCTAACTGTGCTGCCTCCCCCCCCATGGCCGGGGTCACCACCTACCGCACGACACCGTGCGAGTGCCGTTGCCCTGGACAGGTGGGTAGGCCGACTCTTGGGCGCGGGCACTGGCACAGGGTCCCTCATAGTGCAATCAAGTGTCTCTGACGGTGGTGGTGCACACCCGCCGTCAGACACACAGCTGTACTATGACGGGCCCAGTGCCAGTACCGACGCCCACGAGTGGGCCCCCCTTGCTTGGAGATTTGCAATCTTTACTTCTCCCTGCTGCTCCGCTGTGTAATCTGGGCCGTCAAATCCATACTGTGCCTGACACCGTCTGAGCCTGCCTCCTGAGACATATATTTTGAATGTGTACGCTATTCATTCATGTTATCTGGGGATACGGTACCCTTTCTAACCTTTGTGCAATCACGTGCAATCCATACTGTGCCTGACACCGTCTGAGCCTGCCTCCTGAGACATATATTTTGAATGTGTACGCTATCCATACATGTTATCCGGGGATACGGTACTCTTTCTAACCTTTGTGCAATCACGTGCAATCCATACTGGGCCTGACACCGTCTGAGCCTGCCTCCTGAGACATATATTTTGAATGTGTACGCTATCCATACATGTTATCCGGGGATACGGTACCCTTTCTAACCTTTGTGCAATCACGTGCAATCCATACTGGGCCTGACACCGTCTGAGCCTGCCTCCTGAGACATATATTTTGAATGTGTACGCTATCCATACATGTTATCTGGGGATACGGTACCCTTTCTAACCTTTGTGCAATCACGTGCAATCCATACTGGGCCTGACACCGTCTGAGCCTGCCTCCTGAAACGCTGGCCTTTTCAGTGTAGCGCACATGCAGCCACGGACATGTAAGGGCATGACACACCAGTTATTGGCCAATCTCATGTTCCAGAGCCTCACGTGTCCCTCTAGTAAGCCGGACTCGGACCGCGGGGCATGACGGAGTCTCGTTCGTTAACGGAATTAAGCATGCAATGTGTGCATCTGTTCTGTAGCTGGCATGGTTGAGGTTTCCCAGGTGGAGTCGAATTTAACCGTAGGCTCCACTCCTGGTGGTGCCCTTCTGGACATTCCTTTAAGGTTCAGCTTTGCAACCATACTGCCCACGTAAAACAAACACTTTGCCTTCATGAACGCTGTTTGGAGGGTCATGACTCGTGGGAATAACGCCGCCCAATCAGTTAACCTGCTAGAGAGATCCTTCGTTGCTCCCAAGCATGACATCACACTCCCTAGGAGGAAGGTAATGCCACTGTGGCGACCGTACTCCTGGGGGTGACACAAGTGCACTGATGCCCAGCGACTGCTCGATGAATCTGCTGGTACATTGACCCAGACCACTACATTCCCCTCTCACGCTACACGGCCTGAATCTGACCCTGATGAAACTCAGGTTACCCTTCCCATATACAGTTCCATCTTACACGGTGACAAAGAGGAAGCTGCAGATGAAAGAGCAGGTTCAGCCCACCCGCCATCAGACACACCACCGTACTATCAGGGTCCCTGTGCCAGTGCCGTCGCCAATGAGTGGGCCCCCCCTGCTTGCTCAGGATCACAGCACTTGCAAGGTTGAAATACTGTGCAGTGAGATGGAAGATGGGGACGACGAGGAGTCCAGACTAGTCCAGGGATTCCCTAGCGAGGAGACTTATTTGATTGTTTTCAATGTTGGGACAGCAATTTTTGGGGAGCACTATACTCTGGAGAATGATAGATGGGGCCCACCATACACTGGAACATTCCAAAGGTGGATATCAGACACTGGAGCAGCATTTACAGGGCCCATTATACACTAGAGCATTAGAAATGGGGCCCATTATGTTTGGAGCATTATTTGGGCCCATAAGACAGTGGAGCTTCATCCATGGGGACCAACATATACTGTAGCATTATGTGGAGCTCATCATATACTGTTTCAAACATTATATGGGACCAATGATTCTGTATGGAGAAATAGATGGGCCTCGTCATGAGATGTAAAAAGTGAGGTATTTTTCATTGTACTATACCGCTATTTCTCTGCCGTATCGGAGCATGATGAGTTGTGGTATGTGTTAAAGGGGCGCTCTTTCGCCCAGGGCACATGAAAACCTGCAGCCAGCCCTCCCCCCCCACAACTTTAGCCAAATAACCCCCATTTTTCAGTGTGTAACTTGTATTATGAAGTTAATTAAGGTTGACAAGCTTAAGTAAGAAGAATTGATGCTTTTGGCATTCAAATGGGCACTGTAGGTGTGTTTCCTGTCCTCCTCTCACTGCCGACTTTTATTCCCCATTGACTTACATTGGGTTTCGTGTTTCGGGACGACCCCGACTTTTCCCTATAATAGGACGATCTTGCTCAACCCGACTTTTGGAAAAGTCGGGTTTCACGAAACGAAACGCGACCCTAAAAAACCAAAAGTCGCTCAACTCTACTGGTGACGTATCCCCAAATCTTGGCCCTCCTCAATACATTCCCACACTTATTTCTAATGCCCTGACACGATCCTCTACAAGTTTTCGCAATCATGATAACTTCATACCCATTCATCTAGCCTCCACTCCCCCGGTCCCCCTACCTGGAGCACTATGGAACGCATGCTCTGTCTGCATCAAACTGTCATTTATCCATGACCTCTTTATCACTAACAAACTCTCCTTCCTTGGCATCACTGAAACCTGGCTCACCACCTCTGACTTAGCCTCTCTAGCTGCACTTTCTTATGGCGGATTCAATCTCTCTCACACCCCTCGCCCCACAAACAAATGTGGTGGAGGAGTTGGCTTACTCCTGTCTAATACCTGCTCCTTTACCTCAATTCCGCTACCACCTTCCGCTGCTCTTCCCTCATTTGAGGTGCATTCTGTCCACATCTACTCCCCCTCCAACCTCAGCTGGCTGTCATCTACCGCCCCCCAGAACTAGCCATCTCCACCTTTCTTGACCACTTCACCACCTGGCTACTTCATTTCCTCTCTGCTGAGATCCCCACTATCATCATGGGTGACTTCAATATCCCCATTGACACTGCAAAACAAACCTACATCTCATCTCTCATATCCTCCCTGTCTCACAATCCTAAACAACTCTTCAACACTTTAAATTCTCTTCTCCATCCCCAGCAACTTTTCTCTCCCCTCTCATTTCTGCTGAAGACTTTGCTTCTTTCTTTAAGCAGAAGATCGATAACATCAGAGAAAGCTTTGGCCCATAGGCCCCAGTGCCCCTCCTCTTGACTGCTCAGCCTTGTTCTTCCATAACCAGCTTCTCCACCATGACAGACGATCAGCTCTCCACCGTTCTGTCAAGATCACATCTCACCACTTGCACACTTGACCTGCTCCAATCCCACCTCATCCCTAACCTCACCAAAGTCTTCATTCCAACCCTAACACACCTCTTCAACCTCTCACTTAAAAGCTGTGTCTTCCCCTCATCCTTCAAACATGCGTCAATCACACCTATCCTCAAAAAAACATTCCTCGACACAACTGCTGTGTCTAGCTATTGCCCGATATCCCTTCTCCCTTATGCCTCAAAATGACTGGAACAGCGTGTCCATCTTGAACTACCTCTCCTCCTGCTCCCTCTTTGACCGGTTACAATCTGGTTTCCGACCGCATCACTCAACTGAAACTGCCCTATCTAAAGTCATGAACGACCTACTAACCGCCAAGAGCAAGCAACACTACTCTGTCCTCCTCCTCCTCCTGGACCTGTCTTCTGCCTTCGACACTGTGGACCATTCCCTCCTGTTACAGATTCTCTCATCTTTTGGCATCACAGACTTGGCCCTATCCTGGATCTCATCATATCTAACAGACCGGACATTCAGTGTCTCCTTCTCCCACACCACCTCCTCACCTCGCCCCCTGCCTGTCGGTGTTCGCAAGGCTCAGTTCTAAGACCCCTACTCTTCTCCATCTACACCTTCGGCCTGGAACAGCTCATAGAATCCATACAGCTCATGGTGTACAATATCATCTATACGCTGACAAAACGCAGTTCTACCTATCTGGATCTGACCTCACCTCCTTATTGACCAAAATCCCACAATGTCTGTCAGCTATTTCATCTTTCTTTTCTGCTCACTTTCTAAAACTGAACATGGACAAAACAGAATTCATCTTTCCACCACCTCATTCTACCCCTCCACCTGACCTATCCATCAATGTCAATGGCTGTTCACTTTCCCTAGTCCAGCACGCTCGATGCCTTGGGGTAATCCTTGACTTTGCCCTCTGTTTCAAGCCACATATCCAAACCCTTGCCTCCTCCTGCCTATTCCGACAAAAAAATTTCCAGCATCTGTGCTTTCCTTGATCATGAAACCACAAAAACACTAGTGCATGCCCTCATCATCTCTTGCCTCGACTACTGCAACCTCCTACTCTCTGGTCTCCCCTCTAGCACTCTGGCACCACTTCAATACATCCTAAACTCTACTGCCCGACTAATCCACTGGTCTCCCCATTATTTCCCAGCCTCTCCTCTCTGCCAGGCTCTTCATTGACTTCCTATTGCCTAGAGGATGCAGTTCAAATCCCTAATAATGACATACAGAGCCATTCACAACTTGTCTCCTCCATACATTTGTGACATGGTCTCCCGCTACCTACCTACATGCAACCTTCGATCCCCTCAAGATCTCCTTCTCTGCTCCCCTCTCATCTCTTCATCCCACAACTGCATACAAGACTTCTCCTATGCTTCCCCTATACTCTGGAACACTCTACCCCACAAGGCTCTCGTCTGCCACGGAAACTTTAAAATGGATCCTGAAGACCTTCCTCTTCTGACAAGCTTACAAACTGCAACAATCCTCAGTCTGCTGAACTGCCCGACGACCAGCTCTACCCTCTCCTAGTGCATCCTCACCTATCCCCTGTAGACTGTGAGCCCTCACAGGCAGGGTCCTTTCTCTTTCTGTACTTGTTTGTGCCTTGTTTTGCTCATGTTTATTGTACTTGTCTATATTTGGCCCCGTTCACACGTAAAGTGCCATGGAATAAATGGCGCCATAAAAATGTATAATAAATATATAAATATATATATATATATATATATATATATATATATATATATATATATATATATATACAGTGGGGAAAAAAGTATTTCATCAGCCATCAATTGTGCAAATTCTCTCACTTAAAAAGTTGAGAGAGGCCCGTGATTGACATCATAGGTAGGCCACAACTATGAGAGTCAAAATGAGAAAACAAATCCAGAATATCACCTTGTCTAATTTGGCAAGATTTATTTTGCAAATTATGGTGGAAAATAAGTATTTGCTCATTATCAAAAGTTAATCTCAATATTTTGTAAAATTTTCTTTGTTGGCAATGACAGAGGTCAAACATTTTCTGTAAGTCTTCACAAGGTTGGCACACACTGCTGGTGGTAGGTTGGCCCATTCCTCCATGCAGATCTCCTCTAGAGCAGTGATGCTTTTGGCCTGTCACTGGGCAACACAAATTTTCAAATCCATCCAAAGGTTTTCTATGGGGTTGAGATCTGGAGAGTGGCTAGGCCACTCCAGGACCTTCACATGCTTCTTATGAAGCCACTCCTTTGTTGCCCTGGAGGTGTGCTTGGGATCATGGATGAAACCCATCCATGCTTCATCTTCAATGCCCTTGCTGATGGAAAGAGGTTTGCACTCAAAATCTCACTATATATGGTCCTATTCATTCTTTCATGTACACTAATCAATCGTCCTGGTCCCTTTGCAGAGAAATAGCCCCAAAGCATAATGTTGCTACCCCCATGCTTCTCAGATTCTGTCTCCTCCAAACATGATGAGTTTTGTTTCTACTAAACAGTTCTATTTTGGCTTCATCAGACCATATGACATTCTCCCAATACTCTTCTGGAGTATCCAAATGCTCTCTAGCAAACTTTAGATGGTCCCGGACATGTACTGGCTTAAGCAGGGGGACACATCCTGCACTACCGGATCTGAGTCCCTGGTGGCATAGTGTGTTAATGATGGTAGCCTTTGTTATGGTTTTCCCAGGTCTATTCAGGTCATTCACTAGGTCCCCTCGTGTGGTTCTGGGATTTTTGCTCACCATTCTTGTGATCATTTTGACCCACTGGGTGAGGTCTTGTGTGGAGCTCCAGATCGAGGGAGATTATCAGTGGTCTTGTATGTCTTCCATTTTCTTATTATTGATTTCACCACACCAAGCTGCTTGCTTATTGCAGACTCAGTCTTCCCAGCCTGGTGCAGGGCTACAATTTTGTTTCTGGTGTCCTTCGACAGCTCTTTGGTCTTCACCAAAGTGGAATTTGGAGTGTGACTGTTTGAGGTTGTGGACAGGTGCCTTTTATACCGATAACAACTTCAAACAGGTGCCATTACTACAGGTAATGAGTGGAGGACAGAGGAGCCTCTTAAAGAAGAAGTTACAGGTCTGTGAGAGCCAGAAATCTTGCATGTTTTTAGGTGACCAAATACTAATTTTCCACCATAATATGCAAAATAAATCTTGCAAAATCAGACAAGGTGATTTTCTGGATTTGTTTTCTCATTTTGATTCTCATAGTTGTGGTCTACCTATGATGTCTATTACAGGCCTCTCTCATTTTTTTAAGTGAGAGAACTTGCACAATTGGTGGCTGACTAAATACTTTTTTCCCCACTGTAAATACCGTATATTCTCGAGTATAAGTCGACCCGAGTATAAGCCGACCCCCCTAATTTTGCCACAAAAAACTGGGAAAACTTATTGACTCGTGTATAAGTCGAGGGTGCACAGTGAGTGGCCTCAGTTATCTGCAGTGTGTGGCCCCAGTTATGATGCACAGTAAGTGGCCCCAGTTATGATGCACAGTAAGTGGCCCCAGCTATGATGCGCAGTGAGTGGCCCAGATAATGCTGCACAGTGAGTGGCCCCAGATATGATGCACTGTGAGTGGCCCCAGATATGATGCACAGTGAGTGGCCCCAGTTATGATGCACAGTGAGTGGCCCCAGTTATGATGCACAGTGAGTGGCCCCAGTTATCTGCACAGTGAGTGGCCCCAGATATGATGCACAGTGAGTGGCCCCAGATATGATGCACAGTGAGTGGCCCCAGATATGATGCACAGTGAGTGGCCCCAGTTATGCTGCACAGTATGTGGCCCCAGATATGATGCACAGTGTGTGGCCCCAGTTATCTGCACAGTGAGTGGCCCCAGTTATCTGCACAGTATGTGGCCCCAGATATGCTGCACAGTGAGTGGCCCCAGTTATCTGCACAGTATGTGGCCCCAGTTATGCTGCACAGTGAGTGGCCCCAGTTATACTGCACAGTGAGTGGCCCCAGTTATGCTGCACAGTGAGTGGCCCCAGTTATGCTGCACAGTGAGTGGCCCCAGTTATGCTGCACAGTGAGTGGCCCCAGATATGATGCACAGTGAGTGGCCCCAGTTATGCTGCACAGTGTGTGGCCCCAGATATGATGCGCAGTGAGTGGCCCCAGTTATGCTGCATAGTGTGTGGCCCCAGATATGATGCACAGTGAGTGGCCCCAGTTATGCTGCATAGTGTGTGGCCCCAGATATGATGCGCAGTGAGTGGCCCCAGTTATGCTGCATAGTGTGTGGCCCCAGATATGATGCACAGTGAGTGGCCCCATCATGTTGCTGCTGCCGCTGCCTCTCCTACAAAAGAACCCAAAAAACTGTATACTCCCCTCAGTCGCTGCCCCCTGCTCATCAGCGTTGCGCTCTCTGACCTGAATGTCACTGCAGAGGACGCAAGACAGCAGAGCGCAGGGACAGGTGAATATGCCTCCCAACCCCCCCCCCGTTCATACTCACCGGGTCCTGGCGCTTGTCTCTGCAGCTCCCCTGCTTGTTCCATGTTGTCGGCGCTGCTCTCTTCCTGGTTCAGCGGTCAAGTGGTGCCTGCTCATTAAATATGCGCATATTTAATGAGCGGGTTCCATTTGACAGCTGAAGCAGGAAGATAGCAGTGCCGACAACATGGAACAAGCAGGGGAGCTGCAGAGAAGGGTGAGTATGATTTGACACCCCCTCCCCCGCCGATCCCCCCGGTATATGACTCGTGTATAAGCCGAGAGGGGGACTTTCAGCCCAAAAAAATGGGCTGAAAATCTCAGCTTATACACGAGTATATACGGTATATGTATATACAGCTCTGGCAAAAATTAAGAGACCACTGCAAAATGTTCAGTTTGTCTGATTTCTCTCTTTATATTTTTGAGTAAAATGTAAATTGCTCTTTTATTCTATAAACTTCTGACAACATGTCTCCGAATTTCCAAGCAATACATTTTGTATTTATTTTAAGAAAATGAGAAATGGTCAGAATAACAAAAAAAATGCAGACCTCAAAGAATGCTGAGAAAACAAGTTTATAATCATTTAGAAACAACAATACTAATGCTATAACTCAGGAATAACTTGTAGAAAAAGGCTGCATGGCACTCCGGAGAGGAGGGGTGCACGAATAGGATACTACTCCGAAATATATAAATTCGGCACTGCCAATATGTTGCAAAAATCATAGATTAAGGTTTTATTAATTAGAAAATATCCACTGTAGAAGTTGACATTTCAGCCAATGCTTAGGCCTTCATCAGAACTCTAACAGATAAACATAGACAGATAACATATCAGTATGATACTTATGCACTGAGAAACAGTACATAAATCAGTAGCAGTGGAAAATAATAAAAATACAGCAAAAAATAAAAAAGAAGATGCAATATATAAATCAGATATAGAAGCCATTAGCTATCGGCAATGAGGTTGAAACGAAATGAGAATAGTAGATAGTCTTATATCTCAGAATAATACGCATGTCATAGCTGAATACAGCTGTTAAGCATGGGATAGTGGTCCGGTATATACAAAATTGCCTGGGTTTACTATCCCTCAATAACAAGATTACTGAGTAGTGAAACAGACACCGACTATAGAAAAATAGGAAGAGACAAAATAATCTAAAACATCATGGATAGAATAACATACATTGTCTTCTGTGATTGTAGACAGCAGAGTAGATCAATACAGAGCTAAAAGAAAAACATAGAGTATATCAGTAAGCTAAGATATTTACACATAATCACATGTAGCATGTACAGCATTCAGGTCCCTAGATGATGGGAAAACAGACTCACCATGAGAAGTCGCGTATCGGTACGCTAAAGGGGATGGCATGGAAGTTCTGAGGAGAATAGCGACATGGTGGAGTCGAGGGTTGTTTATATATGTGCGGTGTGACCTCGTGTAAGGCGCATGTGGCGCCATATCACCGCAAGACCGGAAGTTCCGTGTGGAATGACGTCACCGTAAGTGACGCAGCGGGCCCGACCGAGAGGAAAAGGCTTCCCCTGTGTGAGGTGCCCACGACGTCATTGTGACGTCACAGGAAGTGATGTAGCGGGCCCATGTAGTCACATGATGTGTCCAGGAGAATAATGGAAGTTCCCTTAATAGGTGTGGAAGTAGCTAGAGGTCCGGGAGGGAATTGTTTCCCCCGGGAATGTAGATAAAATAAACTGTGAAGGCGCATACTTACACTCTAAATGGGGAATGGGAATCGCGGCACACAAATGAATGGATAAATGTTAAAGTAAGTAAACACTAAAATAATGAACATTATCATAAAGGGTATGAAAAAGGAAATCCTCCACCAAATTTTCACAATGGGTGCAAGACACTGTGGCTTGTACTCCTTTCCACGTTTCTGTCTAACCATTAGACGACCAGGTGTTGGACAAAGCTGAAAATTAGACTCATCATGGAAGATTACGTTACTCCAGTCCTCTATGGTCCTGCTCTTCACCTCAGCTGCCTTTTGCCATTCCTTTTGTACATGACTTGATGTCATCCTGTGGTTGCTGAGTGACATTCGAATAAGATGACGGTCATCCCGGTTAGTGGAGATTCGTTTTCGCCCTCTGTCGGTCTGTAGCATTGTTGTCCCCAATGTCTGCTGCTTAACCCCATTGTAATGGACTGTCGTCTTAGAAATTTTAAGGATGGAGGCAACATGACGCTCACTGTATCCCTCTGCTAGTAAAGCCAGAATTGAGCCCTTCTTCTCCTCACTCAAGACTTTTCTTTTCTACTCCTTTGGCATGGTTAAGTTATTTTTTCATTCCTATTACTTTTGGGATATTACTAGCACTTGTTTTGCCATCCAGATTGTCCTATTGCAAGAGAATTGTGAACCCCACAGAAGGGTTTTTTTATACTTTCCTTCGGTAAATAAGATTTGATTCAGGTGATCACCTAATCAGAAGCACATTAAGTAGAATGAGGTGTACCCTGGTTGGAATTCAACTGACACTGGACTGGAATGGCTGTCAGACAGGTAGAGAAGCGGATTTTTTTAAAACTGGGCAGTGTTCTCTTAATTTTTGTGAGAGAGCTGTGTATATACAGTACAAACCAAAAGTTTGGACACACCCTCTCATTCAAAGAGTTTTCTTTATTTTCATGACTATGAAAATTGTAGATTCACTCTGAAGGCATCAAACTATGAATTAACACAAGTGGAATTATATAATTAACAAAAAACTGTGAAACAACTGAAAATACTGTATGTCTTATATTCTAGGTTCTTCAAAGCAGCCACCTTTTGCTTTGATTCCTGCTTTGCGCACTCTTGGCATTCTCTTGATGAGCTTCAAGAGGTAGTCACCGGAAATGGCTTTCACTTCACAGGTGTGCCCTGTCAGGTTTAATAAGTGGGATTTCTTGCCTTATAAATGGGGTTGGGACCATCAGTTGTGTTGTGCAGAAGTCTGGTGGATACACAGGTGATAGTCCTACTGAATAGACTGTTCTGTTAGAATTTGTATTATGACAAGAAAAAAGCAGCTGAGTAAAGAAAAACGTGTGGCCATCATTACTTTAAGAAATGAAGGTTAGTCAGTCCGAAAAATTGGGAAAACTTTGAAAGTGTCCCCAAGTGCAGTGGCAAAAACCATCAAGCGCTACAAAGAAACTGGCTCACATGAGGACCGCCCCAGGAAAGGAAGACCAAGAGTCACCTCTGCTGCGGAGGATAAGTCCATCCGAATCACCAGCCTCAGAAATCGCAGGTTAACAGCAGCTCAGAATAGAGACCAGGTCAATGCCACACAGAGTTCTAGCAGCTGACACATCTCTACAACAACTGTTAAGAGAAGAGTTTGTGCAGCAGGCCTTCATGGTAAAATAGCTGCTAGGAAACCACTGCTAAGGACAGGCAACAAGCAGAAGAGACTTGTTTGGGCCAAAGAACACAAGGAATGGACATCAGACCAGTGGAAATCTGTGCTTTGGTCTGAGAGTCCGAATTTGAGATCTTTGGTTCCAACCACCGTGTCTTTGTGCGACGCAGAAAAGGTGAACGGATGGCCTGGCTCCCACCGTGAAGCATGGAGGAGGAGGTGTGATGGTGTGGGGGTGCTTTGCTGGTGACACTGTTGGGGATTTATTCAAAATTGAAGGCATACTGAACCAGCATGGCTACCACAGCATCTTGCAGCGGCATGCTATTCCATCCAGTTTGTCTTTAGTTGGACCATCATTTATTTTTCAACAGGACAATGACCCCAAACACACCTCCAGGCTGTGTAAGGGCTTTTTGACCAAGAAGGAGAGTCATGGGGTGCTACGCCAGATGACCTGGCCTCCACAGTCTCCAGACCTGAACTCAATTAAGATGGTTTGGGGTGAGCTGGACTGCAGAGTGAAGGCAAAAGGGCAAACAAGTGCTAAGCATCTCTGGGAACTCCTTCAAGACTGTTGGAAGACCATTTCCGGTGACTACCTCTTGAAGCTCATCAAGAGAATGCCAAGAGTGCGCAAAGCAGTAATCAAAGCAAAAGGTGGCTACTTTGAAGAACCTAGAATATAAGACATATTTTCAGTTGTTTCACACTTTTTTTGTTAATTATATAATTCCACATGTGGTAATTCATAGTTTTGATGCCTTCAGAGTGAATCTACAATTTTCATAGTCATGAAAATAAAGAAACCTCTTTGAATGAGAAGGTGTGTCCAAACTTTTGGTCTGTACTGTATACATATATATATATATATATATATATATTATGTATATATATATATATATATACTGTATATATGTATGTATGTAAATATGCACACATGATGGGCTTACATGTATACATATATAAATATGCTCAAGTGTTTGTCACTTTGTGCCCGAAAAAGTTGTTCTTTTTTTCTGTCCAGAGCAGATTATGCCATGTTAATAAACATGCTAGAATTAAGAAAAGAGAGAGCACATAGGGCGATAAAAGTGAGTTTTTGGGTGACAATACACGGTTACAGGTTGTGAACAGTCACAACTAGAGTTGAGCGACTTTTGGTTTTTTAGGGTCGAGTTTCGTTTCGTGAAACCCGACTTTTCCAAAAGTCGGGTCGAGCAAGATCGTCCGATTATAGGGAAAAGTCGGGGTCGTCCCGAAACACGAAACCCAATGTAAGTCAATGGGGAATAAAGGTCGGCAGTGAGAGGAGGACAGGAAACACACCTACAGTGCCCATTTGAATGCCAAAAGCATCAATTCTTCTTACTTAAGCTTGTCAACCTTAATTAACTTCATAATACAAGTTACGCACTGAAAAATGGGGGTTATTTGGCTAAAGTTGTGGGGGGGGAAGGCTGGCTGCAGGTTTTCATGTGCCCTGGGCGAAAGAGCGCCCCTTTAACACATACCACAACTCATCATGCTCCGATACGGCAGCGAAATAGCGGTATAGTACAATGAAAAATACTTCACTTTTTACATCTCATGACGAGGCCCATCTATTTCTCCATACAGAATCATTGGTCCCATATAATGTTTGAAACAGTATATGAAGAGCTCCACATAATGCTACAGTATATGTTGGTCCCCATGGATGAAGCTCCACTGTCTTATGGGCCCAAATAATGCTCCAAACATAATGGGCCCCATTTCTAATGCTCTAGTGTATAATGGGCCCTGTAAATGCTGCTCCAGTGTCTGATGTCCACCTTTGGAATGTTCCAGTGTATGGTGGGCCCCATCTATCATTCTCCAGAGTATAGTGCTCCCCAAAAATTGCTGTCCCAACATTGAAAACAATCAAATAAGTCTCCTCGCTAGGGAATCCCTGTACTTGTCTGGATTCCTCGTCGTCCCCATCTTCCATCTCACTGCACAGTATTTCAACCTTGCAAGCAGGGGGGGCCCACTCGTTGGCGACGGCACTGGCACAGGGCCCCTGACAGTACGGTGGTGTGTCTGATGGCGGGTGGGCCGAACCTGCACTTTCATCTGCAGCTTCCTCTTTGTCACCGTGTAAGATGGAACTGTATATGGGAAGGGTAACCTGAGTTTCATCAGGGTCAGATTCAGGCCGTGTAGCGTGCGAGGGGAATGTAGTGGTCTGGGTCAATGTACCAGCAGATTCATCGAGCAGTCGCTGGGCATCAGTGCACTTGTGTCGCCCCCAGGAGTACGGTCACCACAGTGGCATTACCTTCCTCCTAGGGAGTGTGATGTCATGCTTGGGAGCAACAAAGGATCTCTCTAGCAGGTTAACTGATTGGGCGGCGTTATTCCCACGAGTCATGACCCTCCAAACAGCGTTCATGAAGGCAAATTGTTTGTTTTACGTGGGCAGTATGGTTGCAAAGCTGAACCTTAAAGGAATGTCCAGAAGGGCACCACCAGGAGTGGAGCCTACTGCGTAATTTGACTCAACACGGGCAACCTCAACCATGCCAGCTACAGAACAGATGCACACATTGCAAGCTTAATTCCGTTAACGAACGAGACTCCGTCATGCCCCGCGGTCCGAGTCCGGCTTACTAGAGGGACACGTGAGGCTCTGGCACATGAGATTGGCCAATAACTGGTGTGTCATGCCCTTACATGTCCGTGGCTGCATGTGCGCTACACTGAAAAGGCCAGGGTTTGTCGCTTACAGGAGCAGATAACCCGCTGAACAACGTTAGTGATGGGGATCTGTGATTACAATTATTACCCGCGAACGATGATTTCCCAGTAAGTGCAGGTCAACCGCAGTTCCGGAATTAGGCCTAACCATCATTCCTGAAAAAATTAAAAACTTACGTGTGCAAACCACAGGTGCTGTAGCTTGCTTAACAGCTCGCCAGCCGTTCTCACGCCCAGTATGGATTACACGTGATTGCACAAAGGTGAGAAAGGGTACCGTATCCCCAGATAACATGTATGGATAGCGTACACATTCAAAATATATGTCTATATATCAGGAGGCAGGCTCAGATGGTGTTAGGCCCAGTATGGATTGCACGTGATTGCACAAAGGTTAGAAAGGGTACCGTATCCCCAGATAACATGTATGGATAGCGTACACATTCAAAATATATGTCTATACATCAGGAGGCAGGCTCAGATGGTGTTAGGCCCAGTATGGATTGCACGTGATTGCACAAAGGTTAGAAAGGGTACCGTATCCCCAGATAACATGTATGGATAACATAGTGTACACATTCAAAATATATGTCTATACATCAGGAGGCAGGCTCAGACGGTGTTAGGCCCAGTATGGATTGCACGTGATTGCACAAAGGTTACAAAGGGTACCGTATCCCCGGATAACATGTATGGATAGCGTACACATTAAAAATATATGTCTATACATCAGGACGCAGGCTCAGACGGTGTTAGGCCCAGTATGGATTGCACGTGATTGCACAAAGGTTAGAAAGGGTACCGTATCCCCAGATAACATGTATGGATAGCGTACACATTCAAAATATATGTCTATACATCAGGAGGCAGGCTCAGACGGTGTTAGGTCCAGTATGGATTGCACGTGATTGCACAAAGGTTAGAAAGGGTACCGTATCCCCAGATAACATGTATGGATAGCATACACATTCAAAATATATGTCTATACATCAGGAGGCAGGCTCAGACGGTGTTAGGCCCAGTATGGATTTGACGGCCCAGATTACACAGCGGAGGAGCAGGGAGAGGTAAAGATTGCAAATGCGGGGGCCCTGCCCAAGCAAGGGGGGCCCACTCGTGGGCGTCGGTACTGGCACTGGGCCCCTCATAGTACAGCGGTGTGTCTGACGGCGGGTGTGCACCACCACCGTCAGAGACACTTGATTGCACTATGAGTAACCCTGTGCCAGTGCCCACGCCCAAGAGTCGGCCTACCCACCTGTCCAGGGCAACGGCACTCGCACGGTGTCGTGTGCTAGGTGGTGACCCCGGCCATGGGGGGGGAGGCAGCACAGTTAGGGAGTTTTAGAAAGTGGCATATGTTGATGTTGGACATTCAGCTGATGCAAAAGGCGAAATAGGTGAAGTCCCAGGAAGAGGTGGACCAAAGCAAGCCATTTTTCTGTCACCCTATGTGTCATCAGGGGAAGGTGGGACAAAATCCTTGGAAACCCATGCATGGTTCATTTTAATGAAGGTTAGATCATCCACATTTTGGGTTGACAGACGGGTCCTTTTTTCTGTCAGGATTGATCCAGCTGCACTGAAGACTCTTTCCGATAGCACACTTGCAGCTGGGCAAGCAAGCTCCTGTAAGGCATATTGGGCCAATTCAGGCCAGGTGTTCAGTTTAGCGGCCCAATAGTCAAAGGGGAATGACCTGTGTGGGAGAACATCGAAATGGGAGGAAAACTAGTTTGTAACCATAGTTGACAACTGCTGTCTCCTGTCACTTTCCATCGATGCAGTATTACCAGTTGTGTGAGCGGTATTTGAAAAATCAGTCCACAAAATTGTCATGAAACCCCTGTCTCCAACGCCACTTCTGCTGTGTGCACCACGAACACCTCTGCCAAGCTGCCCCCGGCCCGTACGGCTCGTGTGAGAACCATCACCGCTGCTGTGTGCTGGGAATGCCTCAAGCAACCGATTTACCAGAGTTGCTTGTTTATTAGCCAATATTAGGTCAAGGTTCTCCTGTGGCATGATGTTTTGTAATTTGCCTTTATAGCGTGGATCCAGGATGCTGGCCAACCAGTAGTCGTCATCGTTCATCATTTTGGCAATGCAGGGGTCCCTTTTTAGGATCTGCAAGGCATAATCTGACATTAAACACTGAAGGACTTTACAAAGGTCTTTCAGCCTCGACCACTGCACACCTGTCAACTCCATGTCTGCTCTCAAAGTGCCTGGCCGTGTATACTCCCACAAATGCATTATGGCCTGCCTCTGCTCGCACAGCCGCTCCACCATGTGCAGGGTGGAGTTCCACCTTGTTGCAATGTCCATAATGAGGCGGTGGTTGGGAAGGTGGAGCAATCGCTGCAGCTTCTGCATACGAACGGAGTGTACAGGCGACCGGCGGATGTGCGCGCACAGTCTTCGCACCTTATGGAGCAGGGCTGTTAACTTCAGATTATTTTTGAGGAAGCACTGCACCACCAGGTTCAATGTGTGAGCCAAGCAAGGTATGTGGCTGAGTTTTGAAAGGGCTATGGCTGCCACAAAATTACGGCAGTTATCACTAACTACCTTGCCTGCCTCAAGATGTACACTGCCCAGCCATGACTCAGTTTGTCGCTTCAAGTACTCGGCCAGCACCTCGGCGGTGTGTCTGTTGCCCAAACATCATCTGCAACACAGCCTGCTGACGCTTTCCACTAGCTGCTCGATAGGGGGACACATCGTGTGCAACAGTGGCAGCTGCAGATGGAGTGCTCGTACGACTGCGCTCTGTGGACGAGCTTTCGCTTCTGGAGGAGGAGGAGGAGGGTCGAACGCCTACAGCCAACTGTTTCCTATACCGTGGGCTAGGCAGCACTGTCCCACCACCGCTGTCCCCTGTGGACCCTGCATCCACCACATTAACCCAGTGCACAGTGATGGACACGTAACGGCCCTGGCCATGCCGACTGGACCATGCATAAGTTGTGAGGTGCACCTTTCCGCTCACTGACTGCTTGAGTGCATGGACAATGCGGTCTTTCACATGATGGTGGAGGGCTGGGATGGCTTTGCGAGAGAAGAAGTGGCGACTGGGTAGGTCATAGCGTGGTACTGCATAGGCCATGAGTTCGCGGAAAGCTGTGCTTTCCACCAACCGAAAGGGCATCATCTCAAACGAGATTAGTTTGGCAATGTGGGCGTTCAAACCCAGTGTACGCGGATGAGAGACTGAGTACTTTCTTGACCTACTCATAGTGTCTGGGAGGGTGAGCTGGACTTGAGAGCTGCATATGGTGGAAGTAGCGGTGGACAGGGCGGACCGAGAGAGGGTTGATGATGGTGATGGAGTTGTTGTTCTTTCTGATGGCTTAGAATCAGTCTTTCGTTGATATAACAGTGGGATTCCCTGACTGCTGTGGCCTTGCAACGACACCTCAACATTTGCTGCTGTGCTAACCGGTGGGCTTTCAGTGGGGGAAACAATGTAGCGTTGCTGACTACTTTCGTTGTGATCAGTTGCACATGTGGCACTTGAGGTTTGGTGTTGTGTCCACGCTTGCAAGTGCATGCTGGTTAAATGTCTAAGCATGCAACTGGTATTCAAATTTTTCAGATTTTTCCCTCGGCTAAAGGTCTTTGTTGATGTCTGCTGTGGATGCTCCTCATCTGAGCTATTGGAAGCAGCACCCTCTTCCCCCAATGGATGCTAATCTGGGTCAACAACTGGGTCATCCATCACCTCCTCTTCTATGTCATGTGCACCTTCCTCTGTGTCACCGTGTATGGTGGTATAGTGTGCGGGAAGGGGCACCTGAGTCTCATCAGGGTCAGAATCTGGCTCTGTACACTGCGAGGACAATGTAGTGCTCTGAGTGAATGTACCAGCAGAATCATCCATCAGCGGCTGTGCATCAGTACACTCAGATTCATCTTGGCCTGGGTAATTCACCATTTCACTTGATAATCCAGGCATGGTATGTGAAAACAGCTCCATGGAGTAATCAGTACTATGGCCTGCGTCATCCTTCAATCTTGGTTGGGGTGAAGGACACAAGGAAAGGTGTGGTTCATGAACATGAGCCTCCAATGACGACTCAGTGCTTTTACTTTTTACAACTGAAGAAGAGGAGGCGATAGAGCTGGAGGCTGAGTCAGCAATGTAAGACAAAACTTTTTCCTGATGCTCTGGCTTTAAAAGCGGTTTGTCAACTCCTAGAAAACTAAGTGTTCGAGGCCTTATGTATCCAGACGATGACGCAGGCTCAACACCTCCTGCATTCGGTCCTATTTTGCTCTTGCCACTACCATCAGATCCACCACCAACACCATCATTACCAGCTGCCAACCCCCGCCCAATTCCACGGCCTCTTCCACCAGCCTTCCTCATTTTTGGTAGAAATGTAGACAAAATCCAACAAACTACACTCACTGGCCACTTTATTAGGTACACCATGCTAGTAACGGGTTGGACCCCCTTTTGCCTTCAGAACTGCCTCAATTCTTCGTGGCAGAGATTCAACAAGGTGCTGGAAGCATTCCTCAGAGATTTTGGACCATATTGACATGATGGCATCACACAGTTGGCGCAGATTTGTCGGCTGCACATCCCTGATGCGAATCTCCCGTTCCACCACATCCCAAAGATGCTCTATTGGATTGAGATCTGGTGACTGAGGAGGCCATTTGAGTACAGTGAACTCATTGTCATGTTCAAGAAACCAATCTGAGATGATTCGAGCTTTATGACATGGCGCATTATCCTGCTGAAAGTAGCCATCAGATGTTGGGTACATTGTGGTCATAAAGGGATGGACATGGTCAGCAACAATACTCAGGTAGGCTGTGGCGTTGCAACGATGCTCAATTGGTACCAAGGGGCCCAAAGAGTGCCAAGAAAAAATTCCCCACACCATGACACCACCACCACCAGCCTGAACCGTTGATACAAGGCAGGATGGATCCATGCTTTCATGTTGTTTACGCCAAATTCTGACCCTACCATCCGAATGTCGCAGCAGAAATCGAGACTCATCAGACCAGGCAACGTTTTTCCAATCTTCTACTGTCCAATTTCGATGAGCTTGTGCAAATTGTAGCCTCAGTTTCCTGTTCTTAGCTGAGAGGAGTGGTACCCGGTGTGGTCTTCTGCTGCTGTAGCCCATCTGCCTCAAAGTTCGATGCACTGTGCGTTCAGAGATGCTCTTCTGCCTACCTTGGTTGTAACGGGTGGCAATTTGAGTCACTGTTGCCTTTCTATCAGCTCGAACCAGTCTGCCCATTCTCCTCAGACCTCTGGCATCAACATGGCATTTCCGGCCACAGAACTGCCGCTCACTGGATTTTTTTTCTTTTTCGGACCATTCTCTGTAAACCCTAGAGATGGTTGTGCGTGAAAATCCCAGTAGATCAGCAGTTTCTGAAATTCTCAGACCAGCCCTTCTGGCACCAACAATCATGCCACGTTCAAAGGCACTCAAATCACCTTTCTTCCCCATACTGATGCTCGGTTTGAACTGCAGGAGATTGTCTTGACCATGTCTACATGCCTAAATGCACTGAGTTGCCGCCATGTGATTGGCTGATTAGAAATTAAGTCTTAACACACAGTTGGACAGGTGTACCTAATAAAGTGGCCAGTGAGTGTATATTGTAATGTAAAACAAGGTACAAGGTGTCTATAGGACAGGGGAGATTTTGAATTTCTGCTCACACTAGTGGACACTGGACACTTTTGGATTGTGTGAGGCCAATGAGTATCTGAGCGCTCTGTCACAGGCTCGATGGCAGAGCTGTGACCAAAGTGACTAGAGGATAAGGGAGATTTTTAATTACTGCACACACTTGTGGACACTGGACACTTATGGATTGTGTGAGGCCCACTGAGTATCTGAGCGCTCTGTCACAGGCTCGATGGCAGAGCTGTGACCAAAGTGACTAGAGGATAAGGGAGATTTTTAATTTCTGCACACACTTGTGGACACTGGACACTTATGGATTGTGTGAGGCCCACTGAGTATCTGAGCGCTCTGTCACAGGCTCGATGGCAGAGCTGTGACCAAAGTGACTAGAGGATAAGGGAGATTTTTAATTTCTGCACACACTTGTGGACACTGGACACTTATGGATTGTGTGAGGCCCACTGAGTATCTGAGCGCTCTGTCACAGGCTCGATGGCAGAGCTGTGACCAAAGTGACTAGAGGATAAGGGAGATTTTTAATTTCTGCACACACTTGTGGACACTGGACACTTATGGATTGTGTGAGGCCCACTGAGTATCTGAGCGCTCTGTCACAGGCTCGATGGCAGAGCTGTGACCAAAGTGACTAGAGGATAAGGGAGATTTTTAATTTCTGCACACACTTGTGGACACTGGACACTTATGGATTGTGTGAGGCCCACTGAGTATCTGAGCGCTCTGTCACAGGCTCGATGGCAGAGCTGTGACCAAAGTGACTAGAGGATAAGGGAGATTTTTAATTTCTGCACACACTTGTGGACACTGGACACTTATGGATTGTGTGAGGCCCACTGAGTATCTGAGCGCTCTGTCACAGGCTCGATGGCAGAGTTGTGACCAAAGTGACTAGAGGATAAGGGAGATTTTTAATTTCTGCACACACTTGTGGACACTGGACACTTATGGATTGTGTGAGGCCCACTGAGTATCTGAGCGCTCTGTCACAGGCTCGATGGCAGAGCTGTGACCAAAGTGACTAGAGGATAAGGGAGATTTTTAATTTCTGCACACACTTGTGGACACTGGACACTTATGGATTGTGTGAGGCCCACTGAGTATCTGAGCGCTCTGTCACAGGCTCGATGGCAGAGCTGTGACCAAAGTGACTAGAGGATAAGGGAGATTTTTAATTTCTGCACACTCTTGTGGACACTGGACACTTATGGATTGTGAGAGGCCCACTGAGTATCTGAGCGCTCTGTCACAGGCTCGATGGCAGAGCTGTGACCAAAGTGACTAGAGGATAAGGGAGATTTTTAATTTCTGCACACACTTGTGGACACTGGACACTTATGGATTGTGTGAGGCCCACTGAGTATCTGAGCGCTCTGTCACAGGCTCGATGGCAGAGCTGTGACCAAAGTGACTAGAGGATAAGGGAGATTTTTAATTTCTGCACACACTTGTGGACACTGGACACTTATGGATTGTGTGAGGCCCACTGAGTATCTGAGCGCTATGTCACAGGCAGAAATTGGCTAGTGTATCACAAACTACAAGGTGCATGTAGAATTGGGCAGAATTGGAATCTCCCTAGAGTGCAGGTCTGTAAGAACAGAACATGTCCTCGACTTATTCTCACAGAGTGACTCACTGATAGCTTCACTGTGGCTGTGATAACAGCCGTTACACGGTACTGTGTGAGGAGCGTACACCGCTGTATGGTGTGAAAAAATGCACGCTCAGTACCTCAGCAGGACAAAAAAAAAAAATTGTGATTGCTTTTAAAAAAGCAGTTTGCGGAGCAGTGGGTAAACAGCAATGCAGGAATGTCAGGAAGCCTTAGAAGGCAGCCCAACAACCAACACCACTGATACACCACTATATAGCCTCCCCTTGCACTGCACAGTGACTGGTGTGTTGTACAGGCAAAATCGCTAGCAGCAGAAGCAGTTTTTTTTTCTTCTTCTCAGCAGGACAAAAAAAAAAATTGGGATTGCTTTTAAAAAAGCAGTTTGCGGAGCAGTGGGTAAACAGCAATGCAGGAATGTCAGGAAGCCTTAGAAGGCAGCCCAACAACCAACACCACTGATACACCACTATATAGCCTCCCCTTGCACTGCACAGTGACTGGTGTGTTGTACAGGCAAAATCGCTAGCAGCAGAAGCAGTTTTTGGTGTCTTCTTCCGTGCCTAACGCTCTCCCTACAAAATCATCAGCAGCAGCAGCTCTCCCTATTCTGAGATCAGCATGAGTAACATGGCGGTTGGCGTGCACGCCCTTTTATACCCCCTGTGACGTCCCCCAAAGCAAGCCAATCACTTGCATGCCCTTCTGAAAGATGGTGGTGACCCGTGCCTATGTCATCACGTTGCCCACAGTGTCCGTGGATCCTGATTGGCTGAAAAAGAGCGCAAAACAAACTTTTGAAACGCGACTTTGGCGCGTAAGTCGCCGACCTCGTGGCCGACCTCATCCTAGGGTCGGGTTTCGTTTCATGAAACCCGACTTTGCCAAAAGTCGGCGACTTTTGAATTTTTTCGACCCGTTTCGCTCAACTCTAGTCACAACCCCTTGCAGAATGTGAAAGGAACCAGTGGTCGCTGCAGACTCCCGTAGATACCAATCTCACAAAGGAGGAAGAAAAAGACCGGGTTTTTCAATGTATCCGCACTGACCACATAAGGACAGAAATATTCTTCATAGCTTTATTGTGCCGACACGTTTCGTGGCAGATCTGCCACTTCCTCAGGGCCAAAGAATTACAGTTTGACAGTATCTCATTACAGCAGTTGTTTTATACAAAACCTTCATGACATCACAATTACATGCAAAAAGACATCACTTCCTGTGGAAACGCCCCCTCCAATGTCAAAATGTCATACACCAGTCACTAGCTCCCATATACCCATCACATATCCTCCATCCCATAGTCCCATGCCCATGTACCCATCATACATATCATTCATCCCATAGTTCAGTGCCCAT
This sequence comes from Dendrobates tinctorius, assembly GCF_039654945.1. Lineage (NCBI taxonomy): Eukaryota > Metazoa > Chordata > Amphibia > Anura > Dendrobatidae > Dendrobates > Dendrobates tinctorius. Next base: position 13,951,300 of record NW_027361818.1, read on the forward strand.
ATACCCATAATACATCCTTCATCCCATAGTCTAGTGCCCATATACCCATCACACATCCTCCATCCCATAGTCCAGTGCCCATATACCCATCATACATATTCTCCATCCCATAGTCCAGTGCCCATATACCCATCATACATATCCTCCATCCCATAGTCCAGTGCCCATATACCCATCATGCATTTCCTCCATCCCATAGTCATGTTCCCACATAACCATCACACATCCTCCATAGCATAGTCCCATGCCCATATATCCATCACACATATCCTCCATCATATAGTCCCGTGCCCATATATCCATCACACATATCCCCCATCCCATAGTCTAGTGCCCATATACCAATCATGCGTCCTCAATCTCAAAGCCCATGCCCATATACCCATCACACATATCCTGCATCCCATAGTCTAGTGTCCATATACCCATCACGCATCCTCCATCCCATAGTCCCGTGCCCATATACCCATCATACATATCAGCCATCCCATATTTCTGTACCCATATATCCATCATACATATCCTCCATCCCATAGTCCAGTGCCCAAATACCCATCATACATATCCTCCATCCCATAGTTCTGTGCCCATATACCCATCATGCGTCCTCCATCCCATAGCCCATGCCCATATACCCATCACACATATCCTCCATCCCATAGTCTAGTGCCCATATACCCATCACGCATCCTCCATCCCATAGTCCCGTGCCCATATACCCATCATACATATCCACCATCCCATAGTTCTGTGCCCATATAGCCATCATACATATCCTCCATCCCATAGTCCCGTGCCCATATACCCATCATACATATCCGCCATCCCATAGTCCCGTGCCCATATACCCATCACACATATCCGCCATCCCATAGTTCTGTGCCCATATATCCATCACACATATCCTCCATCCCATAGTCCAGTGCCCAAATACCCATCATTCATATCCTCCATCCCATAGTCCCGTGCCCATATATCCATCACACATATCCTCCATCCCATAGCCTATGCCCATATTCCCATCACACATATCCTCCATCCCATAGTCTAGTGCCCATATATCCATCATACATATCCTCCATCCCATAGTCCCGTGCTCATATATCCATCACACATATCCTCCATCCCATAGTCTAGTGACCATATACCCATCACACATATCCTCCATCCCATAGTCTAGTGCCCATATACCCATCATGCGTCCTCCATCCCATAGCCCATGCCCATATACCCATCATACATATCCTCCATCCCATAGTCCACTGCCCATATACCCATCATACATATCCTCCATCCCATAGTCCAGTGCCCATATACCCATCATACATATCCACCATCCCATAGTCCCGTGCCCATATACCCATCATACATATCCTCCATCCCATAGTCCAGTGCCCATATACCCATCATACATATCCTCCATCCCATAGTCCCGTGCCCATATACCCATCATACATATCCTCCATCCCATAGTCCAGTGCCCATATACCCATCATACATATTCTCCATCCCATAGTTCTGTGCCCATAAACCCATCATACATATCCACCATCCCATAGTCCCGTGCCCATATATCCATCATACATATCCGCCATCTCATAGTCCCGTGCCCATATACCCATCACACATCCTCCATCCCATAGTCCCGTGCCCATATACCCATCACACATCCTCCATCCCATAGTCTAGTGCCCATATACCCATCACACATCCTCCATCCCATAGTCCCGTGCCCATATACCCATCACACATCCTCCATCCCATAGTCTAGTGCCCATATACCCATCAAACATATCCTCCATCCCATAGTCCCGTGCCCATATACCCATCATACATATCCTCCATCCCATAGTCCAGTGCCCATATACCCATCATACATATCCACCATCCCATAGTCCAGTGCCCATATACCCATCATACATATCCTCCATCCCATAGTCCCGTGCCCATATACCCATCATACATATCCTCCATCCCAAAGTCCAGTGCCCATATACCCATCATACATATTCTCCATCCCATAGTTCTGTGCCCATATACCCATCACACATCCTCCATCCCATAGTCCCGTGCCCATATACCCATCATACATATCCGCCATCTCATAGTCCCGTGCCCATATACCCATCACATATCCTCCATCCCATAGTCCCGTGCCCATATACCCATCACACATCCTCCATCCCATAGTCTATTGCCCATATACCCATCATACATATCCGCCATCCCATAGTCCCGTGCCCATATACCCATCACACATCCTCCATCCCATAGTCCCGTGCCCATATACCCATCACACATCCTCCATCCCATAGTCTAGTGCCCATATACCCATCATACATATCCACCATCCCATAGTCCCGTGCCCATATACCCATCATACATATCCTCCATCCCATAGTCCCATGCCCATATACCCATCATACATATCCTCCATCCCATAGTCCAGTGCCCATATACCCATCATACATATCCTCCATCCCATAGTCCAGTGCCCATATACCCATCATACATATCCTCCATCCCATAGTCCAGTGCCCATATACCCATCATACATATCCACCATCCCATAGTCCCGTGCCCATATACCCATCATACATATCCTCCATCCCATAGTCCCATGCCCATATACCCATCATACATATCCACCATCCCATAGTCCCGTGCCCATATACCCATCATACATATCCTCCATCCCATAGTCCCATGCCCATATGTCCATCATACATATCCACCATCCCATAGTCCCATGCCCATATACCCATCATACATATCCACCATCCCATAGTCCCGTGCCCATATACCCATCATACATATTCGCCTTCCCATAGTCCCATGCCCATATACCCGTCATACATATCCTCCATCCCATAATCCCGTGCCCATATACCCATCATACATATCCTCCATCCCATAGTCCCGTGCCCATATACCCATCATTCATATCCTCCATCCCATAGTCCAGTGCCCATATACCCATCATACATATCCTCCATCCCATAGTCCAGTGCCCATATACCCATCATACATATCCTCCATCCCATAGTCCCATGCCCATATACCCATCATACATATCCTCCATCCCATAGTCCAGTGCCCATATACCCATCATACATATCCGCCATCCCATAGTCCAGTGCCCATATACCCATCATACATATCCACCATCCCATAGTCCCGTGCCCATATACCCATCATACATATCCTCCATCCCATAGTCCCGTGCCCATATACCCATCATACATATCCTCCATCCCATAGTCCAGTGCCCATATACCCATCATACATATCCTCCATCCCATAGTCCAGTGCCCATATACCCATCATACATATCCTTCATCCCATAGTCCAGTGCCCATATACCCATCATACATATCCTCCATCCCATAGTCCCATGCCCATATGTCCATCATACATATCCACCATCCCATAGTCCCGTGCCCATATACCCGTCATACATATCCTCCATCCCATAGTCCTGTGCCCATATACCCATCATACATATCCTCCATCCCATAGAACAGTGCCCATATACCCATCATACATATCCTCCATCCCATAGTCCCGTGCCCATATACCCGTCATACATATCCTCCATCCCATAGTCCTGTGCCCATATACCCATCACACATACTCCATCTCATAGTCCCGTGCCCATATACCCATCATACATATCCTCCATCCCATAGTCCAGTGCCCATATACCCATCATACATATCCTCCATCCCATAGTCCCGTGCCCATATACCCATCATACATATCCTCCATCCCATAGTCCCGTGCCCATATACCCATCATACATATCCTCCATCCCATAGTCCTGTGCCCATATACCCATCACACATCCTCCATCCCATAGTCCCGTGCCCATATACCCATCATACATATCCTCCATCCCATAGTCCCGTGCCCATATACCCATCATACATATCCTCCATCCCATAGTCCTGTGCCCATATACCCATCACACATCCTCCATCCCATAGTCCTGTGCCCATATACCCATCACACATCCTCCATCCCATAGTTCTGTGCCCATATACCCATCACACATCCTCCATCCCATAGTCCTGTGCCCATATACCCATCACACATCCTCCATCCCATAGTCCTGTGCCCATATACCCATCACACATCCTCCATCCCATAGTCCTGTGCCCATATACCCATCACACATATCCTCCATCCCATAGTCCTGTGCCCATATACCCATCATACATATCCACCATCCCATAGTCCCGTGCCCATATACCCGTCATACATATCCTCCATCCCATAGTCCTGTGCCCATATACCCATCACACATCCTCCATCCCATAGTCCCGTGCCCATATACCCATCATACATATCCTCCATCCCATAGTCCTGTGCCCATATACCCATCACAAATTCTCCATCCCATAGTCCTGTGCCCATATACCCATCACACATCCTCCATCCCATAGTCCCATGCCCATATACCCATCACACATACTCCATCCCATAGTCCCGTGCCCATATACCCATCATACATATCCTCCATCCCATAGTCCCGTGCCCATATACCCATCATACATATCCTCCATCCCATAGTCCCGTGCCCATATACCCATCACACATATCCTCCATCCCATAGTCCTGTGCCCATATACCCATCATACATATCCACCATCCCATAGTCCCGTGCCCATATACCCATCATACATATCCTCCATCCCATAGTCCTGTGCCCATATACCCATCACACATCCTCCATCCCATAGTCCTGTGCCCATATACCCATCATACATATTCCCCATCCCATAGTCCCGTGCCCATATACCCATCACACATATCCTCCATCCCATAGTCCTGTGCCCATATACCCATCACACATATCCTCTATCCCATTGTCCCGTGCATCCTCCACCCCCTAGTCCAGACCAGATTGCCGTCACATGTGTGGTAAACCTTACATTTCTGTAAAAGAAAAATATACAGTGTATATAAAAAGTCTACACACCCCTGTTATAATATCAGTTTTTTATTATGTACAAAATTTTTACCAAGAAGAATCAAATCAGAACTTTTCCTTCCTTTAATGTCACCCATAATATGCACCAATCCATTGAGAAAGAGAAATCATTTTGAGAGGGAAAATGAAAATAGCAAAACAAAAATACCGTAGTTGCATAAGTGTGAACGCCTTCTTTTAATGCAGTTTTGTTCAAAATTAGATATTAGTCAGTATACAGCGGTCATGATTTTGACTGATTCTGAAAAGCCCCAGAGAAAGTTTTGCTGTTCTAGTATGATTTTTCTGATAGTTTCTTAGCTCTATTTTACAGCAAACACCTTGATCTGTAACCAGCTTCCAACACAGCAAAGGGATCATATTGCTGAAAGTTGTCAGGCAGCAGAAGGGTAAAAAAAGTTTCCAAGCATTAAATATACCATTGAACAGGTACGGACTGAGGCTGAAATTCAGCCCTGGCATTGGAAATCACACAGGGCCACATTGCCCCCCCGTCCCCAAGAACCATATGGGAGATATTACTAATATTACCCTGGATGGAGGAAAGGAAGATTTACTACAAGACCAATAGTTCTAATGATACCAGTGGCCTGCTGAGGTAAGTGATGGAGTCAGCGACTTGGTGTTCCGTCACAAGTCTTAACAGTATGGGTGTCTTGAGAACATCGATTCTGTTAGCAACGTAGCAGACAAGGCGGCCCACAACCAGACAGGCCCTTCTGGCATTTGCCAGAATTGCCAGATGGCCAGTCTGGCCCTGCCATTGAACATTAAATTTGGAACAGCAGAGCCTAGAACTGGATGTCCCTCAAAAACGTATGAAATTACAAGAAGATAATTGGTCCATGAGGCTGACATGAGGCCTACAGCAAGAGCTTCACAAATTCCTGACAAGTACTGATTGTGTTCTAAATGGGACAATAATCTCCTGAGTTTTTTCTTTGTCTGGCCTGTGGGGAGCCTGGCAAGAAGCATGTATTTTCTTCCAAAGATAAACATGCTGACAGTGTCACTTCCTCTCTTTGTGGGGAGGCAATTGACCCTGTTGAACTTGACTGGGGCGAAGAGGCCAAGAGTGCGGCACAAAAGGGAGCAGGAAAAAGTTTAGACCTGTCCTGCTTTTTAGGATGTGTACTCCACTGCACTTCTTGCTTGGACTTTGAGATGCCTGATCATGCAGGTGGTGTTAAGGTTCAAAATATTTGTGCCTCACTTCAGGTTCTGGTGGCACTAGCTGGACACCATCTGTTGTCAGTACATTGCAAGGAGAAATCCCACTCCAGGGAGCGCCTTTAAGCAGTCTCGGGTGTCTCATTGACTTTTCATGGGGGGGGGGGCAGTAGCAGCCAATGTGCAGGACGGTTGCTGTACTTTTCCAGGTAGCACTTGTGATTCCTCATTTCCAGAGATGTTCACAGGGGGTCTGCTGACCATGTGCGGTGTGTCTCTAATGTACTTGTCCTCTGACAAAAAGAGTGATTGGGAATCAGTGCACTCTGTCTCTTCCATTTCTGGGGAAGGGTCAGCAGGATTGGTCACGAAACCCCATCCAGCAGACTCATCAAAGATAATAAGAGACTGCTGCATGACTGCTTGGATGGTTTGCAAGAGGGTGAGGTTGAGCAGCCGTGACTGAAATCCTCACTTGTCAACTGGGTGCTTTTTGCAGTGGACTGAGTGGAAGAAAATGTGAGGCATCTGGAGGCACTCTCAGCCATCCAATCTAACATGACCTCCACAGGTTCTGGCCTCTCATTTAGTCTGCGGTACTGGGACCTACTAAATAATGCCGAACATCCAGTCACCTGCGTGCACCTGAGGATGGTTTTTCAGTTGGACATCTAACAGGCACAGATCAAACACTTACTATCCCTGCAGGAGCTACAACATCACCATCAGCAGCATTACAACCACTTCCACATCTCCTATTTGCTGCTCTCCTCATGTTTTTCTCCCTTAAAAAGAATATCTTGCAGGCAAAAGGCTGGATTAGGGCACTCAAGGCTGTTATGCCACAGAGAAACAGGTTTTTAAGGAACAGAGTACAACCACAGAGTACAAGTGTCACGATGTGATTATCTGAAGTAAGGGAAAGGGGCCTAAAACCATCCTTGGAACTGGGTCCTTAACTGTCCCTGTCCCATGGGGTACTCTTGATGGTAGAAAGGCCTGGGTCTCCAACCTTGTTATGCTCCTGCTAAACCCTAATCTTTTCCCTCCCCATCCCACGAGGCATGGGACAGAAATGTAAGGGAAACAAGACACAAAGGCAAAGACGGATAAAATCAATACCACTATCATACCAAAGCACTCACCAACAAATAAGAAGGATGATCGGGAAAGGGAGGAACAAACAAACTAAATGGGAATAAGGACAAGGAGATAAACACTCACGCTACTACGGCACACAGGTCATCTCAACTACTACTCAAAACTAAACAGTTCAACTTTTTCCAAGAAAAAGATACTTTTACAGGCAAGAAAGAAACACCCAGAGCCAGTGTATGTATGGATAGCAAATGATGGAAGTAGTTGCAGCTGAGAACAACCATGCTGCATGGTCTCAGCCAGCATGGAAAGAGTCTTTAACCATTTCAGCACTTTTGGAAAGAAAATCCATTTAAAATAGGACATGAATCACATTGTCTCTAAAGAAGACCGTGTCATTCAATACCCGGCAGCATGACCTTCTAACTTCAAGTCTCACAGGGCGACGTGACACCCTCGTGACAACAAGGTCTTAAGATGACAGAGTAAAAGAATTTTATGGCACAGAGCACCAGGCTGTTAGGGCAGTCTACACAACTCTGCTGTAGCACACAGGAGCAGGCTTCTAGGACACAGAGCACATGGCTCATATGGCACACGGCACAAGGTTGACACAGCACACAACATGAGGCTGATATGGCACATGGGAACAGGCTTTTTGGGAAAAGAGAGTGAGGCTGATCTGGCACACAACACAAATTCATATGGAACAGAGCACAAGGCTGATATGGCACAGAGAACCACACTATTCGTACACCAGGAGCAGAATGGCAACTCAATCCGTAACCCGGCCTTTATACAGGCTGGGTCACATAGTGCGCCTGCCATTCACAGCCATGCCAGCACTTGGGATTGGTCCAGAAGTGCCCATAGCCAATAAGCTTGTTGATTGGCTACACTACAGCCTTTAAATAAGCTTTATTCAGCTTAAAAACCCAAATAATATGACAGACTCCCTGCAAAAAGTCTGTGTCCGCTTAGGAATTTTACAGTTCGGGTTCACTCATACCTAAACGTAAGAAGTTGAAAAAGAACAAAGCAACCAATACTCAACCCATGTTACCAAGCATGAAGATGCTTGGGGTCTCAGCTCTTGGCAGTATGAAGAGACACCGAGAATGAGAGAACTGCACATGGAGAAGCGAGGAACGGAAGTGATCAGAGTGGGGAGCAGTAAGCGTTAGGGCTTTTTTTAACCCTTTCCTCGCTCTATGATTTAGTAAAATGTCGGCTAGCCAGACACTAGAAAACTGATTTCTGTAAAATTCATTTAGAATTAGTTTCCCTTTTAGTAACCTCAAATCTACTGTTATCATAGAACTGGACACACCCTTTAAAGATGTTTTTGGAGAAGGAACATTTCTATTATTTAGGCTAAAACAGGCTAATATTGGAATTCTCCTTTAAAGCTTCATTGGTTTAAATGGAGGAAATATTGGGTTTCCATGATGTCAAGTTTTCTGGTCAGGCGATTTTTGGGGCTTATCTTTCTATAAATGAATGCACTGATTTAAAAGGATGAACAGATAAGAATTGGGAGAGCTGTGACATTTACTAAAAATGACACTTATTTTATTACAATATCTATGAGTAATAAGGTTACAACATGAGGATGATGTAATTTATTACTAGATGATTTATACATGCAAATACAGCCAGGCTTGACAATAATTCTCCATACAACATTCTTCCTTAACATTATACCTTGCTCAGGTGAATCCTCAGTAAGAATTACGTTACCTTATTAAGATGCCATAATTAGCCGCTGTGTCTGTCATCTAGTCAGCAATTTGGGAATTGGTTGAAGTGATTACTAGACAATCCCGTCGTAGACACATCCTTATGGGATCTCATACCTGTTTGATTAATGTGGAGCTTCTACAAGAGATTCCCCCGGGATTTGGTTCATGAACAGTTGAATTAATATCGCATCTGCACTGACTGTGGAAATTCATTATGTGATTCCATTGTATACAAACAGATTATCAGAATTATTGATGTAGAATAAACTTAGATATATGGAGTCATTGCTAGAATAAAGAACAGTTTGACCCTAATCCTCAGCAAAGTGGAACATGCTGACTATATGTTATACCTGGGTGTAAATATTAACCTCGAAATCTTAAAAAACCCCTAACCAAGCGAAGACTAGGGGTCAAATCCCACTATCAACTGTGCACTCGCTTGTCACTGCTTTAAACCAATGGGATAAATTGGTGCCCAGCTAGCTGTCGAATATTCATCACCACTTCAAGCAATATGTATGGCTATAGAAGGGCCACTTTAGTCATAGTTGTGTTGCATACATCATACATATGGAACACAAAAAATAACACTTCTGTTATTGCAGTTTTGCACCAACGAATGTCCATAATATTTTGGCAATTCCTAGAATTTTTCAGCTTGTGCATTGTACACTGGGGCAATGTCAGTATTAGAGATGAGATAACCTTTCAAGGCTCGGTTCCGTTCGCCGAACAGTTCAACTAACGTATCCGAACCCCATTAGATTTAATGGGAGGGCAAACCAAATGTATACACAACACCATAAGGGGTACCAAAAGGGTTTTGTGTTCTGCGGGTGCACAGGTTGGTCTAAAAATGTGTTAAATAACTAGCAAAAATTGCTTACTGCTGCTAATGCTACTAATGTTTTTGAGATGACATCTTGATGTTCTTGATGTCGGACGTCTAGAATAGGGTTGCACACTTTGCCTCACTGCTGTCTTGGGGTAAACTACTCTTAAGATTGTCTAAAAGCGTGTTTTGTTACTCCAGCGTACGTGCATGCCTTTCCAGAGGTTAAGCATCAGGCTGAAATTACTCTTGCATTGTGGATCTAACAAACAAGTAGTCAGCAGAATTTCTAACCCTAAGGCTACTTTCAGACATCCGGTGTGTGGGGTCCGGCGGCGTGTGGTGAAAAACCGAGCCGCCGGATCCGGCCTTCAGCGGTGACACCGGATGTGTATGCGGCGTCTGATACGGCTCGGACAGGATTTAAAGGAGCCGCAGGAGGAAGATACATCGGGGACAAGAGTGAGACAGCCACCGAAGGGTATGGGGGGAGGGGAGGGGGTGGCGGTTAGAGGGAGAGACACATGTGGGGTTAACACTCAGTGTCCGGGCGACAGAGAGAGAGATCTCTCTCTCGCCCGGACACTGAGTGTTAACCCACAAGTGCCCGACGAGAGAGATCTCTCCCAAGTGTCCAGGTGAGAGAGAGAGGGAGATCTCTCTCTTGCCGGGCACTTGTGGGGTTAACACTCACAGTGTCCGGGTATGCGCTATGTAAAAATCCGTTCCGGCGCTGCAAAAAACGTTGCAGGGAACGTTTTTTGCAGACACCGGACAGGCATTTTTTGCCGTATCCAGCAAAAGCCGGACACGCCGCATGGCCATCAGGCGCAATGCGGCGATAATGCTAGTCTATAGGATAAAAGCCGGATCCGGTGGCAACCGGCGCCGAATCCAGCTTTTACATTTTTTGCCGCATCGCGCCTGATGCTAAAAAACTGATATCTGAAAGTAGCCTAAGAATACGGGCATCATGTTGAAGAAAGCACTCAGGTGTTGGGTACTTCCATGATATCAAACTCCCTTCTTGCGGAATTATTAAAAAAATTCACATCTGAAAACGCTGGCAGCAGAGGTCAAAGTTTGTTGGCCAAGCAAGGAGTACAGGTGAGAGAGACACAACTCCAAGCCAGCAAAGGCAGTGGAACACTGGCAAAGTTTGGAGACAGTTTTCTTAGAGCCTCCCATCGCCCTGTCCTTGAGGCGCAGGGGACTCTCACATGGAGCTCAAGTTTTTGAAAATGCTGAGGGAGTACCTTGCTGACCGTAACAACGTCTTCTGTCATTCCTCTGTGCCTTCTAATTATTGGTTATCCACGCTGAACACTTGGCATGAACTGTCTCTCTCTACTGCACACGTGCGCTGTACTCATGGTCAAGGAGCGCACAGCGCCTCGCTCTCTGGCGGTTACTGGCCAAATGCCACCTTGGTAAATGGCAGTACCGCTTTTAGTGGCGGGAGACAATGGGAACTGTCCTTTGCAGTGCTACTGATCTAAGGACGGAGCACGCTACTCAGCCTCCTATGCACTGCTTGTCCACACCAAAAATCTTTAATGTCTTGCCCGGTTTCTCTTAATCTGGCCCTATGCCTCTAGGTCACTGGGTCTGTCTGCTACATTTTGCCAGAGCGTCGCCGCTTTGGGTGCATAGTGCACTGCCACCCTTGCTGCTCACATGGTCACAGCTGGGGACTCAGTCCTGCTTTGCTTTTTTTTCCCTCATCTTCCAGCCAGGTTCCCAGTCTAAACACGACCCCTCTTTCTGTGTAATGGAGCCTGTCCATTACCCTATTCATTCCGCCGAGAAACAGGGGGCGCAGCCTTGACAGTTCCGGAAACGACGCAGCACAGGAACCTGCAGCCTGGTCATCCTGACTCCGTACATGTCTGGCAAATCAGTCCTTTAATGCAAGCAGCATAGAAGGCATGTACTTCCAATTTTCTAGAGAAAATTGTACAGTACATCCAGAACAGTTTCAATTTGAAGGACTTTGTGGCTCATATCATTCCACAAGATGACATGAGTCTAGGAATGGGCGAATCCTAAATTACTCGGAATCGCTAGACTCTAACGAGTCCGAGTGCAGGACTCGCTACTCGTTGCGAGTCTAGCGAGTCCAATGTTAATTAATGGGGAAGAGAGTTTGCAGCGATTCCTCTGCTGCTGGACCCGGATTGACTGCCAAAAATGATCCTACAGTGATAGCGAGTTAGCAAAACTCTGAATGCTCTCGGATTTTAACTCTGAAAGCAAAACTCGGATTTAAACTCTGAAAGCAAAACTCGGATTTAAACTCTGAAAGCAGAAAGCATTGATCTGAGAATCTGAGTAGAATACAAAACGGACCAAAACTAGGATTGCCATTGATTTACTTTGGACTCGTTACTGTGCGAGTAATCGCTTGGAAACTCGCAGAGTACCGAGTCCTGCGAGTCCCCTACTAATCGCAGAGTAACGAGTCCTAACGAGTAGATTCGCCCATCCCTACATGAGTCTCATACTTAAAATTTTTGGTGGAAAATAATTTCCCCACTGATAACTTGTGTATGTTTAGAATTATGCTACATTATTTGTGTGATTAATTATTCATACCTATTTGGTTCACAATATATTCATCTTTTTGTTCAAGGCTTTGGAATCTAATGTTGTTGAAGTGTGTTTTACCTTAAATGTGAAGCTACTTGTCAATTGTCATCTTTACTATTACTCCTTTCCGTGCGCTGCTAACCACCTCATTGATGTTATTGCGTTCCTTTGTCAAGAAAACAAAAGGTGCTGAAGTAGATGTGAGATTAGGGACCTACATAACATCTGGGGACTGTCGTCAACATGACACTGTGCCAACACGCACTGGTGACGTTAGTTTGCCAGCTTACGTATTATGGCCATAATATTAACCAATACCTTACATATATTGATATGTTTTTGTGCACTTTTTATCTTTTCAGGGTGCAGTTGGACCCAAATGGTTCTGTAAACTGTGGCCTCTGTTCGCACGGGATGCATTATAGTTAGCACTGGGGAGCCCCCCTATATGGTGTTACTAAGAGGCTGTGAACCATATGCTCTGCATTCCCTGTGTGGACACTGCCACATACGGATAATTTTTTTGCACTGGTGTGCCACACGGCCAATCCCGGATTGTAGGCTGGCTGTTTCATTAGGTATTGCACCTGTGCAGTTGCCATTTTACTTGGGTCCGCTGCACCCTGATAGTGCATTTGTATTGAGGTCTGTCTATACAGGTAAGCATCTTTGCCTGTTTTTGTTTTTTTCTCAAATATGGGAGGATTTTTTCCTCTGTTATGTGGTTTTCAACACCCACTGGGGTATAGCTACTAAGTTGAAAAAGTATGTGCACAGCTGAAGAGAGTTGTAAGAAAAAAAAACCTACAATAACATTTTTGATACATTGACTAGTGGAAACACCCATATATTATTATTAGAGTTGAGCGACTTTTGGTTTTTTAGGGTCGCGTTTCGTTTCGTGAAACCCGACTTTTCCAAAAGTCGGGTCGAGCAAGATCGTCCGATTATAGGGAAAAGTCGGGGTCGTCCCGAAACACGAAACCCAATGTAAGTCAATGGGGAATAAAAGTCGGCAGTGAGAGGAGGACAGGAAACACACCTACAGTGCCCATTTGAATGCCAAAAGCATCAATTCTTCTTACTTAAGCTTGTCAACCTTAATTAACTTCATAATACAAGTTACGCACTGAAAAATGGGGGTTATTTGGCTAAAGTTGTGGGGGGGGAGGGCTGGCTGCAGGTTTTCATGTGCCCTGGGCGAAAGAGCGCCCCTTTAACACATACCACAACTCATCATGCTCCGATACGGCAGAGAAATAGCGGTATAGTACAATGAAAAATACCTCACTTTTTACATCTCATGACGAGGCCCATATATTTCTCCATACAGATTCATTGGTCCCATATAATGTTTGAAACAGTATATGATGAACTCCACATAATGCTACAGTATATGTTGGTCCCCATGGATGAAGCTCCACTGTCTTATGGGCCCAAATAATGCTCCAAACATAATGGGCCCCATTTCTAATGCTCTAGTGTATAATGGGCCCTGTAAATGCTGCTCCAGTGTCTGATGTCCACCTTTGGAATGTTCCAGTGTATGGTGGGCCCCATCTATCATTCTCCAGAGTATAGTGCTCCCCAAAAATTGCTGTCCCAACATTGAAAACAATCAAATAAGTCTCCTCGCTAGGGAATCCCTGTACTTGTCTGGATTCCTCGTCGTCCCCATCTTCCATCTCACTGCACAGTATTTCAACTTTGCAAGTGCTGTGATCCTGGGCAAGCAGGGGGGGCCCACTCGTTGGCGACGGCACTGGCACAGGGCCCCTGATAGTACGGTGGTGTGTCTGATGGCGGGTGGGCCGAACCTGCACTTTCATCTGCAGCTTCCTCTTTGTCACCGTGTAAGATGGAACTGTATATGGGAAGGGTAACCTGAGTTTCATCAGGGTCAGATTCAGGTCGTGTAGCGTGCGAGGGGAATGTAGTGGTCTGGGTCAATGTACCAGCAGATTCATCGAGCAGTGGCTGGGCATCAGTGCATTTGTGTCGCCCCCAGGAGTACGGTCGCCACAGTGGCATTACCTTCTTCCTAGGGAGTGTGATGTCATGCTTGGGAGCAACAAAGGATCTCTCTAGCAGGTTAACTGATTGGGCGGCGTTATTCCCACGAGTCATGACCCTCCAAACAGCGTTCATGAAGGCAAAGTGTTTGTTTTACGTGGGCAGTATGGTTGCAAAGCTGAACCTTAAAGGAATGTCCAGAAGGGCACCACCAGGAGTGGAGCCTACGGTTAAATTCGACTCCACCTGGGAAACCTCAACCATGCCAGCTACAGAACAGATGCACACATTGCAAGCTTAATTCCGTTAACGAATGAGACTCCGTCATGCCCCGCGGTCCGAGTCCGGCTTACTAGAGGGACACGTGAGGCTCTGGCACATGAGATTGGCCAATAACTGGTGTGTCATGCCCTTACATGTCCGTGGCTGCATGTGCGCTACACTGAAAAGGCCAGCATTTGTCGCTTACAGGTGCAGATAACCCGCTGAACAACGTTAGTGATGGGGATCACTGATTACAATTATTACCTGCGAACAATGATTTCCCAGTAAGTGCAGGTCAACCGCAGTTCCGGAATTAGGCCTAACCGTCATTCCTGAAAAAATGAAAAACTTACGTGTGCAAACCACAGGTGCTGTAGCTTGCTTAACAGCTCGACAGCCGTTCTCACGCCCAGTATGGATTACACGTGATTGCACAAAGGTGAGAAAGGGTACCGTATCCCCAGATAACATGTATGGATAGCGTACACATTCAAAATATATGTCTATACATCAGGAGGCAGGCTCAGACAGTGTTAGGCCCAGTATGGATTGCACGTGATTGCACAAAGGTTAGAAAGGGTACCGTATCCCCGGATAACATGTATGGATAGCGTACACATTCAAAATATATGTCTCAGGAGGCAGGCTCAGACGGTGTTAGGCCCAGTATGGATTGCACAAAGGTTAGAAAGGGTACCGTTTCCCCGGATAACATGTATGGATAGCGTACACATTCAAAATATAAGTCTCAGGAGGCAGGCTCAGACGGTGTTAGGCCCAGTATGGATTGCACGTGATTGCACAAAGGTTAGAAAGGGTACCGTTTCCCCGGATAACATGTATGGATAGCGTACACATTCAAAATATATGTCTCAGGAGGCAGGCTCAGACGGTGTTAGGCCCAGTATGGATTGCACGTGATTGCACAAAGGTTAGAAAGGGTACCGTTTCCCCGGATAACATGTATGGATAGCGTACACATTCAAAATATATGTCTCAGGAGGCAGGCTCAGACGGTGTTAGGCCCAGTATGGATTGCAAGTGATTGCACAAAGGTTAGAAAGGGTACCGTTTCCCCGGATAACATGTATGGATAGCGTACACATTCAAAATATATGTCTCAGGAGGCAGGCTCAGACGGTGTTAGGCCCAGTATGGATTGCACGTGATTGCACAAAGGTTAGAAAGGGTACCGTTTCCCCGGATAACATGTATGGATAGCGTACACATTCAAAAGATATGTCTATACATCAGGAGGCAGGCTCAGATGGTGTAAGGCCCAGTATGGATTGCACGTGATTGCACAAAGGTTAGAAAGGGTACCGTTTCCCCGGATAACATGTATGGATAGCGTACACATTCAAAATATATGTCTATACATCAGGAGGCAGGCTCAGACGGTGTCAGGCACAGTATGGATTTGACGGCCCAGACTAGACAGCGGAGGAGCAGGGAGAGGTAAAGATTGCAAATGCTGGGGCCCTGCCCAAGCAAGGGGGGCCCACTCGTGGGCGTCGGTACTGGCACTGGGCCCCTCATAGTACGGCGGTGTGTCTGACGGCGGGTGTGCACCACCACCGTCAGAGACACTTGATTGCACTATGAAGGACCCTGTACCAGTGCCCGCGCCCAAGAGTCGGTCTACCCACCTTTCCAGGGCAACGGCACTCGCACGGTGTCGTGCGCTAGGTGGTGACCCCGGCCATGGGGGGGAGGCAGCACAGTTAGGGAGTTTTAGAAAGTGGCATATGTTGATGTTGGACATTCAGCTGATGCAAAAGGTGAAATCGGTCAAGTCCCAGGAAGAGGTGGACCAAAGCAAGCCATTTTTCTGTCACCCTAAGTGTCATCAGAGGAAGGTGGGACAAAATCCTTGGAAACCCATGCGTGGTTCATTTTAATGAAGGTTAGATCATCCACATTTTGGGTTGACAGACGGGTCCTTTTTTCTGTCAGGATTGATCCAGCTGCACTGAAGACTCTTTCCGATTCACACTTGCAGCTGGGCAAGCGAGCTCCTGTAAGGCATATTGTGCCAATTCAGGCCAGGTGTCCAGTTTAGCGGCCCAATAGTCAAAAGGGAATGACCTGTGTGGGAGAACATCGATATGGGAGGAAAAGTAGTTTGTAACCATAGTTGACAACTGCTGTGTCCTGTCACTTTCCATCGATGCAGTATTACCAGTTGTGTGAGCGGTACTTGAAAAATCAGTCCACAACATTGTCATGAAACCCCTGTCTCCAACGCCACTTCTGCTGTGTGCACCACGAACACCTCTGCCAAGCTGCCCCCGGCCCGTACGGCTCGTGTGAGAACCATCACCACTGCTGTGTGCTGGGAATGCCTCAAGCAACCGATTTACCAGAGTTGCTTGTTTATTAGCCAATATTAGGTCAAGGTTCTCCTGTGGCATGATGTTTTGTAATTTGCCTTTATAGCGTGGATCCAGGATGCTGGCCAACCAGTAGTCATCATCGTTCATCATTTTGGCAATGCGTGGGTCCCTTTTTAGGATCTGCAAGGCCTAATCTGACATGTGGGCCAATGTTCCCGGTGTCAATGATGCACTGCGAGTGCTGGTTGGAGGAGCACTTTCTGGCAAATCCACATCCCTCCAGTCACGCACAAACCCTGTACCAGACCTTGCCACGCCAACATTTTCACTTGCCCCACGAGATGCATCCTCCTCCCCTAAGTAATCATCCCCATCATCCTCCTCCTCCTCCTCTTCTTCCTCCACCTCGTCCAGGAGAGGTCCCTGAGCAGACAATGGCTGAATGTCATCAAGGATTCCCTCCTCCTCTTCCTCCTCATCAACATTGGCTGCAGACGCCTGCTCCTTAAGGTGTGTCAAAGTTTGCATGAGCAGACGCATAAGTGGGATGCTCATGCTTAGGATGGCGTCGTCTGCGCTTACCAGCCGTGTGCATTCCTCAAAACACTGAAGGACTTTACAGAGGTCTTTCAGCTTCGACCACTGCACACCTGTCAACTTCATGTCTGCTCTCAAAGTGCCTGGCCGTGTATCCTCCCACAAATGCATTATGGCCTGCCTCTGCTCGGACACCCGCTCCACCATGTGCAGGGTGGAGTTCCACCTTGTTGCAATGTCGATAATGAGGCAGTGGTTGGGAAGGTGGAGCAATCGCTGCAGCTTCTGCATACGAACGGAGTGTACAGGCGACCGGCGGATGTGCGCGCACAGTCTTCGCACCTTCTGGAGCAGGGCTGTTAACTCCGGATAATTTTTGAGGAAGCACTGCACCACCAGGTTCAAGGTGTGAGCCAAGCAAGGTATATGGCTGAGTTTTGAAAGGGCTATGGCTGCCACAAAATTACGGCCGTTATCACTAACTACCTTGCCTGCCTCAAGATGTACACTGCCCAGCCATGACTCAGTTTGTCGCTTCAAGTACTCGGCCAGCACCTCGGCGGTGTGTCTGTTGCCCAAACACATCATCTGCAACACAGCCTGCTGACGCTTTCCACTAGCTGCTCGATAGGGGGTCACATCGTGTGCAACAGTGGCAGCTGCAGATGGAGTGCTCGTACGACTGCGCTCTGTGGACGAGCTTTCGCTTCTGGAGGAGGAGGAGGGTCGAACGCTTACAGCCAACTGTTTCCTATACCGTGGGCTAGGCAGCACTGTCCCACCACCGCTGTCCCCTGTGGACCCTGCATCCACCACATTAACCCAGTGCGCAGTAATGGACACTTAACGGACCTGGCCATGCCGACTGGACCATGCATCAGTTGTGAGGTGCACCTTTCCGCTCACTGACTGCTTGAGTGCATGGACAATGCGGTCTTTCACATGATGGTGGAGGGCTGGGATGGCTTTGCGAGAGAAGAAGTGGCGACTGGGTAGGTCATAGCGTGGTACTGCATAGGCCATGAGTTCGCGGAAAGCTGTGCTTTCCACCAACCGAAAGGGCATCATCTCAAACGAGATTAGTTTGGCAATGTGGGCGTTCAAACCCAGTGTACGCGGATGAGAGACTGAGTACTTTCTTGACCTACTCATAGTGTCTGGGAGGGTGAGCTGGACTTGAGAGCTGCATATGGTGGAAGTAGCGGTGGACAGGGCGGACTGAGAGAGGGTTGATGATGGTGATGGAGTTGGTGTTCTTTCTGATGGCCTAGAATCAGTCTTTCGTTGATATAACAGTGGGATTCCCTGACTGCTGTGGCCTTGCAACGACACCTCAACATTTGCTGCTGTGCTAACCGGTGGGCTTACAGTGGGGGAAACAATGTAGTGTTGCTGACTACCTTCGTTGTGATCAGTTGCACATGTGGCACTTGAGGTTTGATGTTGTGTCCACGCTTGCAAGTGCATGCTGGTTAAATGTCTAAGCATGCAACTGGTATTCAAATTTTTCAGATTTTTCCCTCGGCTAAAGGTCTTTGCGCACTTCTTACAGATAACCTTGGCCTGATCATGAGGATTTTGTTCAAAAAAGTGCCACACTGCACTCTTCCTACTTTGGCAGACATTTTGCGGCCTAGCACGCTGTGATCTTTTGACCCTCTGGACAAGCTGTCCAGCAACTCTTTTGATGTTTGGAACCTGTCTTTGGAGTGCTCCGGGCCTGCCAGATAACAGCTGTTGCGATGTCGATGTCTGCTGTGGATGCTCCTCATCTGAGCTATTGGAAGCAGCACCCTCTTCCCCCAATGGATGCCAATCTGGGTCAACAACTGGGTCATCCATCACCTCCTCTTCTATGTCATGTGCACCTTCCTCTGTGTCACCGTGTATGGTGGTATAGTGTGCGGGAAGGGGCACCTGAGTCTCATCAGGGTCAGAATCTGGCTCTGTACACTGCGAGGACAATGTAGTGCTCTGAGTGAATGTACCAGCAGAATCATCCATCAGCGGCTGTGCATCAGTGCACTCCATGTCAGATTCATCTTGGCCTGGGTAATTCACCATTTCACTTGATAATCCAGGCATGGTATGTGAAAACAGCTCCATGGAGTAATCAGTAGTATGGCCTGCGTCATCCTTCAATCTTGGTTGGGGTGAAGGACACAAGGAAAGGTGTGGTTCATGAACATGAGCCTCCAATGACGACTCAGTGCTTTTACTTTTTACAACTGAAGAAGAGGAGGCGATAGAGCTGGAGGCTGAGTCAGCAATGTAAGACAAAACTTTTTCCTGATGCTCTGGCTTTAAAAGCGGTTTGCCAACTCCTAGAAAACTAAGCGCTCGAGGCCTTATGTAGCCAGACGATGACGCAGGCTCAACACCTCCTGCATTCGGTCCTATTTTGCTCTTGCCACTACCATCAGATCCACCACCAACACCATCATTACCAGCTGCCAACCCCCGCCCAATTCCACGGCCTCTTCCACCAGCCTTCCTCATTTTTGGTAGAAATGTAGACAAAATCCAACAAACTATATAGTAATGTAAAACAAGGTACAAGGTGTCTATAGGACAGGGGAGATTTTGAATTTCTGCAGAAACTTGTGGACACTGGACACTTTTGGATTGTGTGAGGCCCACTGATATCTGAGCGCTATGTGACAGGCTCGATGGCACAGCTGTGACCAAAGTGACTAGAGGATAAGGGAGATTTTTAATTTCTGCAGACACTTGTGGACACTGGACACTTTTGGATTGTGTGAGGCCCAATGAATATCTGAGCGCTATGTGACAGGCTCGATGGCACAGCTGTGACCAAAGTGACTAGAGGATAAGGGAGATTTTGAATCTCTGCACACACTTTTGGACACTGGACACTTTTGGATTGTGTGAGGCCCAATGAATATCTGAGCGCTATGTGACAGGCTCGATGGCACAGCTGTGACCAAAGTGACTAGAGGATAAGGGAGATTTTGAATCTCTGCACACACTTTTGGACACTGGACACTTTTGGATTGTGTGAGGCCCAATGAATATCTGAGCGCTATGTGACAGGCTCGATGGCACAGCTGTGACCAAAGTAACTAGAGGATAAGGGAGATTTTGAATCTCTGCACACACTTTTGGACACTGGACACTTTTGGATTGTGTGAGGCCCAATGAATATCTGAGCGCTATTTGACAGGCTCGATGGCACAGCTGTGACCAAAGTGACTAGAGGATAAGGGAGATTTTGAATCTCTGCACACACTTTTGGACACTGGACACTTTTGGATTGTGTGAGGCCCACTGATATCTGAGCGCTATGTCACAGGCTCGATGGCACAGCTGTGACAAAAGTGACTAGAGGATAAGGGAGATTGGATTGCTTTTAAAAAAGCAGTTTGCAGAGCAGTGGGTAAACAGCAATGCCAGCCTGTCAAGAAGCCTTAAAAGGCAGCCCAACAACCAACACCACTGATACACCACAATATAGCCTCCCCTTGCACTGCACACACAGTGACTGGTGTGTTGTGCAGGCCAAATTGCTAGCAGCAGAAGCAGTTTTTTTTTCTTCTCAGCAGGACAAAAAAAAAAAATTGGGATTGCTTTTAAAAAGCAGTTTGCGGAGCAGTGGGTAAACAGCAATGCAGGAATGTCAGGAAGCCTTAGAAGGCAGCCCAACAACCAACACCACTGATACACCACTATATAGCCTCCCCTTGCACTGCACACACAGTGACTGGTGTGTTGTGCAGGCCAAATCGCTTGCAGCAGAAGCAGTTTTTTTGTCTTCTTCCCTGCCTAACTCTCTCCCTACAGAATCAGCAGCAACCTCTCCCTATACTGAGATCGGCAGAAGTAAGATGGCGGTCGGCGTGCATGCCCTTTTATACCCCCTGTGACGCCCACCAAAGCAAGCCAATCACTTGCATGCCCTTCTGAAATATGGTGGTGACCCCTGCCTATGTCATCACGTTGCCCACAGTGTCCGTGGATCCTGATTGGCTGAAAAAGAGCGCAAAACAAACTTTTGAAACGCGACTTGGGCGCGTAAGTCGCCGACCTCGTGGCCGACCTCATCCTAGGGTCGGGTTTCGTTTCATGAAACCCGACTTTGCCAAAAGTCGGCGACTTTTGAAATTTTTCGACCCGTTTCGCTCAACTCTATTTATTATTATTATTTAGTTATTTATATAGCGCCATTAATTCCATGGTGCTGTACATGACAAGGGGTTATGTGACGCCCTCAGGAGTATGGCCGCCACAGTGGCTTTTCCTTCCTCCAGGGAGGGTAATGCCAGGCTTGGAAACAGTGAAGGGTCTCTCTCGCAGTTAACCTATACATGCAACACAGTTCCACTCCAGGCCAGCAGGGGCGACTCTGAACCGAAATTGAAGGGAGGAGTGCTCTCTGAGGGCCAAGAGGAAGGAGTGGTCAGTTAGTGTGAGGAGGTCCACGTGTGCAGACATGTGGAGAGAAGCTGGAGGTTGAGCTGAGGAAAGAGAGCTCCCTCACAGCGAGAGTGCATGAACTGGAGCCTGGTCTCCACGGTTGTATGGATACTAATGGTCCTGCAACAGGCACCAGAGGAGTAGGAGGCTGTAAATGCCCTACTCCCATCTAAGACTCGGAGGCTCAACAGCACGGTGTGAGCCAAGAGAGGAATAGCGGCTACAGCTGTCTGAAATACGAGGAGTGCTAGTAGAAGAGAATTAGGAGGAACTTCAGTGTAACTCAGTACTAGGAGTACTTCACTCAAATAAGCGCTAGAGAAGGAGACTGCACAGCCCATCTGCTGAGAGTGAATCCCTGAGCTGCTTCCAGGCTAGCCTGCTCCAGTACCATCTGTAATCAGGACCCTGGACTGCATTTATCAAGTAAAGGTACAGAAATTGCACCCCGCTGTGTCTTTGTCTGCTTCCTACCCTTCCGGCACTACTACATCCCCGTGCCAACCGCATCTACACTGCCCTGGGACTACAGCTTCACCTGTGGGGAGCTTTTACATCCTTCCTGTACCATACCATCAGTGCCAATGGATCTGCATGCAGTGTCGGCTTAACATCTCACTTGCCAAACACCACAGGTGACATCACGAACTGTCCCATTAACTACATTCCACCATTCAACTTCCCCTATTAATTGGGCACCCAGGGCCACAGACTGGGTCACCGCTGCTGTGACACATCCCGCCGACACCGGCCCAGTACCCCACAGCCCTGGGAGGGCCACCCAATTGTCTAGTGGAAACACCCATATATTATTAGTATTATTATTATTATTTAGTTATTTATATAGCGCCATTAAATCCATGGTGCTGTACATGACAAGGGGGGTTACATACATAGCAATAGATATAGTTTACCCAAGTAAAAATTACAATTACAGACTGTTACAAAGGGGAGAGGAACTTGTCTTTGCCGACTTTCTCTCTGCAGGTGAATGGGAAAGAGACAGAAGGTGGTGGGTGCGGCACCTCGGGTGGTGGAGAGGCGGCACCTCGTGTGGTGGTATAGAAGTCATATCTACGACCACCACGCTCTCCAATTGACATCTCTAGAAATGCAGCCGAAATGCCAAAATATCTAGCTTCAGTTATAGAAAATGCATGGGCTCCTTTTAAACGTCATCGTCCAACCAGTTCAGTATTAGTAAGTGTGAGCTTGTCAGAATCCAGCCCAGGAAAACCAGGCTTCAGTAGTTGCGAGTCCTGTCCCTGTGATCTTCAACATTATCTTGCTATGGCTCTTCCAGGCAGGATTTCATCAAGAAGATTTAACCTTCGTAATACAGAGACAGAGTACAAGACAGAGCACAACACCGCCTAAGCGTTCACACTCTGCTACTCAGACTTCAGATCAGTGCAGTGACTGCCTCTAGACTGAAGATGATGATGGTGGTAGTAGTTGGAGCATTTAATACAGTCATGAAGCTGCCATAACAACTTGAAACAGAAATCTTTTTCCCGACATACCCCGCTGTAATTTTTTTTTTTTTTGGGATGCAAAAGAGTGCTGGATATAACGAGATTGACAGACTGCCCAAAAAATGGAATTTAGGCCTAAAATGCCTCAAGTTTTGGCACACAGATTTATGAGGCGTGTCAGAGATAGACCCCACTGTAAAATGTGGCCTGTTTTTAAAATCAGGCAACATAATGTTGTATATAACTTGAGTACCAGACAGGAAAACACTGGAGCACCGACCTACAATCCACAAATTTTTATCACACGGAAGTATGAGGAGTGTCACAGATATACCACACGGTAAAATATGTTGTTGTTTTCTTTGATGGATGCAAAAGAGTGCAGGATATAACGAAAGTGACAGACTGCCCAAAAAGGGACATGCCTCAATTTTTGGCACACGGATGTATGAGGCATGTCACAGATAGAACCCTCTGTAAAATGTGGCCTGTTTTTTAAAATAATGCAACATATTTGTGACGACTCCTGGAGTGGACTCTCTGGGTCATGGCACCAACCCACCTAGGGTGAGCTGGCCTCCCTATACAGGGAGTGTCTGGGGCAAGCCCAAGGGGGTAAGGTACCACGACTGCTGGAACCAGGTGGCCGGCTCATAGGAGACACAAGGGAGTGTGTCTAGCAACAGGGAATGTGCAGAGAACAAGAGTGTGTAAAGTATGGACACAGGGGCACGCAGGGTAAAGGACAATACAGGGTGAGTGTACAGAAGCACGGAGAGTACAGGACAATACAAGGTGAGTACACGAGAGCAAGTATGGCGTGCACAGACAAGCATGCCCGGGTGCAAGCAAAGCAGAGCGCATGCACAGAGAGCACGCCTGAGTGCAAGTTTAGACAGAGCACAGAGCAGAGGCAGAGCGTGTGCAGTGAAGCACGATAGAACACAGAGCAGAGAGTATGCACGGAGCATGTACTGGGAAGCATGGCAAGGCAGAGTAAAGGAACAGAGCACAAGGCAGAGTTGAGGAAAAGAGAACAAGGCAGAGGACCCGAATACAGCGCATAGCCTGGCAAGAACCAAGCAGACCAAGCCAGGAAGCACAACAATAATCAGGCACCTCCCATAGGAAGAGGTAGCCTGATATAGGGCAGGAGCACATGGACTTCCGGGTCAGGTCCTTCAGGATCATAGAGAGGACAAGGCTACAGCTATAACCGAGAAGAGCGCACATGCGCACTAGCAATGTTGTGCGGCCATGGAATGAAGTATGAGAAGTGTGTGTGTGGACCCGACAGGAACACCGGAGAGGCCGCGGCACCAGAAGTGTTGACATCTGGTGCCGGGTCCCGCCCGCAGGTGAGAGCGGCGTGACAGGCGACGTGACAATAGTGCTGTATTTAAGTACAGTGACAGCCAGGGAACAAAACGAAAACCGCCGTAAACTAGCCAAACTTTGAGCAAGCACAGATGTAAGCTGGCACGGAGATACCACTACGACAAATGTGGTTTTTTGTTTCTTTTTTTTTGGGGGGGGTGTTAAATAGTGCTGTATATAAGTACAGTTTCAACCAGGACAAGAAAAGAAAACCGTCGTAAACTGGCCAAACTTTGAGCACACACAGATAAGAGCTGCCACGGAGATACCACACCGAAAAATGTGTGGCCTGTATTTTTTTTATTTGTTTGCTAAATACTGCTGTATGTAAGTACAGTGACACCCAGGACAAAAAATGAAAACTGCCGTAAACTGGCCAAACTTTGAGCGCGCACAGATATGAGCGAGCACAGAGATTCCACTGCTAGGGATGAGCGAGTAGTGAAGTATTCGGACTCGCTATACTCGTACCGAGTGTACCGTAATACTCGGTTATTCAGTATGATTAGCGAGTCCAATGATAGTCAATGGAAAATGGGAGTAATTGTCTGCGGGACCCTACAAAGCGTTCTGGGGCAGAGGAAAAGGCTAAAAAATGTGCAAATGTTAAAAAATGTATGCTGTAAACAAATATATATATAACATGGGGGCACCAGGTCAGGGGCTGCACGAGTGGTTTTACACCACTACTTCACTAGAATGTACAAACACTATTTGAAGTCCTGTCATTTTTTGCTGGCAGAGACGGACTCGTACGCCATTTACGCAGTGCTAGTGATATATCTGAAGTGTCGTAAGAGCGAGTGATGATGGAGGTGATCTTCTGACAGCTATGTGTGTAAGTGGAGTAAGGAGAGTGATCTGCCCTAGGAGCTGTGTGATGGGTAACGCATGAAGAAGCCACCCATCATCATCTTCACAAGGGATTCACAATTATAAAGCTTGGACTACTGTCCTTGTTGTTCCACTGCCCAATGTGTAGGTATAGACATAGTGTCTTCAAAACATTAGCCCTAGGGGCTTTATCATGGTTGTTGCAGGAAGGAGGCCTCAAGAGCCAGACAATTATGAAAGTAGACTACTAGCATGGTAGTTCAAGTGCCCAATGTGTAGGCATAGACACAGTGTGTTCAAAACATTAGCCCTAGGGGCTGTCTCATGGTTGATGAAGGAAGCAAGACAGGTCTGAAGGGCCAAACAATTATGATGAAGCTATGACTACAAGCATAGCAGTTGCAGTGCCCAATGTCCAGGCATAGCCATAGTGTCTCCAAAAACTAGCCCAAGGAGCATGAAACCATGGTTGATGAAGGAAGAAGGGTTTCACTCTCATCACAAGTTTCTCCGATGGGAAATATTAATTACTTAAAGGGTCCATGACTCAAATATAGCATCTATGCATATAAATATATATTTTGAATATCTTCATAACTATACACTGATTTCATATCCTTAACATGGGAAGGGATGGATGTGATCACCAATTTAAAAAAAATAACGTTTTGTGTGACTTTAGGTCGAGATACTGTCATCTGGAGGGCTTAAATACTGTTGCGAAATCCAGTCCTTGTTAAATTTTATCACAATCAGCCTGTCTCCGTTCTTTGTAGTCAATCGTGTGCTTGTATCTGTGATGATTGCCCCAGCGGCACTGAAAACACGCTCTGACATCACACTAGCGGCAGAGCAGGCCAGCACCTCCAAGGCAGGAGAGGTCTGGCCAACTATGCAGCTTGAATATCCTGTAATTAAATGGAACAGAAGTGTCAGGAAGGATGCAGGTATGGTCACTTAGATAGTCATTGACCATCTTGTTCAACTTCTCCCTTCTTGACATTGTTACTGTTCCAGCTAGTCCTTGTTGATGAGCCGGTTTATTGAAGATGCTAGCCACCACCTCTTTTGGACCTGCTTGGCGTGTCTCTCCCCATTAATGCATGCTGTTGCACAGAGCTTGTACCTCTGCTTGCAGTGGTGTCTGAGGGTGCTGTTGCCATCAAATGATGGACACATTTTCCACTACAGCTAACCCAGCAGATGGAGACTGTAATGGGCAGGTTTGAGGATACACTGTGCCATAGCACTTGGAAAGCCTGGAGGGGCATAACTAGTTGGCCAACCAAATCCAACTTCGTATAAGCTACAGCAGGTGAAATCCTCGACCCAAAGAGGAACTAAGAAATGATAATACAGGACCGACCTACAGAAGGTGGCAGCTAGCCCCCAAGACCCCGAAGGAGAGATGAAGAATGCAGGCAGACACTGTAGGGACACTGGAACCATGGGAGCAGAATGAATCAGCTGAGGAAACAGAAAAGCACAGGCATGTGCACAGATGGCCACTGAAAGTTGCGAGCTGGGCCTGTTGTTAGACAGATGAGCGCTGGCAGATGCGATCTGGACCATGAGTTATACAGATGAGAACTGTCACGTGCAGTTTGGACAGACTGAGAAACATTAGAGCATTGGTAGGTGCGGGCTGGACCGGGTGTTACACAGATTGGCTCTGGCAGGTGCAGGCTGGATTGGGTGTTTGAAAAATGGGCAATGGCAGGTGCGATCTGGACTGGTAGGTAGACAGTTGGGCTCAGGCATGTGCCGACTGGACCAGGTGTTAAACAGCTGGGCTCTGGCAGCCGCATTTGTAACATAGTAACATAGCAACATAGTTAGCAAGGCCGAAAAAAGATATTTGTCCATCCAGTTCAGCCTATATTCCATAAGAATAAATCCTAAGATCTATGTCCTTCTAAAGAACCTAATAACTATATGATACATTATTGTTACGCTCCAGGAAGACATCTAGGCCTCTCTTGAACCCCTCGACTGAGTTCGCCATCACCACCTCCTCAGGCAAGGAATTCCAGATTCTCACTGCCCTAACAGTAAAGAATCCTCTTCTATGTTGGTTGAAAAACCTTCTCTCCTCCAGACGTAGAGAATGCCCCCTTGTGACTGTCACCTTCCTTGGTACAAACAGATCCTCATGGTTATCAGATCGTCCCTCTGTCATCTTTTTTCTAGACTAAATAATCCTAATTTTGCTACTCTCTGGGTATTGTTGCTCTCCCATCCCCTTTATTATTTTTTGTTGCCCTCCATTATATCCTTCCAGAGCACCGGTGCCAAAAACTGTACACAACTCCATGTATGGTCTAAACCAGCGATTTGTACAGAGGCAGTATAATGCTCTCATCATATGTATCCTAACCTCTTTTAATGCACCCCATGATCCTGTTTGCCTTGGCATCCGCTGCCTGGCACTGGCTGCTCCAGGTAAGTTTATCATTAACTAGGATCCCCAAGTCCTTCTCCATGTCAGATTTACTCAGAGGTTTCCCATTCAGTGTTTAATGGTGATATTGATTCCTTCTTCCCATGTATATAACCTTACGTTTATCATTGTTAAACCACATCTGCCACCTTTCGGCCCACGTTTCCAACTTATACAGATCCATCTGTAGCAGAATACTATCTTTTCATGTATTGACTGCTTTACATAGTTTTGTATCATCTGCAAACATCAATATTTTGCAGTGTAAACCTTCTACCAGATCATTAATAAATATGTTGAATAGAAGAGGTCCCAACACCGACCCCTGCGGTCCCCACTGGTCACTGCACCCCAGTTAGAGAATATACCATTTAAACCACCCTCTGCTTTCTATCACTAAGCCAGTTACTTACCCATTTACACACATTTTCCCCCAGACCCAGAATTCTCATTTTGTGTACCAACCTCTTGTGTGGCACGGTATCAAACGCTTTGAAAAAAATCAAGATATACCACGTCCAATGACTCACCTTGGTCCAGTCTATAGTTTACCGCTTCATAAAAACTGATTAGATTGGTTTGATACGAGCGATTCCTCATAAATCCATGCTGATATGGCGTTAAACAGTAATTCTCATATAGATAACCCAGAATAACATCCCTCAGAAACCCTTCAAACATTTTACCAACAATAGAGGTTAGACATACTGGCCTATAATTTCCAGGTTCACTTTTAGAGCCCTTTTTGAATATTGGTACCACATTTGCTATGCGCCAGTCCTGTTGAACAGAGCCCGTCGCTATAGAGACCCTAAATATAAGAAATAATGGTTTGTCTATTACATTACTTAGTTCTCTAAGTACTCGTGGGTGTACACCATCCAGACCCGGAGATTTATCTATTTTAACCTAATTTAGTCAGTTTCGCACCTCTTCTTGGGTTAGATTGGTGACCCTTAATATAGGGCTTTCTTTGTCTCTTGGCAATTCACCTAGCATTTCATTCTCCACCGTGAATACCGTGGAGAAGAATGCTCAATATATTAGCTTTTTACTCGTCATCTACAACCATTCTTTCCTCACAATTTTTTAAGAAGCCGAACACTTTCACTGTTGATTCTTTTACTGTGATTGTTCTTTTTTTTCTATGGTCAATATTCAATATTCTGTTCCCTATTTCCACTACCTCTGATATTTCTGCTGTTGTATCCCACATCAATGGTTTTTCTAGAATATGGAAGGACAAGTCCACATTATTGGAGTCTACTGAATGGATGAAAAGACATGCAGACATGAGACATCTGAAGCAGCCTCTATTTCATCCTGGGGACAATGTTTGGCTGTCATCTAAGTATGTCTGTCTCACGGTACCCCATATAAACTGGGTCCTTGCTTCATCGGTCCATTCAGGATTCTGAAGAAGATTAATCCAGTAGATTACAAGCTCAAACTCCAGGCCTCTTTACTGATTCCCAATTCTTTTCATGTGCTACTCCTCAAGCCGGTAGTCCTCAGTCTTTTTTTTTTTTTTTACAGACCTGGTACTACTCCTGCTCCAGTCAGCACTGATAATGTTTTTGAGGTAGAGAACATTGTAGCCACCAGGAGGGTAAGAGGAAAAACTTTTTCTTTTGTGGATTGCAATGGGTTTGGTCCTGTGGAGAGGTCCTGGGAACCCATACTAGATCATCCTTGCCCCTCTCCTCTTGCAGAGGGCATGAAAGCCCTTGCTTGAGAAAGCAAGTATTAACAAGCGAAACGCGCGTTGAGGGCTCTTTAAGATCTGGCCTGGTGCCTCTTGCCTGCCATTAATACCGGTAAGCGTTGCTCTTTATGCTAAAGTGTGTCTTATGTTGCTTGATTAATATTGACATTATCTGAGTGACTCTCTGACTATATAGACATGTGTGGAGCTGGCAATTGACAACGGTGGTCCTTTTTCTTCCATTACTGTGCCAATACCAATTTTTTTGTACTCTTTTTTACTATTTAATGATGAGTAATTAATAAAATATACTTTTAATGCCAATATACTCAGTTTTTCACCTCTTTTGTCATTTAATATGCAGCATTTGCAGCATTCGACACTGTGGATCATCAGCTCCTCCTCACTATGCTCCGTTCCATTGGCCTCAAGGACACCGTTCTCTCCTGGTTCTCCTCCTATCTCTCCGACCGCTCCTTTACTGTTTCTTTTGCCGGTTCCTCCTCCTCTCACCTTCCTCTTACTGTTGGGGTTCCTCAAGGATCGGTTCTAGGCCCCCTCCTCTTCTCCTTGTACACTGCCCCTATTGGTCAAACAATCAGTAGATTTGGTTTCCAGTACCATCTCTATGCTGATGACACCCAATTATACGCTTCTTCTCCTGACATCACGCCAGCCTTTCTAGAAAACACTGGCGATTGTCTAAACGCTGTGTCTAATATCATGTCCTCACTATATCTAAAACTGAACCTATCAAAGACTGAACTCCTTGTGTTTCCTCCCGCTACTAATGTACCTACACCCGACATTGCCATTTCCGTCTGTGGTTCCACTATTACTCCCCAGCAACATGCCCGCTGTCTTGGGGTCATACTTGATTCCGAGCTTTCCTTTGCCCCCCACATTCGATCACTGGCTCGCTCTTGTCATCTGCACCTCAAAAACATTTCTAGAATTCGACCTTTTCTTACTTTTGACTCTGCAAAAACTCTTACTGTTTCTCTTATTCATTCTCGTCTCGACTATTGTAACTCTCTTCTAATCGGTCTCCCTCTTACAAAACTCTCCCCTCTCCAATCTGTCTTGAATGCTGCAGCCAGGATCATATTCCTCACCAATCGTTACACCGATGCCTCTACCTTGTGCCAGTCATTA
Source organism: Dendrobates tinctorius (assembly GCF_039654945.1). Taxonomy (NCBI): domain Eukaryota; kingdom Metazoa; phylum Chordata; class Amphibia; order Anura; family Dendrobatidae; genus Dendrobates; species Dendrobates tinctorius. The sequence goes on from NW_027361818.1 coordinate 13,982,297, forward strand.
CACTGGCTACCCATCCACTCCAGAATTCAGTATAAACTTATTACCCTCACCCACAAAGCCCTCCATGGCTCAGCACCACCCTACATCTCCTCCCTTGTTTCAGTATACCACCCTACCCGCGCCCTCCGTTCTGCTGATGACCTGAGGTTAGTATCCTCAATAGTCAGAACCTCCCACTCCCGTCTCCAAGACTTTACACGTGCCGCGCCAATTCTTTGGAATGCACTTCCCAGGTCAATACGATTAGTCCCCAGTCCCCACAATTTTAAGCGTGTCCTGAAAACGCATTTATTCAGACTGGCCTATCGCCTCAACACATTAACCTAACCTATCCCTGTGTGGCAGAGCCAAAAATTTTACCATAACCAGGTTCCCAGCATCATGTTCCCACATGCTTTATGCATCCATTAGCCCTCTGTGTCTGTACTGTTACACACTTAACATTATGGCTGGTCCGTACAATCAGGGCAACTGTTACCACCCACCTTTCGTGTCTACCTCTTTCCTCATAGACTGTAAGCTTGCGAGCAGGGCCCTCACTCCTCTTGGTATTTGTTATAATCTACTGTATGTGATTATTGTTATGCTGTAATGTCTATTGTCTGTACAAATCCCCTCTGAAATGTAAAGTGCTGTGGAATATGTCGGCGCTATAAAAATAAAATTTATTATTATTATTATTATTATTATTATTATTATTATTAATATGAAGTTAGTCATTTCCCTATTTTTGAGGCCTTTTTGCACTATTTAGTGTAATCTCCTATCAACTATCATCTTAACTGGTATTTTTCTCATTGATATTAAGTGTTCCAAACCAACGGCTGGGAGACATTTACTATTTAAGGCATCTCCACCTGCATAGATGTGCCTGTGCAATATTGTTACTCTGTTTCTTAAACACGCTTGCAAGTTATCATATCCCAGTGCTCATATCTCTGTATACCTGTCTTGTACATCAGATGTGGCCGCCAACCTGTCTATCAGCTGTGCCTGCCTGCCTGTATATCAGCTGTGACCGGCTGCTTACCTGTATGCGAGTCATGCCTGCCAGTCTCATCCTGCCTGTTTCTGTCGTGCCAGCCATTACACCAGTCATGCCAGCCAGTACTTGCCAAGTCTACCCTTCCCATCTGTTCCTTCCTCCTCTTCCTTGGCATTCAGCTGCCATCCCCCTGGTGTAGCACCTTGTTCTGCCTCCCTTTTTCCTCCTCAGATCGTGGTATTGTCAGCTTCCATGCATCTGAGTTCAGACTTGGTGAGGCATGTAGTCAAACCCTCCAGGCTCTCCTCGGATCACGCTTTGAGTCTCGAATTTGACTTCAATAAAAAGTCCAAACCAGCCGAACATGGACATCCATGGGTTCACTCATCTCTAGTTGCAAGGCAGCATATTCCAGATGATGGGTAAGTAGCCACATTGTAGTTCCAAAAAATATGTAAGCTTTCCCTCAGGTTCATGGTGCATCAGTGTCAGCATGCATTACCCGTCAACATTTGCACAAAATGAAATGCTATGGCAAGAGACCCAGGAGGACCCCACTGCTGACATAGAGACACAAAAAAGCTATAACACAGTTTGCCAAAATGAGCATGAGTAAGCCAATATCTTTCTGGGAAAGCATCTTGTGGACATATGAGACCAAGATAGGGCTTTTTGGTAAAGCACATCATTCTGTAGTTTACTGAAAATTGAATGAGGCCTGCAAAGAAATGAACACAGTACCTGCAGTCAAATATGGCGGAGGTTCAGATTTTTGGGGGGATTTGTTTTATGCCTTTGGCACTGGGTCCCATGACTGTGTGCAAAGCATCATTGAATCTGAAGATTACCAAAGGATTTGGGGTCTGAATGTAGTGCCCAGTATCAGAAAGTTGGGTTTGTGTCTTGGTCCATTGGTCTTCCAGCAGAAAAATGACTCCTTACATACTTCAAGAAGCACTCAAAAATCAATTAAAAAAACCCTGGAGAGTTCTGAAGAGGCAACAATGAGTCTAGATTTAAATCCCATTGATCATATAATTGCTGTTGGGAGGAGGCAAAATAAGAGTGATTCAAAATTCCAGTTGAGATGTGTAAGAAGCTTGTTGAAAGATATAGAAAGTGATTGATTGCAGTATTTATTACAAAGGATGTGCAATCAAATATTAAGTTCAGGCTACTTTCACACTTGCTTTTTTTTGCAGCGCGTTTTTCCCCCCAAAAAACACATGGAAAAAACGCATACAAACGCATAGAAATGCTACGTTTTTTTCAAGCATTTTTATGAGCATGCATGAAAAAAACGCAGCGTTTTTATGCATTTGTATGCGTTTTTAGTGCGTTTTTACCGCATTTGCGTTTTTCCAACATTAGTTGGCCCCTCACACTAACCCAAACCATGACTTTACTAACCCTAACCCTGACCCTGACCCTAACCCTAACCCTTAACCAAACCATACCCTAACCCTGACCCTAACCCTAACCCAGACCCTAACCCTAACCCTTAACCAAACCATACTAACCCTAACCCTAACCCTTAACCAAACCCTACCCAAACCCTAACCCTAACAATAAACCCTAACTAACCCTAAACCCTAACCCTTAACCAAACCATACTAACCCTAACCCAAACCCTAACCCTAACCCTAAACCCCCTTAACTAACCCTAACTCTAACCCAAACCCCTAAATTCCATTGTCTAACTAATGGTCAACAAAAAACGCATGCGCCAAAAACCGCATACATGAGCATGGCAATGCGCACATATGCGCACCCATAGACTTATAATGGGTGTCTTGCTGTAAAAAAAAACGCATTGCGTGCGCATGCGTTTTTTTGAGGCAAGTCGGACGCCCAAAAAATGCAACAGGATGCATTTTGCGCGCCCGAGCGCACACCACAAAAAAGCGCATGTGCGGAAAAATGCATACAAACGCATGTGTATGCGCACATAAACGCATCCCATGCAAAATATAGGGGGAAAAAAGCATGCGTTTTTTAGCGCTAAAATACAGCGCAAAAAAACACAAGTGTGAAACCAGCCTAAGAGTGCCAAAAATTTTGTCTTGCTTTTTTTGGAGTTTTTTGTGAAACTATTTTCAATCTTCATTTTTTCTGTGTTTTTTTTGTGCTGTTCCAATACACGCATAGGAAATAAACATGTGCATAAAAAAACATGTCATAGCAATAATTTTCTGGGAGAAACACTGTATTTTTCAGATTATAAGATGTACTTTTATCCCCAAAGTTTGAGGGTAAAATTGGGGTGCATCTTATAATGCGGATATACCTTATCGGCCGTGGTGGAGCAGGGTCCCAGGGTTGCTGCTGGAGGAGACAAGAGTGGGGCGTTGCTGCAGGCCGCAGGCTGGAAGGTGGGGACTCCTAATTTGGCCTCACTGGTGATCTGGCAGACCTGACTTTGGTCAGAACGAAAACAGCTACAACAGTTTTGGCGCCCGAACGCGGGACCGTGGAAACCAGCCTATTCGGAATCCGTATGTGGGAGCTTCCTGGGAGGTTGAACATGCAAAGTACAGCTGCAGCAGGTGAGAAAATTTATTCTTACACTTTGATTTTGCATTTGCAATCTCTCTCTGGATTTCTACATATCTCTGGGTAAGGCTGTACAACATGGTTCAAAAGAACCTACATCACCAGTGAGTGGTGAGAATGTCTGTATGAGAGTTGAATAATAGAGTAATAAGATTATAATTGTCATCTGTATTATCTGTCCATCTGTTCTGTCAATATACTAACTGGTTGTGTACTGTGTAGCACAGAACTGGATTAGACTCCGTGCAGTGTTGTTATTTTGGTCATTTTTGATAGGCAATAAATCATATGAGACTGCATTTTGTACAGGGCTGTGGTTTTTGGTTTTTGTTGATTCTTGTTGTTTAAGAAGTTGGCTTTGGTGTTCTCAGAGTTTCAGTGGACATTGCTGTAGTTTCATAAGGTGTTAATTCCAAAATGCAAAATAGGCAGGCTGTGTGAATCCTTGTATGTATGTCTATGAGAACCTATGAATGAGATGAGAGATGAGTAATTGAGTATAAGGGATATAAATAAATCCCTGATTGATGAGGGGTTCTGTTAGAAGTGGACCTCTGTATGTGACAGAGGACATTATTCAACTCACTTTGAGCTGAATCAGGCAGAGTGATTGAGATAAGGGATTTTTTTTTTTCTTCTTTTTGTAAAATCATATGACCACTGAAAAGTGAAAAAAAAATCCCTGAATGAGTATGCATGAATGAATCATCACACATCATTTTGTGTCAAGAGATTGTTACCTTTCTAGTTCTTGTGGGAGATCCCAGACAGATGCGTTACAGATATTTCAAATATACATCTGAGACTGAATGAATTGAGTAATGATATAGCTCGTGCTATATGTAGCATTACATTGTAAAGTTTCCTGGATGCATTTGGCCAGAAAAGGGCAAGGCTCGGTTACTCACATTATACAGTTACCTGCTCTTACAGTGAAATCCCGTGATTGAGGGTTTTGTAGAAATTGATTTTGATTAGGTCTAAGAACTGCTGCATTCTGTTTCTGTGTGAAGGACACTAAATTTCTAAAATTCTGATGGGAGGGGGCAATGAAAATGCTGCGCAATTGCTTGTGTGTGTTTTCTCCTCTCCGTTCTTATCTACGCTGAGTGTCTCTGTATTTCTGTCCTTGGTGTAATGCTCGCTAGGAGATTTGTGCATTTTAAAGCAACAGTACTTAATTGAAGTGGAATTAAATTTTGTAAGTTGAAGTTGGAAGTTGAATGTAAAATATGGTGCCTAATTTACAAGGAAATTGTAAGTGATTGTTTGGTCATTAATGTGTTTGAACCTGCTTCTAGTTGTGTGATTGATTTATAGCAAATTGAGGATCAGCAGAAGGAGGTAGCCAACTTCACGGCTGATAAAGTAGGTTAGAGGCCTATGACATCTGGACCTTCTTACTTTAGTCAGCGGGTTTTTTTGTTGTGGGTGAGAGGTGAAGGCAAAGAGCCTTCTGGCTACACCTTGGCAGGCTCGTTCTGATTTGCTATGTGTGGCCTGTAAGACAAGGTCCAGGCGCACTGAGAGGGCATTTCAGAATAAAGGTGATTTTTGGGAGAAAAAGTTGAAGCCATGGGAAGCTTTTTCTGTGTGCAGTCAGGGCCTCCCAATGGGATTACACCGCTATGCAGATTGTAGAAGACAGAGAAGAAAGGAAGCAGTAAAACAGATGGGACCAATATTGAAAAAGGCAAAAATGCTTGAGTGTGAATGGTTGGATGTACAAAAAAAGGCACAGACAAAGGGAAGAAAATAGCAAGTGAATAAATGATGTTTGAGAATGTGCAGCAGTATGGAAGTAAGGTGTATTATGAATGTTTTGATTGACAAAGTGTTGTGAGTTCATTTTCCGGTCCACCAGTTGTGAGTTCTCCTTCAAGGCTCCCTCTGGTTGTGACTGGAGGTAGTGAGGCTGATTTAATCAGTAGAGATCTGCCACCTGATAATGAGGATGATGATTGGACCTCAGGAATCTCAGACTGGATTTAAGACAGCTGACGCCCTAGTCTGGTGCTGGTGATTCCTTCAGGCTTTTCAGGTCCTGGTTTTCAGCTCTGTTCCAGTCATTTCAAGCTAAGTTTTTCTGCTAATGTTCACACTTGATTTTGTTTATTTATTCAGTTTTTTGTGTGGTCAGCCAGCCCCGGCTAGGGCTGTGCTGAATTTCCACTCTTATTTTTCTGTATTTGCCAATTTGCTTTTTTTGTCCCTTATTAGATTGGCCTCTTTTTGCTCTGTCTCAGAATATTTCAGAGTGCTGATATAGTGGGAGAAATCTAGTGACTTCAGGGTTAATTTTGCTATCAGAAGTGTTGGACATTATTTTTGTGGGGTTTTTGGCAGATTGCAGACAGTGTCTTTCCTTTCCTATCCTTTCTAGTTAGTTTGGGCCCCATCATTTGCTCAGCCTATTTTCCTGCCTGTGTTTGTGCTTTCATCTTGTTTCACCGTCAGTACATGTGAGGGGGCTGTCTTTCCTTTGGGGTCTGCTCTGGGGCAGTTAGTTTTCCCCTTTTCTTGCTTTAGGCTTATAAAGTCCTCCGGCTGTGACGAAGCATCTAGGACCATCGTAGGTACGCTCCACGGCTGCTGCTAGTTGTTGTGGTTAGGATCAGGGATCTGCAATCTGCATAGTTACCAACCTCTCTGTTTTTGTGTGACTTAGCTTGTTTTGTCTTTTCCTCCTCGGTGACCCTTTCATAACAGAATCACCAGCCATATCGCAGATTCTAGGGTACTCAAAAGCAGGAAAAAGTTGTTAAAAAAACAAGAAAAAAAAAAGTCAGAATTTTTTTTTTTATTATTTATTTTTTCCTCTTTTTTTTTCTGGGGCCGTAGGAGTATTTTTTTTTTCTAATGGAGATTAAGCAATTGTCTGATCATGTGGAGCAACTTGCTGCTGAAGTGCAGGGAATTTCCACCTACCTCATTCAGTCACATGCTGCTGAACCTAAGATCCCTACTCCTGATGTGTTTTCTGGGGATCAGTCTAAATTTCTGAATTTTAAGAATAATTGTAAATTATTTCTTGCCTTGAAGCCTAACTCATCGGGGAGCTCTATGCAGCTGGTTAAAATTGTCATCTCCTTGTTGCGTGGCGATCCCCAGGATTGGGCTTTTTCTCTGACACCTGAAAATCCTGTTCTGACTAATGTGGATGCATTTTTTCAGGCCTTGGGGTTGTTGTATGATGAATCTAATCCTGTTGATCAAGCTGAGAGAACCCTGTTGGCATTAAACCAGGGTCAGGATTCTGCAGAGTTATACTGTCAAAAATTCCAAAAGTGGGCGGTCCTTACTACATGGAATGATAATGCATTGGCAGCTCTCTTTCGGAAGGGTTTATCAGAGACCGTAAAAGATGTTATGGTGGGATTTCCTGTTCCCTCTGGTCTGGATGATTCTATGTCATTAGCCATTCAAGTTGATCGGCATTTACGTGAAGGTAAGACTACACAGGAGGCGCTGCCACCTTTTGAACAAACATCTGAACCTATGCAATGTGATGAGGTTTTGTCTAGGGTGCAACGTCAGAAGTTTAGAAGGCATAATAAGCTGTGTTTTTTCTGTGGAGACGCCTCTCATACTATTTCTGTCTGCCCTAAACGAGAGAAACATTTTGCACACATATTTGCTGTGGGCAGTGTACAACCTAAGTTCCTTTTGGCAATTACTCTGATCTGCTCCTTATCCTCATTTTCTACTAAGGCTTTCGTGGATTCAGGAGCAGCGTTGAATCTGATGGATTTGGACTTTGCTAAACGTTGTGGTTTTTCCATGACGCCTCTGCAGACGCCTATTCCTTTGAGGGGTATTGATGCTACTCCTTTGGTGGAGAATAAACCTCAGTTTTGGACCCAGGTGATAATGCGAGTTGCCCCAGACCACCAAGAAAATTGTAAATTTTTGGTGCTGCATAATTTGCATGATACTATTGTTCTGGGTTTTCCCTGGTTGCAAAGTCATAATCCAGTTTTGGATTGGAAGTCTGGGTCTGTGGTGAGTTGGGGTTGTCAGTGTGTTCTTAGGGACGCTCCTGTTTTCTCCACCTCTCCTCAGTCTCATGATATTCCTGATTATCTAGCCGATTTCTCTGATGTATTTAGTGAGAGTAAGTCTGCGTCTTTGCCTCCTCATAGGAGTTATGACTGTGCAATTGAGTTGATGCCTGGGTGTAAATTTCCCAAGGGTCGGCTTTTCAACTTATCAGAACCCGAGCATGATGCTAGGCGGTCATATATTAAGGAGTCGTTGGAGAAGGCTTATATTAGACCATCCTCATCACCTTTAGGTGCTGTTTTTTTTTGTGGCCAAGAACGATGGGTCATTAAGATGGTGTATTGATTATCGTTCCCTTAACAAGATGACGGTTAAATATCAGTACCCGTTACCTCTGATGTCTGATTTATTCTCCAGAGTTAAGAGTGCCTGCTGGTTTACTAAGCTTGACCTCAGGGGGGCGTATAATCTTATTCGCATCAAGCACGAGGATGAATGGAAGATGGCGTTTAATACTCCGGAGGGACATTTTGAGTACCTGGTGATGTCTTTTGGGCTCACTAATGCCCCTTCTGTCTTCCAGTCCTTTATGAATATTTTCCGTGACTTTGTGGATAAGTTTTTGATCATCTATCTGGATGATATTTTGATCTTTTCTAGTGATTGGGATTCTCATGTGGAACACGTCCGGACTGTGTTCCGGATTTTGAGGGAGAATTCCCTGTTTGTTAAGGGATCAAAATGCCTCATTGGTGTACAGAGGATTTCATTTTTGGGATTTATCTTGTCTCCATTGACTATTGAAATGGACCCGGCCAAGGTACAGGCCATTTATGATTGGGTTCAGCCTACTTCTTTGAAGGCCCTCCAAAAGCTTTTGGGTTTTGCCAATTTCTATCGTAAATTTTTTGGTAATTTTTCTGGTATTGTCAAACCACTGACTGATCTGACCAAGAAGGGCGATGATGTGCTGAATTGGTCTCCTGAGGCTGTCTCAGCATTTCAGGAGCTTAAGCGGAGATTTACTTCAGCTCCAGTTTTACGGCAACCTGATGTCTCACTTCCATTTCAGGTGGAGGTAGATGCTTCTGAGATCGGTGTAGGAGCTGTTTTGTCCCAAAAAGACCCTGTGACTTCTAAGATGAATCCCTGTGCCTTCTTTTCTCGAAAGTTCACCCCACCTGAACGCAACTATGATGTGGGGAATTGGGAATTGTTGGCCATGAAATGGGCATTTGAGGAGTGGAGACATTGGTTGGAGGGAGCTAGACATCAAGTTGTGGTCCTCACCGATCACAAAAATTTGATTTATCTGGAGTCGGCCAAAAGCTTGAATCCTAGACAGGCTAGATGGGCTTTATTTTTCACGCGTTTTAATTTTGTGGTCTCTTTTCTTCCCGGCACTAAGAATGTTAAGGCAGACACCCTTTCTAGGAGTTTCTTTGCCAATTCTCTTAATGTGACCGAGCCTACTACCATCCTAGGTGAGGGGGTAGTTCCTTCTGCCATTTCGCCCGATTTGAGATGCGCCCTGGAGGAATTTCAGGAGGATAAACCTGAGCGTTGCCCTATGGGAAAATTGTATGTTCCTGACCAGTGGAGAAAGAGAGAGTGATGTCTGAAATTCATTGCTATGCATTGGCTGGTCATCCAGGTGTTTTTGGTACCAGAAATTTGGTGAGTTGATCTTTTTGGTGGCCTGTCATATCTCGTGACGTCAGAAATTTTGTACAGTCCTGTGGGACTTGTTCTCGGTCTAAACCCTGTTCTCGTTCTAGTGGGTTGCTGATGCCCCTGCCGGTGCCCAAGAGGCCATGGAACCATATCTCAATGGATTTTATTTCTGATCTTCCTGTCTCTCAGAGAATGACTGTTATCTGGGTGATTTGTGATAGATTTTCGAAGCTGGTCCATCTTGTACCACTCCCAAAATTGCCATCTTCTGCTGAGTTGGTGCCCTTGCTTTTACAACAGGTGGTTCGGTTACATGGGATTCCTGAGAACATTGTGTCCGATAGAGGGGTCCAGTTTGTTTCCAGTTTCTGGAAAGCCTTTTGTTCCAATCTGGGAAGTCAGTTATCCTTCTCCTCCGCATTTCATCCTCAGACCAATGGACAGACTGAGAGAACAAACCAGACCTTGGAGTCTTATTTAAGATGCAATTAAAGAAAATACCTGCGCTGGTTAATTATATCCAAATATGATAATACTAGACAAATCCCCTTAGGGAACAAAGGTTATAAAACAAGAAAATACTAAACATTAGGTGAAAAATCAAATAAAGTAAACCATGTGATAACCTTGATAGGTATGTGTAATGAGAGCCACCAATTAAAATGAATGTGGGTAGATGTACCACTTACTTCATGTTAGTTGTGGAACTGCAGGTAAATCCAGAGTGTACCCCGTGGAATGATAGCTGTACCGCGGTAGTGGAAGCAGAGACGCAGCACCAAGGAGGAGTCCCTCCTGTAAACAGTGGTGTGATAGCGTCTCTGGAGCCGACAGCCGCTGGATGTAAGGAACAATGGCGGCGCTGTCCGGCCGAGAGGCGCCGCCGGAGTACAGCGGCTGGAGCGAGGGAGAGGAGATCAGGTGACGTTACCGGAGGGAAAGGAAGGGAGTGCGTGCAGGCCAAAATGGAAGCCAACGCGTTTCTAAGGTCTGCGGACCTTCTTCATCAGGGCTGTAAAACCCTGCTGCGTCCGTCCCTATATGTGGCATAAACCACCCCCCCACCTGTCAGCATAAAAACCTGACACACTGCGGTGATTGCTTCACAAGCTACCAACTGAAGTACGGGGCCAAATATACGAGGAGCAACTAACATACAAAATTAAAAAATAGAAAAATTTTAAGAATTAAAAAAAAAAAAAAAAAAAAAAATTTATTATAGTTAGGTTAAAAATGTGTAAAAAATCTTAAAAATAAAAAATGTGAAAATAAATAATATAAAATATGAAATATATAAGCATATGGTGTAAGGCAAAAATTGCCCTAAAAAACATATAAATATAGATGATTAAAAAATCATTTCATGAACGTGAAATTTGACTATCAGAATAAAATCGGCTGCATTAATAATTATATATAGTAAAATGTACATTGATTTACATCAGTACACATTTGAACATGATGATTATGACCCATCATGAAAAAGCATATAATTTATTTAAGATGTTTTATATCTGCTGATCAGGATGATTGGGTCTCATTTTTGCCCTTGGCCGAATTTGCACTGAACAATAGAGGTAGTTCTGCCACTTTGATGACACCCTTTTTCTGTAATTTTGGGTTTCATCCTCGATTCTCTTCAGGGCAAGTGGAATCTTCATCCTGCCCAGGTGTGGACACTGTGGTTGAGAGAATGCAGCAGATATGGGACCAAGTGGTGAATAAGTTGTCTCTCTCTCAGGAAAAGGCCCAGCGATTTTCCAACCGGCATACGACCATTGGTCCCCTGTAAAGTGGGTGATATGGTTTGGTTGTCATCTAAGAATATTCCTATGAAGTTTGCATCTCCAAAATTTAAGCCAAGATTTATTGGACCTTTTAAGATTTTGGAGATTCTTAATCCTGTTTCTTTTCAATTGGCTCTTCCAGTTACGTTCAAGATCCATAACGTATTTCACAAGTCTCTGTTGAAGAGGTTTGTTGAGCCAGTGGTTCCAATGGCAGCACCTCCTGACCCTGTGTTGGTTGAAGGAAATGTGGAATATGAGGTAGAGAAAATATTGGATTCTCGTTTGGTTAGACGGAGACTCCAGTATTTGGTCAAATGGAAGGGTTATGGCCAGGAGGATAATTCTTGGGTCTCTGCCTCTGATATTCATGCCAATAGATTGGTTCATGCTTTTCACCGGGCCCATCCTGATCGGCCTGGTGGCGTGGATGAGGGTTCGGTGACCCCTCCTCAAGGGGGGGGTACTGTTGTGAGTTCATTTCCCTGTCCACCAGTTGTGAGCTCTCCTTCCAGGCTCCCTCTGGTGGTAACTGGAGGTAGTGAGGCTGATTTAATCAGTAGAGATCTGCCACTTGATAATGAGGATGACGATTGGACCTCAGGAATCTCAGACTGGATTTAAGACAGCCGACGCAGCCAATCTGCATAGTTACCAACCTCTCTGTTTTTCTGTGACTTAGCTTGTTTAGTCTTTTCCTCCTCGGTGACCCTTTCATAACACAAAGTTTAACCAGAGACCCAGACAAATTAGACTGACTTGTAAACACTGTGGTCAGACACAGACAAACCCAGACTGAATAGCTACTTGTGTGACCTGTGCTACCGACCTAAGCGAGTTGCACTAAAACCTGTCCGGACAAGATCATATGTAGTGACATAAGAAGCTGACATAATAGTGTGGTTAGTAGGTAGTGGAGGCATTGACTTTTGAGGAGGAAGCTGACAGTAGACACCAGACGACTAGAGATGAGCGACTTTACCTTTTTTAGGGTTGAGTCGGTTTCATGAAACCCGACTTTCGCAAAAGTCGGGTCGAACGAAATCGGCCGACTATAGGGAAAAGTCGGGGTCCGACTGAAACACGAAACCCAATGCAAGTCAATGGGGAAGCAAAGTCGGCAGGGACTGGAGGACAGTAAACACACCTACAGTGCCCAATTCAATGCCAAAAACATCAATTCTTATTACTGAAGCTTGTCAACCTTAATTTACTTCATAATAATAGTTACGCTTTGAAAACTGGGGGTTATTTGGCTACAGTTGTGGGGGTTAGGGCTGGCTCCAGGTTTTCGTGTGCCCTGGGCCAAAGAGTGTCAGTGCGCCCCTTTAACACATACCACAACTCATGATGCTCCGATACGGCACAGAAAAAAAGGTATAGTACAATGACAAATACTTCACTGCTTACATGTCATGACTGATCTATTTTAAATTTTACAATAGGTCAAAAAAAGGACAGTATATTACTCTATACAGTATTATGGCCACCACATTGTGCGCCATACAGAATAATGAGCCCCATATATTTCTCCATACAGAATAATTGGTCCCATATTATTTTCCATACAGTATATGATGAGCTTAACATAATGCTACAGTATATGATGGTCCCCATGGATGATGCTTCAGTGTGTTATGGGCCCAGATAATGCTCCATATATAATGGGCCCCATTTCTAATGCTCCAGTGTGTAATGTGCCCCATAGATGCTGCTCCAGTGTCTGATGTCCCCCATTTGGAATGCTCCAGTATATGATGGGCCTCATGGATGATGCTCCAGTGTATGATGGGCCCTAATAATGCTTCATATATAATGGGCTCCATTTTTAATGCTCCAGTGTATAGTGGGCCCGGTAAATGCTGCTCCAGTGTCTGATGTCCCCAATCTGGAATGCTCCAGTATATGACGGGCCTCATGGATGATGCTCCAGTGTATGATGGGCCCTAATAATGCTCCATATATAATGGGCCCTATTTCTAATGCTCCAGTGTTTAATGGGCCCTGTAAATGCTGCTCCAGTGTCTGATGTCCCCTATTTGGAATGCTCCAGTATATGATGGGCCCCATTTTTAATTAACCCAGGCATGGTATGTGAAAAGAGCTCCAAGGAGTAATTTGAGGTGTGTGATGCCGCATCCTTCACTTTTGGTGTTTGTGAAGGACACAAGGAAAGGGGTTGCTCCTGACCAGAAGCCTGCACTTACAACTCAGTGCTTGCATTTTTTTAAACTTCAGAAGAGGAGGCGATGTAATCCAAAAACAGTTCCTCATGCTCCGGCTTTAAAAGTAGTCTACCTACTCAAAGAAAATGGAGCCTTCCAGGCCTTCCAGAGCTACACCGTGATGCAGGCTCAACACCTCCTGCCTTAGCTACTATTGTGTTTTTGGCACTACCAGCAGATGCACCACCACCACCATCAGTACCAGGTGGCCCCCAATGCCCAAATACGCGTCCTCTTCCACCATACTATCTCATGGTTTGGAAAAAGGAATCAAAACACCAGCAGATTTATGGTACTGTATCAGAAGCGTACAGCTCTATACAGTCTAGGGATAACAGTAAACGTCCGTATATATTTAATGAGTCATACACAGACGCTCACAGGCTCAGTATGGATAACCCTTTAAAATAAAAAGTTGAAAAAGGGTACAGTAATACCAGATACAAGGTATATTTAGTATAGTGTAAACATTCTGCATCTCCGTATACATTTCAGGAGGCAGACACAAACGCTCTCAGGCCCAGTATGGATTACACAAGAATATGAAAAGATGTAAATGGGTAATGGAACACAAGCGTACAGCTGTAAACAGTGTTGGAGTAATATTAAAGCTCATAATATATTGCCGGAGTAACAGACAGACGTTCACAGGCTCATTATGAATTACAGCTGAATCTAAATAGCTAAAAAGGTTACTGTATCAGAAGCGTACAGCTGTATACAGTGTTGGCCAAATTTGAAATATCGGTATATATTTCCGGAGTCACCCTCAGATGCTCACTCAGTCTGGGTTTGACCATAATACAAAATGTTGTAAAAAAGGTACTGGATAACAAGATAGCAAGTATATATATATTATAGGGTACAATTGAAATCTCTGTATACATAGTCCCGTAGTCACTCTCAGATGCTTACTCAGTATGGATTTGACCGTAATACTAAATGTCGAACAAAGGTACTGTACAACAAGATACAATCTGTATCGAGTATAGGGTAAAAATTGGTATCTCCGATTCACTGTATATATAGAAGGCGTAAACCATACATGCTCATTCACTATGGATGATACCGTAATACTAAATTTTGAACAAAAGGTACTGTATCAGCACATACCAGGTGTATCCAGTCTAGGGGTAATTGTAAATTTCCGTATATACTTCCGTAGTCAAACACAGACACTCACAGACTCACTGTCAGAGACACCGCACTGCACTTGCTCATAGAGCCAGTGCACGTGTCCTGAGTACAGAAGCAGTGCTAGAAGATACCTGGGGAGCAGGGCAGCAGAGGTGACCAGGCGTGCTTCAGGCTAATAGTGTCAGGATCCAGTCAGTGCTGGAAAGTAAAGATGCATAGGACCTGCGGACACTGAAACTGAATAGTCTGCACGGGACCTATGGTCATGTGACTGCAAGGGGGCGGGGCTTAGCGTCCTGTATTCAGATAGGACAGGACACCATACAAACAACTCAGAGTCAGGCAAAACAGAGGTCACAGCAGTACAGGCAAACGAGGTACAGAGGGACAAACGGACGGGTAGTCAGACAAAGCCAAAGGTCATACACAAGAGGGCGACGTAGTACCAAGGGGACGAGCAGAGAGGAGTCGGGTCACAAGCAGAGAGTCATACACGAGAGGTAGCGCAGTACAAGAGGGTCAGGCAGAACTCGTAACAGGGACAGAACCAGATCACAACCGAACAAGCAAGCAAGATATCAGGCACAAGGCACACGTATAAAAGAGGTCACTTAACTCAGCCGAGGGCAGGAGTATAACTGACACCGGACCCAGGTTAAGTGAGCACTAAATAGCCTCCTGCTGCCAGAGAGAGGCAGCACAATTAACCCATAGTCTAACCAGGACAGGTCAAAGTGAAATCCCGTCCTGGATCATGACAGTACCCTCCTCTCAATGGGGGGCCACCGGACCCCCAGGTCTCTCAGGGTACTTGGCGTGAAAGGCTCGGATCAACCGATCCACATGAACTGATCGAGCAGGAACCCACGAGCGTTCCTCAGGACCATAGCCCTTCCAATGTATCAGATACTGAAGGGCACGACGGACCAACCTGGAGTCGACAATTCTTTCCACCTCGTACTCAGCCTGCCCATCTACCAGAACCGGTGTCGGGGAAGATGATGATCCCTCCCCACTGGACCTCACAGGTTTCAAAAGGGCCTTATGGAAAACATTAGGGATCCTTAGAGATGGCGGAAGACTCAACCGAAAAGCCACCGGGTTAACTGCTTCGATAATTACATAGGGACCTATAAACTTGGGTCCAAGCTTCGCAGAGGGGACCTTGAGCCTTATATTTTTGGTGGATAACCATACCTTATCTCCGACCTGAAACACTGGACCCACGGATCGTTTTTTTGTCCGCAAAAAATTTAAATTTGTCCTGGGCCTTCGTAATGTTATTCTGGACCTCCCGCCATACCTCCCCCAACTGCTGGATCGTCTCGTCCGCCCCAGGACACCCAGAATTCAAGCGGGAAAATTCTCCAAAATGAGGATGAAACCCATAATTGCAAAAAAAAGGAGATGTACCCGTAGACTGGTTAGTGCGGTTGTTAAATGCAAACTCAGCCAATGGTAACACAGAACACCAATCATCTTGTCGGGCTGAGGTCAAACAACGCAGAATTTGCTCCAGAGACTGATTGGTCCGCTCAGTCTGCCCATTAGTCTCTGGATGGTAGGCGGATGAAAAGGACAGATCAATACCCAACCTCCTACAAAAAGCTCTCCAAAATCTGGACACAAATTGCACTCCCCTATCAGACACCACATTCAGGGGTACCCCATGCAACCGCACCACATGCTCCACAAACAATCTGGACAATGTTTCCGCATTAGGTAGAGCTGCCAAAGGTACAAAATGTGCCTGCTTACTAAACCTGTCCACTACGACCCAGACCACGGTATTACCCTTGGAAGGGGGAAGGTTGGTGATGAAATCCATGGACAGATGAGTCCATGGTCTCTCAGGAATTGGCAGTGGTACCAATTCCCCGGCCGGCCGGTTATGGGGAGTTTTCGCACGGGCACAAACCTCACACGCAGACACATACTCCCCAACATCAGAGGTTAAAAAAGACCACCAGAATATTCTAGCAATGGCCTTCCGGGTCGCTGAGATCCCTGGATGTCCACCCAGAACTGAGTTATGGAACTCCTGGAGGACCTTGAGACGAAACTGAGCTGGCACAAAATGTTTATCCAACGGCTTAGCTGGAGGTGCAAGAGCCTGGGCTTCTCGAATCTCCCGTTCCAACACATGAGAAACCTCTGCCACCACCACCCCAGGCTGAAGAATGGAGGATGGAGGTTCCGGGGGGGACACCGGATCAAGACTGCGTGACAATGCATCCGCTCTGATATTCTTGGATCCTGGTCGAAAAGTGATCGAGAAGTTGAATCGGGAAAAAAAAAGTGACCATCTAGCCTGTCTGGGAGTCAACCTTTTAGCTGACTCAATGTAAGCTAGGTTTTTGTGGTCCGTGATTACCGTTATAGGATGAACAGCCCCCTCCAAAAAATGCCTCCATTCTGCAAAAGCCAATTTTACGGCCAGAAGTTCCCGATTCCCCACATCATAGTTTCTCTCCGCAGGGGAGAACTTCTTTGAGAAAAAGGCGCAAGGTCTTAAAATGGTCAAAGTGGCGGGTCCCTGGGACAATAACGCGCCCACCCCCACCTCTGAGGCGTCTACCTCAACAATAAATGGTTCAGAGGGGTCCGGTTGGATAAGAACCGGGGCCGACATGAAACATTTTTTCAAAAACTGAAATGCCGCTACCGCTGCGGTTGACCAATTCTTGATATTGGCCCCCTTTTGAGTCATGTCTGTGAGGGGTTTAACCACCTGTGAGAACCCCCTTATGAATTTCCGATAATAATTAGCGAACCCTAGGAAACGTTGCAGACCCTTCAAATCACACGGTTGAACCCACTCGAGAATGGCCTGCATCTTATTAGGATCCATGCGATACCCTTCAGCAGACACGATGAACCCCAGAAAGGACAGTTCCTGAACAAAAAATAAACATTTTTCAAGTTTAGCAAACAGACAGTTCTCCCTGAGCCTTTGGAGAACTGCCCGAACATGACCAATGTGAGTCTGTTTATCAGGCGAGTAGATTAAAATGTCATCCAAATACACCACCATAAAACGTCCAATCAAATCGGAGAACACATGATTTATGAAATTTTGGAAGACCGCTGGAGCGTTGGTCAGGCCGAAGGGCATGACCAAATTTTCAAACAACCCTTCAGTAGTGAGAAAAGCGGTCTTCCATTCATCTCCGTCCCGGACTCGGATAAGGTTATACGCTCCCCGTAGATCTAATTTCGAAAACCACTTAGCTCCGGACAACTGATTGTATAAATCAGGAATAAGTGGAAGGGGATAAGTATTCCTCACAGTTATTTTATTTAACTCACGAAAATCGAGGCATGGGCGCAAACCACCGTCTTTTTTTTTTACAAAAAAGAACCCTGCCGCCACAGGAGAAACAGAAGGATAAATATGTCCCTTACGGAGGCTCTCGGAAATATATTCCTTCATCGCAGCCCGTTCCGGACCCGAGAGGTTATAAAGGCGGGCTTTGGGCAATTTAGCACCTGGAACCAGGTCAATGGCACAATCAAATGGGCGGTGTGGTGGTAAAACCTCAGCCTCTTTTTCGGAGAAAACGTCAGTATAATCTATCAGGCACTCCGGAATGCCTTCTAGACCCACGGACGACACAGACACATAAACAAGACATTTCTCAGAGCAATAGGGACCCCATTTAACAATGTCCCGAGATTCCCAATTAATCACAGGATTATGCAGCTGTAACCAGGGGAACCCCAACACCAGTCCCGCAGGCAGGTTGTTCATTACAAAACATGAAATAAGTTCCTGGTGTAAGGAACTCACTTTAAGGAGAAACTCTTCAGTACAAAACACAATGTCATTCTTAACCAGTGGTGTTTTGTCAATAGCAACAAGGTGAATCGGAGTCTCCAACCTAACTGTCCCTAACTTACACCTGGCCACCAAGTCAGAGTCAATAAAGTTCAATGATGAACCGCAATCCACGAAGGCAGAAGTGGATGTGGAGACACCCCCACAACAAAGTTCCACTTGAAATGACATTTTAGAAAATGCAGAAAAGGGTACCTGAGAGCCTGGGTGACCTCCACGATCATCACCCGGGCTCAGTCGCTTGCTGGTTAGTGGCCGGGAGGGGCAATCCTTTTTCCCATGTCCAGACTCGCCACTGTGAACACAGCATTTTCTCACGTGCCGTTGTCTCCTTTCTTCCTCCTTAAGGTTGATGGTTCCCATCGTCGTGATTTTCAATGAAGAACTGGCTCCCCTTCCTTGGGAGAATAATGATGTCTCGGTTTGTATCACTCCCCTTGCCCGTAACCTGCGATCCATTCGGACGGCCTGTGTCATAGCTTCCTCCAGGGCATCAGGTGGGGGGTGGAGAGCCAAGGCGTCTTTCAGATTCTCAGACAGGCCTCTACGGAACAACCCCCGGAGAGCGGCGTCGTTCCAGCAGACCTCAGCAGCCCAGCGTCTGAACTCTGAGCAAAACCACTCGGCTGAGTGTTTCCCCTGACAAACATTCATCAGCCTGTCCTCAGCCATACGCACCCGATCAGGCTCATCATAAATATGCCCCAGGGCCTCAAAAAATGTATCCACAGTCATACGCTCAGGGGCCGTGGTAGGAAGGGAGAAAGCCCAAGCTTGGGGGGCTCCCCTTAACAGAGACATAATGACCCCCACTCTCTGACTTTCATCCCCAGAAGAGTGTGGTCTTAAGGAAAAAAAAAGCTTACAGCCCTCCTTGAAAACTCTGAAGTCATTTTTATCTCCAGAAAAGGTATCTGGTAACTTCACTGGAGACTTAGGGGAAATTAATGTAACATCCCGAGCCCCCAATGAAAGAACCCCCTGCACAGTGTCAGCGATCAGCTGCTGAGACTGAGCCAGGACTCTTTGTTCTCCAAAGAGTTTCTGAGACATCTGCGTCAGATGCTTAACCTGCTCAGAAAGAGCGTGCACAGGATCCATCACACACACAGGTGAAGGGGAGCAGAGAAAAAAAAATGGTATGGGTCAGTTATAATGTCAGAGACACCGCACTGCACTTGCTCATAGAGCCAGTGCACGTGTCCTGAGTACAGAAGCAGTGCTAGAAGATACCTGGGGAGCAGGGCAGCAGAGGTGACCAGGCGTGCTTCAGGCTAATAGTGTCAGGGTCCAGTCAGCGCTGGAAGGTAAAGAAGCATAGGACCTGCGGACACTGAAACTGAATAGTCTGCACGGGACCTATGGTCATGTGACTGCAAGGGGGCGGGGCTTAGCGTCCTGTATTCAGATAGGACAGGACACCATACAAACAACTCAGAGTCAGGCAAAACAGAGGTCACAGCAGTACGGGCAAACGAGGTACAGGAGGGACAAACGGACGGGTAGTCAGACAGAGCCAAAGGTCATACACAAGAGGGCGACGTGGTACCAAGGGGACGAGCAGAGAGGAGTCGGGTCACAAGCAGAGAGTCATACACGAGAGGTAGCGCAGTACAAGAGGGTCAGGCAGAACTCGTAACAGGGACAGAACCAGATCACAACCGAACAAGCAAGCAAGATATCAGGCACAAGGCACACGTATACAAGAGGTCACTTAACTCAGCCGAGGGCAGGAGTATAACTGACACCGGACCCAGGTCAAGTGAGCACTAAATAGCCTCCTGCTTCCAGAGAGAGGCAGCACAATTAACCCATAGTCTAACCAGGACGGGTCAAAGCGAAATCCCGTCCTGGATCATTAATTGCTGTCTACAAATATCTAAAGGGCTGTCACATTGTAGAAGGATCAACTTTATTCTCATTTGCACAAGGAAAGACTAGAAGCAATGGGATGAAACTGAATGGGAGGAGACACAGATTAGATATTAGAAAAAACTTTTTGACAGTTAGAGTGATCAATGAGTGGAACAGGCTGCCACGACAAGTGGTGAGTTCTCCTTCAATGGAAGTCTTCAAACAGAGGCTGGACAGACATCTGACTGGGATGATTTAGCGAATCCTGCTTTGAGCAGGGGGTTGGACCAGATGGCCCAGGAGGTCCCTTCCAACTCTACGATTCTATGATTCTATGATTCTATGACACTCACTATGTATTACACCAGAATTTAAAAAGTATTAAAAGGGAAAGGTAGTCAAAGCGTACAACAGTATACAGTGTTGTGGTACAACACTTCGTAAATCTTCGTATATCTTTCAATCTCAGTAAGCCAGTCCAGACTCTCCGCTACGGGAAACTACATGGACACAAGTACAGACGGAAAGTGGAGTGTTAGCAGATATTTGGCAATTACTCATCGTGGGAAAACCTCCCGGTAGATGTTGCAGAGGCGATGCAGACCCTCAATTACTGTTTCTGTGGATACAGGGAAAATGGTTCTCTGTGACGAAATTATTGCTTTATCGCAGTAGTGTGGATCACATCACCGTTACTTGTCTCCATCAAATTGTGATCACAGGGAGAGATGTAGACATGGTCCTCACTGCCTATTATGATCTGTCAGGTAACTTTGGAGTGCAAAAGACAGAAGCCACAGGCCGTAGGTGATTCTATTGGATTGGCATGAGAGGACAAATTTAAAAATGTGGGCAGGAATGTCACGCGTCTGTGACTATCACAACTGTAAAAGGTGATCATAAAGCACCACTGCATCCGCTTGTAAGTTGAAGTCCATTACAAATGGTAGCTATTGATCATCTGAAGGTAGAGGCCAGCAGGACAGGGCATAGTTACATCTTAACCATCATGGATCAATACACAAAATTTCTAGTGGCCATCCCTGTGAAGGATTTGCCTGCCCAGACTACACAGCGGTGGAGCAGGGAGAGGTAAGTATTGCAACGTGCAAGTGCTGTGGTCAAGACCAAGCAGGGGGGGCACACTCGTGGTCGACGGTACTGGCACAAGGCCCCCCCACCATCAGAGACACTGTATTGTACTATGAGCGGCCCTGTGCCATTGCCGTCGGCCATCAGTGGGCCCATCCACCTGCTCAGAGCAACGGCACTTGCCTGGGTGCGCCAGGTGTTGACCCCTGCCATTGTGGGGTGGGTGGGCGGGCAGCCCACTTAGGGAGGTTTAAAAAATGGCATATGTTGATGTGTTGGCAGGACATTCAGCTGCTGCAAAGGGCCGAATTGGGCAAGTCCGAGGAAGACGAGGACAAAAGCGAGGCAGTTTTTTGGCAACCTATGTGTCATCACGGGAAGGTGGGACAAAATCAACAGTCGTGTCCTTTTTTCTGTCCAGCAGCACTGAAGACTCTTTCAGATAACACACTAGCAGCAGGGCAAGTGAGCTCCTGTAAGGCATATGGTGCCAATTCAGGCCAGGTGTCCAGTTTAGAGGCCCAATAGCCAAAGAGGAATGACCTGTGAGAGAGAACATCGATATGGGAGGAGAATTAGTTTGTAACCATAGTTGACAACTGCTGTCTCCTGTCACTTTTAATCGATGCAGTATTAGCAGTCATGTGAGCGGTACTTGAGAAATCATTCCTCAACATGGTCATTAATCCCTTGTCTCCAACGCCACTTCGGCTGTGTACACCATGAACACCTCTTTCATTGTGCCCACTACGGCTTGTGGGAGAACCAGCACCGCTGCTATGTGCTGGGAATGCCTCAAACAAATGGTTTAACAGAGTTGCTTGTTAGCCAATATTATCTCTAGTTTCTCAAGTGGCATGATGTTTTGTAATTTGCCTTCGTAGCATGGATCGAGGATGCTGGCCAGCCAGTAGTCGTCATCCCTCATCATTTTGGCAATGTGGGGGTCCCTTTTTAGGATCCGCAAGGCATAATCGCACATGTGGGCCAATGTTCCAGGTGTCAATGCTGCACTGCCACTGCTGGGCGGAGGAGCACTTTCTGGCAAATCCACATCCCTACAGTCACGCACAAACACTGTACCTGACCTTGCAATGCCAACATTTTCTCTAGCCCCCTGAGAAGCATCCTCCTGCCCAAAATAATCATCCCCCTCATCCTTCTCCTCTTACTCCTCTTCCTCCACCTCGTCAAGGACAGTTCCCTGACCAGACAATGGCTGACTGTCATCAAGGCTTCCCTCCTCCTCCTTCTCCACTGTAGATGCCTGATCCTTAATGTGCGTCAAAGTTTGCATGAGCAGACGCATAAGTGAATGCTCATGCTTATGATGGCGTTGTCTGCGCTTACCAGCCGTGTGCATTCCTCAAAACACTGAAGGACTTTACAGAGGTCTTTCAGCTTTGACCACTGCACACCCGACAATTCCATGTCTTCTCTCACACTGCCTACCCGTGTATCCTCCCACAAATGCCTTACAGCCTGCCTCTGTTCGCACAGCCTCTCAACCATGTGCAGGGTGGAGTTCCACCTTATTGCAATGTCTATGATTAGGCAGTGCTTGGGGAGGTGGTGCAATCGCTGCAGCGTCTGCATACGAGTGGAGTGGATGTTTTAGCGACGGATGTGCGAGCACACTCTTCGCACCTTATGTAGCAGGGATGTTAACTCCGGATAATTATTGAGGAAGCACTGCACCACCAGGTTCAAAGTGTGAGCCAGGCAAGGTATGTGTGTGAGTTTTGCACGGCCTATGGCTGCCACAAAATTACGGCCGTTATCACTGACTACCTTGCCTGGCTCAAGATGTAGACTGCCCAGCCATGACTCAGTTTGCTGCTCCAAGTAGTCGGCCAGTACTTCCATGGTGTGTCTGTTGTTGCCCAAAGACATCATCTTTAACACAGCCTGCTGACGCTTACCACTAGCTGTTCGATAGTGGGACACCTTGTGTGCAACACTGCCAGCTGCGAATGGAGTGCTTGTGCGACTGCACTCTGTGGACGAGCTTTCGCTGATGGAGGAGGAGGGTCGAAAGCCTATAGCCAACTGTTTCCTATACCGTGGGCTAGGCAGCACTGTTCCACCACCGCTCTCCCCTGTGGAGCCTGCATCCACCACATTAACCCAGTGCGCGGTGATGGACACGTAACGGCCCTGGCCATGCCTACTGGTCCATGCATCTGTTGTGCAGTGCACCTTTCCACTCACTGACTGTTTTAGTGCATGGACAATGCGGTCTTTCACATGCCAGTGGAGGGCAGGGATGGCTTTGAGAGAAAAGAGGTGCCGACTGGGTAGGTCACAGCGTGGGACAGCATAGGCCATGAGCTCACGGAAAGCTTCACTTTCAACCAAACGGTAGGACATGTTCTCTAATGAGATTAGTTTGGCAATGTAGGCATTCAAACACAGTGTACACGGATGAGAGGATGAGTACTTTCTTGTCCTACTCAGAGTGTCTGGTAGGGTGAGCTGGACTGGAGAGCTGCATATATGGGGAAGTAGCGGTGGACCGGACAGAGAGAGAGGGGGTTGGTGATGGTATTGGTGGTGATGGCCTAGATTCAGTGTTGTGTTGCAAAACCATTGTGCTTCCCT
Source organism: Dendrobates tinctorius (assembly GCF_039654945.1). Classification (NCBI taxonomy): domain Eukaryota; kingdom Metazoa; phylum Chordata; class Amphibia; order Anura; family Dendrobatidae; genus Dendrobates; species Dendrobates tinctorius. The sequence goes on from NW_027361818.1 coordinate 14,006,045, forward strand.
GAGTGCTTTGGCCTTGCGACAACACCTCCACATTTAGTGCTGGTGGTGTGCTTAACGGTGGCGGTGGTCTTACAGTGGGGGAAGCAATGGAGCATTGCTGGTTACCTTCAGTCGGAGCAGGTGCACATGTGCTGCCTGAGGTTTTGTAGTCCGCCCACGCTTGCAAGTGCATGTTGATTAAATGTCTAAGCTTGCAACTGGTATTCAAATTTCTGAGTTGCTTACCTCGGCTAAAGGTCCTTCCGCACTTCTTACAGGTAACCTTTGCCTCATCAGTAGGATTTTGGACAAAGAAGTGACACACTGCACTCTTCCTACTATGGTATACATTTCCTGACCTTGCACGCTGTGCTAAGTTGACCGTCTGGCCAAGCTGTCCTGCAACTTTTAGTTTTTGGTCCACGTTTTTGGACAGCTACAGGCCTGCCAGATAACTGCTGCTTTGATGTCAATGCCTGCTGTGGATCCTTCTCCTTATCTGAACTATTGCCAGCGCCACCCTCCTCCCCAATGGATGCCAATCCGGGTCAAGAACTGGGTCATCCATCGCCTCCTCTTCAAAGTCATCTGCACCTTCCTCTTTACCTTCCTCTGTGTCACCATGTAAGGTGGTATAGTATGTGGGAAGGGGCCCCTGAGTTTCATCAGGGTCAGATTCTGGCTCAATAGACTGCGAGGGCAATGTAGTGCTCTGGGTCAACATACCAGCAGAATCATCTAGCAGTGGCTGTGCATCAGTAAACTCCATGTCAGATTCATCTTGGACTGGGGAATTCAGGATTTGACTGGATAACCCAGGCATGGTATGTGAAAAGAGCTCCATAGAGTAATCTGAAGTGTGGGCTGCCGCTTCCTTAACTTTTGGTGGGGGTGAAGGACACAAGGAAAGGTGTTTTTCCTGACTAGAACCCTGCACTGATGACTCCGTGCTTGCAGGTTTCTTACGTTCAGAAGAGGAGGCAATAGAGCTGGTGGCTGTTTCGGCAATGTACGCCAAAACCTGAAGCGCCGGCTTTAAAAGCGGTTTTCCTACTCCAAGAAAAGGGAACCTTACAGGCCTTCTTTGGCCAGACGATGACGCAGGCTCAACACCTTGTGCCGTAGCTGCTACTGTGCTTTTGCCAGAACCAGCCCATGCACCACCACCATCAGTACCAGCTGCGCCCCCCTGCCCACGTCCGTGGCCTCTTCCACCATACTTCCTCATGTTTGGGAAAATGTACCAAAATAACCAGCAGAGAGATCGTATTGTATGAGTAGCGTCCACCTGTGTAATGTGTATTAAAAAAACAAAATCTATGTATATATTTTGTCAGTCACAGACGCTCTCACAGTATGTATTTGACCATAAACCAACCAGCATATATACAGAACTGTATCAGAAGTGTACAGCTGTATACTTTTTTGTGTAACTAACAATCTCCGTATATGTTTTTACGGAGTGTGACACACACACGCTGACTCTGTATAGATGTGACTGTAATGCGAACGGCAGATATACAATACTGTTTGAGAATCGGACAGCTCTATACGGTGTGTGTATGGAAAATTGTCAGTCTCCGTCTATTTTTATACCGACTGACACACACTGTCTCTGTGTAGCTTTGACCGTAATTAAACAGCAGATATACCAAACTGTTTGAAAAGCGGACAGCTGTGTAAGGTGTAGGTCTGGAAAAATGGAAAATCTCCTCGGCTTGTTTTTCCAGAGTCACATACAGATAGCTTCTATTTGTCCATGATACAAGGCGGTAAACGGTAGTGTGTGAGGAGCGTACACCGCTATATGGTGTGTGAAAAAATGAATGCTCAGTAACTTACCAGAACAAAATAATAAAAGTTGGAGTGCTTTGAAAAAAGCAGTTTGAACAGCAGTGTGCACACACCAATGCAGCTATCAGGTAGCCTTAAAAGGCAGCCTAATCACCACCAGCGCTGCTGCACACAACAAAAATCCTCCCCTTTCTCTGCACTAACTGTACAGTGAAAAGCGCTATCAGCAGAGGCAATTTTTTTTTCTCCTTCCCTGCCTAACCCTCTCCCTATTCAGAATCATCACCATCAGCAGCAGCACTTCTCCCTATTCTAAGATCGGCAGAAGTAAAATGGCTGTCGGTGGTCACGGCCTTTTATACCCACTGTGACGCCACACAAAGCCAGCCAATCATTTCAATGCCCTTCTCTAAGATGGTGGTGGCCGCTGCACATGTCATCGCGTTGCCCTCAGTGTGCGTCCTCCATCAATGGCTGAGAAAAGGCGCTGGAAGCATTTTTTGAAACGCGACTTTGGCGCTCGGCTGGGCGACCTCATGGCCAACCTCACGCTATGGTCGGGTTTCGATCGGCGAAACCCGACTTTAGCGAAAGTCGGCTATTTTTGAATTTGACCGACCTGTTTCGCTGAACTCTACAGACGACCAACCACATCAGGACCTAGAAGGGTGACCAGAGTAAGAAAGATGCAGAATTGTTATCCCTGGAGCCCCTCTGACCAGCTAGCTATGCTGAAGCAGCTGCCTGACCCTGAAAACCAACCATTCCCATTTTACAGACAGATAATGGAAATACAGCAGACATATAAGTGTACCTGGGCAGACCTAGAGAGGTTGGTGAGTTTAAAGGCAGGTGACGTACTAGGACACACAGATGTGGCAAAGAATCAGGCTTGGGGCATGGATGATAAATCTGCACGGTCTGGGGAGACATACTATGAGTCGCTAAAACAGTGGGCTACAGTAGAGCAATTAGAGCAGTCTGTACTCCTGACTAATGTGACACAGCAAAAAGGAGAGAGTGTAGAGATGTACTTTGGATGGATACAGCTGAAATGGGCAGACATGGGGTACATTTGCATAAACCCACATGATGTTAAAATACTGGTGAATGCATTCATTGACGGTATGAACAAAGACTTACGAGACGCAGTACAGACAGCCAGACCTGAACGGAGAAATGTAGATCCGAAAGACCTCCTTAGGGTAAATAAAGTAGTTGAACAAACAAGGACAATAAGACGACCTTTCATGTATGCTGGAGCAAAAGGAAAACAGTGGAGACATAATAGGGGACCAAGGGACCTAGAAACAGTGAGGTGCTGGAATTGTGGTGCTTACAAAACTTATTGTTAGTGACAATACCCCTATGAATTTACCGTCATGATTAAATTGAAAGAAGGAACCACTCCTCCTGGTTTAAAGCAATACCCCTTGAGCCTAGCCAAATCAATGGCCCTGAGCAGAGATATTAAAGAGTATGTTACGGCAGGGGTTCTGGTGCAAAGATATTCTCCCTGCAACACCCCTTTGTATCCCATTAAGAAAAAAGGACCGAAAGGTTCCACCGGCACTTATAGAATGGTTCATGACTTAAGGGCTATTAATGATGTTACAGAAAGTGTGACCTCAATTGTCCCTGATCCACACACAATATTGTCACAGATCCCAGCAACGTCAACATGTTTCACAGTCATTGATTTGGCAAATGCATTTTTCTCTGAACCCCTGCACCCTGACTGTCAGTATCGTTTTTCATTTACTCATGAAAGTAAACAATATTGTTGGACAGTCCTCCCACAAGGGGGAAAGAACTCCCCTACCATCTATTCAACAGCAATGGCAAGGGTCCTTGAGCAATGACAACCACCTCATCCACAGATAGTACTTTGACCTTTTGCTCTGCTGCCCGGACCAGATGTCCTGCAAGGAAGCTACAGTTTCCTTGCTATGTTTTTTAGCAGAAAAGGACTGCAAGGTCTCATGTGACAAATTACAGTATTACAAACGAAAGGTGACATTTTTAGGACATTGTATTGCCGAAGGTACGAGACGCCTGACTGAAGACAGAAAGCAGTCAATTCAAAATCTCCCTCTACCCAGGTCAGTGGTCACATCAGCATCTATGCACTTTCCTAGGCTTGGTGACCTACTGCAGGCCTTGGATAAGGTCTGCTTCACAAATGATGCAACCACTTTATGACTACTTGTCATTAGACCCCTATGATCTCACTCAAGAAGCAATTGATTCCTTCTATTCTCTCACACTGCTCATTGTGTCAGCCCCAGCCTTAGGCATTCCAAGCTATGACCAGCCATTTTTCTTGTTTTGCACAGAGCAGGGAGGACATGCTACCGTAGTACTGACACAACAACATGGAGGGAAACAGAGACCAATAGCGTACTACTCAGCACAACTAGACCCAGTGATCAGAGGGTCACCTACGTGTGTCCGTGCGGTAGGAGCAGCTGCACTACTACTAGGAAAGGCATGTGAGATCACACTGACGCTTCGTTTGACAACTTATTCCCCACATGACATCCATTCCATACTCGTACAAGTTTAACTAAAACATCTGTCTATGGCCAGACAGCTCCGACTTGAATGCGCTCTACTAATTCCTGAGTCTGTCACCCTCAAAAGATGTAACATTCTGAATCCAGCCACCCTCCTGCCTGTGGATTCAGAAAAGGGGGAATTGGTGACCGTATTTGCAAGTGAGGAAGAATACTTTGACCTGACGTATGAACATGACTGCATAGAACTGATGAGTCAGGAGACAGTGGGTTTTTCACATGTTCATTTAAAAAACCTGTTCCTAATGCAGATTTTGAGTTTTTTTTGTAGATGGCTCCAGATACCACCAGGATGGGCGATTCTACACGGGATATGCAGTAGTATCCTCATATGAGGTAATCCGAGCTGAACCACTCCTCCTCACATGTCGGCACAGGAGGCAGAGTTGAAGGCACTCACTGAGGCATGTAGAGCCGCTGCAGGTAAAGTCGCTAATATTTACATAGATTCAAATTATTCATGGGGAATAGCCCATGATTATGGCCCTATCTGGAGAAGCAGAGCGTTTCTTACATCAGCCGGTAAGCCCATTAAAATTGCAGAGCTGGTAAAACAATTAATGGAGGCATTGATGTTACCAGTCCAGGTTGGCATTGTCAAGGTAAAAGCCCACATGAATGGTGACTCCATGGAGGTAGAGGGCAACAGAAGGGCGGACGAGGCTGCTAAAGTAGCAGCAAGGCTGCTTAGGGAACAGTGGACGGTGGAGAGGAGTCAGCGTATTTCAGCCACACTGAGCCTAGATGTCCCGATATCCCTCCAGCAACAGGCTGCCCAAACAGAGAAGGAACACTGGGGGAGAATGGGAGCTGAGCTGAGCTCAAATGTAGTATGGGAGAATAAGGATAAATTGAGCCTACCGAAGTCCCTGTTCCCAATCATGGCACAAGCAACATATGGCCTCACTCACGCCTCAAAAAGTCACGTGTGCCATGATACAGTAGATGCCTTCTGGATCACTCCTGGTTTCAGTTGCGCAGCCGCGAAACTTGTACAATCATGCCTCATCTGTGCACAGCACAACCCAGGTAAAACAGTAAAAGTCCCTAAGAAAGTGACACCTAGGCCTCTCTACCTGTTTCAGAGACTGCAGATTGACTACATACAGCTATCAATAGTTCTCAGTAGTCAGCAGCAACATGTTCTGGGTACATGGTAAACAAGGTATGACCCTGTGTAAGCAGTGGGGGCCACATGAGCTCCATAGAGTTACATTTGTTGTAAATGGTAAAAAAAATTGCCTTGTGTTTCATTATGTCAGATAAAGTGATTTGCCCACGATCTGTGTGCAGTCTCCTTTGTCTCCAAGCGCTTGTAAATTAAGGGTGTAAACTCCTAATTTGGCCTCACTGGTGATCTGGCATGCCTGACTTTGGTCAGAACGAAAACAGCTACAACACCAGTTGTCATAATCTTGAATGGCTAAAAAACACACTAAAGGGACAATTTATAAGTATGAAAAGGAATTGCTCTGGAAAAGAGGATAAAATTGAACAAGGCTATTTTTAAAATTCTTGAAAAAAAAACATTAATAAAAGAATAAATGACAGTAAAATAAGAAACGTTTAAAAATGGGCTGGAAGAAAAAAAATACAAAGAGCCACGAACGATGAGAGAAGCAAATATTTTAAATGACATTCCTGACCAACTAGAATACCAATGTGACTACATTAGAGCTATGCTGCACAAAATTGGGACACATAGTGTTCCGATCCAGGAATAGGAGTTTTACAGTAGGACAGTATCGGGGCTTGTTGGACATTTCACTCTACAACCTTATGTGTTATATGGACTTGCCTTTCGGTTGTGGCTCTATCAGACTTATCTCTATAAGAAAGTCTGTCAATAAGAGTCTATGGAGTGTCTTTGGGAATATGTATTTCGTATCTGAGATCAAGCACTGATGGTAGATGACAAGGTGAGCCTCTCAACGCGTCGAAGAGAAAATTTTTCTCAAACCTTGAAAATTAGATGTAAACTTTTATCATAAATTCTAACAAGAGGCGCCCAGAAACATTTGGACCAATAATGTCATTGTAAACTGTATTCCGCTATGTGATGCTTTGTGAAACTGAGAATCATAATTGAATGAAATATTTACATATTATAATAGTTTCATCTTCTGCATCCATTTGGAAAGATACGACTCTTCATCTTTTGCATTGCTCTCTTGATCTCGTTGTTCCTCAGACTGTAGATAATGGGATTCAGCAATGGTGTCACCACTAGATACAGCAGGGATCTGTATTTGTTGATATTGGATGAGCTCCCATCAGATGGAGTCATGTAGACTGCGATCAGAGTCCCATAATAGACACATACTGTGGTCAGGTGGGAGCTACACGTGGAGAAGGCTTTTCTTCTACCATTAGTTGAAGAAATTTTAAGGATGGCAAAAAAAATGCGAAAGTAGGAAGTAATGACAAAAACAAATGGAAAAAATATCCCCAGAATGCAAAAAATATAGTCTTGTAACATGAGAATATTAGTGTCTGAAGTGGTAATTTCTATAACTGGACCAAAGTCACAGAAGAAGTGGTTGATATAGTTCAAGCCACAGAATTTCAACTGGATAATGGTAAGTATCTCACTTGATGTCTCCACACTGGCTGCAAGCCACATCCCAATAACCAGCCAAAGGCAAAGATCTGGAGTCATTAGAGAAGAATAGCGTAATGGATGGCAGATGGCCAAATATCGATCATAGGACATGATGGCGATGAGCAAACATTGAATTAATCCAAATATACCGAATACATATAACTGCATCACACAACCCCACAAGGACAGAATACCCTCCTCAACCAACATTATGTCCAACATCATGGGGATAACACTGGTGGTCATTAAGACATCTGCTATGGATAAATGTTTGAGGAAGAGAAACATTGGAATTTTGAGGTGGTCAATGGTGGTCACTAGAAGGATAATGAGAAGGTTTCCGACCAGTATACAAATGTAACTCAGGGTAAGTAGAAGGAATAGAAGAGGTTTATATTCAGATAGACTTTGGAATCCAAGAATATGTATCTGAGTGACTTGAGTCTGATTCTCCTCACACATAATTTATACTGTATACATCTATAACAGGACAATAATATTCCACTGCAAAATATAAAAAATTAAAGTCATTACATATTTAAAAAGTCTTAATATGCATTACCTTAAAAAAAAACAAATGGCTGAAATTATATCTATGTAAGTGTTGCTGGCGCTTCTCCTGTAAAGGCGAAATCTCCCAGATGGTGACATCTTATATAATGTCAGACCAAAACGAGATATTCTCACAGGATCCTGATAATAATACTCACATGAATAAAGCAAATTTATGAGACTTGTCATTTAGATAAATTAGTTTCCCTCTTTGTGATAATTATTTATGGCTCAATCTATAAATGATAATAAGTGATTCACAGATCTGCAAGGAAAAAATTATTTGAAAAGTAAGAGGTGATTTCTAGATACTTTCGATATGTTAACTAAGTAGAAATAGCTAAAAAAATATTCAAGTACAGTTTTTTCACAAACACTGACTGCATAGGCTTTTAATTGCACCATACTTTGTGTAACCGAGTCACTTCTCAAGGACAAGCTGTGAGTTGGGATTGTCAAGGAGTCCAAGGTCAATAAGCAGGAAGGTACAGTATGTTATAAACTGAGTCGAGAGACCAAGGCGTAGTCAGGTAATGGTCGGAAGTCAAAATATCATGAAGATAGCGGATCAGAGCAAAGGGGACAAGCAAACAAATTGTCAGAACAAGGTTCTAGGTCAGGCAATGATAAATCAACAGGCAAAGTACTAGGCACAGAAGGTCAAAAAAAGGACAGTATATTACTCCATACAGTATTATGGCCACCACATTGTGCACCATACAGAATAATGAGCCCCATATATTTCTCCATACAGAATAATTGGTCCCATATAATGTTCCATACAGTATATGATGAGCTCCACATAATGCTACTGTATATGATGGTCCTCATGGATGATGCTCCAGTGTATGATGGGCCCTAATAATGCTCCATATATAATGGGCCCTATTTCTAATGCTCCAGTGTATAATGGGCCCCGTAAATGCTGCTCCAGTGTCTGATGTCCCCCATTTGGAATGCTCCAGTATATGATGGGCCACATTTTTAATTAACCCAGGCATGGTTTGTGAAACGAGCTCCAAGGCGTAATCTGAGGTGTGTGCTGCCGCATCCTTCACTTTTGGTGTGGGTGAAGGACACAAGGAAAGGGGTTGCTCCTGACCAGAAGCCTGAACTTACGACTCAGTGCTTACATTTTTTTAAACTTCTGAAGAGGAGGCAATAGAGCTGGAGGCTGTTTCAGAAATGTAAGCCAAAAACAGTTCCTCATGCTCCGGCTTTAAAAGTAGTCTACCTACTCAAAGAAAACAGAGCCTTCCAGGCCTTCCAGAGCTACACCATGACGCAGGCTCAACACCTCCTGCCTTAGCTACTATTGTGTTTTTGGTGCTACCAGCAGATGCACCACCACCATCATCAGTATCAGGTGGCCCCCCACGCCCAAATCCGTGTACTCTTCCACCATACTTTATGATAAGAGTATTCGATCCCACGCATTGAAAATTTCATCCGATCCCTCTCACCCGGGACACTCCTCATTCCAACTACTCCCTTCAGGACGTCGCTTCAGAGTCCCCAAATGCAGTACCAACCGCCATATGAACAGCTTCTATCCACTCTCTGTTCAACAATTAAATCGTCATGTGTAGACTATATACTGTATCTGTCTTGTTAGATGTTACTTGTTGTATCTGTTGTTATATATTATGTTGCCTCTTTGCCACAAAGAATTCCTTGTATATATGTAATATGTACTTGGCGATAATAAATTTGATTGATTGATTGATTGATATTATTGCAAAATACTTTCTCATGGTTTGAAAAAAGGAATCAAAACACCAGCAGATTTATGGTACTGTATCAGAAGCGTACAGCTCTATACAGTCTAGGGATAACAGTAAACGTCCGTATATATTTCATGAGTCATACACAGACGCTCACAGGCTCAGTATGGATAACCCTTTAAAATAAAAAGTTGAAAAAGGGTACAGTATCACCAGATACAAGGTATATTTAGTATAGTGTAAACATTCTGCATCTCCGTATACATTTCAGGAGGCAGACACAAACGCTCTCAGGCCCAGTATGGATTACACAAGAATATGAAAAACTGTAAATGGGTAATGGAACACAAGCGTACCCGCTGTATACCGTGTTGGGGTAATATTAAAGCTCATAATATATTGCCGGAGTAACAGACAGACGTTCACAGGCTCATTATGGATTACAGCTGAATCTAAATAGCTAAAAAGGTTACTGTATCAGAAGCGTACAGCTGTATACAGTGTTGGCCAAATTTGAAATATCGGTATATTTTTCCGGAGTCACCCTCAGACGCTCACTCAGTCTGGGTTTGACCATAATATAAAATGTTGTAAAAAAGGTATTGGATAACAAGATAGCAAGTATATATATTATAGGGTACAATTGAAATCTCTGTATACATAGTCCCGTAGTCACTCTCAGACGCTTACTCAGTATGGATTTGACCGTAATACTAAATGCCGAACAAAGGTACTGTATAATAAGATACAATCTGTATCGAGTATAGGGTAAAAATTGGTATCTCCGATTCACCGTATATATAGAAGGCGTAAACCAAACATGCTCACTCACTATGGATGATACCGTAATACTAAATTTTGAACAAAGGTACTGTATCAGCACATACTAGGTGTATCCAGTCTAGGGGTAATTGTAAATTTCCGTATATACCTCCGTAGTCAGACACAGACACTCACAGGCTCACTATGTATTACACCAGAAATTAAAAAGTATAAAAAGGGAAAGGTAGTCAAAGTGTACAACAGTATACAGTGTTGTGGTACTTTTAAATCTTCGTATATCTTTCAATCTCAGTAAGCCAGTCCAGACTCTCCGCTACTGGAAACTACATGGATACAAGTACAGACGGAAAGTGGAGTGCTAGCAGAAATTTGACAATTACTCATCGCCGGAAAACCTCCCGGTAGATGTTGCAGAGGCGATGCAGACCCTCAATTACTGTTTCTGTGGAGACAGGGAAACCGGTTCTTTGTGAAGAAAGGATTGCTTTGTCGCAGTAGCGTGGATCACATCACCGTTACTTGTCTCCATCAAATTGTGATCATAGGGAGAGATGTAGACATGGTCCTCACTGCCTATCATAATCTGTCAGGTAACTCTGGAGTGCAAAAGACAGAAGCCACAGGTCGTAGGTGATTCTATTGGACTGACATGAGAGGACACATTTAAAAATGTGGGCAGGAATGTCACACGTCTGTGACTATCACAACTGTGAAAGGTGATCATAAAGCACCACTGCATCCGCTTGTAAGTTGAAGTCCATTACAAATGGTAGCTATTGATCATCTGAAGGTAGAGGCCAGCATGACAGGCCATAGCTACATCTTAACCATCATCGATCAATACACAAAATTTCTAGTTGCCATCCCTGTGAAGGATTTATCTGCCCAGACTACACAGCGGTGGAGCAGGGAGAGGTAAGTATTGCAACGTGAAAGTGCTGTGGCCATGACCAAGCAGGGGGGGCACATTCGTGGTCGACGGTACTGGCACAGGGCCCCTCATAGTACGCTAATGTGTCTGACGGCGAGTGGGCCCCCCCATCAGAGACACTGTATTGTACTATGAGCGGCCCTGTGCCATTGCCGTTGGCCATCAGTGGGCCCATCCACCTGTTCAGAGCAACGGCACTTGCCTGGGTGCTACAGGTGTTGACCATAGCCATTGTCGGGTGGGTGGGCAGCCCACTTAGGGAGGTTTAAAAAATGGCATATATTGATGTGTTGGCAGGACATTCAGCTGCTGCAAAGGGCGGAATTGGGCAAGTCCGAGGAAGAGGAGGACAAAAGTGAGGTAGTTTTCTGGCAACCTATGTGTCTTCAGGGGAAGGTGGGACAAAATTCTTTGAAACTCATGCATGGTTCATTTTAATGAAGGTTAGATCATCAATATTTTGGGTCAACAGACGTGTCCTTTTTTGTCAGGATTGATCCAGCAGCACTGAAGACTCTTTCAGATAGCAAACTAGCAGCAGGGCAAGCGAGCTCCTGTAAGGCATATTGTGCCAATTCAGGCCAGTTGTCCAGTTTAAAGGCCCAATAGTCAAAGGGGAATGACCTGTGAGGGAGAACATCGATATGGGAGGAGAAGTAGTTTGTAAACATAGTTGACAACTGCTGTCTCCTGTTACTTTTAATCGATGCAGTATTAGCAGTCGTGTGAGCGGTACTTGAAAAATCATTCCACAACATGGTCATTAAACCCCTGTGTCCAACGCCACTTCGGCTGTGTGCACCATGAACACCTCTTCCATTGTGCCCACAACGGCTCGTGGGAGAACCAGCACCGCTGCTGTGTGCTGGGAATGCCTCAAACAAATGGTTTAACAGAGTTGCTTGTTTGTTAGCCAATATTATCTCTAGGTTCTCCTGTGGCATGATGTTGTATAATTTGCCTTTGTAGCATGGATTGAGGATGATGGCCAGCCAGTAGTCATCATCGCTCATCATTTTGGCAATGTGGGGGTCCCTTTTTAGAATCCGCAAGGCATAATCACACATGTGGGCCAATGTTCCCGGTGTCAATGCTGCACTGCCACTGCAGGGCGGAGGAGCATTTTCTGGCAAATCCACATCCCTACAGTCACGCACAAACACTGTACCTGACCTTGGAATGCCAACATTTTCTCTAGCCCCCTGAGAAGCATCCTCCTGCCCAAAATAATCACCCCCTCATCCTTCTCCTCTTCCTCTTCTTCCTCCACCTTGTCAAGGACAGTTCCCTGACCAGACAATGGCTGACTGCCATCAAGGCTTCCCTCCTCCTCCTGCTCCACTGTAGATGCCTGATCCTTAATGTGCGTCAAAGTTTGCATGAGCAGACGCATAAGTGAATGCTCATGCTTATGATGGCGTAGTCTGCGCTTACCAGCCGTGTGCATTCCTCAAAACACTGAAGGACTTTACAGAGGTCTTTCAGCTTTGACTACTGCACACCCGACAATTCCATGTCTTCTCTCAAAGTGCCTGGCCGTGTATCCTCCCACAAATGCATTACAGCCTGCCTCTGTTCGCACAGCCTCTCAACCATTTGCAGGGTGGAGTTCCACCTTGTTGCAACGTCTATGATTAGGCGGTGCTTGGGGAGGTGGAGCAATCGCTGCAGCTTCTGCATACGAGTGGAGTTGACGTTTTAGAGACGGATGTGCGAACACAGTCTTCGCACCTTATGTAGCAGGGATGTTAACGCCGGATAATTATTGAGGAAGCACTGCACCACCAGTTTCAAAGTGTGAGCCAGGCAAGGTATGTGTGTGAGTTTTGCACGGCCTATGGCTGCCACAAAATTACGGCCGTTATCACTGACTACCTTGCCTGCCTCAAGATGTAGACTGCCCAGCCATGACTCAGTTTGTTGCTGCAAGTAGTCGGCCAGTACCTCCGCGGTGTGTCTGTTGTCGCCCAAAGACATCATCTTTAACACAGCCTGCTGACTCTTACCACTAGCTGTTCTGTTCGATAGTGGGGCACCTCGTGTGCAACACTGCCAGCTGCGCATGGAGTGCTTGTGTGACTGCACTCTGTGGACGAGCTTTCGCTGATGGAGAAGGAGGGTTGAAAGCCTACAGCCAACTGTTTCCTATACCGTGGGCTATTCAGCACTGTTCCACCACCACTGTCCCCTGTCGAGCCTGCATCCACCACATTAACCCAGTGCGCAGTGATGGACACGTAACGGCCCTGGCCATGCCTACTGGTCCATGCATCTGTTGTGCGATGCACCTTTCCACTAACTGACTGTTTTAGTGCATGGACAATGCGGTCTTTCACATGCCGGTGGAGGGCAGGGATGGCTTTGCGAGAAAAGAAGTGCCGACTGGGTAGGTCATAGCGTGGGACAGTGTAGGCCATGAGCTCACGGAATGCTTCGCTTTCAACCAAACTGTAGGGCATGTTCTCTAATGAGATTAGTTTGGCAATGTAGGTGTTCAAGCACAGTGTACGCGGATGAGAGGATGAGTACTTTCTTGTCCTACTCAGAGTGTCTGGTAGGGTGAGCTGGACTGGAGAGCTGCATATGGGGGAAGTAGCGGTGGACCGGACAGATTGAGAGGGGGTTGGTGATGGTATTGGTGGTGATGGCCTAGATTCAGTGTTGTGTTGCAAAACCATTGTGATTCCCTGAGTGCTTTGGCCTTGCGACGACACCTCCACATTTAGTGCTGGTGGTGTGCTTAATGGTGGCGGTGGTCTTACAGTGGGGAAAGCGATGGAGCGTTGCTGGCTACCTTCAGTCCGAGCAGGTGCACATGTGCTGCCTGAGGTTTTGTAGTCCGTCCACGCTTGCAAGTGCATGTTGATTAAATGTCTAAGCTTGCAAGTGGTATTCAAATTTTGTGAGTTGTTTACCTCGGCTAAAGGTTCTTCCGCACTTCTAACAGGTAACCTTTGCCTTATCAGTAGGATTTTGGACAAAGAAGTGCCACACTGCACTCTTCCTACTATGATATACATTTCCTGGCCTTGCACGCTGTGCTAAGTTGACCGTCTGGCCAAGCTGTCCTGCAACTCTTTTAGTTTTTGGTCCACATTTTTGGACAGCTACAGGCCTGCCAGAAAACGCTGCTTTGATGTCAATGCCTGCTGCGGATCCTTCTCCTTATCTGAACTATTGCCAGCGCCACCCTCCTCCCCCCCTGGATGCCAATCCGGGTCAAGAGCTGGGTCATCCATCACCTCCTCTTCAAAGTCATCTGCACCTTCCTCTTTACCTTCCTCTGTGTCACCATGTAAGGTGGTATAGTATGTGGGAAGGGGCCCCTGAGTTTCATCAGGGTCAGATTCTGGCGAGGGCAATGTAGTGCTCTGGGTCAACGTACCAGCAGAATCATCTAGCAGTGGCTGTGCATCAATGCACTCCATGTCAGATTCATCTTGGACTGGGTAATTCAGGATTTGACTAGATAACCCAGGCATGGTAAGTGAAAAGAGCTCCATAGAGTAATCTGAAGTGTGGGCTGCCGCATCCTAAACTTTTGGTGGGGGTGAAGGACACAAGGAAAGGTGTTTTTCCTGAACAGAACCCTGCACTGACGACTCCATGCTTGCAGATTTCGAACGTTCAGAAGAGGGGGCAATAGAGCTGGTGGCTGTTTCGGCAATGTACGCCAAAACCTGATGCTCCGGCTTTAAAAGCGGATTTCCTACTCCAAGAAAAGGGAACCTTACAGGCCTTCATTGGCCAGACGATGACGCTGGCTCAACACCTCCTGCCTTAGCTGCTATTGTGCTTTTACCAGAACCAGCCGATGCACCACCACCATCAGTACCAGCTGCGCCCCCGTGCCCACGTATGCGGCCTCTTCCACCATACTTACTCATGTTTGGGAAAATGTACCAAAATAACCAGCAGAGAGATGGTATTGTATGAGGAGCGTCCACCTGTGTAATGTGTATTAAAAAAACTAAATCTATGTATATATTTTGTTAGACACAGACGTTCTCACAGTATTTATTTGACCGTAATCCAACCAGCATATATACGGAACTGTATCAGAAGTTTACAGCTGTATACGTTTTTTGTGTAACTAACAATCTCCATATATGTATTTACGGAGTGTCTCACACACACACGCTGACTCTGTATAGATGTGACTGTAATGCGAACGGCAGATATACAATACTGTTTGAGAATCGGACAGCTCT
This sequence comes from Dendrobates tinctorius, assembly GCF_039654945.1. Lineage (NCBI taxonomy): Eukaryota > Metazoa > Chordata > Amphibia > Anura > Dendrobatidae > Dendrobates > Dendrobates tinctorius. The sequence goes on from NW_027361818.1 coordinate 14,021,197, forward strand.
ATATGGTGTGTGTATGGAAAATTGTCAGTCTCCGTCTATTTTTATACGGACTGACACACACTGTCTCTGTCTAGTTTTGACCATCATTAAACAGCAGATATACCAAACTGTTTGAAAAGCAGACAGCTGTGTAAGTTGTAGGTCTGGAAAAATGGAAAATCTCCTCGGCTTGTTTTTCCAGAGTCACACACAGATAGCTTCTATTTGTCCATGATACAAGGCGGTACACGGTTGTGTGTAAGAAGCGTACACCGCAATACGGTGTATGTATTGAAAATTGTCAGTCTCCGTCTAATTTTATATGGACTGACACACGCTGTCTCTGTCTATTTTTGACCGTAATCAAACAGCAGATATATGAAACTGTTTGAAAAGCGGACAGCTCTATAAGGTGTAGGTCTGGAAAATTGGAAAATCTCCTCAGCTTTTTTTTCCAGAGTCACACACAGATAGATTCACTGTTTGAAAAGCAGGCAGCTCTATAAGATGTAGGTCTGGAAAATTGGAAAATCTCCTCGGCTTTTTTTTTCCAGAGTCACAAACAGATAGCTTCACTGTTTGAAAAGCGGACAGCTCTATAACGTGTAGGTCTGGAAAAATGGAAAATCTCCTCGGCTTGGTTTTCCAGAGTCACACCCAGATAGCTTCTATTTGTTCGTGATACCTGCTGGTACACGGTAGTGTGTGAGGAGCGTACACCGCTATATGGTTTGTGAAAAAATGAACGTTCAGTAACTCACCAGAACAAAATAATAAAAGTTGGAGTGCTTTGAAAAAAGCAGTTTGAACAGCAGTGTGCACACAGCAATGCAGCCATCAGGTAGCCTTAAAAGGCAGCCTAATCATCACCAGCGCTGCTGCACACAACAAAAATCCTCCCCTTTCACTGCACTAACTGTACAGTGAAAAGCGCTATCAGCAGAAGCAGTTTTTTTTTCTTCTTCCTTGCCTAACGCTCTCCCTGTTCAGAATCATCAGCAGCAGCACTTCTCCCTATTCTAGGATCGGCAGAAGTAAAATTGCGGTCGGTAGTCACGGCCTTTTATACCCACTGTGACGCCACACAAAGCCAGCCAATCACTTCAATGCCCTTCCATAAGATGGTGGCGGCCGCTGCGCATGTCATCGCGTTGCCCACAGTGTGCGTCCTCCATTGGCTGAGAAAAGGCGCTGGAAGCATTTTTTGAAACGCGACTTTGGCGCTCGGCTGGGCAGACATGGGGTACAATTGCATAAACCCACATGATGTTAAAATACTGGTGAATGCATTCATTGACGGTATGAACAAAGACTTACGAGACGCAGTACAGACAGCCAGACCTGAACGGAGAAATGTAGATCCGAAAGACCTCCTTAAGGTAACTAAAGTAGTTGAACAAACAAGGACAATAAGACAACCTTTCATGTATGCTGGAGCACAAGGAAAACAGTGGAGACGTAATGGGGGACCAAGGGACCTAGAAACAGTGAGGTGCTGGAATTGTGGTGCTTACAAAACTTATTGTTAGTGACAATACCCCTATGAATTTACTGTCATGATTAAATTGAAAGAAGGAACCACTCCTCCTGGTTTAAAGCAATACCCCTTGAGCCTAGCCAAATCAATGGCCATGAGCAGAGATATTAAAGAGTATGTTACGGCAGGGGTTCTGGTGCAAAGATATTCTCCCTGCAACACCCCTTTGTATCCCATTAAGAAAAAAGGACTGAAAGGTTCCCCTGACACTTATAGAATGGTTCATGACTTAAGGGCTATTAATGATGTTACAGAAAGTGTGACCTCAATCATCCCTAACACACACACACAATACTGTCACAGATCCCAGCAACGTCAACATGTTTCGCAGTCATTGATTTGGCAAATGCATTTTTCTCTGTACCCCTGCACCCTGACTGTCAGTATCGTTTTTCCTTTACTCATGAAAGTAAACAATATTGTTGGACAGTCCTCCCACAAGGGGGAAAGAACTCCCCTACCATCTATTCAACAGCAATTGCAAGGGTCCTTGAGCAATGACAACCATCTCATCCACAGATAGTACTTTGACCTTTTGCTCTGCTGCCCGGACCAGATGTCCTGCAAGGAAGCTACAGTTTCCTTGTTATGTTTTTTAGCAGAAAGGGACTGCAAGGTATCATGTGACAAATTACAGTATTACAAACGAAAGGTGACATTTTTAGGACATTGTATTGCCGAAGGTACGAGACACCTGACTGAAGACAGAAAACAGGCAATTCAAAATCTCCCTCTACCCAGGTCAGTGGTTACATCAGCATCTACGCACTTTCCTAGGCTTGGGACCTACTGCAGGCCTTGGATAAGGTCTGCTTCACAAATGATGCAACCACTTTATGACTGCTTGTCATCAGACCCCTATGATCTCACTCAAGAAGCAATTGATTCCTTCCATTCTCTCACACTGCTCATTGTGTCAGCTTCAGCCTTAGGCATTCCAAGCTATGACCAGCCATTTTTCTTGTTTTGCACAGAGCAGGGAGGACATGCTACCGTAGTACTGACACAACAACATGGAGGGAAACAGAGACCAATAGCGTACTACTCAGCACAGCTAGACCCAGTGATCAGAGGGTCACCTACGTGTGTCCGTGCGGTAGGAGCAGCTGCACTACTACTAGGAAAGGCATGTGAGATCACACTGACGGTTCCTTTGACAATTTATTCCCCACATGACATCCATGCGATACTCGTAGAAGTTTAACTAAAACATCTGTCTATGGCCAGACAGCTCCGACTTGAATGCGCTCTACTAATTCCTGAGTCTGTCACCCTCAAAAGATGTAACATTCTGAATCCAGCCACCCTCCTGCCTGTGGATTCAGAAAAGGGGGAATTGGTGACCGTATTAGCAAGTGAGGAAGAATACTTTGACATGACGTATGAACATGACTGCATTGAACTGATGAGTCAGGAGACAGTGGGTTTTGCACATTTTCATTTAAAAAAAACTGTTCCTAATGCACATTTTTAGTTTTTTTTGTAGATGGCTCCAGATACCACCAGGATGGGCGATTCTACACGGGATATGCAGTAGTATTCTCACATGAGGTAATCCGAGCTGAACCACTCCCTCCTCACATGTCGGGACAGGAGGCAGAGTTGAAGGCACTCACTGAGTAGTGTTGAGCATTCCGATACCGCAAGTATCAGGTATCGGCCGATATTAGCTGTATCGGAATTCCGATACTTAGTTCCGATACTTTTTTCATATCGAATACCGGAATCGGAAGTTCCCATAATGCTAGGAGCCCGCTCGATTTGATTCAGCCAGTGGGGATCCTCAGAAGTGTGGGCATATCCTGTTAGGCATGTAGGCATGTTAACTACAGGCATGGCTGTGATTGGCTGCTGAAATGATGTCATGATGCACTATAAAAAGCGCTGCAGCCGCCATTTCTGGTCACTCTGCTGTGAATTCAGTTAGGGACAGGCTGCTGTTGAAGACTGTGAGGGACAGTTAGAAATAGCGATTCCACAAAACATATAGTGCTTAACCCAGGCTGCATAAACCACCACTGTAGCTTGCTTTTCCCTAGCAGCGCTGTTTTCACAGCTGTCTGCTATGGCTGTGTGAGTGCAGACCCACGCTGTGTAGTGTGTCCTGCAGGCACGTCTGCTTGTAGGCCGGCCAGAGTGTGTGTCTGCCTCATACACATTTTTCTTTTATTGCTGCTTTTTTTTTCTCCTGTATAGTGTGCTTCCATACGTATCCATATACGTTGGTTGCAAACACTAAAGGAGTGGACAGCGGAGCCTTTCAGCAGCCTTTCAGTGCTATAGCCCATTTCTCTGCACTGTTTTTGGCTGTCTGATAGGTCTCTCTGTGTGTGAGTGCAGCTCACGTTGCAGTGTGTTCTACAGCCACCGCTAGCTGTAGTCCGCTCAGCGTGCGTCACTGCCTCATACATAGTCCTTTTTTTGCAGCAAATTTAGCCAGATTTTTGCTCCTATATTAGTGTGCTTCCAACCGCATCCATTGTCATTGGTTGGTTGCAAACACTATATAGGATTAGATAGAGGAGCCTTTTTGCTGGCTTGTGCCCTTCAGGGCCAGCCAGGCTAGTATCAACCTATTTTTTGGAGCCTCATCAATTGCATTGTAGGTTAGCTTCCTGCATTGTAATCGCTCCAAAAAGTTTGTGATACTATAGCTTTCAAACTTTGGTCACATCCTTTCCTTTCCCCCCACCCAAAAAAAAAAAGGAAATAAAGTTCACCAAACACTCCACTTTACAGTTGTCTAGGCCACATTAGATCAAATTAAAGTGTAGTACACACACTCTTAGCCAAATTAGTGTTTCTTATACTGGTTAGCAGGTGTTCAGGAATAAGAACACTAAGCCACCCCTTTTTTACTTTTCTGCCTATCTTTATCAGTCTACCAAGATGAAGAAGGCAGGGAGTAAGGCACGTGGTCGTGGCCGTGGAGTTTCAGCAGGGAGAGGACGGGGGAATTCAGCAGGGAGAGGACGTGGGGATTCGGTATCTGCTGCGGCCACCAGTGACCCGGCATCCCCCACTTTTACCAGGCAACAGTCCTTCATGCGCAGCTTTGTAGGACCTCGCCGTACCCCATTGCTGCGTGACGAACAAATTGAAGCCGTTGTCGGATGGATGGCAGCTAACGCATCCACTTCAATGACTTCCGCATCCTCCCAAGGCCAGAGCACTGAAGAGCAACCATCTGTCTCTTCACCACCTGCCAAATTGCCCAGGCAGTCTGAGAGCCCTGGACAGGAGCCATCTCAATCTTTACTTCTGTTCTCAGAATCTGTTGGCTTGGAAAGAGGTGGCCAGCCAAGCAGCATTCTAGAGCGTGAAGAAGAGGGAGTATGCAGTGATGCGCAACTGCTTTGTCCCTCTGAATCTGAAGAGGCGGGTGGGCCAGTGCCTATGGTCAGCACACCTCAGTATGCATCAGATGATGATGAGACTCAGTTGCCAATTTCTGGTGCGTACGGTGCTGGCGAGACAACCCAGGACCAGCCGGTGCTTGAAGAGGGGAGTGGAGATGATGAGGTCCTTGACCCATCATGGCGTCAGCCACAGGAAAGTGATGGGAGCAGCTCTGAGGAAGAGATTCCCCGAACGGCCAAAAGAGGAGGGAGAGGGCGGGGGCAGACTTGGTTGCCTGTAGCCTCCACTTTGACACCCGTGAGGAGCAATCCTCTTCCAAAACACAAAACGGGCACTCCCAGGACTTGCAGTGCGTGGTCTTTTTTTGACACAGTTGCAGATGACATTTGCTTTGTCAAATGCAAGCTGTGTCATCAGAAAGTGAAACGAGGCAAAAATGTGAGCAACCTCAATACCACAAATATGTGGAAACATGTGCGTACCAAGCACGAGGTGGAGTTACACAGACACACTGAAGATGTAGGCCAACCTTCAGCAGCACCTACCACCTCTTCAGCTCGTGTTGGGTCCTCTTCCTCCAGCTCACACACAGCTGGTTCGGCTTCCTCACTGGAACGCCATGGAAGAACCACTGCCACTGTTGTCCAGAGACCCAGTGAAATTCCACCCACTGAACCACGTTCGCAGTCATCAGCACCCTCCCAGGCCACTCACCAGCAATCGGTAGCACAGGCATGGGAGAAAAAGCGGCCATACTCGGCAAACCATCCCCGAGCACTGGCTCTGAATGCCGGCATTGCCAAACTACTGGCCCTTGAGATGCTGTCATTCAGGCTGGTGGAGACTGACACATTCCGGAACTTTATGTCATTGGCAGTTCCACAATACAATGTGCCCAGCCGCTTTTATTTCAGCAGGCAAGCTGTCCCTGCCCTGCAAAAGCATGCGGAGGGAAAAATTAAAAATGCGCTACTAAATGCCGTCAGTAGCAAGGTCCACCTGACCACCGATGCGTGGACCAGTAGCCATGGACAGGGATGATACCTTTCCCTCACTGCCCATTGGGTCAATGTTGTGGAGCCAGGTACAGATCTGGAGAGTGGCTCTGTACGTATACTGCCAACTCCAAGGATTGCAGGAATGCAGTCTGTACATATTGAGTCCTCCCCATCTACTCTAGTTCCTCGGAATCAGCACTGCGTGAGCCTGTTAGGCCAGATATGAGCACAGGTGTGGCCAAACGTCAACAGGCCGTCCTTAAATTAATTTCTTTGGGGAATCAGAGCCACACAGCACAGGAGCTCTGGAATGCCATCAAGCAGGAGAGCGATGTGTGGTTTGTGCCAGCGAATCTCCAGCCAGGTTTGGTAGTGAGTGACAATGGCCGAAATCTAGTGGCAGCTCTGGGCCTAGGCAACCTCACTCACATACCATGTCTGGCACACGTGCTCAATTTGGTCGTGCAGAGCTTTCTGAGGGACTATCCGGATCTTGATGCACTGCTGCACAAGGTTCGCCTAGAGTGTGCTCACTTGCCGCTTTCCAGCATGGCAAGATCGCGCATTGCATCTCTGCAACGCCGATTCCGCCTGCCAGAACATCGCATCATATGTGACCTCTCCACCAGGTGGAATTCAACGTTACATATGTTGGAGCGGTTGTGTGAGCAGCAGGCAGCAGTAATGGAGTACCAGCTGCATCAGGCGCAAACAAGTCGCACTGTGCGCCGGACACACTTCACCACCACTGAGTGGGCCACTATGAGGGACATCTTCCAAGTTTTGCGTGCCTTCGATGACTCCACGCGGATGGCCAGTGCAGATGATGCACTAATCAGCATGACTGTCCCCCTCATCTGTCTGCTTCAAAAAACCTTACAAGCACTAAGTGAGGAGGTTTTTGAAGAGGTCGAGGATGAGCAGTCAGAAATGCCATCTGCTTCTGGCAAGTCTGCGCAACGTGCTTCCACACAAAGGCCCAGGCAGGGGACACTTAGTGAGGAGGATGACGAGGAGTCAATGGAGGAGGAGGAACACATCTCTCCAGAGGAGGGAGGTACACAAGGCTCTAGTAGTCAGTGTGTACAGCGAGGGTGGGGTGATGTTGAGCAGGCAGAGATGCTGCCTCAAGCTGGGGACAGCGTTTCCGGTCCAGTTGGCAGTCTGCAGCACATGGTTGATTTCATGCTGCAGTGCTTGTTAAATGACCGCCGCATCGCCAACATTCTCCACACGGCTGATTATTGGGTATACAACCTCCTAGATCCTCGCTACTGGGACAACTTACAAAGCCTCATACCACAGTTGAACCGGGAGCGAAAAATGCGGGAGTACCAAGAAACACTTGTGCAGGCCATCATGTTCTCCATTCCCCCCACAAGTGTTGCTGGTAGTGCTTTTCAAACCAGCCATGTGGGTAGAGGCAGTGGAGGAAGCTCTGCACAAAGAGGTAGCAGAGGCAGTGCCGCAGGACAAGGCAAGGCCAGTATGGCCCAAATGTGGAAAAGTTTTGTGGGACCGCCACAAACGGCTACACCATCACAGACGGCTCCAGTCAGCAGGAGGCAACGTTTCCGTCAGATGGTGACAGACTACTTGTCGTGCCCTGTTAGTGTTCTCCCAGACTGCTCTTCCCCGTTCAAGTATTGGGTCTCTAAGCTGGATACATGGCCAGAGCTTAGCCAGTATGCATTGGAGGTGCTGGCTTGCCCTGCTGCCAGTGTATTATCGGAACGTGTCTTTAGTGCTGCAGGTGGTGTGGTAACAGACCGTCGCACGTGACTATCCGCCGATAATGTTGACCGGCTTACTTTTGTGAAAATGAACAAGGCCTGGATCTCACCTGAATTTGCCAGTCCTCTTCCAGAATAAATAATTGGCTGGCAACAGGATCCAGGTCTCCTGTTGTGTTCATGTTTCTATGACCTGAACTTTATTTCCTGGGCTACAGCAACGCCCGTTGTTGCTCAGAAGTGCTGTCCGCACAGACAAAACACTCGCTCATGTGTAAGTGGGGTTCGGTAACGTCAGCTGATCCCCTGCTGTGTGTACGGCAAACTCTCCTGCTGCCTACAACTTCTGACTACCTCTGATTTATTATGTTCTCTGATTTGCCCTCTGTCTCCACTCTGTTTTGAGTATTTCCTCCGGCCTACAACACCGCCTGTTTCTGCTCTAAAGTGCCGTCTGCACAATCCACACTTGTTCCTGTGGTACCTGGGTCCTGTAACATCTGCTCATCTCCAGAGTTGAGCACGGCAATGTCTCCTGCTTTGTCTACATTCCCACTACTTGTAGTGGAAATGTGGACAGAGCAGGAGACATTGCCTGACTCACCTCTAGGGAGAAGCTGCTGTTACAGAACCCCAGTATCCCACCAAGGACAACATCTGCAAGGAGTTTGTATGTTCTCCCCGTGTTTGCGTGGGTTTCCTCCGGGTACTCCGGTTTCCTCCCACACTTCAAAACTTCAGTATGATAGGGAATTTAGATTGTGAGCCCCCATCGGGGACAGTGATGAAAATGTGTGCAAACTGTAAAGCGCTGCGGAATATGTTAGCGCTATATAAAAAATAAAGATTATTATTATTATAAAAAAATAAAGATTATTAGTAACACAGGAACAAGTGTGGGTTGTGCAGACGGCATTTCAGAGCAGCAACTGGCGTGGTTGGAAGCCAGAGGAAATACTCGAAACAGAGTGAAGACAGAGGCCTAATTGGAGTACGTTGACAGTTAGTAGTAGTCTAGAAACAATCGCAAACTGCCACCAAGTAGGCCTCGGCCTACTACCTGATTTTCCCTGGGCTCCGACACCGCCAGTTGGTGCTCAGAAGTGCTGTCCGCACAGACAAAACACTCGCTCATGTGTAAGTGGGGTTCGGTAACGTCAGCTGATCCCCTGCTGTGTGTATGGCAAAGTGTCCTGCTCCCTCCACAGTCAAACAACCTCAGATTTACACCTGGCTCCAAGTAGGCCTCGGCCTACTACCTCATTTTCCCTGGGCTCCGACAACGCCAGTTGGTGCTCGGAAGTGCTGTCCGCACAGACAAAACACTCGCTCATGTGTAAGTGGGGTTCGGTAACGTCAGCTGATCCCCTGCTGTGTGTACGGCAAACTCTCCTGCTGCCTACAACTTCTGACTACCTCTGATTTAATATGTTCTCTGATTTGCCCTCTGTCTCCACTCTGTTTTGAGTATTTCCTCCGGCCTACAACACCGCCTGTTTCTGCTCTCAAGTGACGTCTGCACTAGAGTTGAGCGACTTTTGGTTTTTTAGGGTCGCGTTTCGTTTCGTGAAACCCGACTTTTCCAAAAGTCGGGTCGAGCAAGATCGTCCGATTATAGGGAAAAGTCGGGGTCGTCCCGAAACACGAAACCCAATGTAAGTCAATGGGGAATAAAAGTCGGCAGTGAGAGGAGGACAGGAAACATACCTACAGTGCCCATTTGAATGCCAAAAGCATCAATTCTTCTTACTTAAGCTTGTCAACCTTAATTAACTTCATAATACAAGTTACGCACTGAAAAATGGGGGTTATTTGGCTAAAGTTGTGGGGGGGGGCTGGCTCCAGGTTTTCATGTGCCCTGGGCGAAAGAGCTCCCCTTTAACACATACCACAACTCATCATGCTCCGATACGGCAGAGAAATAGCGGTATAGTACAATGAAAAATACTTAACTTTTTACATCTCATGACGAGGCCCATCTATTTCTCCATACAGAATCATTGGTCCCATATAATGTTTGAAACAGTATATGATGAGCTCCACATAATGCTACAGTATATGTTGGTCCCCATGGATGAAGCTCCACTGTCTTATGGGCCCAAATAATGCTCCAAACATAATGGGCCCCATTTCTAATGCTCTAGTGTATTATGGGCCCTGTAAATGCTGCTCCAGTGTCTGATGTCCACCTTTGGAATGTTCCAGTGTATGGTGGGCCCCATCTATCATTCTCCAGAGTATAGTGCTCCCCAAAAATTGCTGTCCCAACATTGAAAACAATCAAATAAGTCTCCTCGCTAGGGAATCCCTGTACTAGTCTGGACTCCTCGTCGTCCCCATCTTCCATCTCACTGCACAGTATTTCAACCTTGCAAGTGCTGTGATCCTGAGCAAGCAGGGGGGGCACACTCGTTGGCGACGGCACTGGCACAGGGCCTCTGATAGTACGGTGGTGTGTCTGATGGCGGGTGGGCCGAACCTGCACTTTCATCTGCAGCTTCCTCTTTGTCACCGTGTAAGATGGAACTGTATATGGGAAGGGTAACCTGAGTTTCATCAGGGTCAGATTCAGGCCGTGTAGCGTGCGAGGGGAATGTAGTGGTCCGGGTCAATGTACCAGCAGATTCATCGAGCAGTGGCTGGGCATCAGTGCACTTGTGTCGCCCCCAGGAGTACGGTCGCCACAGTGGCATTTCCTTCTTCCTAGGGAGTGTGATGTCATGCTTGGGAGCAACGAACGATCTCTCTAGCAGGTTAACTGATTGGGCGGCGTTATTCCCACGAGTCATGACCCTCCAAACAGCGTTCATGAAGGCAAAGTGTTTGTTTTACGTGGGCAGTATGGTTGCAAAGCTGAACCTTAAAGGAATGTCCAGAAGGGCACCACCAGGAGTGGAGCCTACGGTTAAATTCGACTCCACCTGGGAAACCTCAACCATGCCAGCTACAGAACAGATGCACACATTGCAAGCTTATTTCCGTTAACGAACGAGACTCCGTCATGCCCCGCGGTCCGAGTCCGGCTTACTAGAGGGACACGTGAGGCTCTGGAACATGAGATTGGCCAATAATTGGTGTGTCATGCCCTTACATGTCCGTGGCTGCATGTGCGCTACACTGAAAAGGCCAGCGTTTGTCGCTTACAGGTGTAGATAACCCGCTGAACAACGTTAGTGATGGGGATCACTGATTACAATTATTACCCGCGAACAATGATTTCCCAGTAAGTGCAGGTCAACTGCAGTTCCGGAATTAGGCCTAACCGTCATTCCTGAAAAAATGAAAAACTTACGTGTGCAAACCACAGGTGCTGTAGCTTGCTTAACAGCTCGCCAGCCGTTCTCACGCCCAGTATGGATTACACGTGATTGCACAAAGGTTAGAAAGGGTACCGTATCCCCAGATAACATGTATGGATAGCGTACACATTCAAAATATATGTCTCAGGAGGCAGGCTCAGACGGTGTTAGGCCCAGTATGGATTGCACGTGATTGCACAAAGGTTAGAAAGGGTACCGTTTCCCCGGATAACATGTATGGATAGCGTACACATTCAAAATATATGTCTCAGGAGGCAGGCTCAGACGGTGTTAGGCCCAGTATGGATTGCATGTGATTGCACAAAGGTTAGAAAGGGTACCGTATCCCCGGATAACATGTATGGATAGCGTACACATTCAAAATATATGTCTCAGGAGGCAGGCTCAGATGGTGTTAAGCCCAGTATGGATTGCACGTGATTGCACAAAGGTTAGAAAGGGTACCGTATCCCCGGATAACATGTATGGATAGCATACACATTCAAAATATATGTCTCAGGAGGCAGGCTCAGACGGTGTTAGGCCCAGTATGGATTGCACGTGATTGCACAAAGGTTAGAAAGGGTACCGTATCCCCGGATAACATGTATGGATAGCGTACACATTCAAAATATATGTCTCAGGAGGCAGGCTCAGACGGTGTTAGGCCCAGTATGGATTGCACGTGATTGCACAAAGGTTAGAAAGGGTACCGTATCCCCAGATAACATGTATGGATGTCTCAGGAGGCAGGCTCAGACGGTGTCAGGCACAGTATGGATTTGACGGCCCAGATTACACAGCGGAGGAGCAGGGAGAGGTAAAGATTGCAAATGCTGGGGCCCTGCCCAAGCAAGGGGGGCCCACTCGTGGGCGTCGGTACTGGCACTGGGCCCCTCATAGTACAGCGGTGTGTCTGACGGCGGGTGTGCACCACCACCGTCAGAGACACTTGATTGCACTATGAGGGACCCTGTGCCAGTGCCCGCGCCCAAGAGTCGGCCTACCCACCTGTCCAGGGCAACGGCACTCGCACGGTGTCGTGCGCTAGGTGGTGACCCCGGCCATGGGGGGGGAGGCAGCACAGTTAGGGAGTTTTAGAAAGTGGCATATGTTTCAAATCAAATCAATCAATCAAATCAAATTTATTATCGCCAAGTACATATTACATATATACAAGGAATTCTTTGTGGCAAAGAGGCAACATAATATATAACAACAGATACAACAAGTAACATCTAACAAGACAGATACAGTATATAGTCTACACATGACGATTTAATTGTTGAACAGAGAGTGGATAGAAGCTGTTCATATGGCGGTTGGTGCTGCATTTGGGGACTCTGAAGCGACGTCCTGAAGGGAGTAGTTGGAATGAGGAGTGTCCCGGGTGAGAGGGATCGGATGAAATTTTCAATGTGTGGGATTGAATACTCTTATCATAAAGATCCTGGATTTTAGGCAGGGGGGAACCTATAATTCTCTCTGCTGTTCTGAAAGTCCTTTGTAAGCGGAGTTTGTCATGCGCAGTGGCTCCCCCATACCAGACTATCAGAGAGGAACAAATCACAGATCTGATGACAGCATTAAAGAATAAGATCAGCAGATTCTTAGACAAACCCTATCTTTTCAGCTGACGCAGGAAGAACATCCTCTGTTGTGCTTTTCTTATAACAGCATCCACGTTTTTCCCCCATTTAAGATCATGAGAGATGATAACACCAAGGAATTTGGTCTCTGTGACCCTAAGAACCACTTCGTCATGGATGTAGATTGGAAGTATCTCATGTTGATCTTTCCTAAAATCCACAACCATCTCAGCAGTTTTTTTAGTGTTGAGTACAAGATTATTGGCTTTACACCAGTCACATATTCTTTCCACCTCACTCCGATACAAGTCTTCAGCATTTCCCCTGATGAGACCAATCAGTGTCATATCATCGGCAAATTTCAAGATTTTTACTGAGTCTGCTGAAGAGATGCAATCATTTGTATAGAGAGAAAACAGTAACGGGGACAAAACACACCCCTGAGGTGCCCCGATGTTTGTGACCAAGGTGTCCGAAGTGAATGGTCCAACTTTTACACTCTGTATCCTGGCTGTCAGGAAGTTATAAATCCACAAGCATAAGTTAAGAGGGACTCCAAGAGCTACCATTTTCTTATGAAGTAAATTCGGATCAATGGTATTGAACGCTGAGCTAAAGTCCATGAAAAGAATCCGGACATATGAGTGCAGTTCATCTGTAAGATCCAAAATGTACTTCAGTGCCAGATTGACAGTGTCGTTTGCCGAACGATTCTCCTTATAGGCAAACTGAATCGGGTCCCATAGCTTCTGCGTGAATTTTATCAGGTGGGACATCATAATTCTTTCGAAGACTTTCATAGCTACAGATGTGAGTGCTACTGGTCTATAGTCGTTCAACTCAGAGGATCCCACTTTCTTGGGGACAGGGATAATTGTGGAATTTTTCCAACACTGAGGTACAACGCACTCTTTCAGTGACACATTGTATATATTTGTCAGTATAGGGGCAAGCTGGGTAGCACATACTTTCAGACACATTGGAGATACACCATCAGGGCCAGGTGCCTTTTTGACCTTAAGTCCCTTCAGGATGCGTATCACCTCTGCCTCGGAGATCACTACTTGGGTGTTGCACAATGAATGATCTTTATATGAACAGACTGAGGAGCTTAGAGATGAATAGCCACTGTGTGTAGAGCTTGCCTCAAATCTGCAGTAGAATTCATTTAACTCTGCTGCCAGACTTCTGCTGGGGTTCACTATAGTGGGGTGGCTTTTATAATTGGTGACCTCTCTTAATCCTCTCCATGCAGATCTATTATCTTTTGATGAGAACCTTTCCTCCAGAATCTTTGCATACTCGTGTTTGGCTAACTTGATCTCTTTAGATAGCGAGTTCCTAAGTTTCTTGAATTCAGTAATATCTCCTGCTTTATAAGCCTCCTCTTTTCTCTTACGGATCAACCTGACTTTATTTGTAAACCACGGCTTGTTGTTTCCCCGAAAGTGGACAGATTTGGATGGAATAAACGTGTCTTCACAAAAACGGATATATGAGGACACTGCATCAACCCATTCATCCAGACCCGAGCATGTTTCCTGGAATACCTCCCAGTCCGTGCATTCAAAGCATGCTTGTAGTTGCAATTTTGCCTCCTCAGACCATGTCTTCTTTGTATAAACTGTAGGTTTGGATGTTTTCAACCTTTGCCTGTAGGCTGGAATTAAATGAATTAGACAATGATCTGAAAAGCCCACTGCTGCTCTCCTCACTGCCCTGTAGGCCCCTTTTATGACTGTATAGCAGTGATCAAGCGTATTGTTCTCTCTCGTGAAGCAGTTTATATGTTGAGTAAATTTGGGGAGATCCAGGTTGAGTTTTCCTTTGTTAAAGTCCCCCATTACAATCACAAATGCTTCTGGAGATCCTTTCTCCCATTCTGATATTTTGCATGCTAATTCACCAATAGCAGCTTTAACAGATGCTTGGGGGGGAATATATACTGCAACCAGAACCATAGATGAAAACTCTCAAATGTTGATGTTGGACATTCAGCTGATGCAAAAGGCGAAATAGGTCAAGTCCCAGGAAGAGGTGGACCAAAGCAAGCCATTTTTCTGTCACCCTATGTGTCATCAGGGGAAGGTGGGACAAAATCCTTGGAAACCCATGCATGGTTCATTTTAATGAAGGTTAGATCATCCACATTTTGGGTTGACAGACGGGTCCTTTTTTCTGTCAGGATTGATCCAGCTGCACTGAAGACTCTTTCCGATAGCACACTTGCAGCTGGGCAAGCGAGCTCCTGTAAGGCATATTGTGCCAATTCAGGCCAGGTGTCCAGTTTAGCAGCCCAATAGTCAAAGGGGAATGACCTGTGTGGGAGAACATCGATATGGGAGGAAAAGTAGTTTGTAACCATGGTTGACAACTGCTGTCTCCTGTCACTTTCCATCGATGCAGTATTACCAGTTGTGTGAGCGGTATTTGAAAAATCAGTCCACAACATTGTCATGAAACCCCTGTCTCCAACGCCACTTCTGCTGTGTGCACCACGAACACCTCGCCAAGCTGCCCCCGGCCCGTACGGCTCGTGTGAGAACCATCACCGCTGCTGTGTGCTGGGAATGCCTCAAGCAACCAATTTACCAGAGTTGCTTGTTTATTAGTCAATATTAGGTCAAGGTTCTCCTGTGGCATGATGTTTTGTAATTTGCCTTTATAGTGTGGATCCAGGATGCTGGCCAACCAGTAGTCGTCATCGTTCATCATTTTGGCAATGCGGGGGTCCCTTTTTAGGATCCGCAAGGCATAATCTGACATGTGGGCCAATGTTCCCGGTGTCAATGATGCACTGCGAGTGCTGGTTGGAGGAGCACTTTCTGGCAAATCCACATCCCTCCAGTCACGCACAAACCCTGTACCAGACCTTGCCACGCCAACATTTTCACTTGCCCCACGAGATGTATCCTCCTCCCCTAAGTAATCATCCCCATCATCATCCTCTTCCTCCTCTTCTTCCTCCACCTCGTCCAGGAGAGGTCCCTGAGCAGACAATGGCTGAATGTCATCAAGGATTCCCTCCTCCTGTTCCTCCTCATCAACATTGGCTGCAGACGCCTGCTCCTTAAGGTGCATCAAAGTTTGCATGAGCAGACGCATAAGTGGGATGCTCATGCTTAGGATGGCGTCGTCTGCGCTTACCAGTCGTGTGCATTCCTCAAAACACTGAAGGACTTTACAGAGGTCTTTCAGCTTCGACCACTGCACACCTGTCAACTCCATGTCTGCTCTCAAAGTGCCTGGCCGTGTATCCTCCCACAAATGCATTATGGCCTGCCTCTGCTCGCACAGCCGCTCCACCATGTGCAGGGTGGAGTTCCACCTTGTTGCAATGTCGATAATGAGGCGGTGGATGGGAAGGTGGAGCAATCGCTGCAGCTTCTGCATACGAACGGAGTGTACAGGCGACCGGCGGATGTGCGCGCACAGTCTTCGCACCTTCTGGAGCAGGGCTGTTAACTCCGGATAATTTTTGAGGAAGCACTGCACCACCAGGTTCAAGGTGTGAGCCAAGCAAGGTATGTGGCTGAGTTTTGAAAGGGCTATGGCTGCCACAAAATTACGGCCGTTATCACTAACTACCTTGCCTGCCTCAAGATGTACACTGCCCAGCCATGACTCAGTTTGTCGCTTCAAGTACTCGGCCAGCACCTCGGTGGTATGTCTGTCGCCCAAACACATCATCTGCAACACAGCCTGCTGACGCTTTCCACTAGCTGCTCGATAGGGGGACACATCGTGTGCAACAGTGGCAGCTGCAGATGGAGTGCTCGTACGACTGCGCTCTGTGGACGAGCTTTCGCTTCTGGAGGAGGAGGAGGAGGAGGAGGAGGGTGGAACGCCTACAGCCAACTGTTTCCTATACCGTGGGCTAGGCAGCACTGTCCCACCACCGCTGTCCCCTGAGGACCCTGCATCCACCACATTAACCCAGTGCGCAGTGATGGACACGTAACGGCCCTGGCCATGCCGACTGGACCATGCATCAGTTGTGAGGTGCACCTTTCCGCTCACGGACTGCTTGAGTGCATGGACAATGCGGTCTTTCACATGATGGTGGAGGGCTGGGATGGCTTTGCGAGAGAAGAAGTGGCGACTGGGTAGGTCATAGCGTGGTACTGCATAGGCCATGAGTTCGCGGAAAGCTGTGCTTTCCACCAACCGAAAGGGCATCATCTCAAACGAGATTAGTTTGGCAATGTGGGCGTTCAAACCCAGTGTATGCGGATGAGAGACTGAGTACTTTCTTGACCTACTCATAGTGTCTGGGAGGGTGAGCTGGACTTGAGAGCTGCATATGGTGGAAGTAGCGGTGGACAGGGCGGACTGAGAGAGGGTTGATGATGGTGATGGAGTTGGTGTTCTTTCTGATGGCCTAGAATCAGTCTTTCGTTGATATAACAGTGGGATTCCCTGACTGCTGTGGCCTTGCAACGACACCTCAACATTTGTTGCTATGCTAACCGGTGAACTTACAGTGGGGGAAACAATGTAGCGTTGCTGACTACCTTCGTTGTGATCAGTTGCACATGTGGCACTTGAGGTTTGGTGTTGTGTCCACGCTTGCAAGTGCATGCTGGTTAAATGTCTAAGCATGCAACTGGTATTCAAATTTTTCAGATTTTTCCCTCGGCTAAAGGTCTTTGCGCACTTCTTACAGATAACCTTGGCCTGATCATGAGGATTTTGTTCAAAAAAGTGCCACACTGCACTCTTCCTACTTTGGCAGACATTTTGCGGCCTAGCACGCTGTGATCTTTTGACCCTCTGGACAAGCTGTCCAGCAACTCTTTTGATGTTTGGAACCTGTCTTTGGAGTGATCCAGGCCTGCCAGATAACAGCTGTTGCGATGTCGATGTCTGCTGTGGATGCTCCTCATCTGAGCTATTGGAAGCAGCACCCTCTTCCCCCAATGGATGCCAATCTGGGTCAACAACTGGGTCATCCATCACCTCCTCTTCTATGTCATGTGCACCTTCCTCTGTGTCACCGTGTATGGTGGTATAGTGTGCGGGAAGGGGCACCTGAGTCTCATCAGGGTCAGAATCTGGCTCTGTACGCTGCGAGGACAATGTAGTGCTCTGAGTGAATGTACCAGCAGAATCATCCATCAGCGGCTGTGCATCAGTGCACTCCATGTCAGATTCATCTTGGCCTGGGTAATTCACCATTTCACTTGATAATCCAGGCATGGTATGTGAAAACAGCTCCATGGAGTAATCAGTAGTATGGCCTGCGTCATCCTTCAATCTTGGTTGGGGTGAAGGACACAAGGAAAGGTGTGGTTCATGAACATGAGCCTCCAATGACGACTCAGTGCTTTTACTTTTTACAACTGAAGAAGAGGAGGCGATAGAGCTGGAGGCTGAGTCAGCAATGTAAGACAAAACTTTTTCCTGATGCTCTGGCTTTAAAAGCGGTTTGCCAACTCCTAGAAAACTAAGCGTTCGAGGCCTTATGTAGCCAGACGATGACGCAGGCTCAACACCTCCTGCATTCGGTCCTATTTTGCTCTTGCCACTACCATCAGATCCACCACCAACACCATCATTACCAGCTGCCAACCCCCGCCCAATTCCACGGCCTCTTCCACTAGCCTTCCTCATTTTTGGTAGAAATGTAGACAAAATCCAACAAACTATATAGTATGTAAAACAAGGTAAAAGGTGTCTATAGGACATGGGAGATTTTGAAGTTCTGCAAACACTTTTGGACACTGGACACTTTTGGATTGTGTGAGGCCCACTGATATCTGAGCGCTATGTGACAGGCTCGATGGCACAGCTGTGACCTAAGTGACTAGAGGATAAGTGAGATTTTGAATCTCTGCACACACTTTTGGACACTGGACACTTTTGGATTGTGTGAGGCCCACTGATATCTGAGCGCTATGTGACAGGCTTGATGGCACAGCTGTGACCTAAGTGACTAGAGGATAAGTGAGATTTTGAATCTCTGCACACACTTTTGGACACTGGACACTTTTGGATTGTGTGAGGCCCACTGATATCTGAGCGCTATGTGACAGGCTCGATGGCACAGCTGTGACCTAAGTGACTAGAGGATAAGGGAGATTGGATTGCTTTTAAAAAAGCAGTTTGCGGAGCAGTGGGTAAACAGCAATGCCAGCCTGTCAGGAAGCCTTAAAAGGCAGCCCAACAACCAACACCACTGATACACCACAATATAGCCCCCCCTTGCACTGCACACACAGTGACTGGTGTGTTGTGCAGGCCAAATTGCTATCAGCAGCAGAAGCAGTTTTTTTTTCTTCTCAGCAGGACAAAAAAAAAAATTGGGATTGCTTTTAAAAAAGCAGTTTGAGGCCCAATGAATATCTGAGCGCTATGTGACAGGCTCGATGGCACAGCTGTGACCAAAGTGACTAGAGGATAAGGGAGATTGGATTGCTTTTAAAAAAGCAGTTTGCGGAGCAGTGGGTAAACAGCAATGCCAGCCTGTCAGGAAGCCTTAGAAGGCAGCCCAACAACCAACACCACTGATACACCACTATATAGCCTCCCCTTGCACTGCACACACAGTGACTGGTGTGTTGTGCAGGCCAAATCGCTAGCAGCAGAAGCAGTTTTTTGGTCTTCTTCCCTGCCAAACGCTCTCCCTACAGAATCAGCAGCAACCTCTCCCTATACTGAGATCGGCAGAAGTAAGATGACGGTCGGCGTGCACGCCCTTTTATACCCCCTGTGACGCCCACCAAAGCAAGCCAATCACTTGCATGCCCTTCTGAAAGATGGTGGTGACCCGTGCCTATGTCATCACGTTGCCCACAGTGTCCGTGGATCCTGATTGGCTGAAAAAGAGCGCAAAACAAACTTTTGAAACGCGACTTTGGTGCGTAAGTCGCCGACCTCGTGGCCGACCTCATCCTAGGGTCGGGTTTCGTTTCATGAAACCCGACTTTGCCAAAAGTCGGCGACTTTTGAATTTTTTCGGCCCGTTTCGCTCAACTCTAGTCTGCACAATCCACACTTGTTCCTGTGGTACCTGGGTCCTGTAACATCTGCTCATCTCCAGAGTTGAGCACGGCAATGTCTCCTGCTTTGTCTACATTCCCACTACTTGTAGTGGAAATGTGGACAGAGCAGGAGACATTGCCTGACTCACCTCTAGGGAGAAGCTGCTGTTACAGCTGTTACGACCTCAGATTTACACCTGGCTCCAAGTAGGCCTCGGCCTACTACCTCATTTTCCCTGGGCTCCGACAACGCCAGTTGGTGCTCGGAAGTGCTGTCCACACAGAAAAACACACTCGTTCATGTGAAAGTGGGGTTCAGTAACGTCAGCTGATCCCCTGCTGTGTGGAGGGCAAACTGCTGCTGCCTCCAAATTGTAACTACTTCAGATTTAAACATTCTCTGATTTGGCCTCTGTCTCCACTCTGTCTCTAGTATTTCCCCTGACCTCCAACACCGCCAATTCCTGCTCACAGATGCCGTCCACGCATTCCACACGTGTTCCTGTGTTACTGGGGTTCTGTAACGTCAGCAGATCCCCCAATATGTGTCCGCCACTGTCTCCTGCACTGTCCACCTTCCCACTGCAAGCGGTGGGAATGTGGACAGAGCAGGAGACAGTGGCAGACACACATCAGGGGATCTGCTGACATTACAGAATCCCAGTAACACAGCAACACGTGTGGATTGGGTAGACGGCTGCTGTACGCATAAACTGGCGGTGTTGTTGTTCACGTGAAATCCTGGAAACAGAGTGGAGACAGATGCCTAATTGGAGCACATTGACAGTCTGTTGTAGCCAACAAACAATCTAAAACTACCACCAAGTAGGCCTCGGCCTACACCATGATTGTCCCTGGGCTCCAACAACGCCAGTTGGTGTTCGGCAGTGTCTTTGGCATGGGGACTCCCTGTTGCCCAGCCTGGTTCCAGCACGCCTGCTGTTTCCGGGTAGTGTCAAGGTCACTATGCCACCAATCCATTGTCCTGTCGTCTTGCGGCCGGGTTAGCCGACTCTACGGTGCCTGCAGTTTAGGTGACTCCTATGTGGGCTGCGGGAACTGGCACTGAAGGCTGGATCCGTAGTGCCAATGGGACATGGACCCCCTGTAGGACTGTGGGTTTCGGTAACTGCGGCCGGCTTGCGGCCTGGCTACTTTGCTTTGAATGGGTACCTTCTGCTACCCACCCGGGTTCCAGCACTGTCTGCTGGTTCTCGCCACAGCCTTTGGCCTAGGTGCCTCCATCTCGGTATCCGAGGTCCAGCACCATCAGCTGGTCCTTGGTAGTGCTTTCTAGCACAGGTACCTCCTGCCTAGTAACCGTGGTCCAGCACCGTCAGCTGTTCCTCGGTAGTGCCATTGGCTCTTGTAGCTTTTGCTACCCATCTGGGTTCCAGCACCATCAGCTGGTTCTCGGCAGTGTCTTTGGCACGGGTACTCCCTGTTGCCCAGCCTGGTTCCAGCACGCCAGCTGTTTCCGGGTAGTGTCAAGGTCACTATGCCACCAATCCGTTGTCCTGTCTTCTTGCGGCCGGGTTAGCCAACTCTACGGTGCCTGCAGTTTAGGTGACTCCTATGTGGGCTGCGGGAACTGGCACTGAAGGCTGGATCCGTAGTGCCAATGGGACATGGACCCTCTGTAGGACTGTGGGTTTCGGTAACTGCGGCCGGCTTGCGGCCTGGCTACTTTGCTTTGAATGGGTACCTTCTGCTACCCACCCGGGTTCCAGCACTGTCTGCTGGTTCTCGCCAGAGCCTTTGGCCTAGGTGCCTCCATCTTGGTATCCGAGGTCCAGCACCGTCAGCTGGTCCTTGGTAGTGCTTTTTAGCACAGGTACCTTCTGCTTAGTAACCGTGGTCCAGCACCGTCAGTTGGTCCTCGGTAGTGCCATTGGCTCTTGTTCCTTCTGCTACCCATCCGGGTGCCAGCAGTGTCTGCTGGTTCTCACCACAGCCTTTGGCCTAGGTGCCTCCATCTCGGTATCCGAGGTCCAGCACCGTCAGCTGGTCCTGGGTAGTGCTTTTTAGCACAGGTACCTTCTGCCTAGTAACTGTGGTACAGCACCGTCAGTTGGTCCTCGGTAGTGCCATTGGCTCTTGTTCCTTCTGCTACCCATCCGAGTGCCAGCACTGTCTGCTGGTTCTCGCCACAGCCTTTGGCCTAGGTGCCTCCATCTCGGTATCCGAGGTCCAGCACCGTCAGCTGGTCCTGGGTAGTGCTTTTTAGCACAGGTACCTTCTGCTTAGTAACCGTTGTCCAGCACCGTCAGTTGGTCCTCGGTAGTGCCATTGGCTCTTGTTCCTTCTGCTACCCATCCGGGTGCCAGCACTGTCTGCTGGTTCTCGCCAGTTTCTCAGCCATATTGTACCTTCTGCTACATTTCCAAGATCAAGCTTTTTGAAATTGTCTTTGGTAATCCTTATTGATCTCCATGACGATGACCCTGATGATGACGACCCTGAAGACCACACCAAAGAAGACCAGAAATATGACCCTAAATAATAAGACCAAGAGGACAAAGAACATGAAGACAACCACCATGATACAGAACAAAAGACAGAAGAACAAGAAGCAGAAGAAGCAAAAGCAGAAGAACAGAAAGCAGAAGAACATTAAGCATAAGACAAAAAATCAGGATAGAAGAAATCAAAATTATAAGCAGAAGAAGACTAAGCAGTAAATGGGGGTGAGTCCATTCCTCCTCGTGGTGCCCCTGGAAAATGCCTGCTGCTGCAGGCCAAACTTAACGCGGACAAATCCTGTTGTAAATCTTTTGTGACAGGCAGAACGTAAGGTGTAATCTTATAACTTTTATAGATAAGTACTACAGGAATGCCTGTCACCATAAGAAAATGAAGAAAAAGAAGAATAGGAAGAAGATGAAGAAATAGCATATGAAAATTAATAATAGCTGAATAAGAAGAATATGAAGAATGGAAAAAAAAAATTAATGGGAAGAAGGTGAAGAAGAAGAAGATGAATAAGGTGAAGAAAAAGTTGATGAAAAAAATGCTACTGCTGCAGATCATGAAGGAGAAAGTGTGGGAGAAGTACAAAAGAAGGTGAAGAGCATGGAAGTTGCGAAACATACATATCTGACTAAATATAAAAAAGTTAACATAGTCAATATCTTTTTAACTCCGAACGTCTTGAAAAAAAAAATTGGAATTAATGCTATGCCATGTGATTTGAATAAACCACTATGCTTTTAATGTCTCCTCCACCTCCCACAATACATTCTACATGATTCTTATTTGTTTTCATTTATTTAGAATTAGCCAACAAGGAAATAAAGGGCTTTTTTTAATTCCGATACCGGAAGTCCCATTGACTTGAATGGAACTTCCGGTATCGGAATCGGCGATACCCGATATTTTTTTCGTATCGGGAGATACCATCCGATACGATATTTTTGGGTATCGAACGGTATCGCTCAACACTATCACTGATGCATGTAGAGCCGCTGCAGGTAAAGTCGCTAATATTTACACAGATTCAAATTATTCATGGGGAATAGCCCATGATTATGGCCCTATCTGGAGAAGCAGAGCGTTTCTTACATCAGCCGGTAAGCCGATAAAAAATGCAGAGCTGGTGAAACAATTAATGGTGGCATTGATGTTACCAGTCCAGGTTGGCATTGTCAAGGTAAAAGCCCACATGAATGGTGACTCCGTGGAGGTAGAGGGCAACAGAAGGGCGGACGAGGCTTCTAAAGTAGCAACAAGGTGGCCTAGGGAACAGTGGACGGTGGCAAGGAGTCAGCGTATTTCAGCCACACTGAGCCTAGATGTCCCGAAATCCCTCCATCAACAGGCTGCCCTAACAGAGAAGGAACACTGGGGGAGAATGGGAGCTGAGCTGAACTCAAATGTAGTATGGGAGAATAAGGATAAATTGAGCCTACCGAAGTCCCTGTTCCCAATCATGGCGCAAGCAACACATGGCCTCACTCACGCCTCAAAAAGTCACATGTGTGCCATGGTACAGTAGATACCTTCTGGATCACTACTGGTTTCAGTTACGCAGCCGCGAAACTTGTACAATCATGCCTCATCTGTGCACAGCACTACCCAGGTAAAACAGTAAAAGTCCCTAAGAAAGTGACACCTAGGCCTCTGTACCTGTTTCAGAGACTGCAGATTGACTACATACAGCTACCAATAGTTCTCAGTAGTCAGCAGCAACATGTTCTGGGTACATGGTAAACAAGGTATGACCCTGTGTAAGCAGTGGGGGCCACATGAGCTCCATAGAGTTACATTTGTTGTAAATGGTACAAAAGATTGCCTTGTGTTTCATTACATCAGATAAAGTGATTTGCCCACGATCTGTGTGCAGTCTCCTTTGTCTCCAAGCGCTTGTAAATTAAGGGTGTAAACTCCTAATTTGGCCTCACTGGTGATCTGGCATGCCTGACTTTGGTCAGAACGAAAACAGCTACAACACCAGTTGTCATAATCTTGAATGGCTAAAAAACACACTAAAGGGACAATTTATAAGTATGAAAAGGAATTGCTCTAGAAAAGAGGATAAAATTGAACAAGGCTATTTTTAAAATTCTTGAAAAAAAAATATTAATAAAAGAATAAATGACAGTAAAATAAGAAACGTTTAAAAATGGTCTGGAAGAAAAAAAATACAAATAGCCTCGAGCGATGAGAGAAGCAAATATTTTAAATGACATTCCTGACCAACTAGAATACCAATGTGACTACATTAGAGCTATGCTCCACAAAATTGGGACACATAGTGTTCCGATCCAGGAATAGGAGTTTTACAGTAGGACAGTATCGGGGCTTGTTGGACATTTCACTCTACAACCTTATGTGTTATATGGACTTGCCTTTCGGTTGTGGCTCTATCAGACTTATCTCTATAAGAAAGTCTGTCAATAAGAGTCTATGGAGTGTCTTTGGGAATATGTATTTCGTATGTGAGATCAAGCACTGATGGTAGATGACAAGGTGAGCCTCTCAACGCGTTGAAGAGAAAATTTTTCTCAAACCTTGAAAATTAGATGTAAACTTTTATCATAAATTCTAACAAGAGGCGTCCAGAAACATTTGGACCAATAATGTCATTGTAAACTGTATTCCGCTATATGATGCTTTGTGAAACTGAGAATCATAATTGAATGAAATATTTACATATTATAATAGTTTCATTTTCTCCATCCATTTGGAAAGATACGACTCTTCATCTTTTGCATCGCTCTCTTGATCTCGTTGTTCCTCAGACTGTAGATAATGGGATTCAGCAATGGTGTCACCACTAGATACAGCAGGGATCTGTATTTGTTGATATTGGATGAGCTCCCATCAGATGGAGTCATGTAGACTGCGATCAGAGTCCCATAATAGACACACACTGTGGTCAGGTGGGAGCTACACGTGGAGAAGGCTTTTCTTCTACCATTAGTTGAAGAAATTTTAAGGATGGCAAAAAAAATGCGAAAGTAGGAAGTAATGATAAAAACAAATGGAAAAAATATCCCCAGAATGCAAGAAATATAGTCTTGTAACATGAGAATATTAGTGTCTGAAGTGGTAATTTCTATAACTGGACCAAAGTCACAGAAGAAGTGGTTGATATAGTTCAAGCCACAGAATTTCAACTGGATAATGGTAAGTATCTCACTTGATGTCTCCACACTGGCTGCAAGCCACATCCCAATAACCAGCCAAAGGCAAAGATCTGGACTCATTAGAGAAGAATAGCGTAATGGATGGCAGATGGCCAAATATCGATCATAGGACATGATGGCGATGAGCAAACATTGAATTAATCCAAATATACCGAATACATATAACTGCATCACACAACCCCACAAGGACAGAATACCCTCCTCAACCAACATTATGTCCAACATCATGGGGATAACACTGGTGGTCATTAAGACATCTGCTATGGATAAATGTTTGAGGAAGAGAAACATTGGAATTTTGAGGTGGTCAATGGTGGTCACTAGAAGGATAATGAGAAGGTTTCCGACCAGTATACAAATGTAGCTCAGGGTAAGTAGAAGGAATAGAAGAGGTTTATATTCAGATAGACTTTGGAATCCCAGAATATGTATCTGAGTGACTTGAGTCTGATTCTCCTCACACATAATTTATACTGTATATATCTATAACAGGACAATAATATTCCACTGCAAAATCTAAAAATTAAAGTCATTACATATTTAAAAAAAGTCTTAATATGCATTACCTTAAAAATACAAATGGCTGAAATTATATCTATGTAAGTGTTGCTGGCGCTTCTCCTGTAAAGGCGAAATCTCCCAGATGGTGACATCTTATATAATGTCAGACCAAAACGAGATATTCTCACAGGATCCTGATAATAATACTCACATGAATAAAGCAAATTTATGAGACTTGTCATTTAGATAAATTAGTTTCCCTCTTTGTGATAATTATTTATGGCTCAATCTATAAATGATAATAAGTGATTCACAGATCTGCAAGGAAAAAATTCTTTGAAAAGTAAGAGGTGATTTTTATATACTTTCGATATGTTAACTAAGTAGAAATAGCTAAAAAATTATTCAAGTACAGTTTTTTCACAAACACTGACTGTATAGGCTTTTAATTGCACCATACTTTGTGTGACCGAGTCAATTCTCAAGGACAAGCTGTGAGTTGGGATTGTCAAGGAGTCCAAGGTCAATAAGCAGGAAGGTACAGTATGTCATAAACTGAGGCGAGAGACCAAGGCGTAGTCAGGTAATGGTCGGAAGTCAAAATATCATGAGGATAGCGGATCAGAGCAAAGGGGACAAGCAAACGAATTGTCAGAACAAGGTTCTAGGTCAGGCAATGATAAATCAACAGGCAAAGTACTAGGCACAGAAGAAACAAACCACACAGAGGTGAAGCTACGGCTGGCAGCTATCTGAGATTGCCAGCCCAACCAAGAAGTTGAGCAATCAAGGCAACTGGGAAGCACCTGATGAGAGCTCAGCAACTCAAAGTCAAGATTCTTGAGATCAGTGACCACAGTAACTTGATGAACCTCCCCCTCCAAAAAATGTCTCCATTCTTAAAAGGCCAATTTAACAGCAAGTAACTCATGATTATCAACATAATTTATTTCTGCAGACGAGTATTTTTTTTAGAAAAAAAAGAATATGGACACAGGCTAGTCAGAGATTTGGGTCCTTGTAATAAAGCAAACCTTACTTTAATGTCCGAAGAATTCACCTCCACATTACACTTTTCTTGGAGATCGGGTTGGATTAGAACAGGAGGAGACATGAAATACTCTTTAGTTTTTCAAAAGCCCTGAGACCATCCAGCAATCAAACCTTGAGATATATCCTCTTACATGTAAGGTCAGTACAAGGTTTAGCAAGCTTAGAAAAACCCTTGATAAATTTCCTATGATAGCTGGTGAATTCAAGAAAATGTTGTAAAGCTTTAAGATCTCGGGGTTGAACCCAATCAATTATTACCTGCACCTTCCCAGGATCCATCTTAAACCCCAAAGAATGAAATTTCCTGAACAGAAAAAAACAAATTTCACTATTATCACAAATAGTTCTCCCTCAACCTTCCTTATACTACACGGAAATGTTCGTGATGAGAGCCCAAATCGGGAGAGAATATTAGAATATCATTTATATAAATCACAACAAATCTTTCAATGCAGTGAAAATATACTTCATAAAATTTTGAAAAGCAGCAGGTGCATTAGATAATAGTCATGGGCGATCCTATGGATGTTCGGGTCCAGTGGGTATGGCCAAACATTTTAGAAAAACTCAGTTTGGATACCAGAACAGTACCCGAACTCAGATCCCATTCAGATGGGATAACTCTATTCTTGATAACCAGCCATGATAAAGATGACAGCTGAGGTTTGCAACCCACAGCTGTCAGTTCTGCTTGCACTGGTTATAAGAAAAAAAAACAGACTTCACGTCATTTTCTTTATTATTCTTCTTATTTATCTTTAGTTAAGGTGCAGTCTGATGAATACTTCCATCAGTGGCGCCTGCTCTTGTTGTCATCAGAAACGTGAGGCTTAGGTGATACTCACATCAGCCAATGTCTCTGTGACAGGTGGTAACATTTTTACAACCAGCACAGCTGCTGGCTCATGCTGCCATGACAGCATGGGTAACTAAGCTCTCTGACCAGCGGTAATAATCAATCAGTGCTGCCGGTGTTTCTCACACTGTCATGCAGATGACAGCCTGGGAAATATCTGATGTTTGAGAGGCCAAACTCAAACATTAACAGGAACTTCCTGGAGAAGTCAATGTTCAGGGGCCGTGCCCAAACAGTAGGTGTTCAGTGTGTACACCAAACTTTACTGTTCGAGTTCGCCCATCACTATTAGATAACTCAAATGGCATGTCAAGAGTTTCAAATAGAACCTCAGATGTTAAGAATGATATTGTTAGGCGTCAAATTTGTGCCACTGCACAGGGGGAATCTCAAGCCATGCCCTCTCCAGTCTCCCATTCTTCTGCAGCCGCAGAGGTTCCTGCTCAGCAGAGACGTCGGTCCCAGCATCTTACTCAGGCTAATGCTATGCATCTAGTTGCTGCCCCAGGTTCTGCTATACTGGAGCCTCCCTTGACATAACAGTTGAACCATAATCGTGCTGTATCTAAATATTAGAGCAAGGGGAAAATGGAAATTCATGATGCAATAACGCAACTGCCCCACAACGAAGGTGAACTGTACTACAATGCTGGGAATAGGGTAAATTGAACAATGTCTGATGACAGACTCCTATAAACATCAACTACTTGCTGTTGATAATCAGCGCTAAACAAAAACCAAAAATAAAAATGAATTTTTTTAAATAAGCCTCTGGGCCCATATGTGAATTTGGTATGTCTCTTATTACAGTCTCCAAGTTGTGTTGGTGTTATCAGAGATTAATATTAAATGCAGGTAGTTGGATGACTAATGATGACCCTGATGATTTAAAGAGTGCTTTTAAGATAGTATCAGGATCAACTTCAACTGGAGGATTTTAAGCAGCACTGAAGGAGAAGGTTGTGTTTCTTCTAGATTTACCTTCCTTCTTTGATGAGGTGTTACTTAAACTTAGAAGTATGAGCTGGTCTGATGTTATCACACTACCATTCAAAGGAAGATTGCATTTCATTGGTTGTCCATCTAGGTATCTGTTGAAGTATTTTTTGTGGGCACCAACTGCATCTTCCTTTCTTGCAAACATAACCTTTGCAACTCCTGAACTCAACAAGTGTTCCAAGGGTTATTGGGGTGCATGTTACTTTGGTGCAGGGCAGGCCTTGCATTCAATGCATAAGCAAACAGTATGGGAGTAATAACAAAAAGCATAATGGGAACTTTGATCTCCTGTGGCCGTCCAGGACATCTGTGTTTTGGGTTATTGTGGTGGGTCTAAATTTGTAGCAGGGCTTGCATTCACTTCATGGGCAAACTGTATGGGAGTTCAAAATTCATAACAATAGGACCTTTGGTTTCATGTAGCCATCCAGGACGTCTGTTCCACTGTGTTATTGGGGTGCATGCAATTTTGTTGCAGAGCTGGTCTTGAATTCATTGCATAATCAAACAGTATGGGAGTCCCAAATGAAAAATGTGAACTTGGTTTTCCTGTGGCCATCCAGTACGTGGGTTCAAAGGCTTAATCTGGTGCATGTAACTTTGTGGCAGGGCATGCCTTGCATTAAATGCATAGCCAAACAATATGGGAGACCAGTTCCTAATAATGGGGACTGTAGGGATAGGTCAGCTGCTTCAACAATGCAATTCTCCACTTTTGGGTCTTCATCCTCAACTCTGCAATTCTCCAATGCCAAGTGTTCTCCATTACAGGTTCTTAAGGCTCACCACTGCAATTTACCAATGCAGGTTCTTCAGCCTCAACTCTGGAATTCTCCACTACCAAATCCATACTTCAAAGTACATATTTCTAAGTACTCTGAATTAGACTAGAATTGGACTGGAACTTACTGTAAGGTAACGGACTATAACACCACAACAATGTTTCACCTTCTTTTTACTATCACCCCCATACTACTCTATTTCTCCCTAACTCCTGCAATCCCTCCACCCAGTAAGGAACAAGGACTATAAGACGACCTGTCATGTATGCTGGAGCACAAGGAAAAAAGTGGAGACGTAATAAGGGACCTAAGGACATAGAAACAGTGAGGTGCTGGAATTGTGGTACTTACAAAACTTATTGTTAGTGACAATACCCCTATGAATTTACTGGGAGCAGATGTGCTGAGTGCGATCCCTGCAATCATACAGTACTCTCCTGAGGGTATTACAGTCACAAGTCCCCGCTCAGATAAACATTTGTGTAAGATTGCGGCAATGGTGTATATGACAAAAGTGGTGATACTAACACCTGACACCAAAATGCCTGAGGATGAGGAAATGGGACAGGTGCCAGACACTGTTTGGGCAAAGGGAAAAACTGATGTGGGTCGGCTGCCCATTCCCCCTGTCATGATGAAAATGAAAGAAGGAACCACTCCTCCTTGTTTAAAGCAATACCCCTTGAGCCTAGCCAAATCAATGGCCCTGAGCAGAGATATTAGAGAGTATGTTAAGGCAGGGGTTCTGGTGCAAAGAAACCCCCCTGGACTGCAAAGATCTTCCCCCTGCGACACCATTTTGTATCCCATTAGGAAAAAAAAGGACTCAAGGGTTTGCTGACACTTACAGAAAGGTTCATGACTTAAGGGCTATTAATGATGATACAGTGAGTGTGACCTCAATTGTCCCTAACACACACACACAATACTGTCACAGATCCCAGTAATGTCAGAATGTTTCACAGTCATTGATTTAGCAGGTGCATTCTTCTCTGTACCCCTGCACCCAGACTGTCAGTATCTTTCTCCTTTACTCAGAGGTGAACAATATTGTTGGACAGTCCTCCCACAAAGGGGGAAAGAAATCCCCTGCCATCTATTCAGCAGCGATGGCAGGGATCCTTGAGTAGTGGCAATCACCTCATCCGCTGATTGTACTATTACAGTACGTGGATGACCCTAAGGGTTGCAAGGTCTCACGTGACAAATTACAGTATTACAAACAAAAGGTGACATTTGTTGGGACATTATATTGCCGAAGGTACCAGACACCTGACAGGAAACAGGCAATTCAAGATCTCCCTCTACCCAGGTCACATCAGCATCTACGCACTTTCCTAGGTTTAGTGACCTACAGTAGGCCTTGTATAAGGTCCGCTTCACAAATATTCCAACCACTTTATGACTGCTTGTCATCAGACCCGGGACCTCACACAAAATACAATTGATTGTGTCTGTGCGGTAGGAGCAGCTGCACTACTACTAGGAAAGGCATGTGAGATCACACTGACGTTTCTTTTGACAATCTATTCCCCACATGACATCCATGCCATACTCGTACAAGTTCAACCAAAACATCTGTCTATGGCCAGACAGCTCCGACTTGAGTGTGCTCTACCAATTCCTGAGTATGTCACCCTCAAAAGATGTAACGTTCTGAATCCAGCCGCCCTCCTGCCTGTGGATTCAGAAAAGGGGGAATTGGTGACCGTATTAGTGAGTGAGGAAGGATACTTTGACATGACACATGAACATGTCTGCATAGGACTGATGAGTCAGGAGACAGTTGCGTTTGCACACGTTCATGAAAAACCTGTTCCTAATGCAGACTTTGAGTTTCTTTTTTGTAGATGGCTCCAGATACCACCAGGATGGACGATTCTACACTGGATATGCAGTAGTATCCTCACATGAGGTAATCCGAGCGGAACCACTCTCTCCTCACATGTCGGCGCAGGAGGCAGAGTTGAAGGCACTCACTGAGGCGTGTAGAGTCGCTGCAGGTAAAGTCGCTAATATTTTCACAGATTCGAAAACCATTAAAAATGCAGAGCTGGTGAAACAATTGATGGAGGCATTGATGTTACCAGTCCAGGTTGGCATTGTCAAGGTAAAAGCACACACAAAGGTGACTCCGTGGAGGTAGAGGGCAATAGAAGGAGGCTGCTAAAGTAGCACAAGGTGGCCTAGAGAGAGCAGTGGACAGTGGTGGGGAGTCAGCGTATTCCAGCCACAATGGGTCTAGATGTCCTGAAATCCCTCCAGCAAAAGGCTGCCCAAACAGAGAAGGTACACCGGGGGAGACTGGGAGCTGAGCTGAACTCAAATGGAGTATGGGAGAATAAGGATAAATTGTGCCCACCAAAGTCCCTGTTCCCAATCATGGCGCAAGCAGCACATGGCCCCACTCACACCTCAAAAAGTCACATGTGTGCCATGGTAGATGCCTTCTGGATTGCTCCTGGTTTCAGTTACGCAGCCGCAAAACTTGTACAATCATGCTTCATCTGTGCACAGCACATCCCAGGTAAAACAGTAAAAGTCCATAAGAAAGCGACATCTAGGCCTCTCTACCCGTTTCAGAGACGGCAGATTGACGACATACAGCTACCAAGGTAGGAGTGCATGCAAATATCCTAGTATGTGTAGATCTCTTCTCTGGTTGGCCGGAAGCCTATCCGGTAAAATGTGCAAATGCTAAAATGACTACAGACAAACTGATGAAAGAACTGATCTGCAGGTATGGTGTCCCAGAAGCCACAGAAACAGATAGGGGTACACACTTCACGGGAGAAATAATGAGGGAAGTCATGCAAGCCCCGGGTATACAGCAAACATTTCATACACCATATAGGCCACAAAGTAGTGGGAAAGTGGAAAGACTAAATGGGACACTTAAACTGAAAATTCAAAAGGCCATGGCAGACACAGGAAAGAGCTGGGTGGAGTGCTTGCCTCTTGCACTCTTTTCAGTCAGACACACTCCAAATAGAAACACAGGCTTGTCTCCTTCTGAAGTCCTGTTGGTAGTGCACCAAAGACTGGTCTGTACTTCCCACAGGTGCTACAAATGCAACACGGTGCTATGACAGCCTACGTCCAGGCCTTGCAGGAAAGACTTAATGTGGTGCATAAACATGTGTTCTCATACATTCCAGATCCTAATGCCAGTGCAGATGTGCATCAGCTGAATCCAGGTGACTGGGTGGTTATACGCAGACACGTGAGAAGGAGCCTGGACCCACGATTAGATGGCCCCTTCCAAGTCCAGCTGACCACATCCACCTCAGTAAAACTTGAGGGAAAGCCCACCTGGATCCACGCCAGTCACTGCCAGAAGGTCCTGTCAACAGCAGAATGACTGTACTCCTCATCACCTTGCTGGCAGTGGAAGGGTTCCTGCACTCTACAGAGACACAGGACAACCTTTTAAATGCTGATTGGGACAACAAACTTATTCGGCATCATGCTCTTCTTATAAAGGACATGGAAGGACAGAAACCGAAGGACTGTTGGATCTGTACACACAGCCCAGTATCTGCGAGGACAATGCCGTACTTAGCCTTACCTCTGGAGCCATGGGAGGTATTAACCCCACACTGCATACACAATGAGACTTGGACTCAATCTAGGTGTGCCCCGTGATATATCTGCCTCATTGGCTATAATCGGATGGGCCGCTAATCCCTGGTTTCAGTTTAATATAACGCGGCCTAAGGTGCAAATGTGGTGGCGGGAATATGACTCCGATGTCGGAAATATGGTCGCGAGGA
Organism: Dendrobates tinctorius; assembly: GCF_039654945.1. Classification (NCBI taxonomy): domain Eukaryota; kingdom Metazoa; phylum Chordata; class Amphibia; order Anura; family Dendrobatidae; genus Dendrobates; species Dendrobates tinctorius. Next base: position 14,054,287 of record NW_027361818.1, read on the forward strand.
GGAGGACTGAAATCCCTCACTCAGACTCCATTCCCAATGATGGACTGTGGTTCAGTCTTCAACACACTGGAGCAGACACCTGTGGTGAGGACAATAATTGCTTCCGCATATACACTCGCGATCAAACACAGGTTAATGATACGGTGTACCAAGATGGTGTTGAAGGCTGTAAATCATCTACGGGTAAAATAATAAGGAAAGAAAGGGGTAAATGTACATCTGGTGTAAGTGGAAAACATGAATAATACTTGGTGTGCCCATTAGCCTGTGTCAGGACTTTTGAGTTTATACCAATGTATACAGACTAGAGTTGAGCGACTTTTGGTTTTTTAGGGTCGCGTTTCGTTTCATGAAACCCGACTTTTCCAAAAGTCGGGTCGAGCAAGATCGTCCGATTATAGGGAAAAGTCGGGGTCGTCCCGAAACACGAAACCCAATGTAAGTCAATGGGGAATAAAAGTCGGCAGTGAGAGGAGGACAGGAAACACACCTACATTGCCCATTTGAATGCCAAAAGCATCAATTCTTCTTACTTAAGCTTGTCAAACTTAATTAACTTCATAATACAAGTTACGCACTGAAAAATGGGGGTTATTTGGCTACAGACTGTGGAGGGGGAGGGCTGGCTCCAGGTTTTCATGTGCCCTGGGCGAAAGAGCGCCCCTTTAACACATACCACAACTCATCATGCTCCGATACGGCAGAGAAATAGCGGTATAGTACAATGAAAAATACTTCACTTTTTACAACTCATGACGAGGCCCATCTATTTCTCCATACAGAATCATTGGTCCCATATAATGTTTGAAACAGTATATGATGAGCTCCACATAATGCTACAGTATATGTTGGTCCCCATGGATGAAGCTCCACTGTCTTATGGGTCCAAATAATGCTCCAAACATAATGGGACCCATTTCTAATGCTCTAGTGTATAATGGGCCCTGTAAATGCTGCTCCAGTGTCTGATGTCCACCTTTGGAATGTTCCAGTGTATGGTGGGCCCCATCTATCATTCTCCAGAGTATAGTGCTCCCCAAAAATTGCTGTCCCAACATTGAAAACAATCAAATAAGTCTCCTCGCTAGGGAATCCCTGTACTTGTCTGGACTCCTCGTCGTCCCCATCTTCCATCTCACTGCACAGTATTTCAACTTTGCAAGTGCTGTGATCCTGGGCAAGCAGGGGGGGCCCACTCGTTGGCGACGGCACTGGCACAGGGCCCCTGATAGTACGGTGGTGTGTCTGTGGCATATGTTGATGTTGGACATTCAGCTGATGCAAAAGGCGAAATAGGTGAAGTACCAGGAAGAGGTGGACCAAAGCAAGCCATTTTTCTGTCACCCTATGTGTCATCAGGGGAAGGTGGGACAAAATCCTTGGAAACCCATGCATGGTTCATTTTAATGAAGGTTAGATCATCCACATTTTGGGTTCACAGACGGGTCCTTTTTTCTGTCAGGATTGATCCAGCTGCACTGAAGACTCTTTCCGATAGCACACTTGCAGCTGGGCAAGCGAGCTCCTGTAAGGCATATTGGGCCAATTCAGGCCAGGTGTCCAGTTTAGCGGCCCAATAGTCAAAGGGGAATGACCTGTGTGGGAGAACATCGATATGGGAGGAAAAGTGGTTTGTAACCATGGTTGACAAATGCTGTCTCCTGTCACTTTCCATCGATGCAGTATTACCAGTTGTGTGAGCGGTATTTGAAAAATCAGTCCACAACATTGTCATGAAACCCCTGTCTCCAACGCCACTTCTGCTGTGTGCACCACGAACACCTCTGCCAAGCTGCCCCCGGCCCGTACGGCTCGTGTGAGAACCATCACCGCTGCTGTGTGCTGGGAATGCCTCAAGCAACCGATTTACCAGAGTTGCTTGTTTATTAGCCAATATTAGGTCAAGGTTCTCCTGTGGCATGATGTTTTGTAATTTGCCTTTATAGCGTGGATCCAGGATGCTGGCCAACCAGTAGTCGTCATCGTTCATCATTTTGGCAATGCGGGGGTCCCTTTTTAGGATCCGCAAGGCATAATCTGACATGTGGGCCAATGTTCCCGGTGTCAATGATGCACTGCGAGTGCTGGGTGGAGGAGCACTTTCTGGCAAATCCACATCCCTCCAGTCACGCACAAACCCTGTACCATACCTTGCCACGCCAACATTTTCACTTGCCCCACGAGATGCATCCTCCTCCCCTAAGTAATCATCCCCATCATCATCCTCCTCTTCTTCCTCCACCTCGTCCAGGAGAGGTCCCTGAGCAGACAAAGGCTGAATGTCATCAAGGATTCCCTCCTCCTCTTCCTCCTCATCAACATTGGCTGCAGACGCCTGCTCCTTAAGGTGCGTCAAAGTTTGCATGAGCAGACGCATAAGTGGGATGCTCATGCTTAGGATGGCGTCGTCTGCGCTTACCAGCCGTGTGCATTCCTCAAAACACTGAAGGACTTTACAAAGGTCTTTCAGCTTCGATCACTGCACACCTGTCAACTCCATGTCTGCTCTCAAAGTGCCTGGCCGTGTATCCTCCCACAAATGCATTATGGCCTGCCTCTGCTCGCACAGCCGCTCCACCATGTGCAGGGTGGAGTTCCACCTTGTTGCAATGTCGATAATGAGGCGGTGGTTGGGAAGGTGGAGCAATCGCTGCAGCTTCTGCATACGAACGGAGTGTACAGGCGACCGGCGGATGTGCGTGCACAGTCTTCGCACCTTCTGGAGCAGGGCTGTTAACTCCGGATAATTTTTGAGGAAGCACTGCACCACCAGGTTCAAGGTGTGAGCCAAGCAAGGTATGTGGCTGAGTTTTGAAAGGGCTATGGCTGCCACAAAATTACGGCCGTTATCACTAACTACTAGTGTTGAGCATTCCGATACCGCAAGTATCGGGTATCGGCCGATACTTGCTGTATCGGAATTCCGATACCGACTTCCGATATTTTTTCAATATCGGAAGTCGGCATCGGAATCGGAAGTTCAAAGTTGATTGACAGCCTGACGTCATCATGATGCGCGGTGTGTGCGCATCATGATGCGCCGTCATTTCGGGCTTTCCGGGGGTCTCTGCCGGCCTGCCGGGGGGCTGTGTGGACTGCCCGGGGTCTGTACCGGCCTGCCGGGGGGCTGTGCCGGCCTGCCGGTGGTCTGTGCACCCTGTGGGGGTCTGTACCGGCCTGCCGGGGGGCTGTGCTGATGTCCGGGGGTCTGTGCAAGCATCGTCCGATGGGACTACAAGTCCCATCTGGCGATGCCTGCTACCATGACAGTGATTGACACATTAGCCAATGATGGGACAGTAGTAGTCCCATCATCCGGCTAATGTGTTAAATGTTAAAAAAAAAAAAAATACTACATACATACTACATGCATGCTACATACATACTACATGCTACATACATACTACATACATACCACATACATACTACATACATACTACATACATACTACATACATACCACATACATACCACATATATACCACATACATACCACATACATACTACATACATACTACATACATAACACATATATACTACATGCATGCTACATACATACTACATGCTACATATATACTACATATATACTACATACACACATACTACATATATACTACATGCATGCTACATACATACTACATGCTACATACATACTACATATATACTACATACATACTACATACATACTACATGCATGCTACATACATACTACATGCTACATACATACCACCTACATACTACATACATACTACATACATACTACATGCATGCTACATACATACTACATGCTACATACATACTACATATATACTACATGCATGCTACATACATACTACATGTTACATACATACTACATATATACTACATGCATGCTACATACATACTACATGCTACATACATACTACATACATACTACATGCATGCTACATACATACTACATGCTACATACATACTACATACATACTACATGCTACATACATACTACATATATACTACATGCATGCTTCATACATACTGCATGCTACATGCATGCTACATACATACTACATACATACTACATGCTACATACATACCACATATATACTACATACATACTACATACAATACATTCATACAATACATACATAGACATACAGTACATATAACATAGAGTAACATATTTACCAATACTTGTCACATTGTTCCCCGAAGCCATTGTCTTTTACGGAATAAATATTAACATAACAAACCACAAAAATACTCACCCACGATCCCAAGCAGTCCACGAGTGTGTCCCACGACGATCTTGGGTAGAGAACTGCAGCATCAGCTGTTGCTGCCGTTCTCTACGGGCTGCAGGAATCCAATGATGGAAGGTAGGTATCCTTCCGCACTGTATTCCTCCGCCACTTAAAAAAAAAAAGTCCCTAGTCTCACTTTATGCCATTGCTGTGAGGGAAATTCCCACGCAGCAATGGCATAAAGTGAGACTAGGGACTTTTTTTTTTTTTAAGTGGCGGAGGAATACAGTGCGGAAGGATACCTACCTTCCGTCATTGGATTCCTGCAGCCCGTAGAGAACGGCAGCAACAGCTGATGCTGCAGTTCTCTACCCAAGATCGTCGTGGGACACACTCGTGGACTGCTTCGGATCGTGGGTGAGTATTTTTGTGGTTTGTTATGTTAATATTTATTCCGTAAAAGACAATGGCTTCGGGGAACAATGTGACAAGTATTGGTAAGTATGTTACTCTATGTTATATGTACTGTATGTCTATGTATGTATTGTATGAATGTATTGTATGTATGTATGTATGTAGTATATATGTGGTATGTATGTAGCATGTAGTATGTATGTAGTATGTATGTAGCATGCATGTAGCATGCAGTATGTATGTAGCATGCATGTAGTATATATGTAGTATATATGTAGCATGTAGTATGTATGTAGTATGTATGTGGTATGTATGTAGCATGTAGTATGTATGTAGCATGCATGTAGTATGTATGTAGTATGTATGTAGTATATATGTAGTATGTATGTAGCATGTAGTATGTATGTAGTATGTATGTAGCATATATGTAGTATGTATGTAGCATGTAGTATATATGTAGTATATATGTAGCATGTAGTATGTATGTAGTATGTATGTGGTATGTATGTAGCATGTAGTATGTATGTAGTATGCAGTATGTATGTAGTATGTATGTAGTATATATGTAGTATGTATGTAGCATGTAGTATGTATGTAGTATGTATGTAGCATATATGTAGTATGTATGTAGCATGTAGTATATATGTAGTATATATGTAGCATGTAGTATGTATGTAGTATGTATGTGGTATGTATGTAGCATGTAGTATGTATGTAGCATGCAGTATATATGTAGTATATATGTAGTATGTATGTAGCATGCAGTATATATGTAGTATGCATGTTGCATGCATGTATTAAATATGTAGTATGTATGTTGCATGTAGTATATATGTAGTATGTATGTTGCATGTAGTATATATGTAGTATGCATGTTGCATGCATGTAGTATATATGTAGTATGTATGTATGTTGCATGTAGTATATATGTAGTATGAATGTAGCATGTATGTAGTATGCATGTTGTATGTATGTAGCATGTATGTAGCATGTAATTTTTTTTTTTTTTTTTACATTCAACACATTAGCCGGATGATGGGACTACTACTGTCCCATCATTGGCTAATGTGTCAATCACTGTCATGGTAGCAGGCATCGCCCGATGGGACTTGTAGTCCCATCGGACGATGCCTGCACAGACCCCCGAAGCCTGCACAGCCCCCCGGCAGGCCGGCACAGCCCCCCGGAGCCTGCACAGCCCCCCGTCAGGCCGGCACAGCCCCCCGGCAGGCCGGCACAGCCCCCCGGAGCCTGCACAGCCCCCCGGCAGGCCGGCACAGCCCCCCGGCAGGCCAGCACAGCCCACCGGAGCCTGCACAGGCCCCCGGCAGGCCGGCACAGACCACCGGAGCCTGCACAGACCCCCTGGCAGGCCGGCACAGCCCCCCGAAAGGCCCGTACAGACCCCAGAGAGGCTGTACAAGGGAAAAACAGGATTTTTCTTATTCCGATACCGGAAGTCCCATAGACTTGAATGGGACTTCCGGTATCGGAATCGGCGATACCGATACTTTTTTTTAAGATCGGCCGATCCATTCCGATCCGATACTTTGAAGTATCGGACGGTATCGCTCAACTCTACTAACTACCTTGCCTGCCTCAAGATGTACACTGCCCAGCCATGACTCAGTTTGTCGCTGAAAGTAGTCGGCCAGCACCTCGGCGGTGTGTCTGTCGCCCAAACACATCATCTGCAACACAGCCTGCTGACGCTTTCCACTAGCTGCTCGATAGGGGGACACATCGTGTGCAACAGTGGCAGCTGCAGATGGAGTGCTCGTACGACTGCGCTCTGTGGACGAGCTTTCGCTTCTGGAGGAGGAGGAGGAGGAGGAGGGTCGAACGCCTACAGTCAACTGTTTCCTATACCGTGGGCTAGGCAGCACTGTCCCACCACCGCTGTCCCCTGTGGACCCTGCATCCACCACATTAACCCAGTGCGCAGTGATGGACACGTAACGGCCCTGGCCATGCAGACTGGACCATGCATCAGTTGTGAGGTGCACCTTTCCGCTCACTGACTGCTTGAGTGCATGGACAATGCGGTCTTTCACATGATGGTGGAGGGCTGGGATGGCTTTGCGAGAGAAGAAGTGGCGACTGGGTAGGTCATAGCGTGGTACTGCATAGGCCATGAGTTCGCGGAAAGCTGTGCTTTCCACCAACCGAAAGGGCATCATCTCAAACGAGATTAGTTTGGCAATGTGGGCGTTCAAACCCAGTGTACGCGGATGAGAGACTGAGTACTTTCTTGACCTACTCATAGTGTCTGGGAGGGTGAGCTGGACTTGAGAGCTGCATATGGTGGAAGTAGCGGTGGACAGGGCGGACTGAGAGAGGGTTGATGATGGTGATGGAGTTGGTGATCTTTCTGATGGCCTAGAATCAGTCTTTCGTTGATATAACAGTGGGATTCCCTGACTGCTGTGGTCTTGCAATGACACCTCAACATTTGCTGCTGTGCTAACCGGTGGGCTTACAGTGGGGGAAACAATGTAGCGTTGCTGACTACCTTCGTTGTGATCAGTTGCACATGTGGCACTTGAGGTTTGGTGTTGTGTCCACGCTTGCAAGTGCATGCTGGTTAAATGTCTAAGCATGCAACTGGTATTCAAATTTCTCAGATTTTTCCCTCGGCTAAAGGTCTCTGCGCACTTCTTACAGATAACCTTGGCCTGATCATGAGGATTTTGGTCAAAAAAGTGCCACACTGCACTCTTCCTACTTTGGCAGACATTTTGCGGCCTAGCACGCTGTGATCTTTTGACCCTCTGGACAAGCTGTCCAGCAACTCTTTTGATGTTTAGAACCTGTCTTTGGAGTGCTCCGGGCCTGCCAGATAACAGCTGTTGCGATGTCGATGTCTGCTGTGGATGCTCCTCATCTGAGCTATTGGAAGCAGCACCCTCTTCCCCCAATGGATGCCAATCTGGGTCAACAACTGAGTCAGCAATGTAAGACAAAACTTTTTCCTGATGCTGTGGCTTTAAAAGCGGTTTGCCAACTCCTAGAAAACTAAGCGTTCGAGGCCTTATGTAGCCAGACGATGACGCAGGGTCAGCACCTCCTGCATTCGGTCCTATTTTGCTCTTGCCACTACCATCAGATCCACCACCAACACCATCATTACCAGCTGCCAACCCCCCGTCCAATTCCACGGCCTCTTCCACCAGCCTTCCTCATTTTTGTTAGAAATGTAGACAAAATCCAACAAACTATATAGTAATGTAAAACAAGGTACAAGGTGTCTATAGGACAGGAGAGATTTTGAATTTCTGCAGACACTTGTGGACACTGGACACTTTTGGATTGTGTGAGGCCCACTGATATCTGAGCGCTATGTGACAGGCTCGATGGCACAGCTGTGACCAAAGTGACTAGAGGATAAGGGAGATTTTGAATCTCTGCACACACTTTTGGACACTGGACACTTTTGGATTGTGTGAGGCCCAATGAATATCTGAGCGCTATGTGACAGGCTCGATGGCACAGCTGTGACAAAAGTGACTAGAGGATAAGGGAGATTTTGAATCTCTGCACACACTTTTGGACACTGGATGGACACTTTTGGATTGTGTGAGGCCCACTGATATCTGAGCGCTATGTGACAGGCTCGATGGCACAGCTGTGACCAAAGTGACTAGAGGATAACGGAGATTTTGAATCTCTGCACACACTTTTGGACACTGGATGGACACTTTTGGATTGTGTGAGGCCCACTGATATCTGAGCGCTATGTGACAGGCTCGATGGCACAGCTGTGACCAAAGTGACTAGAGGATAAGGGAGATTTTGAATCTCTGCACACACTTTTGGACACTGGACACTTTTGGATTGTGTGAGGCCCACTGATATCTGAGCGCTATGTGACAGGCTCGATGGCACAGCTGTGACCAAAGTGACTAGAGGATAAGGGAGATTTTGAATCTCTGCACACACTTTTGGACACTGGACACTTTTGGATTGTGTGAGGCCCACTGATATCTGAGCGCTATGTGACAGGCTCGATGGCACAGCTGTGACCAAAGTGACTAGAGGATAAGGGAGATTTTGAATCTCTGCACACACTTTTGGACACTGGACACTTTTGGATTGTGTGAGGCCCACTGATATCTGAGTGCTATGTGACAGGCTCGATGGCACAGCTGTGACCAAAGTGACTAGAGGATAAGGGAGATTTTGAATCTCTGCACACACTTTTGGACACTGGACACTTTTGGATTGTGTGAGGCCCACTGATATCTGAGCGCTATGTGACAGGCTCGATGGCACAGCTGTGACCAAAGTGACTAGAGGATAAGGGAGATTTTGAATCTCTGCACACACTTTTGGACACTGGACACTTTTGGATTGTGTGAGGCCCACTGATATCTGAGCGCTATGTGACAGGCTCGATGGCACAGCTGTGACCAAAGTGACTAGAGGATAAGGGAGATTTTGAATCTCTGCACACACTTTTGGACACTGGACACTTTTGGATTGTGTGAGGCCCAATGAATATCTGAGCGCTATGTGACAGGCTCGATGGAACAGCTGTGACAAAAGTGACTAGAGGATAAGGGAGATTTTGAATCTCTGCACACACTTTTGGACACTGGATGGACACTTTTGGATTATGTGAGGCCCACTGATATCTGAGCGCTATGTGACAGGCTCGATGGCACAGCTGTGACCAAAGTGACTAGAGGATAAGGGAGATTTTGAATCTCTGCACACACTTTTGGACACTGGACACTTTTGGATTGTGTGAGGCCCACTGATATCTGAGCGCTATGTGACAGGCTCGATGGCACAGCTGTGACCAAAGTGACTAGAGGATAAGGGAGATTTTGAATCTCTGCACACACTTTTGGACACTGGACACTTTTGGATTGTGTGAGGCCCACTGATATCTGAGCGCTATGTGACAGGCTCGATGGCACAGCTGTGACAAAAGTGACTAGAGGATAAGGGAGATTTTGAATCTCTGCACACACTTTTGGACACTGGATGGACACTTTTGGATTGTGTGAGGCCCACTGATATCTGAGCGCTATGTGACAGGCTCGATGGCACAGCTGTGACCAAAGTGACTAGAGGATAACGGAGATTTTGAATCTCTGCACACACTTTTGGACACTGGATGGACACTTTTGGATTGTGTGAGGCCCACTGATATCTGAGCGCTATGTGACAGGCTCGATGGCACAGCTGTGACCAAAGTGACTAGAGGATAAGGGAGATTTTGAATCTCTGCACACACTTTTGGACACTGGACACTTTTGGATTGTGTGAGGCCCACTGATATCTGAGCGCTATGTGACAGGCTCGATGGCACAGCTGTGACCAAAGTGACTAGAGGATAAGGGAGATTTTGAATCTCTGCACACACTTTTGGACACTGGACACTTTTGGATTGTGTGAGGCCCACTGATATCTGAGCGCTATGTGACAGGCTCGATGGCACAGCTGTGACCAAAGTGACTAGAGGATAAGGGAGATTTTGAATCTCTGCACACACTTTTGGACACTGGACACTTTTGGATTGTGTGAGGCCCAATGAATATCTGAGCGCTATGTGACAGGCTCGATGGCACAGCTGTGACAAAAGTGACTAGAGGATAAGGGAGATTTTGAATCTCTGCACACACTTTTGGACACTGGATGGACACTTTTGGATTGTGTGAGGCCCACTGATATCTGAGCGCTATGTGACAGGCTCGATGGCACAGCTGTGACCAAAGTGACTAGAGGATAACGGAGATTTTGAATCTCTGCACACACTTTTGGACACTGGATGGACACTTTTGGATTGTGTGAGGCCCACTGATATCTGAGCGCTATGTGACAGGCTCGATGGCACAGCTGTGACCAAAGTGACTAGAGGATAAGGGAGATTTTGAATCTCTGCACACACTTTTGGACACTGGACACTTTTGGATTGTGTGAGGCCCACTGATATCTGAGCGCTATGTGACAGGCTCGATGGCACAGCTGTGACCAAAGTGACTAGAGGATAAGGGAGATTTTGAATCTCTGCACACACTTTTGGACACTGGACACTTTTGGATTGTGTGAGGCCCACTGATATCTGAGCGCTATGTGACAGGCTCGATGGCACAGCTGTGACCAAAGTGACTAGAGGATAAGGGAGATTTTGAATCTCTGCACACACTTTTGGACACTGGACACTTTTGGATTGTGTGAGGCCCACTGATATCTGAGCGCTATGTGACAGGCTCGATGGCACAGCTGTGACCAAAGTGACTAGAGGATAAGGGAGATTTTGAATCTCTGCACACACTTTTGGACACTGGACACTTTTGGATTGTGTGAGGCCCAATGAATATCTGAGCGCTATGTGACAGGCTCGATGGCACAGCTGTGACCAAAGTGACTAGAGGATAAGGGAGATTTTGAATCTCTGCACACACTTTTGGACACTGGATGGACACTTTTGGATTGTGTGAGGCCCACTGATATCTGAGCGCTATGTGACAGGCTCGATGGCACAGCTGTGACCAAAATGACTAGAGGATAAGGGAGATTTTGAATCTCTGCACACACTTTTGGACACTGGACACTTTTGGATTGTGTGAGGCCCACTGATGTCTGAGCGCTATGTGACAGGCTCGATGGCACAGCTGTGACCAAAGTGACTAGAGGATAAGGGAGATTTTGAATCTCTGCACACACTTTTGGACACTGGACACTTTTGGATTGTGTGAGGCCCACTGATATCTGAGCGCTATGTGACAGGCTCGATGGCACAGCTGTGACCAAAGTGACTAGAGGATAAGGGAGATTTTGAATCTCTGCACACACTTTTGGACACTGGACACTTTTGGATTGTGTGAGGCCCACTGATATCTGAGCGCTATGTGACAGGCTCGATGGCACAGCTGTGACCAAAGTGACTAGAGGATAAGGGAGATTTTGAATCTCTGCACACACTTTTGGACACTGGACACTTTTGGATTGTGTGAGGCCCACTGATATCTGAGCGCTATGTGACAGGCTCGATGGCACAGCTGTGACCAAAGTGACTAGAGGATAAGGGAGATTTTGAATCTCTGCACACACTTTTGGACACTGGACACTTTTGGATTGTGTGAGGCCCACTGATATCTGAGCGCTATGTGACAGGCTCGATGGCACAGCTGTGACCAAAGTGACTAGAGGATAAGGGAGATTTTGAATCTCTGCACACACTTTTGGACACTGGACACTTTTGGATTGTGTGAGGCCCACTGATATCTGAGCGCTATGTGACAGGCTCGATGGCACAGCTGTGACCAAAGTGACTAGAGGATAAGGGAGATTTTGAATCTCTGCACACACTTTTGGACACTGGACACTTTTGGATTGTGTGAGGCCCACTGATATCTGAGCGCTATGTGACAGGCTCGATGGCACAGCTGTGACCAAAGTGACTAGAGGATAAGGGAGATTTTGAATCTCTGCACACACTTTTGGACACTGGACACTTTTGGATTGTGTGAGGCCCAATGAATATCTGAGCGCTATGTGACAGGCTCGATGGCACAGCTGTGACAAAAGTGACTAGAGGATAAGGGAGATTTTGAATCTCTGCACACACTTTTGGACACTGGATGGACACTTTTGGATTGTGTGAGGCCCACTGATATCTGAGCGCTATGTGACAGGCTCGATGGCACAGCTGTGACCAAAATGACTAGAGGATAAGGGAGATTTTGAATCTCTGCACACACTTTTGGACACTGGATGGACACTTTTGGATTGTGTGAGGCCCACTGATATCTGAGCGCTATGTGACAGGCTCGATGGCACAGCTGTGACCAAAGTGACTAGAGGATAAGGGAGATTTTGAATCTCTGCACACACTTTTGGACACTGGACACTTTTGGATTGTGTGAGGCCCACTGATATCTGAGCGCTATGTGACAGGCTCGATGGCACAGCTGTGACCAAAGTGACTAGAGGATAAGGGAGATTTTGAATCTCTGCACACACTTTTGGACACTGGACACTTTTGGATTGTGTGAGGCCCACTGATATCTGAGCGCTATGTGACAGGCTCGATGGCACAGCTGTGACCAAAGTGACTAGAGGATAAGGGAGATTTTGAATCTCTGCACACACTTTTGGACACTGGACACTTTTGGATTGTGTGAGGCCCACTGATATCTGAGTGCTATGTGACAGGCTCGATGGCACAGCTGTGACCAAAGTGACTAGAGGATAAGGGAGATTTTGAATCTCTGCACACACTTTTGGACACTGGACACTTTTGGATTGTGTGAGGCCCACTGATATCTGAGCGCTATGTGACAGGCTCGATGGCACAGCTGTGACCAAAGTGACTAGAGGATAAGGGAGATTTTGAATCTCTGCACACACTTTTGGACACTGGACACTTTTGGATTGTGTGAGGCCCACTGATATCTGAGCGCTATGTGACAGGCTCGATGGCACAGCTGTGACCAAAGTGACTAGAGGATAAGGGAGATTTTGAATCTCTGCACACACTTTTGGACACTGGACACTTTTGGATTGTGTGAGGCCCAATGAATATCTGAGCGCTATGTGACAGGCTCGATGGAACAGCTGTGACAAAAGTGACTAGAGGATAAGGGAGATTTTGAATCTCTGCACACACTTTTGGACACTGGATGGACACTTTTGGATTATGTGAGGCCCACTGATATCTGAGCGCTATGTGACAGGCTCGATGGCACAGCTGTGACCAAAGTGACTAGAGGATAAGGGAGATTTTGAATCTCTGCACACACTTTTGGACACTGGACACTTTTGGATTGTGTGAGGCCCACTGATATCTGAGCGCTATGTGACAGGCTCGATGGCACAGCTGTGACCAAAGTGACTAGAGGATAAGGGAGATTTTGAATCTCTGCACACACTTTTGGACACTGGACACTTTTGGATTGTGTGAGGCCCACTGATATCTGAGATCTATGTGACAGGCTCGATGGCACTGCTGTGACCAAAGTGACTAGAGGATAAGGGAGATTTTGAATCTCTGCACACACTTTTGGACACTGGACACTTTTGGATTGTGTGAGGCCCAATGAATATCTGAGCGCTATGTGACAGGCTCGATGGTACAGCTGTGACAAAAGTGACTAGAAGATAAGGGAGATTTTGAATCTGTGCACACACTTTTGGACACTGGATGGACACTTTTGGATTGTGTGAGGCCCACTGATATCTGAGCGCTATGTGACAGGCTCGATGGCACAGCTGTGACCAAAGTGACTAGAGGATAAGGAAGATTTTGAATCTCTGCACACACTTTTGGACACTGGACACTTTTGGATTGTGTGAGGCCCACTGATATCTGAGATCTATGTGACAGGCTCGATGGCACTGCTGTGACCAAAGTGACTAGAGGATAAGGGAGATTTTGAATCTCTGCACACACTTTTGGACACTGGACACTTTTGGATTGTGTGAGGCCCAATGAATATCTGAGCGCTATGTGACAGGCTCGATGGTACAGCTGTGACAAAAGTGACTAGAGGATAAGGGAGATTTTGAATCTCTGCACACACTTTTGGACACTGGACACTTTTGGATTGTGTGAGGCCCACTGATATCTGAGCGCTATGTGACAGGCTCGATGGCACAGCTGTGACCAAAGTGACTAGAGGATAAGCGAGATTTTGAATCTCTGCACACACTTTTGGACACTGGACACTTTTGGATTGTGTGAGGCCCACTGATATCTGAGCGCTCTGTGACAGGCTCGATGGCACAGCTGTGACCAAAGTGACTAGAGGATAAGGGAGATTTTGAATCTCTGCACACACTTTTGGACACTGGACACTTTTGGATTGTGTGAGGCCCACTGATATCTGAGCGCTATGTGACAGGCTCGATGGCACAGCTGTGACCAAAGTGACTAGAGGATAAGGGAGATTTTGAATCTCTGCACACACTTTTGGACACTGGACACTTTTGGATTGTGTGAGGCCCACTGATATCTGAGCGCTATGTGACAGGCTCGATGGCACTGCTGTGACCAAAGTGACTAGAGGATAAGGGAGATTTTGAATCTCTGCACACACTTTTGGACACTGGACACTTTTGGATTGTGTGAGGCCCACTGATATCTGAGCGCTATGTGACAGGCTCGATGGCACAGCTGTGACCAAAGTGACTAGAGGATAAGGGAGATTTTGAATCTCTGCACACACTTTTGGACACTGGACACTTTTGGATTGTGTGAGGCCCAATGAATATCTGAGCGCTATGTGACAGGCTCGATGGTACAGCTGTGACCAAAGTGACTAGAGGATAAGGGAGATTTTGAATCTCTGCACACACTTTTGGACACTGGATGGACACTTTTGGATTGTGTGAGGCCCACTGATATCTGAGCGCTATGTGACAGGCTCGATGGCACAGCTGTGACCAAAGTGACTAGAGGATAAGGGAGATTTTGAATCTCTGCACACACTTTTGGACACTGGACACTTTTGGATTGTGTGAGGCCCACTGATATCTGAGCGCTATGTGACAGGCTCGATGGCACAGCTGTGACCAAAGTGACTAGAGGATAAGGGAGATTTTGAATCTCTGCACACACTTTTGGACACTGGACACTTTTGGATTGTGTGAGGCCCACTGATATCTGAGCACTATGTGACAGGCTCGATGGCACAGCTGTGACCAAAGTGACTAGAGGATAAGGGAGATTTTGAATCTCTGCACACACTTTTGGACACTGGACACTTTTGGATTGTGTGAGGCCCAATGAATATCTGAGCGCTATGTGACAGGCTCGATGGCACAGCTGTGACAAAAGTGACTAGAGGATAAGGGAGATTGGATTGCTTTTAAAAAAGCAGTTTGCGGAGCAGTGGGTAAACAGCAATGCAGGAATGTCAGGAAGCCTTAGAAGGCAGCCCAACAACCAACACCACTGATACACCACTATATAGCCTCCCCTTGCACTGCACACACAGTGACTGTTGTGTTGTGCAGGCCAAATTGCTAGCAGCAGAAGCAGTTTTTTTGTCTTCTCAGCAGGACAAAAAAAAAATTGGGATTGCTTTTAAAAAAGCAGTTTGCGGAGCAGTTGGTAAACAGCAATGCAGGAATGTCAGGAAGCCTTAGAAGGCAGCCCAACAACCAACACCACTGATACACCACTATATAGCCTCCCCTTGCACTGCACACACAGTGACTGGTGTGTTGTGCAGGCCAAATCGCTAGCAGCAGAAGCAGTTTTTTTGTCTTCTTCCCTGCCTAACGCTCTCCCTACAGAATCAGCAGCAACCTCTCCCTATACTAAGATCGGCATAAGTAAGATGGCGGTCGGCGTGCACGCCCTTTTATACCCCCTGTGACGCCCACCAAAGCAAGCCAATCACTTGCATGCCCTTCTGAAAGATGGTGGTGACCCGTGCCTATGTCATCACGTTGCCCACAGTGTCCGTGGATCCTGATTGGCTGAAAAAGAGCGCAAAACAAACTTTTGAAACGCGACTTTGGCGCGTAAGTCGCCAACCTCGTGGCCGACCTCATCCTAGGGTCGGGTTTCGTTTCATGAAATCCGACTTTGCCAAAAGTCGGCGACTTTTGAATTTTTTCGACCCGTTTCGCTCAACTCTAATACAGACCCCTGGTCACGTTTGTGTTCTCTCTGATGGAGTATTCTTGGTTTGTGGACATCGTGCCTACAGGTGGGTGAGCCCGGACATAAGAGGGGTTTGCACTCTTGCCAAATTAACGCCAGCCACTTTCATAGTTCCTCATAGTAAAATAGACACAGCAGCAGTTCAAATTCACACTTTGTATAGAAGGGCTGCAGATAATAAGCCCCGGCCAAATCGTAGGCCGCATCTAGTAGAAATGGGGATAACAAATAAAATATTCAGTAGTATGCTAATATACTCCTTCATAACACAACTGTGGGATAAATTAGTGGAAGCTACCGACTACCTGGACGATCAGATTTTCGAGATTCTTGAAGTTCTTAATGAAACTAATACAATACAGAGACTATTAATCGTAGTTACTAACCAACATACGATAGTACTAGATTACCTGACAGCATAAGAAGGAGGAATGTGTCAGATAATTGGTCCCACCTGTTGTAATTATATCGACCCTGCTGGCAATCTCCATATCAGGGCCGGTATAGACAAAATAGGTGAACTTAGAGACCAATGGTTAAAGCAACACAGTGCAACCAGAGACTCCTGGTGGGGTAACACATTCTCTTTCCTAAATCCAGCAAATTGGTTTAATGGCTTAGCAGGATGGATTTTTGGCATTTTGCAGACTTGTATACAAATTTTGTTGTTTTGCTTATTGTTTTATGTAGCCGTAAAAGCGCTAATATATGTATTACTTAGGCTTCTGAATAATGTATGTGTGGAAAAAAAAAAATCTAAGGCTGAACCTTCTGTAGTGTATCATAGACCCCAGGTAGCCATTGCTGATGGGGAAGGTGAGTGTCCACTCTGAGGGTGGATGGGTGAAGCAGGTAGGAAGCCACCTTATGGGTACTAGATCCATGAGACAGTAGTTCCTTTGTGGACATCAGCTGACCCTGTGGCAAAGGTTATACCATTTACAAAAGGGGGAAATTGATATAGAAGAATTAATGGTTTGCTTTTATATCCCTTTAAATGCCTTTAAGACTTCAATTGCCTTTTGCCGTATTATTGCTAGAATTATTCTTATGTAGACTAGTAGTCTCTGTCTTCAAGGAAACTATATTTGTTATCATATTTGTTCTCAACAACATGTTCTGGCTATATTGTAAACAAGGTACGACCATGAGGTGATGGTGGGGGCCAAATGAGCTCCATAGAGTCACATATTGTTGTAAATGGTATAAAAATCCCTTGCATTTCATTACGTCAGATAAAGTGATTTAGCCACGACCAGTGTGTGTGTCACTTTGTCTCCAAGCGCTTGTGAACAGAAGGGCGAGAAACCTCACAATTCGGACTCACTGGTGATCTGGACAGCTGACGCTTGGTCAGAATAAAAGCAGCTACGACACCCCCCTCCATCCTTCCCAGCCATCTCACCTCTTCGTCACAACTGTTCCTCCACATACAATCCAGACACACACGGCCACATCATGTCCTATCCTGCTCCCACCTTCTAATGCTCTGTCTACTACTCCTCATTGCTGGCGATGTATCCCCAAATCCTGGACCTCCTCAACACATCCCCGCACTCATTTCTAACATCCTGCCACGATCCTCTACACTTTTTTGCAACCATGACAACCTCATACCTATTCATCCAGCCCCCACTCCCCCGGTCCCCCTACCTGGAGCACTATGGAACGCACGCTCTGTCTGCAACAAGTTATCGGTTATCCATGACCTCTTTATCACCAACAAACTCTCCTTCCTTGCCATCACTGAAACTTGGCTCACTCCCTCTGACACAGCCTCTTCAGCTGCGCTTTCCTATGGCGGATTCTATCTCTGTCACACCCCTCGCCCCAGCAACAAATGTGGTGGAGGAGTTGGCTTGCTCCTCTCCGATACCTGCTCCTTTACCCCAATTCCTTTGCCACCCTCCGCTACTCTTCCCTCGTTCGAGGTACACTCCATCTGCATCTATTCCCCCTCCAACCTCCAACTGGCTGTCATCTACCGCCCCCCAGAACTAACCATCTCCACCTATGTCGACCACTTCACCACCTGGCTACTCCATTTCCTTTCTGCTGACATCCCCACCATCATCATGGACGACTTCTACATCCCCATTGACACTTCTACCCCTGCTGCCTCTAAACTTCTATCACTCACGGCTTCCCTTGGCCTCACTCAATGGTCCTCTGCGGCCACTCACAAAGATGGTCACAAGCTGGACCTTATCATCACCTGTCTCTGTTCCCTCACTAATCTCAAAAACTCACCCCTTCCCCCTGTCTGACCACAACCTACTGACATTCTCTTCCCTCTCCTCTCCTACTGCGCAACCACCTCTCCATAAACTCGCTCACCCTCGCAGGAATCTCAAACACATCAATTTACAATCACTCTCTGAGTCCCTTCTACCTCTTACAGACATAGCTTCCCTTCATGACAAAGATGCTGCTGCCACTTTTTATAACACCACAATAACAGCAACACTTGATTCGGCTGCCCCCCTCACGCAGAGCAAAACTCGTACAATCAACAGGCAGCCCTGGCTAACCAGCCTGACCAAAGAACTGAGACGGTTTCCAGGGCCGCTGAGCGGAGATGGAAGAGAACCCGTTCTACTGAGCACTTCAGCGCATACAAGCAGTCCCTTGCCAGCTTTAAGTCCACGCTCTCTGCTGCTAAACAAACTTACTTTGTATCTCTCATATCCTCCCTGTCTCACAACCCTTCAACACTTTCAATTCTCTACTCCGTCCCACAGCACCTCCTCCCCCTCCTCTCATTTCTGCTGAAGACTTTGCCTCCTTCCTTAAGCAGAAGATCGACAAGATCAGACAAAACTTTGGCCCGCACCCCCCAATACCCCTCTTAGCCGCTCAGCCCTGTTCTGCAAAAGCCAGTTTCTCCACCATGACAGAAGATCAGCTCTCCACCCTTCTGTCAAGATCACACCTCACCACTTGTGCCCTCGACCCACTCCCATCTCACCTCATCCCTAACTTGGCCACAGTCTTCATCCCATCTCTAACACACCTCTTCAACCTTTCACTTACAAATGGTGTCTTTCCCTCATCCTTCAAACATGCCTCAATCACACCCATCCTCAAAAAGCCCTCCCTTGATCCATCCTCTGTGTCTAACTATCGCCAGATATCTCTTCTCCCTTACGCCTCAAAACTACTGGAACAGCATGTATATCTTGAACTGTCCTCCCACCTCTCCTCCTGTTCCCTCTTTGACCGGTTACAATCTGGCTTCCGACCACATCACTCAACTGAAACTGCCCTAACTAAAGTCACTAACGACTTACTAACCGCCAAGAGCAAGCGACACTACTCTGTCCTCCTTCTCCTGGACCTGTCCTCTGCCTTCGACACCGTTAGACCATTCCCTCCTGCTACAGACTCTCTCATCTCTTGGCATCACAGACTTGGCCCTATCCTGGATCTCATCATACCTGTGGCGTCCGTCTGCAAGTCTGGGCTGCAGTAAGACAGCACCCCGAGCAACTCCGATACCCTTTACCCCTATACAGGGATCTGGATTTACAGCAGAGCCCAGGAGGTGCTGTCTGAATATGAGCAGCGGGCCAGAGCAGGACAGTCGCCAGAGAGGGTTGAAAATGGGACCAAAAGCAAAGTTAGGAATCCGAGTCTCAACCAGGCGGGCAGCAAAGATACAAAAACGGTAGGCAATAGCAGTCAAATTCAGGCGGAAGTCAGAATCATAAACCAGGAGGACGGCAGAGGTACAGAATCATTAGGCAGCAGCAGAGTCAGAAATCCAGGCAAAGGTCAGAATCAAGTAAAGTAAATCACAAAGTAGCACGCAGGGGAACCAAGAATATATCCGGCGGCTTGCAAGCCCAGTCCCAAAGTATTTGAGGGATCAGGTCCTCTCTCACAGGCTCCTGGCCTGCTGATGTCATCAGGACCGCCCCCAGGACCAGACCCGATGATGATGCACCAACCCCTTCATGACTGACAGAGGAGCGAAGTCTGCGTCCACTAGATGTCTGCGCAGAAGCCCTTTCACTGTTGCCACCATCACTCGGGCGTGAACCACGGCGCCTCCCAGTGACCGAGGCAGGAACAGCAGGCCCCGAGTTCGACGGTGATGTGTCAGTTCGGCGCCTCCTGGTGGATGAGGCCTGGACTGCATGCCCCGAGTCCGAGGGCGGCGTGACCGCCCGTCACCTCCTAGTGGCTGAGGGCGGAACAGCAGGCCTCACGACTGATGGTGACGTGACAATACCTAACTGACCGAACATTTAGTGTCTCCCTCTCACACACCACCTCCTCACCTCACCCCCTGTCTTTTGGTGTTCCTCAAGGCTCTGTCCTAGGACCCCTACTATTCTCCATCTACACCTTTGGCTTGGGACAGCTCATAGAATCCTACGGTTGGCAGTATCACCTCTATGCCGATGACACACAGATCTACCTATCTGGACCCAACCTCGCCTCCTTACTGACTGACATCCCACAATGTCTGTCTGCTATCTCAGCCTTCTTCTCTGCTCGCTTTCTCAAACTGAACATGGACAAAACAAAATTCATCATCTTTCCCCCATCTCACTCTATCCCTCCACCAGACCTATCCATCAATGTCAATGGCTGCTTTCTTTCCCCAGTCCCGCATGCTCGGTACCTTGGGGTGATCCTCGTCTCTGCACTCTCTTTCAAACCACATATCCAAGCTCTCGCCTCCTCCTGCCACCTCAAACTCAAAAACATTTCGCGGATCCTCTCATTCCTCAACCACGAAACCACAAAAACACTAGTGCATGCTCATATCATCTCCCGCCTCGACTACTACAACCTCCTACTCTCTGGCCTCCCCTCTAGCACTCTGGCTCCGCCCCAGTCCATCCTACACTCTGCTGCCCGACTAATCCACCTGTCTTATCCCCAGCCTCCCCCCTATGCCAGGCCCCACACTGGCTTCCTATCGTCCAGAGGCTCCAATTCAAAACCCTAACCATGACATACAAAGCCATCCACAACCTGTCTCCTCCATACATCTGTGACATGGTCTCTAGGTACCTACCCGCACGCAACCTTCGATCATCTCAAGATCTCCTTCTCTACTCCCCCCTTATCTCTTCTTCCCACAACCGCATACAAGACTTCTCCCGTGCTTCCCCCATACACTGCAACTCTCTGCAGCAACACATCAGACTCTCACCATCAATGGAAACCTTCAAGAAGAACCTGAAGACCCACCTTTTCCGACAAGCCTACAGCTTGCAATGATCCTCGGTCTACTGTACCACCGCACGACCTGCTCTACCCTCTCCTACTGTATCCTCACCCATCCCTGTAGACTGTGAGACCTCGCGGGCAGGGTCCCCTCTTCTTATGTACTTGTGTGTACCTTGTCTTACACATGTTTATTATACTTGTCTATATTTCCCCTTTTCACATGTAAAGCGCCATGGAATAAATGGCGCTATATAAATGCATAATAGTAGTAATAATACCAGGTATTCTTTAGCCTTAGCACTGCATTTCTCCACAACAGATTCTTCAGCCTCAAAACTGCAATTCAGCAATGCAGGTTCTACAGCCTCAACAATGCAATTCTTCGCTACCAGGTGTTGTTTAGCCTCAACACTGCAATTCACCAATGCAGGTTCTTCAGCCGCAGCACTGCATTTCTCCATTGCCAGGTGTTCTTCAACCTCAACACTGAAATTCTTCACTGCCAGGTGTTCTTTTGCCTCAACACTGCAATTGACTAATGCAGGTTGTTCAGCCTCAACACTGCAATTCTCCCCTGCCAGGTGTTCTTCAGCCTCAACACTGCAATTCTCCACTGCCAGGTGTTCTTCTGCCTCAACACTGCAATTCTCCACTGTCAGGTGTTCTTCAGCCTCAACACTGCAATTCTCCACTGCCAGGTGTTCTTCAGCCTCAACACTGCAATTCTCCACTACCAGTTGTTCTTTAGCCTTTAGTTCTTGAGGCTGTGATAAAGATCTTATTGATCGAAACGCATCGCTTGTTCCCTGAGCTGCCCCACATCAGCATGCCATTTGTCTAATGCTTTTAATGGAAGAATAAAAATCTAAGATTTATGGGAGCTGAAGCGCTTTTGTCCTTTCTTCATTGTTGTTTAGCCTCAACAATGCAATTGACCAATGCAGATTCTTCAGCTTCAACACTGCAATTCTCCACTGTCAGGTGTTCTTCAGCCTCAACACTGCAATTCTCCACTATCAGGTGTTCTTTAGCCTCAACGCTGCAACTCACCAATGCAGGTTCTTCAGCCTTAGCACTGCAATTTTCCCCTGCCAGGTGTTCTTCAGCCTCAACACTGCAATTCTCCACTGCCAAGTGTTCTTCAGCCTCAACCCTGAAATTTTTCACTGCCAGATGTTCTTTGGCCTCAACAGTGCCAATCTCCATGACAGATTCTTCAGCCTCAATACTGCTATTCATCAATGCAGGTTCTTCAGCATCAACAATGAAATTCTCAACTACCAGGTGTTCTTTAGCCTCAACACTGCAATTCACCAATGCAGGTTATTCAGCCTCAACAATGAAATTCTCCACTGACAGGTGTTATTCAGCCTCATCACTGCAATTCTCCACTGCCAGGTATTTTTTTTGTCTCAACACTGCAATTCCCCACTCCAGGTTCTTCAGGCTCAACACTGCAATTCAAAAATGCAGGTTTTTGAGGCTTAACACTGCAATTTGCTGCATAGTCAAACAGTATGGGAGTACCAACTTCCTAATAATGGGAAATTTGGTTTTATGTGGACATCCAAGACGTCATTTTTTGGGTTGTTGAGGGTGTGTCCAAATTTGGAGCGGGCCTTGCATTCACTCCATGGGCAAATTGTATGGGAGTACAAAATTCATAATAATGGGAACTTTGGTTTCATGTAGCCATCCAGGGCATCTGTTCCAAGTGTTATTGTGATGTGTGTAATTTGGTGCAGGGCAAGCCTTGCATTCAATGCATAAATAAACAGTATGGGAGTACCAAATGAATAATGTTAATTTGGTTTTCCTGTGGCCATCTAGTACATGGGTTAAAAGGCTTATTGGGGTGTGTGTTACTGTGGTGCAGAGCAGGCCTTGCATTCAATGCATGGGCAAACACTATAGAAGACCTACTTTTTATATTGGGAACATTTTTGTCATGAGGCCCTCCTGTACATCTCGTCAAAGGGGTATTGGAGTGCATCCTAATTTTTGGCAGCCCAGTCACTCACTGCATAGGCAATAACAGTATAGGAGACCCACTGTTTAATAATGGAAACAACAAAGTATAGCCAGCAGATGGCCCTTTAACCCCTTCAAGACCTTGCCTTTTTGGTTTTGCGTTTCTGTTTTTCGCTCCCCTTCTGCCTAGGCAAACACTATGGCAGACCCACTTTCTTAATATGGGAACATTTTTGTGATGAAGCCATCCTGTACGTCTTGTCAAAGGGGTATTGGGGTGTGTCCTAATTTTCTAAACTCAGCCACTCACTGCATAGGCAATAGCAATCTAGGAGACCCATTGTTTAATAATGGGAACAACAAAGCATAGCCAGCTGATGGCCCTTTACGAAGATTAATGCCGCCTGGTGCCTCTATAAAAATAGGCTTTGTGACTTTCAGAGTCCTTCCTTCATAAATTAAACAGGATGTGTCTGCTTATGTGTCACACACCACATGGCCAGCTAAGGTTGTTAAATGTTAAAATGACATCTCCCAGTGAATGCATTTGTATTGGTTGAAAGCAATGCTAAAGTTGAAAAACGCATCAAAAACACTATGTATGAACATAGCTTAAGTGGTGGTGGTTCTTTTTTTGGGGGGGTTATTTATTTTGCTTAACATATAAAGTATTACCATGGAATTGATGTCCCTTAACATATTTCCCAGGAAAATCCATTTTGGTTTCGTTTTTGTATGTTTTAGTGTGCGCCTGTAAAAGTGGCTTCGCACTCTGACAACGTTGTTCATAGCAGTGACCTAGGAGTCAGAAATGCTTCCAGGGGACTTCCCCATGATGTTCCCATGTCTTTTGTGCACTGTCCCCATAGATCCCCAATGTTTTGATACCCTAGAAATACTTCCGGGGGGGTCGAAGCAAAAAAGCTCAAGTTTCCCATAGACTAACATTGAGCTCTTTGCTTGGGTAGAGTACCCGAGTGTTCCAATTTGCTCGACCCGAGCAATGAGCACCCAAGCATTTTAATGCTTGCTCATCACTAGCTAGTTAGAAAATATTTTTTTTTGTGTGAGGCCTGTATAACATAGACTACATGCACCAAACAATTTAAAACTGAGATCTCTCCTAGTGCATCACATTAATAACAGAATAATCTTTTTTTCGGTGTGAATGACACCTGTATAACATAAACTTGATGCTCCAAACAATTTCAAAGTAAGATCTACCCCAGTGTATGGCATGCTAGGCGTCAGGGTTCTTCCTCTGCACAAGAGGAATCCCGAGCCTTGCCTTCTGCAGTCTCCCATTCAGATCCGACTGCAGAGGAGGCTGCTCAACAAAGACGTAGATCCTGAAGTCTTGCTCAGGCTAGTGCTGTCGGTGTGGTTACTGCTGCCACCCTTGGTTCAGCTGTAGTAACCCGCACTAGCCAGCAGCAAGCAGCTCTTGGGACTAAGTCCTTCTTTCGGCCTACTGAGTATGCCCGTGGGATGACCTCTCATTGGAGGCCAGAGGTTACATGCTCAGTTCCTGTTGCTGCTCCGATTGGACCACTTGGGAAGGTCCCGGAAGGCTGCAGCTATAAAACCCAACTCATGTGTGCATGGATGTATGTATGCTTCTGGTGACTGACTCATTTTGATACCCTACCCTCTGATTGTGCATGTGGTAGGGTGTTTGAGCTATCTAGCACCAGACTGTGGCATCCAGCACTAGGCACGAGAGTTCAGCGCCTATTAGCAGCGACCGCCAGTGCGGCGCCGTGTGCAACTAGTACGCTTTCCAGGCCCTAGTTAGGGTGGTTGGTGGCATCCACCAGAGCGGCGCTGTATGCACTTAGTGTGGTAAGCATCTATCAGCTGCACCCTGTGACTGCTAACAGGGCACTGTGTTCATTAAGCGTCTATCAGCTGCACCTTGTGACGGCTCACAGGGCACAGCATTCATCTTGCAACTCTGTGAAGCAACAAAGTTTGCTTCCATTCACACTGGGTGAGGCTAACCCTCGTGTGAGCAAGTGTTCATCCACCTTCGTGTTCTGCCATTGCTCAGCAGCAGGTTCTATCTCTGCACTGTGAACTCTGGGCTACAAACGCACCTAATATCTCCCTTTTTATTATTTAGTGCGCTCCACCAGCCCTAAAACATCATACTTGTGCCATGGTCTAGCTAGTAATGGCAGACGAACAGTGACTGCAGCGGTACATCCAGCAGCTGGAGGTCAGGTTGTGGGCTCTCGAGCGCACAACCTCAGCTGTGGATGTTATCACTGTAGCTGTTCAGGCTGCTAGCGTGGTTGCAGCAAGTTTGTCCACTGCCACCCCTGTTACGACCTTATCCCGATTCCCGCTGTCAGGTAAATATTCTGGCGTTTGCAAGTCATGTAGAGGATTCGTGAGCCAGCGTGCGATACACCTTGAGCTCCTGGCTGCACGTTTCCCCTCAGAGCGGGCTAAGGTGGGATTTATTAGATCTCTCTTGTTGGACAGGGTGTTGGAGTGGGCTATGTCGCTGTGGGAGTGTGACGATCATATGGTGCAGAGTGCTCTGCGGTTGCTGAGCACTCTGAAACAGGTCTTTTTGGGATCTCAAGTTACCCATGATATGGTGCTCCAACTGCTGGCACTGACACAGGGTTCATCCATGGTCAGTCATTTTTCCGTCCAGTTCCAGGACTTTAGCATCTGAGCTGGAGTGGCCGGATAAAGCCCTCATCCCTGTATTCTGGAGGGGGCAGGCTGACCATGTGAAGGACGCTTTGGCCACTAGGGAGATTTCCGCCACACTGGAGGAGCTAATAGCGGTGTCCACTCGCATCGACCTTCGCTTTAACAAGCGAAGGTTGAAACGAGCCCAGTGTAGGCAGAGGTTTCGGCTGGCTCCCACATTCTCCAGACCTCTGGAATCTCCATTTCAGGTGTCCGAGCCACAGGAGTCCACGGAGGTTTCTCGAGCGAGATCGAAGTCCCAGGTATCTCAAGTACACATGGTCTGTCCTGTCTGCCAGCAGTCGGGACATTATGCCAGGAAATGTCCCCAGTGGTCAGGAAAACTTCAGCATCTAGTGGTCGTAGGAGGAGGTACACTAGACAAGGCGACGTTTTACCCCAAATTGTCCTTGAAGGGGGCAATTACTGTAGGTCCATCCACTCACACGGTTAACTTTGCGTGGATTCCGAGGAGGAGGGCAACTTCATGTCTTCTGCCTTTGCCCAATGGCATGCAATACCCCTGGTGATGCTCGCCAAACCAGTAACCGTACGTGTGGTGTATGGGTCGACACTGCCATCACAGATTGCACATCAGACCATCCCATTTACTCTTTCTATGTCACCATCCCATCAGGAGATAATTTCCCTTGTATTCATTCCTGAGGGAATTGATGAGGTCTTGTTGGGGATACCTTGGCTACAGTACCACTCCCCTCATATAGAGTGGTCCACAGGGAGAATTTTGGGATGGAGTGAATCTTGTGAGGGTAGGTGTCTGAGGGAGTGTGTTCAGGTTGCCACTACAGAGGCACCTGCAGATCTTTCCTCTCTCCCCAAGCACTATTGGCCCTATGCGGATGTGTTCTCTAAGAGGGCTGCGGAGACCATTCCACCTCATTGCCCCTATGACTGTCCTATTGACCTCTTGCCTGGTGCAGAGCCTCCTCGGGGTCGAGTCTATCCCTTGTCTCTCCCGGAGACAGAGGCAATGACCCAATACATCCAGGAGAATCTGGCATGAGGATTCATCAGGAAGTCAGTGTCACCTGCATGGGCAGGATTCTTCTTCGTGGAGAAGAATGCAGAACTACGTCCATGCATAGATTTCTGCCCCTGATATCTGAGCTCTTTGCTAGGCTGCGGGGAGCGCGGATATTTACTAATCTTGATCTTCGGGGTGCCTACAATCTGATTCGCATCCGTGAGGGGGACGAATAGAAGACGGTATATAACACCAGGCACGGGCACTATGAATACCTGGTGATGCCCTTCGGGCTCTGTAATACCCCAGCCATTTTCCAAGACTTTGTGAACGATATCTTCCGGTATATGCTCTCCACCTCAGTTGTAGTCTATCTGGAGGATATTCTCATCTACTCTTCAGATATAGACTCCCACTGGAGAAATGTTTGCAAAGTCTTCAACCTCCTACGGGCAAACTCCCTCTATGCCAAGTTGGAGAAGTGTGTGTTTGAGCAGGAGTCCTTGCCTTTCCTGGGCTATATCATCTCTGCCCAGGGATTGGCTATGGATCCTGCCAAGCTACATCCTGTGGTGTACTGGCAGGAATCCCATTCTCTCAAAGAGGTGCAGCGCTCTATGGGGTTCATTAACTACTATCGCCAGTTCATTCTCCACTTCTCAACTTTGGTAGTTCCCTTGGTAGCCCTCACCAAGAAGGGAGCAAATCCCAAATTGTGGTCGGAGGAGGTCTCCAAGGCCTTCCTCTCTATAAAGTCCCACTTTGCTAGCGCTCCTATTCTTTGTTGCCCAGATGTAGATAAACCTCTTATAATGGATGTGGATACCTCACCCGTCAGTGCTGGAGGAGTCCTATTCCAAAGGGATGCTCAAGGTCGGAAGCATCTTTGCTTCTTTTTCTCTAAGACCTTCACAGAGAGGAATTATTCCATCGGGGACAGGGAGTTGCTAACAATGAAGTTGGCCTTCGCGGAGCGGAGACACCTCCCAGAGGGGGCTCATTTTCCCTTCCAAGTTTATACTGACCACAAGAATTTGGTGAACCTACAGACCGCCCAGCAGCTAAATTCTCGCCATGCTAGATGGTCCCTGTGATGGTGTAATAGGCTATGTGGATATAATTTTATGTATATTTCTATTTCACTTATTTTCATAGTGTTTTCTAGTATGTCTATAGCCTGACTGTATCTGTCTCTTGATGACCCACTGTAGTTCTTAATCCCCAAGGCTCCTTTGTTCAGGACTTTGCCTGTGCGTACATAGATGACATTGCCATTTTTAGCGCAACCTGGGAGGAACATCTTAAACACTTGGGCATAGTGTTAGACTGCATCCTTACTGCAGGACTGACCATTCGCCCTGATAAGTGCCAAATAGGGATGGCTGAGGTGCAGTACCTCGGGCATAGAGTAGGGGGTGGGACCCTAAGGCCTGAGCCTGCCAAGGTGGAAGCCATTAGTAACTGGTGTAGACCCCAGACTAAAAAGCAGGTACTTGCATTTTTAGGAACTGCTGGTTGCTATCGCAAATTTGTTTCTAACTTCAGCACCTTGGCCAAGCCCCTAACCGACCTGACCCGCAAGAACATGCCTAGGAATGTGACGTGGAAGTCTGCATGCGAGGATGCCTTTTCAGCATTAAAGACCACCCTCGTCACTGCTCCTGTCTTGGCTGCCCCGGATTATAAGCGCAGGTTCCTCGTGCAGACAGATGCATCCACCTTTGGGATTGGGGCAGTACTTAACCAAGTGAACGCCGCCGGAGAAGAACATCCCGTTGCTTTTGCCAGTCGGAAACTACTGGATCGGGAAGTTGCCTATGCCACTATTGAAAAGGAGTGCCTTGCCATTGTATGGGCACTAAAAAAATTGAAGCCATACTTGTTTGGCAGAGACTTTACAATTGTTACAGACCACAATCCCCTCACATGGCTGAACCGCGTATCAGGGGACAATGGAAGATTGCTGCGGTGGAGCTTGTCCTTACAACCCTACAGCTTCTCCATCCAACACAAGCGGGGAAGCCAACACCAGAACGCTGATGGTCTGTAGAACCATAGGCTCCCCAGGCCAACTTACCCCTGCCACTGTACAAGGAACTATAAATAGTTGAGCAATGTGGACTAAAGTGAGCAGGCCAGAGGTCTGTGTAGACCTCATAGCGTGCTCACTTATTATGGGGGAGAGAGGTTGTGATGTTGTGATAGGCTATGTGGATATAATTTTGTGTATATTTCTATTTCACTTATTTTCATAGTGTTTTTCTTGTATGTCTATAGCCTGACTGTATCTGTCTCTTGATGACCCCCTGTAGTTCTTTAATCCCCAAGGCTCCTTTGTTCTCCTCTGGGAGGCCTGGAAACCACCCCAACCTGTTTGACTACCCCTGGACACAAGGAAGGGGGAGGGGAGAACAGGAGCTGGTCAAGTCAGTTCCTGTGTGGAGAGGATCGTGTAAAGACTGCATGCACTTCAGAGAGAAGGACCCATTTTATCCTCTGGTGCTAGAGTTTTGGAATCTCGTCTCCCTGGACATTTTATCCTGCTACTGGACTACATTCTTGTTCTGGACTATTGTATCCTCAGTGTGGTGGATGGTTTATGGATCGTCTAATTTTGCCTGTAATAAAGGTCTTGGGATTGTTCACCCTTCCCTCACTCTGTTAATTGTGTGGTATTGGAGAAGGACCCCGTGACAACTGGTGGCAGCGGTGGGATCAACAGAGCCTAATCCAATGGAGAACCACCCACAGAGTGGGTACAGAAATTGGACTGTATCCAGTTTACAGGAGAGAGCCAGAGACCTGGGCCTGAACTACCAGGGACTTACTAAAGAGGCCTTAATCGATCTACTGGTGGGCGCTAGCCCGGCCACCTCCTCCCAGATGTCTGAAGGACGAGCACTGGAGACAGGGATCCCCATCCAGAAAAGCCAGTGGTTGGTGTAGTACGAAGAAGAGATGATGGTTCTGGGCCCCGGCGTCTCTCAGGAGTACAAGTAGGAGGCTGCCCACTGGGCACAGCAGAGACAGGAAGAAATGGAGCTTGAAAGAGGGAGTAACGCAATGTGGAGTGTAACCCCAACAATCCGGGAGCCTGTATGGATCACCCGGACAGAATTTAAGCCATTTGATGAGGCTTCTGGAGATGTGGAGGGGTTCTTCAAGGACTTTGAGCAGCAGTGTGCTGTGATGGAGGTGCCCCACTCTAGCTGGATGCGTTTGTTAGTGGGGCTCCTGAACGGAAGCATGGCGGAGGCTTACCGAACCATTGACGCACCTCGGAATCGGGATTATAACATTGCAAAGCGGACTATCCTGGATTACCATGCTATCACCCCAGACTCATATACGGCCAAGTTCCGAGATCTCCCATACACCACTGGGGGATCGTTTAGGATGTATGCACATAAGATGTCCCAGGCATGTCGGAGATGGCTGGAAGCAGAAAACGCCTTTACTGTGGAAGATGTTATACAGGCGTTCCTTATAGAACAATTTCTTGCCAAGTGCCCCGCAGAGGTACGGGAATGGGTCCGGGAGCGCACGCCGTGTACCGTGGATAGAGCTGCAGCCCTGGCCAATGAAGCCCTTGCTATCCGGCCGCAAAGGAGGAGGCTTCTGGACAATGAACCACGGCCTGCTCCCGCGCCCCATCCCCCTCCAATTATATCTGCCCTTCCACCTAGTTGCAAGCTGATGACAATCACGCCTCACAATCCTAGGCCCCAACAGTTCCGACCATGACCTGGGGGTATCACAGAGAGGAGGTGTTATGGGTGTGGGCAACCTGGACATTTGCAGTCTGGCTGTCCCTCCGGGATTCGGAGGGAGCCCCACGCAGCTCCACCTCGTCCAGTGCATCTTGTGCACTCCACCCCGCCTGAGGAAGAGCTACCACCACCCCCACCAGAGTGGACCACCGACCACGGCACCATAGATACTCCTCCTGGAGTGTACGGACTCTGGCCTCTGTCCTTTAGCTACTCAGAGCAACGGCAACGCCACCTGCAGGATGTCTTAATTGATGGATACAAAGTGTCAGGATTTAGAGACACGGGGGCATTCTTAACTATCGCTGACCCCCGTGTGGTTCGACCCGAGGCAATTTACCAGGGTACGGGAATTCCCATTGTCCTGGCGGGGGGTGCCTGCAAATATATACAGCGAGCTTCTGTGCGTTTGAATTATAGTTGTGGAGAAAAACTGTGTTGGATTGGATTTATGGGAGGACTTCCTGCAGAAATCCTCCTTGGTAACGACATTGGGGAGTTACAGTGCCAATTTGTGGGAGCAGTCACCCGACTACAGGCCCTTCAAGCACTACATCATCCGGACCTCACCGGGGAACAACCACCACGAACCGCATCAGAGTCGGTAAGCAATACCTTTGCTGCTACTACATTGGGAGAGTCTTTGGACAGAGAGGAGTTTAGGAGAGAAATAGAGGGTGACACTACCTTAGCAGCCCTTAGGCGAAAGGCAGAAACTGGGCACATGGGAGATAATGGGGATGGCTTCACTCGAGAAAGCGGACTGTATTATCGTGTAACAAAGGGCAGTGACCAGGGCAACCCTGACGCAACGACCAGGCAACTCATTGTCCCTCAGAAGTACAGGGCACAGCTACTCTAACTGGCCCATGACATCCCCTTGGCTGGGCATCAAGGGAGAAAAAGGACTGAAAAGAGACTCACCCAAAGTTTTTACTGGCCTGGCGTCTCGCAGTCGGTAGCACATTATTGCCGCACCTGCGATGTGTGCCAGCGAATGTGGCATCCAGGATCTCGACATAAGGTATCCCTTCAATCCCTGCCCATAATTGAGGAACCATTTCAACGTGTAGCTGTCGACATCATAGGTCCTCTGGCCCACCCCAGCTGGTCGGGGAAAAAATATATCCTGACCGTGGTGGACTATGCCACTAGGTATCCTGAAGCTGTGGCCCTGTCCAGTATTACAGCAGTAAAGGTAGCCGAGGCCCTTGTTACCATCTTTACCGGGGTAGGGTTTCCTAGTGAAATATTATTGGATCAAGGCACCCAGTTCATGTCAGATCTGGTCCTGTCCCTATGGCATACTTGTGGTGTTCGAGCCATTTGCACCAACCCATGCCACCCGCAGACCAACGGACTATGTGAGCGCTTTAATGGAACCCTAAAAAAATATGCTGAGGGCTTTTGTTGACGTTGACAAAGACTGGGAAAAGTACCTGCCACATCTCTTCGCCTATCGGGAGGTTCCCCAAGAGTCCACAGGGTTCTCTCCCTTCGAAAAACTGTTTAGCCGGAAGGTCCGTGGGCCTCTCTCTCTTCTGAAAGAACATTTGGAGGGAGACATCTTAGATACCCGAATGCCCATCGTTCCCTATGTTCTAGAGCTCAGAGACCGTCTTGCCAGCTAGCTACCTTCACTAAAGAACATCAGCGAATGACCCAGTCGAGACAAAAAAACGGGTATGACCGTAATGCCAGGAACCGGGAATTTATGGAAGGACAGCAAGTGCTCATGATTACTGCTTCCCCTGCCAACAAGCGTCAAGCAGTGTGGGAAGGCCCTTATCAGGTTGTCAAGAAAATTAATGACCCTAACTATGTTATTGCCCTGGACTCTAGTGGTCGATGACAGATAACAGTCCACATTAACATGCTGAAAGACTACCATGACCGATCTCTGCCTGTTCTATCTGTGTGCCACCTAGTGATACCGCCGATGACTAGCATCTCCCCGATCTCCTCCAGGTTGCCCAAGCGGGAGGTTCACTAAAACAAGTGCCCCTGGGCTCCCATTTATTGGATATACAAAAGGATGATATTGTCGCCGTACTAAGGCCAAGGGCTGCTGCTTTCGCCTCAAAGCCGGGAAAGACTACTCTCACCAGCCACTATGTGGAGGTAGGTGGAAGGTCCTTAAAGATGATTTCAGGGAATTAGGCTGTAAGCTTAAAGCAAGGACCTCCAAGGTGGTATTTTCGGAAATACTTCCTGTACCACGTGCCACGCCAGAGAGGCAACGGGAGATTAGGGAGGTTAATAAGTGGCTCAGGAATTGGTGTAGGAAGGAGGGGTTTGGGTTCCTGCAGAACTGGGCCGACTTCTCAGTTGGCTACAGGTTCTACGCTAGGGACGGGTTGCACCTCAATGGGGAGGGTGCAGCTGTGCTGGGGGAGAAAATGGCTAGAAGGTTGGAGGAGTGTTTAAACTAGGGATGGGGGGGGGGTATTCCTTTTATAGGAGGGGAAAACAGTGCAGATAGAGACCTGGGCACAAATAATGAAATTGGGGGTGGGGGTGGCATGGGGGGTGGGGTTAGAACAGTTAATAATTTAAGAAAGAATAGAGGTACAGAGAGCTACATAAAGTGCATGTATACTAATGCCAGAAGCCTCGCCAACAAGATGGAGGAATTGGAGTTAATGTTGTTGGAACATAATTATGACATTGTGGGGATATCTGAGACATGGCTGGATGAGAGCCACGACTGGGCGGTTAATATACAGGGCTATAGTCTATTCAGAAATGACCGAACAAATAAGCGAGGGGGAGGTGTGTGTTTATATGTAAAATCATCCTTAAAACCCATCCTTTGTGATAATATATATGAATCTAATGAAAATGTAGAGTCCCTGTGAGTAGAGATAAGGGGAGGGGGGAAAAATAATAAATTACTGATAGGGGTTTGTTATAAGTCTCCAAAAATAATGGAAGCAACAGAGAATATCCTCATAAAGCAAATAGATGAAACTGCGACTCAAGGAGAAGTCATTATTATGGGGGACTTCAACTACCCTGAAATACATTGGGGAACCGAAACCTGCAGTTCCAGCAAAGGTAATAGCTTTTTGACTACTATGAGAGACAATTACCTTTCACAACTGGTTCAGGAGCCAACAAGAGGGGGGGCACTGCAAGACCTAATATTAACCAACTGGCCAGACCGCATATCAAATGTAAGGGTTGGGGGTCACTTGGGTAATAGTTATCACTAGAGTTGAGCGACTTTTGTTTTTTTATGGTCGAGTTTCGTTTCGTGAAACCCGACTTTTCCAAAAGTCGGGTCGAGCAAGATCGGCCGATTATAGGGAAAAGTCGGGGTCGTCCCGAAACACGAAACCCAATGTAAGTCAATGGGGAATAAAAGTCGGCAGTGAGAGGACAGGAAACACACCTACAGTGCCCATTTGAATGCCAAAAGCATCAATTCTTCTTACTTAATCTTGTCAACCTTAATTAACTTCATAATACAAGTTACGCACTGAAAAATGGGGGTTATTTGGCTAAAGTTGTGGGGGGATAGGGCTGGCTCCAGGTTTTCATGTGCCCTGGGCGAAAGAGCGCCCCTTTAACACATAATACCACAACTCATCATGCTCCGATACGGCAGAGAAATAGCGGTATAGTACAATGAAAAATACTTCACTTTTTACATCTCATGACGAGGCCCATCTATTTCTCCATACAGAATCATTGGTCCCATATAATGTTTGAAACAGTATATGATGAGCTCCACATAATGCTACAGTATATGTTGGTCCCCATGGATGAAGCTCCACTGTCTTATGGGCCCAAATAATGCTCCAAACATAATGGGCCCCATTTCTAATGCTCTAGTGTTTAATGGGCCCTGTAAATGCTGCTCCAGTGTCTGATGTCCACCTTTGGAATGTTCCAGTGTATGGTGGGCCCCATCTATCATTCTCCAGAGTATAGTGCTCCCCAAAAATTGCTGTCCCAACATTGAAAACAATCAAATAAGTCTTCTCGCTAGGGAATCCCTGTACTAGTCTGGACTAGAGTTGAGCGACTTTTGGTTTTTTAGGGTCGCGTTTCGTTTCATGAAACCCGACTTTTCCAAAAGTCGGGTCGAGCAAGATCGTCCGATTATAAGGAAAAGTCGGGGTCGTCCCGAAACACGAAACCCAATGTAAGTCAATGGGGAATAAAAGTCGGCAGTGAGAGGAGGACAGGAAACACAACAACAGTGCCCATTTGAATGCCAAAAGCATCAATTCTTCTTACTTAAGCTTGTCAACCTTAATAAACTTCATAATACAAGTTACGCACTGAAAAATGGGGGTTATTTGGCTACAGACTGTGGGGGGGGAGGGCTGGCTCCAGGTTTTCATGTGCCCTGGGCGAAAGAGCGCCCCTTTAACACATACCACAACTCATCATGCTCCGATACGGCAGAGAAATAGCGGTATAGTACAATGAAAAATACTTCACTTTTTACATCTCATGACAAGGCCCATCTATTTCTCCATACAGAATCATTGGTCCCATATAATGTTTGAAACAGTATATGATGAGCTCCACATAATGCTACAGTATATGTTGGTCCCCATGGATGAAGCTCTACTGTCTTATGGGCCCAAATAATGCTCCAAACATAATGGGCCCCATTTCTAATGCTCTAGTGTATAATGGGCCCTGTAAATGCTGCTCCAGTGTCTGATGTCCACCTTTGGAATGTTCCAGTGTATGGTGGGCCCCATCTATCATTCTCAGACGGTGTTAGGCCCAGTATGGATTGCACGTGATTGCACAAAGGTTAGAAAGGGTACCGTATCCCCGGATAACATGTATGGATAGCGTACACATTCAAAATATATGTCTATACATCAGGAGGCAGGCTCAGACGGTGTCAGGCACAGTATGGATTTGACGGCCCAGATTACACAGCGGAGGAGCAGGGAGAGGTAAAGATTGCAAATGCTGGGGCCCTGCCCAAGCAAGGGGGGCCCACTCGTGGGCGTCGGTACTGGCACTGGGCCCCTCATAGTACAGCGGTGTGTCTGACGGCGGGTGTGCACCACCACCGTCAGAGACACTTGATTGCACTATGAGGGACCCTGTGCCAGTGCCCGCGCCCAAGAGTCGGCCTACCCACCTGTCCAGGGCAACGGCACTCGCACGGTGTCGTGCGCTAGGTGGTGACCCCGGCCATGGGGGGGGAGGCAGCACAGTTAGGGAGTTTTAGAAAGTGGCATATGTTGATGTTGGACATTCAGCTGATGCAAAAGGCGAAATAGGTGAAGTACCAGGAAGAGGTGGACCAAAGCAAGCCATTTTTCTGTCACCCTATGTGTCATCAGGGGAAGGTGGGACAAAATGCTTGGAAACCCATGCATGGTTCATTTTAATGAAGGTTAGATCATCCACATTTTGGGTTGACAGACGGGTCCTTTTTTCTGTCAGGATTGATCCAGCTGCACTGAAGACTCTTTCCGATAGCACACTTGCAGCTGGGCAAGCGAGCTCCTTTAAGGCATATTGGGCCAATTCAGGCCAGGTGTCCAGTTTAGCGGCCCAATAGTCAAAGGGGAATGACCTGTGTGGGAGAACATCGATATGGGAGGAAAAGTAGTTTGTAACCATAGTTGACAACTGCTGTCTCCTGTCACTTTCCATCGATGCAGTATTACCAGTTGTGTGAGCGGTATTTGAAAAATCAGTCCACAACATTGTCATTAAACCCCTGTCTCCAACGCCACTTCTGCTGTGTGCACCACGAACACCTCTGCCAAGCTGCCCCCGGCCCGTACGGCTCGTGTGAGAACCATCACCGCTGCTGTGTGCTGGGAATGCCTCAAGCAACCGATTTACCAGATTTGCTTGCTTATTTGCCAATATTAGGTCAAGGTTCTCCTGTGGCATGATGTTTTGTAATTTGCCTTTATAGCGTGGATCCAGGATGCTGGCCAACCAGTAGTCGTCATCATTCATCATTTTGGCAATGCGGGGGTCCCTTTTTAGGATCTGCAAGGCATAATCTGACATGTGGGCCAATGTTCCCGGTGTCAATGATGCACTGCAAGTGCTGGGTGGAGGAGCACTTTCTGGCAAATCCACATCCCTCCAGTCACGCACAAACCCTGTACCAGACCTTGCCACGCCAACATTTTCACTTGCCCCACGAGATGCATCCTCCTCCCCTAAGTAATCATCCCCATCATCATCCTCCTCCTCCTCTTCTTCCTCCACCTCGTCCAGGAGAGGTCCCTGAGCAGACAATGGCTGAATGTCATCAAGGATTCCCTCCTCCTCTTCCTCCTCATCAACATTGGCTGCAGACGCCTGCTCCTTAAGGTGCGTCAAAGTTTGCATGAGCAGACGCATAAGTGGGATGCTCATCCTTAGGATGGCGTCATCTGCGCTTACCAGCCGTGTGCATTCCTCAAAACACTGAAGGACTTTACAAAGGTCTTTCAGCTTCGACCACTGCACGCCTGTCAACTCCATGTCTGCTCTCAAAGTGCCTGGCCGTGTATCCTCCCACAAATGCATTATGGCCTGCCTCTGCTTGCACAGCCGCTCCACCATGTGCAGGGTGGAGTTCCACCTTGTTGCAATGTCGATAATGAGGCGGTGGTTGGGAAGGTGGAGCAATCGCTGCAGCTTCTGCATACGAACGGAGTGTACAGGCGACCGGCGGATGTGCGCGCACAGTCTTCGCACCTTCAGGAGCAGGGCTGTTAACTCCGGATAATTTTTGAGGAAGCACTGCACCACCAGGTTCAAGGTGTGGCCAAGCAAGGTATGTGGCTGAGTTTTGAAAGGGCTATGGCTGCCACAAAATTACGGCCGTTATCACTAACTACCTTGCCTGCCTCAAGATGTACACTGCCCAGCCATGACTCAGTTTGTCGCTGAAAGTACTCGGCCAGCACCTCGGCGGTGTGTCTGTCACCCAAACACATCATCTGCAACACAGCCTGCTGACGCTTTCCACTAGCTGCTCGATAGGGGGACACATCGTGTGCAACAGTGGCAGCTGCAGATAGAGTGCTCGTACGACTGCGCTCTGTGGACGAGCTTTCGCTTCAGGAGGAGGAGGAGGAGGAGGAGGGTCGAACGCCTACAGCCAACTGTTTCCTATAAAGTGGGCTAGGCAGCACTGTCCCACCACTGCTGTCCCCTGTGGACCCTGCATCCACCACATTAACCCAGTGCGCAGTGATGGACACGTAACGGCCCTGGCCATGCCGACTGGACCATGCATCAGTTGTGAGGTGCACCTTTCCACTCACTGACTGCTTGAGTGCATGGACAATGCGGTCTTTCACATGATGGTGGAGGGCTGGGATGGCTTTGCGAGAGAAGAAGTGGTGACTGGGTAGGTCATAGCGTGGTACTGCATAGGCCATGAGTTCGAGCAAAGCTGTGCTTTCCACCAACCGAAAGGGCATCATCTCAAACAAGATTAGTTTGGCAATGTGGGCGTTCAAACCCAGTGTACGTGGATGAGAGACTGAGTACTTTCTTGACCTACTCATAGTGTCTGGGAGGGTGAGCTGGACTT
This sequence comes from Dendrobates tinctorius, assembly GCF_039654945.1. Taxonomy (NCBI): domain Eukaryota; kingdom Metazoa; phylum Chordata; class Amphibia; order Anura; family Dendrobatidae; genus Dendrobates; species Dendrobates tinctorius. The sequence continues at coordinate 14,092,687 of NW_027361818.1, forward strand.
GAGAGCTGCATATGGTGGAAGTAGCGGTGGACAGGGCGGACTGAGAGAGGGTTGATGATGGTGATGGAGTTGGTGTTCTTTCTGATGGCCTAGAATCAGTCTTTCATTGATATAACAGTGGGATTCCCTGACTGCTGTGGCCTTGCAACGACACCTCAACATTTGCTGCTGTGCTAACCGGTGGGCTTACAGTGGGGGAAACAATGTAGAGTTGCTGACTACCTTCGTTGTGATCAGTTGCACATGTGGCACTTGAGGTTTGGTGTTGTGTCCACGCTTGCAAGTGCATGCTGGTTAAATGTCTAAGCATGCAACTGGTATTCAAATTTTTCAGATTTTTCCCTCGGCTAAAGGTCTTTGCGCACTTCTTACAGATAACCTTGGCCTGATCATGAGGATTTTGTTCAAAAAAGTGCCACATTGCACTCTTCCTACTTTGGCAGACATTTTGCGGCCTAGCACGCTGTGATCTTTTGACCCTCTGGACAAGCTGTCCAGCAACTCTTTTGATGTTTGGAATCTGTCTTTGGAGTGCTCCGGGCCTGCCAGATAACAGCTGTTGCGATGTCGATGTCTGCTGTGGATGCTCCTCATCTGAGCTATTGGAAGCAGCACCCTCTTCCCCCAATGGATGCCAATCTGGGTCAACAACTGGGTCATCCATCACCTCCTCTTCTATGTCATGTGCACCTTCCTCTGTGTCACCGTGTATGGTGGTATAGTGTGCGGGAAGGGGCACCTGAGTCTCATCAGGGTCAGAATCTGGCTCTGTACACTGCGAGGACAATGTAGTGTTCTGAGTGAATGTACCAGCAGAATCATCCATCAGCGGCTGTGCATCAGTGCACTCCATGTCAGATTCATCTTGGCCTGGGTAATTCACCATTTCACTTGATAATCCAGGCATGGTATGTGAAAACAGCTCCATGGAGTAATCAGTAGTATGGCCTGCATCATCCGTCAATCTTGGTTGGGGTGAAGGACACAAGGAAAGGTGTGGTTCATGAACATGAGCCTCCAATGACGACTCAGTGCTTTTACTTTTTACAACTGAAGAAGAGGAGGCGATAGAGCTGGAGGCTGAGTCAGCAATGTAAGACAAAACTTTTTCCAGATGCTCTGGCTTTAAAAGCGGTTTGCCAACTCCTAGAAAACTAAGCGTTCGAGGCCTTATGTAGCCAGACGATGACGCAGGGTCAGCACCTCCTGCATTCGGTCCTATTTTGCTCTTGCCACTACCATCAGATCCACCACCAACACCATCATTACCAGCTGCCAACCCCCGCCCAATTCCACGGCCTCTTCCACCAGCCTTCCTCATTTTTGGTAGAAATGTAGACAAAATCCAACAAACTATATAGTAATGTAAAACAAGGTACAAGGTGTCTATAGGACAGGGGAGATTTTGAATTTCTGCAGACACTTGTGGACACTGGACACTTTTGGATTGTGTGAGGCCCATTGATATCTGAGCGCTATGTGACAGGCTCGATGGCACAGCTGTGACCAAAGTGACTAGAGGATAAGGGAGATTTTGAATCTCTGCACACACTTTTGGACACTGGACACTTTTGGATTGTGTGAGGCCCAATGAATATCTGAGCGCTATGTGACAGGCTCGATGGCACAGCTGTGACCAAAGTGACTAGAGGATAAGGGAGATTTTGAATCTCTGCACACACTTTTGGACACTGGATGGACACTTTTGGATTGTGTGAGGCCCACTGATATCTGAGCGCTATGTGACAGGCTCGATGGCACAGCTGTGACCAAAGTGACTAGAGGATAAGGGAGATTTTGAATCTCTGCACACACTTTTGGACACTGGACACTTTTGGATTGTGTGAGGCCCACTGATATCTGAGCGCTATGTGACAGGCTTGATGGCACAGCTGTGACCAAAGTGACTAGAGGATAAGGTAGATTTTGAATCTCTGCACACACTTTTGGACACTGGACACTTTTGGATTGTGTGAGGCCCAATGAATATCTGAGCGCTATGTGACAGGCTCGATGGCACAGCTGTGACAAAAGTGACTAGAGGATAAGGGAGATTTTGAATCTCTGCACACACTTTTGGACACTGGATGGACACTTTTGGATTGTGTAAGGCCCACTGATATCTGAGCGCTATGTGACAGGCTCGATGGCACAGCTGTGACCAAAGTGACTAGAGGATAAGGGAGATTTTGAATCTCTGCAAAACACTTTTGGACACTGGACACTTTTGGATTGTGTGAGGCCCACTGATATCTGAGCGCTATGTGACAGGCTCGATGGCACAGCTGTGACCAAAGTGACTAGAGGATAAGGGAGATTTTGAATCTCTGCACACACTTTTGGACACTGGACACTTTTGGATTGTGTGAGGCCCAATGAATATCTGAGCGCTATGTGACAGGCTCGATGGCACAGCTGTGACAAAAGTGACTAGAGGATAAGGGAGATTTTGAATCTCTGTACACACTTTTGGACACTGGATGGACACTTTTGGATTGTGTGAGGCCCACTGATATCTGAGCGCTATGTGACAGGCTCGATGGCACAGCTGTGACCAAAGTGACTAGAGGATAAGGGAGATTTTGAATCTCTGCACACACTTTTGGACACTGGACACTTTTGGATTGTGTGAGGCCCAATGAATATCTGAGCGCTATGTGACAGGCTCGATGGCACAGCTGTGACAAAAGTGACTAGAGGATAAGGGAGATTTTGAATCTCTGCACACACTTTTGGACACTGGATGGACACTTTTGGATTGTGTGAGGCCCAATGATATCTGAGCGCTATGTGACAGGCTCGATGGCACAGCTGTGACCAAAGTGACTAGAGGATAAGGGAGATTTTGAATCTCTGCACACACTTTTGGACACTGGACACTTTTGGATTGTGTGAGGCCCAATGAATATCTGAGCGCTATGTGACAGGCTCGATGGCACAGCTGTGACAAAAGTGACTAGAGGATAAGGGAGATTTTGAATCTCTGCACACACTTTTGGACACTGGATGGACACTTGGATTATGTGAGGCCCACTGATATCTGCGCGCTATGTGACAGGCTCGATGGCACAGCTGTGACCAAAGTGACTAGAGGATAAGGGAGATTTTGAATCTCTGCACACACTTTTGGACACTGGATGGACACTTTTGGATTGTGTGAGGCCCACTGATATCTGAGCGCTATGTGACAGGCTCGATGGCACAGCTGTGACCAAAGTGACTAGAGGATAAGGGAGATTTTGAATCTCTGCACACACTTTTGGACACTGGACACTTTTGGATTGTGTGAGGCCCAATGAATATCTGAGCGCTATGTGACAGGCTCGATGGCACAGCTGTGACAAAAGTGACTAGAGGATAAGGGAGATTTTGAATCTCTGCACACACTTTTGGACAATGGATGGACACTTTTGGATTGTGTGAGGCTCACTGATATCTGAGCGCTATGTGACAGGCTCGATGGCACAGCTGTGACCAAAGTGACTAGAGGATAAGGGAGATTTTGAATCTCTGCAAAACACTTTTGGACACTGGACACTTTTGGATTGTGTGAGGCCCACTGATATCTGAGCGCTATGTGACAGGCTCGATGGCACAGCTGTGACCAAAGTGACTAGAGGATAAGGGAGATTTTGAATCTCTGCACACACTTTTGGACACTGGACACTTTTGGATTGTGTGAGGCCCAATGAATATCTGAGCGCTATGTGACAGGCTCGATGGCACAGCTGTGACAAAAGTGACTAGAGGATAAGGGAGATTTTGAATCTCTGTACACACTTTTGGACACTGGATGGACACTTTTGGATTGTGTGAGGCCCACTGATATCTGAGCGCTATGTGACAGGCTCGATGGCACAGCTGTGACCAAAGTGACTAGAGGATAAGGGAGATTTTGAATCTCTGCACACACTTTTGGACACTGGACACTTTTGGATTGTGTGAGGCCCAATGAATATCTGAGCGCTATGTGACAGGCTCGATGGCACAGCTGTGACAAAAGTGACTAGAGGATAAGGGAGATTTTGAATCTCTGCACACACTTTTGGACACTGGATGGACACTTTTGGATTGTGTGAGGCCCAATGATATCTGAGCGCTATGTGACAGGCTCGATGGCACAGCTGTGACCAAAGTGACTAGAGGATAAGGGAGATTTTGAATCTCTGCACACACTTTTGGACACTGGACACTTTTGGATTGTGTGAGGCCCAATGAATATCTGAGCGCTATGTGACAGGCTCGATGGCACAGCTGTGACAAAAGTGACTAGAGGATAAGGGAGATTTTGAATCTCTGCACACACTTTTGGACACTGGATGGACACTTTGGATTATGTGAGGCCCACTGATATCTGCGCGCTATGTGACAGGCTCGATGGCACAGCTGTGACCAAAGTGACTAGAGGATAAGGGAGATTTTGAATCTCTGCACACACTTTTGGACACTGGATGGACACTTTTGGATTGTGTGAGGCCCACTGATATCTGAGCGCTATGTGACAGGCTCGATGGCACAGCTGTGACCAAAGTGACTAGAGGATAAGGGAGATTTTGAATCTCTGCACACACTTTTGGACACTGGACACTTTTGGATTGTGTGAGGCCCAATGAATATCTGAGCGCTATGTGACAGGCTCGATGGCACAGCTGTGACAAAAGTGACTAGAGGATAAGGGAGATTTTGAATCTCTGCACACACTTTTGGACAATGGATGGACACTTTTGGATTGTGTGAGGCTCACTGATATCTGAGCGCTATGTGACAGGCTCGATGGCACAGCTGTGACCAAAGTGACTAGAGGATAAGGGAGATTTTGAATCTCTGCACACACTTTTGGACACTGGACAATTTTGGATTGTGTGAGGCCCACTGGTATCTGAGCGCTATGTGACAAAAGTGACTAGAGGATAAGGGAGATTGGATTGCTTTTAAAAAAGCAGTTTGCGGAGCAGTGGGTAAACAGCAATGCAGGAATGTCAGGAAGCCTTAGAAGGCAGCCCAACAACCAACACCACTGATACACCACTATATAGCCTCCCCTTGCACTGCACACACAGTGACTGGTGTGTTGTGCAGGCCAAATTGCTAGCAGCAGAAGCAGTTTTTTTGTCTTCTCAGCAGGACAAAAAAAAAAAATTGGGTTTGCTTTTTAAAAAGCAGTTTGCGGAGCAGTGGGTAAACAGCAATGCCAGCGTGTCAGGAAGCCTTAGAAGGCAGCCCAACAACCAACACCACTGATACACCACTATATAGCCTCCCCTTGCACTGCACACACAGTGACTGGTGTGTTGTGCAGGCCAAATCGCTAGCAGCAGAAGCAGTTTTTTTGTCTTCTTCCCTGCCTAACACTCTCCCTACAGAATCAGCAGCAACCTCTCCCTATACTAAGATGGGCAGAAGTAAGATGGCGGTCGGCGTGCACGCCCTTTTATACCCCCTGTGACGCCCACCAAAGCAAGCCAATCACTTGCATGCCCTTCTGAAAGATGGTGGTGACCCGTGCCTATGTCATCACGTTGCCCACAGTGTCCGTGGATCCTGATTGGCTGAAAAAGAGCGCAAAACAAACTTTTGAAACGCGACTTTGGCGCGTAAGTCGCCGACCTCGTGGCCGACCTCATCCTAGGGTCGGGTTTCGTTTTATGAACCCCGACTTTGCCAAAAGTCGGCGACTTTTGAAATTGTTCGACCCGTTTCGCTCAACTCTAGTCTGGACTCCTCGTCGTCCCCATCTTCCATCTCACTGCACAGTATTTCAACCTTGCAAGTGCTGTGATCCTGAGCAAGCAGGGGGGGCCCACTCGTTGGCGACGGCACTGGCTCAGGGCCCCTGATAGTACGGTGGTGTGTCTGATGGCGGGTGGGCTGAACCTGCACTTTCATCTGCAGCTTCCTCTTTGTCACCGTGTAAGATGGAACTGTATATGGGAAGGGTAACCTGAGTTTCATCAGGGTTAGATTCAGGCCGGGTAACGTGCGAGGGGAATGTAGTGGTCTGGGTCAATGTACCAGCAGATTCATCGAGCAGTGGCTGGGCATCAGTGCACTTGTGTCGCCCCCAGGAGTACGGTCGCCACAGTGGCATTACCTTCCTCCTAGGGAGTGTGATGTCATGCTTGGGAGCAACGAAGGATCTCTCTAGCAGGTTAACTGATTGGGCGGCGTTATTCCCACGAGTCATGACCCTCCAAACAGCGTTCATGAAGGCAAAGTGTTTGTTTTACGTGGGCAGTATGGTTGGAAAGCAGAACCTTAAAGGAATGTCCAGAAGGGCACCACCAGGAGTGGAGCCTAAGGCGTAATTTGACTCAACAAGGGCAACCTCAACCATGCCAGCTACAGAACAGATGCACACATTGCAAGCTTAATTCCGTTAACGAACGAGACTCCGTCATGCCCCGCGGTCCGAGTCCGGCTTACTAGAGGGACACGTGAGGCTCTGGCACATGAGATTGACCAATAACTGGTTGTCATGCCCTTACATGTTCGTGGCTGCATGTGCGCTACAATGAAAAGGCCAGCGTTTGTCGCTTACAGGTGCAGATAACCAGCTGAACAACGTTAGTGATGGGGATCACTGATTACAATTATTACTCGCGAACGATGATTTCCCAGTAAGCGCAGGTCAACCGCAGTTCCTTAATTAGGCCTAACCGTCATTCCTGAAAAAAATGAAAAACTTACGTGTGCAAACCACAGGTGCTGTAGCTTGCTTAACAGCTCGCCAGCTGTTCTCACGCCCAGTATGGATTACACGTGATTGCACAAAAGTGAGAAAGGGTACCGTATCCCCGGATAACATGTATGGATAGCGTACACATTCAAAAGATATGTCTATACATCAGGAGGCAGGCTCAGACGGTGTTAGGCCCAGTATGGCTTGCACATGATTGCACAAAGGTGAGAAAGGGTACCGTATCCCCGGATAACATGTATGGATAGCGTACACATTCAAAAGATATGTCTATACATCAGGAGGCAGGCTCAGACGGTGTTAGGCCCAGTATGGCTTGCAAGTGATTGCACAAAGGTGAGAAAGGGTACCGTATCCCCGGATAACATGTATGGATAGCGTACACATTCAAGAGATATGTCTATACATCAGGAGGCAGGCTCAGACGGTGTAAGGCCCAGTATGGCTTGCAAGTGATTGCACAAAGGTGAGAAAGGGTACCGTATCCCCGGATAACATGTATGGATAGCGTACACATTCAAAAGATATGTCTATACATCAGGAGGCAGGCTCAGACGGTGTAAGGCCCAGTATGGCTTGCAAGTGATTGCACAAAGGTGAGAAAGGGTACCGTATCCCCGGATAACATGTATGGATAGCGTACACATTCAAAAGATATGTCTATACATCAGGAGGCAGGCTCATACGGTGTTAGGCCCAGTATGGCTTGCACGTGATTGCACAAAGGTGAGAAAGGGTACCGTATCCCCGGATAACATGTATGGATAGCGTACACATTCAAAAGATATGTCTATACATCAGGAGGCAGGCTCAGACGGTGTTAGGCCCAGTATGGCTTGCAAGTGATTGCACAAAGGTGAGAAAGGGTACCGTATCCCCGGATAACATGTATGGAAAGCGTACACATTCAAGAGATATGTCTATACATCAGGAGGCAGGCTCAGACGGTGTAAGGCCCAGTATGGCTTGCAAGTGATTGCACAAAGGTGAGAAAGGGTACCGTATCCCCGGATAACATGTATGGATAGCGTACACATTGAAAAGATATGTCTATACATCAGGAGGCAGGCTCAGACGGTGTAAGGCCCAGTATGGCTTGCAAGTGATTGCACAAAGGTGAGAAAGGGTACCGTATCCCCGGATAACATGTATGGATAGCGTACACATTCAAAAGATATGTCTATACATCAGGAGGCAGGCTCAGACGGTGTAAGGCCCAGTATGGCTTGAAAGTGATTGCACAAAGGTGAGAAAGGGTACCGTATCCCCGGATAACATGTATGGATAGCGTACACATTCAAAAGATATGTCTATACATCAGGAGGCAGGCTCAGACGGTGTAAGGCCCAGATTGGCTTGCAAGTGATTGCACAAAGGTGAGAAAGGGTACCGTATCCACGGATAACATGTATGGATAGCGTACACATTCAAAAGATATGTCTATACATCAGGAGGCAGGCTCAGACGGTGTAAGGCCCAGTATGGCTTGCAAGTGATTGCACAAAGGTGGGAAAGGGTACCGTATCCCCGGATAACATGTATGGATAGCGTACACATTCAAAAGATATGTCTATACATCAGGAGGCAGGCTCAGACGGTGTAAGGCCCAGTATGGCTTGCAAGTGATTGCACAAAGGTGAGAAAGGGTACCATATCCCCGGATAACATGTATGGATAGCGTACACATTCAAAAGATATGTCTATACATCAGGAGGCAGGATCAGACGGTGTAAGGCCCAGTATGGCTTGCAAGTGATTGCGCAAAGGTGAGAAAGGGTACTGTATCCCCGGATAACATGTATGGATAGCGTACACATTCAAAATATATGTCTATACATCAGGAGGCAGGCTTAGACGGTGTTAGGTCCAGTATGGCTTGCACGTGATTGCACAAAGGTGAGAAAGGGTACCGTATCCCCGGATAACATGTATGGATTGCGTACACATTCAAAAGATATGTCTATACATCAGGAGGCAGGCTCAGACGGTGTAAGGCACAGTATGGATTTGACGGCCCAGACTACACAGCGGAGGAGCAGGGAGAGGTAAAGATTGCAAATGATGGGGCCCTGCCCAAGCAAGGGGGGCCCACTCGTGGGCGTCGGTACTGGCACTGGGCCCCTCATAGTACGGCGGTGTGTCTGACGGCGGGTGTGCACCACCACCGTCAGAGACACTTGATTGCACTATGAGGGACCCTGTGCCAGTGCCCGCGCCCAAGAGTCGGCCTACCCACCTGTCCAGGACAACGGCACTCACACGGTGTCGTGCGCTAGGTGGTGACCCCGGCCATGGGGGGGGGAGGCAGCACGGTTAGGGAGATTTAGAAAGTGGCATATGTTGATGTTGGACATTCAGCTGATGCAAAAGGCGAAATAGGTCAAGTCCCAGGAAGAGGTGGACCAAAGCAAGCCATTTTTCTGTCACCCTATGTGTCATCAGGGGAAGGTGGGACAAAATCCTTGGAAACCCATGCATGGTTCATTTTAATGAAGGTTAGATCATCCACATTTTGGGTTGACAGACGGGTCCTTTTTTTTGTCAGGATTGATCCAGCTGCACTGAAGACTCTTTCCGATAGCACACTTGCAGCTGGGCAAGCGAGCTCCTGTAAGGCATATTGTGCCAATTCAGGCCAGGTGTCCAGTTTAGTGGCCCAATAGTCAAAGGGGAATGACCTGTGTGGGAGAACATCGATATGGGAGGAAAAGTAGTTTGTAACCATAGTTGACAACTGCTGTCTCCTGTCACTTTCCATCGATGCTGTATTACCAGTTGTGTGAGCGGTACTTGAAAAATCAGTCCACAACATTGTCATGAAACCCCTGTCTCCAACGCCACTTCTGCTGTGTGCACCATGAACACCTCTGCCAAGCTGCCCCCGGCCTGTACGGCTCGTGTGAGAACCATCACCGCTGCTGTGTGCTGGGAATGCCTCAAGCAACCGATTTACCAGAGTTGCTTGTTTATTAGCCAATATTAGGTCAAGGTTCTCCTGTGGCATGATGTTTTGTAATTTGCCTTTATAGCGTGGATCCAGGATGCTGGCCAACCAGTAGTCATCATCGTTCATCATTTTGGCAATGCGGGGGTCCCTTTTTAGGATCCGCAAGGCATAATCTGACATGTGGGCCAATGTTCCCGGTGTCAATGATGCACTGCGAGTGCTGGTTGGAGGAGCACTTTCTGTCAAATCCACATCCCTCCAGTCACGCACAAACCCTGTACCAGACCTTGCCACGCCAACATTTTCACTTGCCCCACGAGATGCATCCTCCTCCCCTAAGCAATCATCCCCATCATCATCCTCCTCCTCCTCTTCTTCCTCCAACTCATCCAGGAGAGGTCCCTGAGCAGACAATGGCTGAATGTCATCAAGGATTCCCTTCACCTCTTCCTCCTCGTCAACATTGGCTGCAGACGCCTGCTCCTTAAGTTGCGTCAAAGTTTGCATGAGCAGACGCATAAGTGGGATGCTCATGCTTAGGATGGTGTCGTCTGCGCTTACCAGCCGTGTGCATTCCTCAAAACACTGAAGGACTTTACAGAGGTCTTTCAGCTTCGACCACTGCACACCTGTCAACTCCATGTCTGCTCTCAAAGTGCCTGGCCGTGTATCCTCCCACAAATGCATTATGGCCTGCCTCTGCTCGCACAGCCGCTCCACCATGTGCAGGGTGGAGTTCCACCTTGTTGCAATGTCGATAATGAGGCGGTGGTTGGGAAGGTGGAGCAATCGCTGCAGCTTCTGCATACGAACGGAGTGTACAGGCGACCGGCGGATGTGCGCGCACAGTCTTCGCACCTTATGGAGCAGGGCTGTTAACTCCGGATAATTTTTGAGGAAGCACTGCACCACCAGGTTCAAGGTGTGAGCCAAGCAAGGTATGTGGCTGAGTTTTGAAAGGGCTATGGCTGCCACAAAATTACGGCCGTTATCACTAACTACCTTGCCTGCCTCAAGATGTACACTGCCCAGCCATGACTCAGTTTGTCGCTTCAAGTACTCGGCCAGCACCTCGGCGGTGTGTCTGTCGCTCAAACATATCATCTGCAACACAGCCTGCTGACGCTTTCCACTAGCTGCTCGATAGGGGGACATCTCGTGTGCAACAGTGGCAGCTGCAGATAGAGTGCTCGTACGACTGCGCTCTGTGGACGAGCTTTCGCTTCTGGAGGAGGAGGAGGAGGAGGAGGGTGGAACGCCTACAGCCAACTGTTTCCTATACAGTGGGCTAGGCAGCACTGTCCCACCACCGCTGTCCCCTGTGGACCCTGCATCCACCACATTAACCCAGTGCGCAGTGATGGACACGTAACGGCCCTGGCCATGCCGACTGGACCATGCATCAGTTGTGAGGTGCACCTTTCCACTCACTGACTGCTTGAGTGCATGGACAATGCGGTCTTTCACATGATGGTGGAGGGCTGGGATGGCTTTGCGAGAGAAGAAGTGGCGACTGGGTAGGTCATAGCGTGGTAATGCAGAGGCCATGAGTTCGCGGAAAGCTGCGCTTTCCACCAACCGATAGGGCATCATCTCAAACGAGATTAGTTTGGCAATGTGGGCGTTCAAACCCAGTGTACGTGGAAGAGAGACTGGGAACTTTCTTGACCAACTCATAGTGTCTGGGAGGGTGAGCTGGACTTGAGAGCTGCATATGGTGGAAGTAGCGGTGGACAGGGCGGACTGAGAGAGGGTTGACGATGGTGATGGAGTTGGTGTTCTTTCTGATGGCCTAGATTCAGTATTTTGTTGATATAACAGTGGGATTCCCTGACTGCTGTGTCCTTGCAAAGACACCTCAACATTTGCTGCTGTGCTAACCGGTGGGCTTACAGTGGGGGAAAAAATGTAGCGCTGCTGACTACCTTCTTTGTGATCAGTTGCACATGTGGCACTTGAGGTTTGGTGTTGTGTCCACGCTTCCAAGTGCATGCTGGTTAAATGTCTAAGCATGCAACTGGTATTCAAATTTCTCAGATTTTTCCCTCGGCTAAAGGTCTTTGCGCACTTCTTACATATAATCTTGGCCTGATCATGAGGATTTTGTTCAAAAAAGTGCCACACTGCACTCTTCCTACTTTGGCAGACATTTTGCGGCCTACCACGCTGTGATGTTTTGACCCTCTGGACAAGCTGTCCAGCAACTCTTTTGATTTTTGGAACCTGTCTTTGGAGTGCTCCGGGCCTGCCAGATAACAGCTGTTGCGATGTTGATGTCTGCTGTGGATGCTCCTCATCTGAGCTATTGGAAGCAGCACCCTCTTCCCCCAATGGATGCCAATCTGGGTCAACAACTGGGTCATCCATCACCTCCTCTTCAATGTCATGTGCACCTTCCTCTGTGTCACCGTGTATGGTGGTATAGTGTGCGGGAAGGGGCACCTGAGTCTCATCAGGGTCAGAATCTGGCTCTGTACACTGCGAGGACAATGTAGTGCTCTGAGTGAATGTACCAGCAGAATCATCTATCAGCGGCTGTGCATTAGTGCACTCCATGTCAGATTCATTCTGGCCTGGGTAATTCACCATTTCACTTGATAATCCAGGCATGGTATGTGAAAACAGCTCCATGGAGTAATCAGTAGTATGGCCTGCGTCATCCTTCATTCTTGGTTGTGGTGAAGGACACAAGGAAAGGTGTGGTTCATGAACATGAGCCTCCAATGACGACTCAGTGCTTTTACTTTTTACAACTTCAGAAGAGGAGGCAATAGAGCTGGAGGCTGAGTCAGCAATGTAAGACAAAACTTTTTCCTGATGCTCTGGCGTTAAAAGCGGTTTGCCAACTCCTAGAAAACTAAGCCTTCGAAGCCTTATGGAGCCAGACGATGACGCAGGCTCAACACCTCCTGCATTCGGTCCTATTTTGCTTTTGCCACTACCATCAGATCCACCACCAACACCATCATTACCAGCTGCCAACCCCCGCCCAATTCCACGGCCTCTTCCACCAGCCTTCCTCATTTTTGGTAGAAATGTAGAAAAAATCCTACAAACTATATAGTAATGTAAAACAAGGTACAAGGTGTCTATAGGACAGGGGAGATTTAGATTTTCTGCAGACACTTGTGGACACTGGACACTTGGATTGTGTGAGGCCCACTGAATATCACAGCGCTATATCACAGGCTCGATGGCACAGGTGTGAAAAAAGTGACTACAGGATAAGGGAGATTTTGAATTTCTGGGAGATTTTGAATTTCTGCAGACACTTGTGGACACTGGACACTTGGATTGTGTGAGGCCCACTGAATATCAAAGCACTATGTCACAGGCTCGATGGCACAGGTGTGAAAAAAGTGACTACAGGATAAGGGAGATTTTGAATTTCTGGGAGATTTTGAATTTCTGCAGACACTTGAGGACACTGGACACTTGGATTGTGCGAGGCCCACTGAATATCACAGCGCTATGTCACAGGCTCGATGGCACAGGTGTGAAAAAAGTGACTACAGGAAAGGGAGATTTAGATTTTCTGCAGACACTTGTGGACACTGGACACTTGGATTGTGTGAGGCCCACTGAATATCACAGCGCTATGTCACAGGCTCGATGCAGCAGGTGTGAAAAAAGTGACTACAGGATAAGGGAGATTTTGAATTTCTGCAGACACTTGTGGACACTGGACACTTGGATTGTGTGAGGCCCACTGAATATCACAGTGCTATGTCACAGGCTCGATGGCACAGGTGTGAAAAAAGTGACTACAGGATAAGGGAGATTTTGAATTTCTGCAGACACTTGTGGACACTGGACACTTGGATTGTGTGAGGCCCACTGAATATCACAGCGCTATGTCACAGGCTCGATGGCACAGGTGTGAAAAAAGTGACTACAGGATAAGGGAGATTTTGAATTTCTGGGAGATTTTGAATTTCTGCAGACACTTGAGGACACTGGACACTTGGATTGTATGAGGCCCACTGAATATCACAGCGCTATGTCACAGGCTCGATGGCACAGGTGTGAACAAAGTGACTACAGGATAAGGGAGATTTTAAATTTCTGCAGACACTTGTGGACACTGGACACTTGGATTGTGTGAGGCCAACTGAATATCACAGCGCTATGTCACAGGCTCGATGGCACAGGTGTGAAAAAAGTGACTACAGGATAAGGGAGATTTTGAATTTCTGCAGACACTTGTGGACACTGGACACTTGGATTGTGTGAGGCCCACTGAATAGCACAGCGCTATGTCACAGGCTCGATGGCACAGGTGTGAAAAAAGTGACTACAGGATAAGGCTGTGTGCACACGTAGCGATTTTTAAGCGTTTTTGCCGCTATTTTCGGCGCGAAAACGCTGCGAAAACGCTTAAAAATCGTGTACAGAACGCACCCCATGCATTCCTATGGCATTCCCCACATGCTGTGCTAATGCTGCGCTTTTTTCCGCGGCGGAATCGCATCGCGGAAAAAATCGCAGCATGCTCATTCTTTGTGCGGAATCGCAAAGAATTGCTGCGATTCTGCACCCATAGGAATTCATGAGAATCGCTTACTTCCCGCATGTGGCTATGCCCACCATGCGGGAAGTTAAGCGTCTCATGTGCGGTTGGTACCCACGGTGTGGAGGAGAGGAGATTGTCCTCCAGGCCCTGGGTACCATACCCCTGTAAAAAAAGAATAAAAAATAAAAAATCGGGGTATATTTACCTTCCGGCGTCCCGCGATGCATTCCCGGCCTAAGCGTTCCCAGTAATGCCTTGCAGCAAGGCCCTTTAATGACGTAGTCTCGCGTGACTCTAGCGGTCTCGCGAGATCGCTATAGTAACGCGAGACCAACGTCATCACAGGTCTCGCAAGGCATTACTGGGAACGCTGAGGCCCGGGAATGCAACGCGGGACGCCGGAAGGTAAATATACACCGATTTTTTTATTTTTTTTAGCATTTTAACATTCTATCTTTTACTATCGATGCCGCATAGGCGGCCTCAATAGTAAAAACCTGGTCACACTTGTCAAACACTATGTTTGACGAGTGTGACCAACCTGTCAATCACTTTCCAAGCGATGCTTCAAATCGCTTGGAAAGTGCTTGAATATCGCATGCGAAAATCGCGGCAAAATCGCGATCATAATCGCGGTGAAATCGCGCGGAAAAAAACGCGCGATTTCTGGGAAGGAGTCCGATTTTTAGTAAGCGTTTTAAAACGCTACGTGTGCACATAGCCTAAGGGAGGTTTTAAATTTCTGCAGACACTTGTGGACACTGGACACTTGGATTGTATGAGGCCCACTGAATATCACAGCGCTATGTCACAGGCTCGATGGCACAGGTGTGAAAAAAGTGACTACAGGATAAGGGAGATTTTGAATTTCTGGGAGATTTTGAATTTCTGCAGACACTTGTGAACACTGGACACTTCAATTGTGTGAGGCCCACTGAATATCACAGCGCTATGTCACAGGCTCGATGGCACAGGTGTGAAAAAAGTGACTACAGGATAAGGGAGATTTTAAATTTCTGCAGACACTTGAAGACACTGGACACTTGGATTGTGTGAGGCCCACTGAATATCACAGTGCTATGTCACAGGCTCGATGGCACAGGTGTGAAAAAAGTGACTACAGGATAAGGGAGATTTTGAATTTCTGGGAGATTTTGAATTTCTGCAGACACTTGTGGACACTGGACACTTGGATTGTGTGAGGCCCACTGAATATCACAGCGCTATGTCACAGGCTCGATGGCACAGGTGTGAAAAAAGTGACTACAGGATAAGGGAGATTTTGAATTTTTGCAGACACTTGTGGACACTGGACACTTGGATTGTGTGAGGCCCACTGAATATCACAGCGCTATGTCACAGGCTCGATGGCACAGGTGTGAAAAAAGTGACTACAGGATAAGGGAGATTTTGAATTTCTGCAGACACTTGTGGACACTGGACACTTGGATTGTGTGAGGCCCACTGAATATCACAGTGCTATGTCACAGGCTCGATGGCACAGGTGTGAAAAAAGTGACTACAGGATAAGGGAGATTTTGAATTTCTGAGAGATTTTGAATTTCTGCAGACTCTTGTGGACACTGGACACTTGGATTGTGTGAGGCCCACTGAATATCATAGTGCTATGTCACAGGCTCGATGGCACAGGTGTGAAAAAAGTGACTACAGGATAAGGGAGATTTTAAATTTCTGCAGACACTTGTGGATACTGGACACTTGGATTGTGTGAGGCCCACTGAATATCACAGCGCTATGTCACAGGCTCGATGGCACAGGTGTGAAAAAAGTGACTACAGGATAAGGGAGATTTAGATTTTTTGCAGACACTTGTGGACACTGGACACTTTTGGATTGTGTGAGGCCCAATGAATATCAGAGCGCTATAGTAGAATTGGGCAGAATAGGAATCTCCCTAGAGTGTAGGTCTGTAAGAACGGAACAAGTCCTCCACTTATCCTTCCACAGTGACACAAGATAGCTTCACTGTGGCTGTGATAACAGCCGTTACACGGTACTGTGTGAGGAGCGTACACCGCTGTATGGTGTGAATAAATGCACGCTCAGTACCTTAGCAGGACAAAAAAAAAATTGGGATTTCTTTTAAAAAAGCAGTTTGCAGAGCAGTGGGGAAACAGCAATGCAGCTATCAGGAAGCCTTAGAAGGCAGCCTAACAACCAACACCGCTGATCCACCACAATATAGCCTCCCCTTGCACTGCACATACAGTGACTGGTGTGTTGCACAGGCAAAATCGCTAGCAGCAGAAGCAGTTTTTTTGTCTTCTTCCCTGCCTAACGCTCTCCCTACAGAATCAGCAGCAACCTCTCCCTATGCTAAGATCGGCAGAAGTAAGATGGCGGTCGGCGTGCACGCCCTTTTATAACCCCTGTGACGCCCACCAAAGCAAGCCAATCACTTGCATGCCCTTCTGAAACATGGTGGCGACCCCTGCCTATGTCATCACGTTTCCCACAGTGTCCGTGGATCCTGATTGGCTGAAAAAGAGCGCTAAACAAACTTTTGAAACGCGACTTTGGCGCGTAAGTCGCCGACCTCGTGGCCGACCTCATCCTAGGGTCGGGTTTCGTTTCATGAAACCCGACTTTGCCAAAAGTCGGCGACTTTTGAAATTGTTCGACCCGTTTCGCTCAACTCTAGTGATCACAAATTAATAAGTTTTCATGTATCCTTTAATAAGATGTGTAGTAGAGGGGTTACAAGAACACTAAACTTCAGGAAGGCAAATTTCCAACGGATGAGAGATGATCTTGGTGCAATTAACTGGGACGATATCCTGAGACATAAAAATACACAAAGAAAATGGGAGAAGTTTATTAGCATCCTGAATAGGACCTGTGCACAATATATACCGTATGGGAATAAACATGCGAGAAATAGGAGGAGACCACTATGGCTAAATAGAGCTGTAAGGGGCGCAATAAGGGACAAAAATAAAGCATTTAGCGAATTAAAGCAAGTAGGTAGTGATGAGGCATTAACTAAATACAGAAGATTAAATAAATTCTGTAAAAAGCAAATCAAGACAGCAAAGATTGAGACAGAGAGACTCATTGCCAGAGAAAGTAAAAATAATCCCAAATTATTCTTTAACTACATAAATAGTAAGAAACTAAAAAATGATAGTGTTGGCCCCCTTAAAAATAGTCTGGGTGAAATGGTGGATGAGGATGAGGAAAAAGCAGTATTTACACAAGAAAATCCCATGACGGATAACATGATCAGGGATAAAAATTCTCTGTTAAATGTCACCTGCTTAACCCAGCAGGAAGTACGGCGGCATCTGAAAATCACTAAAATTGACAAATCCCCGGGCCCGGATGGGATACACCCCCGAGTACTGCAGGAATTAAGCACAGTCATAGATAGACCATTATTTTTAATCTTTAAAGATTCCATAATAACAGGGTCTGTACCACAGGACTGGCGTATAGCAAATGTGGTGCCAATATTCAAAAAGGGGACAAAAACTGAACTTGGAAATTATAGGCCAGTAAGTTTAACCTCAACTGTGGGTAAAATCCTGGAGGGTTTTCTAAGAGATACTATACTGGAGTATGTGGAGAAGAATAACCTCATAACCCAATATCAACATGGGTTTACAAGGGACCGTTCCTGTCAGACTAATCTGATAAGCTTTTATGAAGAGGTAAGTTCCGGACTGGACCAAGGGAATGCAGTGGACGTGGTGTACATGGACTTTTCAAAAGCTTTTGATATGGTGCCACACAAAAGGTTGATACATAAAATGAGAACAATGGGGATAGGGGAAAATATGTGTAGATGGGTTAAGAGCTGGCTCAGGGATAGGAAACAAAGGGTGGTTATTAATGGAGCACACTCGGACTGGGTCACGGTTAGCAGTGGGGTACCACAGGGGTCAGTTTTGGGCCCGCTTCTTTTTAACATATTTATTAATGACCTTGTAGGGGGCATAGAGAGTAGAATTTCAATATTTGCAGATGACACTAAACTCTGCAGGGTAATCAATACAGAGGAGGACAATTTTATATTACAGGAGGATTTATGTAAACTAGAAGCTTGGGCTGATAAATGGCAAATGAGCTTTAATGGGGATAAATGTAAGGTCATGCACTTGGGTAGAACGAACAAGATGTATAATTATGTGCTTAATTGTAAAACACTGGGCAAAGCAGTCACTGAAAAAGACCTGGGTGTATGGGTGGACGACAAACTCACATTTAGCGGCCAGTGACAGGCAGTTGCTGCAAAGGCAAATAAAATAATGGGATGCATTAAAAGAGGCATAGATGCTCATGAGGAGAACATAATTTTACCTCTATATAAGTCACTAGTGCGACCACACTTAGAATACTGTGTACTAGAGTTGAGCGAAACGGGTCGAAAAAATTCAAAAGTCGACGACTTTTGGCAAAGTCGGGTTTCATGAAACGAAACCCGACCCTAGGATGAGGTCGGCCACGAGGTCGGCGACTTACGCGCCAAAGTCGCGTTTCAAAAGTTTGTTTTGCGCTCTTTTTCAGCCAATCAGGATCCACGGACACTGTGGGCAATGTGATGACATAGGCACGGGTCACCACCATCTTTCAGAAGGGCATGCAAGTGATTGGCTTGCTTTGGTGGGCGTCACAGGGGGTATAAAAGGGAGTGCACGCTGACCGCCATCTTACTTCTGCCGATCTTAGTATAGGGAGAGGTTGCTGCTGATTCTGTAGGGAGAGCGTTAGGCAGGGAAGAAGACAAAAAAACTGCTTCTGCTGCTAGCGATTTGGCCTGCACAACACACAAGTCACTGTGTGTGCAGTGCAAGGGGAGGCTATATAGTGGTGTATCAGTGGTGTTGGTTGTTGGGCTGCCTTCTAAGGCTTTCTGACACGCTGGCATTGCTGTTTACCCACTGCTCCGCAAACTGCTTTTTTAAAAGCAATCCAATCTCCCTTATCCTCTCGTCACTTTGGTCACAGGCAGCTGTGCCATCGAGCGTGTCACATAGCGCTCAGATATCAGTGGGCCGCACACAATCCACAAGTGTCCACTGTCCACAAGTGTACGCAGAGATTCAAAATCTCCATTATCCTCTCGTCACTTTGGTCACAGGCAGCTGTGCCATCGAGCGTGTCACATAGCGCTCAGATATCAGTGGGCCGCACACAATCCACAAGTGTCCACTGTCCAAAAGTGTACGCAGAGATTCAAAATCTCCATTATCCTCTCGTCACTTTGGTCACAGGCAGCTGTGCCATCGAGCGTGTCACATAGCGCTCAGATATCAGTGGGCCGCACACAATCCACAAGTGTCCACTGTCCACAAGTGTACGCAGAGATTCAAAATCTCCATTATCCTCTCGTCACTTTGGTCACAGGCAGCTGTGCCATCGAGCGTGTCACATAGCGCTCAGATATCAGTGGGCCGCACACAATCCACAATTGTCCAGTGTCCAAAAGTGTACGCAGAGATTCAAAATCTCCATTATCCTCTCGTCACTTTAGTCACAGGCAGCTGTGCCATCGAGCGTGTCACATAGCGCTCAGATATCAGTGGGCCGCACACAATCCACAAGTGTCCACTGTCCAAAAGTGTACGCAGAGATTCAAAATCTCCATTATCCTCTCGTCACTTTGGTCACAGGCAGCTGTGCCATCGAGCGTGTCACATAGCGCTCAGATATCAGTGGGCCGCACACAATCCACAAGTGTCCACTGTCCAAAAGTGTACGCAGAGATTCAAAATCTCCATTATCCTCTCGTCACTTTGGTCACAGGCAGCTGTGCCATCGAGCGTGTCACATAGCGCTCAGATATCAGTGGGCCGCACACAATCCACAATTGTCCAGTGTCCAAAAGTGTACGCAGAGATTCAAAATCTCCATTATCCTCTCGTCACTTTGGTCACAGGCAGCTGTGCCATCGAGCGTGTCACATAGCGCTCAGATATCAGTGGGCCGCACACAATCCACAAGTGTCCAGTGTCCACAAGTGTACGCAGAGATTCAAAATCTCCATTATCCTCTCGTCACTTTGGTCACAGGCAGCTGTGCCATCGAGCGTGTCACATAGCGCTCAGATATCAGTGGGCCGCACACAATCCACAAGTGTCCACTATCCACAAGTGTACGCAGAGATTCAAAATCTCCATTATCCTCTCGTCACTTTGGTAACAGGCAGCTGTGCCATCGAGCGTGTCACATAGCGCTCAGATATCAGTGGGCCGCACACAATCCACAAGTGTCCACTGTCCACAAGTGTACGCAGAGATTCAAAATCTCCATTATCCTCTCGTCACTTTGGTCACAGGCAG
Source organism: Dendrobates tinctorius (assembly GCF_039654945.1). Lineage (NCBI taxonomy): Eukaryota > Metazoa > Chordata > Amphibia > Anura > Dendrobatidae > Dendrobates > Dendrobates tinctorius. The sequence continues at coordinate 14,113,146 of NW_027361818.1, forward strand.
CTGTGCCATCGAGCGTGTCACATAGCGCTCAGATATCAGTGGGCCGCACACAATCCACAAGTGTCCACTGTCCAAAAGTGTACGCAGAGATTCAAAATCACCATTATCCTCTCGTCACTTTGGTCACAGGCAGCTGTGCCATCGAGCGTGTCACATAGCGCTCAGATATCAGTGGGCCGCACACAATCCACAAGTGTCCACTGTCCAAAAGTGTACGCAGAGATTCAAAATCTCCATTATCCTCTCGTCACTTTGGTCACAGGCAGCTGTGCCATCGAGCGTGTCACATAGCGCTCAGATATCAGTGGGCCGCACACAATCCACAAGTGTCCACTGTCCACAAGTGTACGCAGAGATTCAAAATCTCCATTATCCTCTCGTCACTTTGGTCACAGGCAGCTGTGCCATCGAGCGTGTCACATAGCGCTCAGATATCAGTGGGCCGCACACAATCCACAAGTGTCCACTGTCCAAAAGTGTACGCAGAGATTCAAAATCTCCATTATCCTCTCGTCACTTTGGTCACAGGCAGCTGTGCCATCGAGCGTGTCACATAGCGCTCAGATATCAGTGGGCCGCACACAATCCACAAGTGTCCAGTGTCCAAAAGTGTACGCAGAGATTCAAAATCTCCATTATCCTCTCGTCACTTTGGTCACAGGCAGCTGTGCCATCGAGCGTGTCACATAGCGCTCAGATATCAGTGGGCCGCACACAATCCACAAGTGTCCACTGTCCACAAGTGTACGCAGAGATTCTAAAACTCCCCTGTCCTATAGACACCTTGTACCTTGTTTTACATTACTATATAGTTTGTTGGATTTTGTCTACATTTCTACCAAAAATGAGGAAGGCTGGTGGAAGAGGCCGTGGAATTGGGCGGGGGTTGGCAGCTGGTAATGATGGTGTTGGTGGTGGATCTGATGGTAGTGGCAAGAGCAAAATAGGACCGAATGCAGGAGGTGCTGACCCTGCGTCATCGTCTGGCTACATAAGGCCTCGAACGCTTAGTTTTCTAGGAGTTGGCAAACCGCTTTTAAAGGCAGAGCATCAGGAAAAAAGTTTTGTCTTACATTGCTGACTCAGCCTCCAGCTCTATCGCCTCCTCTTCTTCAGTTGTAAAAAGTAAAAGCACTGAGTCGTCATTGGAGGCTCATGTTCATGAACCACACCTTTCCTTGTGTCCTTCACCCCAACCAAGATTGAAGGATGACGCAGGCCATACTACTGATTACTCCATGGAGCTGTTTTCACATACCATGCCTGGATTATCAAGTCAAATGGTGAATTACCCAGGCCAAGATGAATCTGACATGGAGTGCACTGATGCACAGCCGCTGATGGATGATTCTGCTGGTACATTCACTCAGAGCACTACATTGTCCTCGCAGTGTACAGAGCCAGATTTTGACCCTGATGAGACTCAGGTGCCCCTTCCCGCACACTATACCACCATACACGGTGACACAGAGAAAGGTGCACATGACATAGAAGAGGAGGTGATGGATGACCCAGTTGTTGACCCAGATTGGCATCCATTGGGGGAAGAGGGTGCTGCTTCCAATAGCTCAGATGAGGAGCATCCACAGCAGACATCGACATCGCAACAGCTGTTATCTGGCAGGCCCGGAGCACTCCAAAGACAGGTTCCAAACATCAAAAGAGTTGCTGGACAGCTTGTCCAGAGGGTCAAAAGATCACAGCGTGCTAGGGCGCAAAATGTCTGCCAAAGTAGGAAGAGTGCAGTGTGGCACTTTTTTGAACAAAATCCTCATGATCAGGCCAAGGTTATCTGTAAGAAGTGCGCAAAGACCTTTAGCCGAGGGAAAAATCTGAAAAATTTGAATACCAATTGCATGCTTAGACATTTAACCAGCATGCACTTGCAAGCGTGGACACAACACCAAACCTCAAGTGCCACATGTGCAACTGATCACAACGAAGGTAGTCAGCAACGCTACATTGTTTCCCCCACTGTAAGCCCACCGGTTAGCACAGCAGCAAATGTTGAGGTGTCGTTGCAAGGCCACAGCAGTCAGGGAATCCCACTGTTATATCAACGAAAGACTGATTCTAGGCCTTCAGAAAGAACACCAACTCCATCACCATCATCAACCCTCTCTCAGTCCGCCCTGTCCACCGCTACTTCCACCATATGCAGCTCTCAAGTCCAGCTCACCCTCCCAGACACTATGAGTAGGTCAAGAAAGTACTCAGTCTCTCATCCGCGTACACTGGGTTTGAACGCCCACATTGCCAAACTAATCTCGTTTGAGATGATGCCCTTTCGGTTGGTGGAAAGCACAGCTTTCCGCGAACTCATGGCCTATGCAGTACCACGCTATGACCTACCCAGTCGCCACTTCTTCTCTCGCAAAGCCATCCCAGCCCTCCACCATCATGTGAAAGACCGCATTGTCCATGCACTCAAGCAGTCAGTGAGCGGAAAGGTGCACCTCACAACTGATGCATGGTCCAGTCGGCATGGCCAGGGCCGTTACGTGTCCATCACTGCGCACTGGGTTAATGTGGTGGATGCAGGGTCCACAGGGGACAGCGGTGGTGGGACAGTGCTGCCTAGCCCACGGTATAGGAAACAGTTGGCTGTAGGCGTTCGACCCTCCTCCTCCTCCTCCTCCTCCAGAAGCGACAGCTCGTCCACAGAGCGCAGTCGTACGAGCACTCCATCTGCAGCTGCCACTGTTGCACACGATGTGTCCCCCTATCGAGCAGCTAGTGGAAAGCGTCAGCAGGCTGTGTTGCAGATGATGTGTTTGGGCGACAGACACACCGCCGAGGTGCTGTCCGAGTACTTGAAGCGACAAACTGAGTCATGGCTGGGCAGTGTACATCTTGAGGCAGGCAAGGTAGTTAGTGATAATGGCCGTAATTTTGTGGCAGCCATAGCCCTTTCAAAACTCAGCCACATACCTTGCTTGGCTCACACCTTGAACCTGGTGGTGCAGTGCTTCCTCAAAAATTATCCGGAGTTAACAGCCCTGCTCCAGAAGGTGCGAAGACTGTGCGCGCACATCCGCCGGTCGCCTGTACACTCCGTTCGTATGCAGAAGCTGCAGCAATTGCTCCACCTTCCCAACCACCGCCTCATTATCGACATTGCAACAAGGTGGAATTCCACCCTGCACATGGTGGAGCGGCTGTGCGAGCAGAGGCAGGCCATAATGCATTTGTGGGAGGATACACGGCCAGGCACTTTGAGAGCAGACATGGAGTTGACAGGCGTGCAGTGGTCGAAGCTGAAAGACCTTTGTAAAGTCCTTCAGTGTTTTGAGGAATGCACACGGCTGGTAAGCGCAGACGACGCCATCCTAAGCATGAGCATCCCACTTATGCGTCTGCTCATGCAAACTTTGACGCACCTTAAGGAGCAGGCGTCTGCAGCCAATGTTGATGAGGAGGAAGAGGAGGAGGGAATCCTTGATGACATTCAGCCATTGTCTGCTCAGGGACCTCTCCTGGACGAGGTGGAGGAAGAAGAGGAGGAGGAGGATGATGGGGATGATTACTTAGGGGAGGAGGATGCATCTCGTGGGGCAAGTTAAAATGTTGGCGTGGCAAGGTCTGGTACAGGGTTTGTGCGTGACTGGAGGGATGTGGATTTGCCAGAAAGTGCTCCTCCACCCAGCATTCGCAATGTATCTTTGACACCGGGAACATTGGCCCACATGTCAGATTATGCCTTGCGGATCCTAAAAAGGGACCCCCGCATTGCCAAAATGATGAACGATGACGACTACTGGTTGGCCAGCATCCTGGATCCACGCTATAAAGGCAAATTACAAAACATCATGCCACAGGAGAACCTTGACCTAATATTGGCTAATAAACAAGCAACTCTGGTAAATCGGTTGCTTGAGGCATTCCCAGCACACAGCAGCGGTGATGGTTCTCACACGAGCCGTACGGGCCGGGGGCAGATTGGCAGAGGTGTTCGTGGTGCACACAGCAGAAGTGGCGTTGGAGACAGGGGTTTCATGACAATGTTGTGGACTGATTTTTCAAATACCGCTCACACAACTGGTAATACTGCATCGAAAGTGACAGGAGACAGCAGTTGTCAACTATGGTTACAAACTACTTTTCCTCCCATATCGATGTTCTCCCACACAGGTCATTCCCCTTTGACTATTGGGCCGCTAAACTGGACACCTGGCCTGAATTGGCCCAATATGCCTTACAGGAGCTCGCTTGCCCAGCTGCAAGTGTGCTATCGGTAAGAGTCTTCAGTGCAGCTGGATCAATCCTGACAGAAAAAAGGACCCGTCTGTCAACCCAAAATGTGGATGATCTAACCTTCATTAAAATGAACCATGCATGGGTTTCCAAGCATTTTGTCCCACCTTCCCCTGATGACACATAGGGTGACAGAAAAATGGCTTGCTTTGGTCCACCTCTTCCTGGGACTTCACCTATTTCGCCTTTTGCATCAGTTGAATGTCCAACATCAACATATGCCACTTTCTAAAACTCCCTACCTGTGCTGCCTCCCCCCCCATGGCCGGGGTCACCACCTAGCGCACGACACCGTGCGAGTGCCATTGCCCTGGACAGGTGGGTAGGCCGACTCTTGGGCGCGGGCACTGGCACAGGGTCCCTCATAGTGCAATCAAGTGTCTCTGACGGCGGTGGTGCACACCCGCCGTCAGACACACCGCTGTACTATGAGGGGCCCAGTGCCAGTACCGACGCCCACGAGTGGGCCCCCCTTGCTTGGCCAGGGCCCCAGCATTTGCAATCTTTACCTCTCCCTGCTCCTCCGCTGTGTAATCTGGGGCGTCAAATCCATACTGTGCCTGACACTGTCTGAGCCTGCCTCCTGAGACATATATTTTGAATGTGTACGCTATCCATACATGTTATCCGGGGATACGGTACCCCTTCTAACCTTTGTGCAATGACGTGCAATCCATACTGGGCCTAACACCGTCTGAGCCTGCCTCATGCTGTATAGACATATATTTTGAATGTGTACGCTATCCATACATGTTATCCGGGGACACGGTACCCTTTCTAACCTTTGTGCAATGACGTGCAATCCATACTGGGCCTAACACCGTCTGAGCCTGCCTCATGCTGTATAGACATATATTTTGAATGTGTACGCTATCCATACATGTTATCCGGGGATACGGTACCCCTTCTAACCTTTGTGCAATGACGTGCAATCCATACTGGGCCTAACACCGTCTGAGCCTGCCTCATGCTGTATAGACATATATTTTGAATGTGTACGCTATCCATACATGTTATCCGGGGATACGGTACCCCTTCTAACCTTTGTGCAATGACGTGCAATCCATACTGGGCCTAACACCGTCTGAGCCTGCCTCATGCTGTATAGACATATATTTTGAATGTGTACACTATCCATACATGTTATCCGGGGATACGGTACCCCTTCTAACCTTTGTGCAATGACGTGCAATCCATACTGGGCCTAACACCGTCTGAGCCTGCCTCATGCTGTATAGACATATATTTTGAATGTGTACGCTATCCATACATGTTATCCAGGGATACGGTACCCTTTCTAACCTTTGTGCAATGACGTGCAATCCATACTGGGCCTAACACCGTCTGAGCCTGCCTCATGCTGTATAGACATATATTTTGAATGTGTACACTATCCATACATGTTATCCGGGGATACGGTACCCCTTCTAACCTTTGTGCAATGACGTGCAATCCATACTGGGCCTAACACCGTCTGAGCCTGCCTCATGCTGTATAGACATATATTTTGAATGTGTACGCTATCCATACATGTTATCCAGGGATACGGTACCCTTTCTAACCTTTGTGCAATGACGTGCAATCCATACTGGGCCTAACACCGTCTGAGCCTGCCTCATGCTGTATAGACATATATTTTGAATGTGTACGCTATCCATACATGTTATCCAGGGATACGGTACCCTTTCTAACCTTTGTGCAATCACGTGCAATCCATACTGGGCGTGAGAACGGCTGGCGAGCTGTTAAGCAAGCTACAGCACCTGCCAGACAAGTACAGGGATTCCCTAGCGAGGAGACTTATTTGATTGTTTTCTATGTTGGGACAGCAATTTTTGGGGAGCACTATACTCTGGAGAATGATAGATGGGGCCCACCATACACTGGAACATTCCAAAGGTGGACACCAGACACTGGAGCAGCATTTACAGGGCCCATTATACACTAGAGCAGTAGAAATGGGGCCCATTATGTTTGGAGCATTATTTGGGCCCATAAGACAGTGGAACTTCATCCATGGGGACCAACATATACTGTAGCATTATGTGGAGCTCATCATATACTGTTTCAAACATTATATGGGACCAATGATTTTGTATGGAGAAATAGATGGGCCTCGTCATGAGATGTAAAAAGTGAGGTATTTTTCATTGTACTATACCGCTATTTCTCTGCCGTATCGGAGCATGATGAGTTGTGGTATGTGTTAAAGGGGCGCTCTTTCGCCCAGGGCACATGAAAACCTGCAGCCAGCCCTCCCCCCCACAAATTTAGCCAAATAACCCCCATTTTTCAGTGCGTAACTTGTATTATGAAGTTAATTAAGGTTGACAAGCTTAAGTAAGAAGAATTGATGCTTTTGGCATTCAAATGGGCACTGTAGGTGTGTTTCCTGTCCTCCTCTCACTACTGACTTTTATTCCTCATTGACTTACATTGGGTTTCGTGTTTCGAGACGACCCCGACTTTTCCCTATAATCGGACGATCTTGCTCGACCCGACTTTTGGAAAAGTCGGGTTTCACGAAACGAAACGCGACCCTAAAAAAGCAAAAGTCGCTCAACTCTACTGTGTACAGTTCTGGTCTCCGGTGTATAAGAAAGACATAGCTGAACTGGAGCGGGTGCAGAGAAGAGCGACCAAGGTTATTAGGGAACTAGGGGGTCTGCAATACCAAGACAGGTTATTACACTTGGGGTTATTTAGTTTGGAGAATCGAAGGCTTAGGGGTGATCTTATTACAATGTATAAATAAATGCGGGGACAATGCCAAGACCTACCTAATGATCTTTTTACTCTTAGACCTGTGACAGGGACAAGGGGGCATCCTCTACGTCTGGAGGAAAGAAGGTTTAAGCATACTCACAGACGTGGATTCTTTACTGTAAGAGCAGTGAGGCTATGGAACTCTCTGCCGTATGATGTTGTAATGAGTGATTCCCTACTAAAATTTAAGAAGGGACTTCATGCCTTTCTTGAAAAGTATAATATTACAGGGTATATACACTAGTTTCCTTAATATTGCGTTGATCCAGGGAGCTAGTCTGATTACCGTATGTGGAGTCGGGAAGGAATTTTTTTCCCCGAAGTGAAGCTTACTGTTTGCCACATGGGTTTTTTTTGCCTTCCTCTGGATCAACATGTTAGGGCAAGTTAGGATAGGATATGGGTTGAACTAGATGGACTTAAAGTCTCCCTTCAACCTTAATAACTATGTTACTATGTTACTATGTTACCCCCAGACAGTGCCCCATCCAGCAGGCTTCCTACCGGGTCCCAGAGGCTGTTCAAGGCATGATAAAGAGCGAACTGGAGGAGATGAAACAACTGGGAGTTATTCAGCCATCTCACAGTTCTTGGGCCTCTCCTGTCGTCCATGTCCCCAAGAGGGATGGTACAACACGATTCTGCGTTGATTACTGACGATTAAATGATGCCACCAAGAGTGATGCTTATCCCATGTCCAGGATTGATGATCTATTGGATCGTCTGGCCAGTGCCCAATTTGTACCACGTTAGACTTGAGCAAGGGGTTGGGAGCGTGGGAGCGCTCGGCCTTCATTACTCCATTTGGGCTTTTTGAGTTCCTGGGAATGCCCTTTGGGATGAATACTGCCCCCGCTACTTTCCAGAGACTGGTAGATCAACTGTTACAACAATGTCAGGACTTTGCCTGTGCGTACATAGACTACATTGCCATTTTTAGCACAACCTGGGAGGAACATCTTAAACACTTGGGCATAGTGTTAGACTGCATCCTTACTGCAGGACTGACCATTCGCCCTGACAAGTGCCAAATAGGGATGGCTGAAGTGCAGTACCTCGGGCATAGAGTAGGGGGTGGGACCCTAAGGCCTGAGCCTGCCAAGGTGGAAGCCAATAGCAAGTGGTGTAGACCCCAGACTAAAAAGCAGGTACTTGCATTTTTAGGAACTGCTGGTTACTATCGCAATTTTGTTTCTAACTTCAGCACCTTGGCCAAGCCCCTAACCGACCTGACCCGCAAGAACATGCCTAGGAATGTGACATGGAGGATGCCTTTTCAGCGTTAAAGACCGCCCTCGTCACTGCTCTTGTCTTGGCTGCCCCGGATTATAAGCGCAGGTTCCTCGTGCAGAAAGATGCATCCACCTTTGGAATTGGGGCAGTACTTAACCAAGTGAACGCCGCCGGAGAAGAACATCCTGTTCATGGCTGAACCGCGTATCAGGGGACAATGGAAGATTGCTGCGGTGGAGCTGGTCCTTACAACCCTACAGCTTCTCCATCCAACACAAGCGGGGAAGCCAACACCAGAACGCCAACCTACCCCTGCCACTGTACAAGGAACTATAAATGTTTGAGCAATGTGAACTAAAGTGAGCAGGCCAGAGGTCTGTGTATACCTCATAGCGTGCTCACTTATTATGGGGGGGAGAGGTTGTGATGGTGTGATAGGCTATGTGGATATCATTTTGTGTATATTTCTATTTCACTTATTTTCATAGTGTTTTTCTTGTATGTCTACAGCCTGACTGTGTCTGTCTCTTGATGACCCCCTGTAGTTCTTTAATCCCCAAGGCTCCTTTGTTCTCCTCTGGGAGGCCTGGAAACCACCCCAACCTGTTTGACTACCCCTGGAGTCAAGGAAGGGGGAGGGGAGAACAGGATCTGGTCAAGTCAGTTCCTGTGTGGAGAGGACTGTGTAAAGACTGCACTTCAGAGAGAAGGACTCATTTTATCCTCTGGTGCTAGAGTTTTGGAATCTCGTCTCTCTGGACATTTTATCCTGTTACTGGACTGCATTCTTGTTCTGGACTATTGTATTTTCAGTGTGGTGGATTGTTTATGAGCCTTCTAATTTTGCCTGTAATAAAGGTCTTGGGATTGTTCACCCTTCCCTCACTCTGTTGATAGTTTGGTATCGGAGAAGGACCCCGTGACAGTCCCTGTTCTTCTCCCAGTTCCATTTCACCCTCCATTTTCTGTCCAAGGAGAAGAACATTCATGCCAACGCTCTCTCCCGCTCCTTAATGTCATCAGAGGAGGAGCCTCGGTTAATTGTCCCTTCAGAGAGCCTGAGAACTGTTGCCCTGGTTTCGTTACTGTCTGTGCCCCCGGGCAAGACTATCGTTCCACCTAATTTGCAACTTGAAGTTCTCTCTTGAGCTCACTCATCCAGGGTGGTTGGACATTTTGGGACCAAGAGGACTTCTGAGCTCCTGGCAAGGATGTACTGGTGGCTGCATATGGCCCGTGACATCAAAAACTATATTCGGGCATGTGTCTCCTGCGCCAAGAATCGATCTCCTCGGCAATAGCCTGCTGGGATACTTTACTCCCTGCCAGTGGCAGACAGGCCCTGGAAGATGGTCGGGATGGACTTTGTGGTGGGCTTACCCAAGTCTCATAGCTGCACAGTTATCTGGGTAGTCACCGACCATTTTTCCATAATGGTGCACTTGGTGCCTCTTCCACGGGTACCTTCTGCAAGGGCCTTGGCTGCGTTGTTTATTAAGCATGTTTTCCACCTACGCGGTATGCCAGACAAAATTGTCAGTGACCGTGGTCCCCAGTTTGTGTCTCAGCTCTGGAGTGAGCTTTGTCGTCTACCCAGCATTGAGCTAAATCTCTCTTCGGCATACCATCCCGAGATGAATGGGTTGGTAGAGAGGGCCAACCAATCTCTGATCACATACCTCCAACATTTTGTTTCAGCCAGGCAAGATGATTTGGAATCCTTGATACCATGGGTGGAGTTTGCATTGAACAACGCCATAGCTGACTCGACCAGGCAGACGCAATTCTTCCTTAAATATGGCCAGCATCCGCATGTCCCTGTACCCATGCCCGTGTCGTCCACCGATCCTAGGGTGGCAGACTGGGTGGTGGAGGCATGTGACATTTTGGACCACACAGGATGCCATCCAGGCCTCAAGGAGAGAATGAGGGTCTCCGCACACCGGCGCTCCGCTCTGACCTTTGCTCCTGGCGACTTAGTGTGGCTCTCCGCCCGTAACATCAGGCTGAGAGTTGAGTCCACTAAGTTTGCGCCTCACTACATAGGTCCCTTCAAGGTCCTAGAACAGATCAACCCTGTGGTCTACCGCCTGGCCCTTCCTCCACGCCTTGTTATCACGACAACCTCCATGTATCCCTCCTTAAGCCCGTTCACATGTCCCAGTTTTCCGAGTCATCTGTCGGGACATCAGGCTTGTCCTCGGATGAATATGAGGTGAATGCCATTGTGGGGTGCCAGGTGGTGCGTGGTAAAAAATATTATCTGGTGGACTGGAAGGGTCATGGTCCAAAGGATCAGACCTGGGAACCTGTGGAAAACATCCGTTCTCCTCGGCTCATTGCGGCCTTTGAGCGTAGCGAGGCTCAGGGGAGGAGGCCCTAGGAGGGGGGGTAATGTTGGGCATCGGGTTTCTTCCTCTGCACAGGAGGAATCCCGAGCCTTGCCTTCTGCGGTCTCCCATTCAGTTCCAACTGCAGAGGAGGCTGCTCAGCAGAGACGTCGATCCCGAAGTCTTGCTCAGGCTAGTGCTGTCGGTGTGGTTACTGCTGCCACCCCTGGTTCAGCTATAGTAACCTGCAATAGCCAGCAGCGTGCAGCTCTGGGGACTAAGTCCTTCTTTCGGCCTACTGAGCATGCCCGTGGGATGACCTCTCATTGGAGGCCAGCGGTCACATGCTCAGGTACTGTTGCTGCTCCAATTGGACCACTTGGGAAGGTCCCGGAAGGCTGCAGCTATAAAAGGTTTGCATGGCCACCTGGTCATGCGCTAGTATAAAACTCTACTCATGTGTGCATGGATGTATGTATGTATCTGGTGACTGACTCATTATGGTCCCCTACCCTCTGGTTGTGCATGTGGTAGGGTGTTTGAGCTATCTAGCGCCAGACTGTGTCTTCCAGCACTAGGCACTAGAGTTCAGCATCTATTAGCAGTGACTGGCAGTGCGGCGCCGTGCTTAACTAGTGCGCTTTCCAGGCCCTAGTTAGGGTGGTTAGTTGCGTCCGCCAGAACGGCGCTGTACACACTTAGTGCGGTAAGCATCTATCAGCTGCACCCTGTGACTGCTAACAGGGCACTGTGTTCATTTTGCAACTCTGTGAAGCAACAGAGTTCGCTTCCATTCACACTGGCTGAGGCTAACCCTCGTGTGAGCAAGCGTCCATCCACCTTCGTGTTCCCCCATTACTCAGCAGCAGGTTCCATCTCTGCACGGTGGACCCCAGGCTGCGACCGCACCTTATATCTCCCTTTTTATTATTTGGTGCATTCCACCAGCCCTAACACGGCGTTAGTAACTGAAGATTTATTTTCTGTGGATGAGTCCTGTATAACTAAGAAGATTTGCTCCAAACAATTTTAAATTTACATCTCTCCTATTGTATAACGTTAGCAAAAGAATAATTTTTTGGTGTGGTTGATGTCTGTATAACATAGACTAGATGCTCCAAACAATTTCAAAGTGAGATCTTCCTTACTGTATGATGTTAATAGAAGAATTTTTTTGTTCTGATGAGGCCTGTATAATATAGACTAGATGGACCAAACAGTTTTAAGTGAGATCTCCCCTAGTGTATCACGTTAATAACAAAAGATTTTTTTGTTTATCGATGAGGCCTGTATAACATAGATTAGATGCTTCAAACATTTTCAAAGTGATATCTACCCTACTGTATGACACTAGTAATTTTTTTTATGTGGATGAGGCCTAAATAACAAAGAAGATATGCTCCAAACAATTTCAAAATGAGATCTACTCTGCTGTATCACATTAGTAACAAAAGATTTTTTTTTATATTAGGTATGTATAACAGACTAGATGTTCCAAACAATTTTAAACTGAGATCTACCCTAGTGTAGTACATTAGTAACAGAAAAAAGAATTGTTTCAGTTTGGATGAGGCCTGTATGACAAAAAATATGCTCTCCAAATAATTTCAAAATGAGATCTCCCCTACTGTATGATGTTAGTAACAGAATACATTATTTTTTTTTGTGGATGAGGCCTGTATAACATAGAATATATGCTCCAAACAATTTCAAACTGAAATCTCTCCTACTGTATGATGTTAGTAACAGAAGAAATTTTTTTGGTGTGAATAATGCCTGTATAACATAGACTTGATGCTCCAAACAATTTAAAACTGAGAACTTCCCTACTGTATCACGTTAGAATCAGCAAATCTGTTTTAGTGTGGAAGAGACCTGCATAATCTAGAAGATGTGTTCAAACAATTTTAAACTCAGATTTAGTCTGCTGCATCACGTTTGTAAAAAAATAAATATTTTTTAATGTGCAACAACTGTGCAGAAAGATTAATTTCACTGCCACTAAATGACAAGGTGGGACTTGGCGGGCTGTATCACGTTTAGCCACAAATAAAAAAAAATTGCTCTGCAACAGCTGTACACAAAGATGAATATTTGATATGGTGAACTTTATCAAGTTACGCAACAGAACTTTTGTTTTAATGTGCAGGAGCTCTGCAGACAGCTTAATTTCACTGCCACAAAATCACAACTTGAGATATGGCATGCTGAATCACAGTAGCAACTGCCCCCCCAAAATATTTTTTCCTGGCCAAATGTTAAGGGCTGGTGGAACGCACCAAATAATAAAGATGGTATATGATATAAGGTGCGTTCGCAGCCCAGGGTCCACCATGCAGAGAAGTAAACTGCTGCTAGACAATGACGAATGGGATATAACAGGAGGTAGCTGGACACCGGAAGGTAACCTCTGTCCCGGTGTGTGCAAGGACAAACCCTGTTACTTCACAGAGTCCATACTAGCCGACGTATAAGTGTGAGCTGTTAAGCGTCACTGGTCACGACTCAGTGTAAACTTCCGCTCAGAGCGGGCACTATGTCTACCCTGGTGGTCGCCAGTAACCAGCATAAGAACAGTGCTGGAAAGCGCACATATCTGCACACGGCACCACTCTGGCAGACACTGCGGTATCAGCGGTGTGTGATGCCTGTACTGACCGACGCCCACAGGCACTACAGGAAGGAGAGCTGACTACACTGTGGTGCTAAGAAGTGCTAGTGCTAGATGCTAAGTCTAACTCTAAGATCCTAACTCATGCTTATCAAAGGGAGGGAGTCTTGATGAGTCAGTCACCAGTCTCATACATCCGTCACCACTCACACCACTAAACAATATAGAATCAATGTCTATCATAGCGCATGGCGGGGCGGCCATGCGAACCTTTTATAGCAGCATCCTTCCGGCACCTTCCTGATGGTCCAATCCGAGCTGGAAAAGGACCTGAGCATGTGACGTCCGATCTCCAATGAGAGATCGTCCCACGGACATGCTCAGTGGACCAAAAGGAGGACTTAGTCCCTGGAGTCGTTCGCTGCTGACCAGCATGCGTTGCTATAGCTGGACCAGAGGTGGCAGCAGCAACTGAACCCACAATGCTAGTCTGAGCAGAGCGTCAGGATCGACGAGTCTGCTGAGCAGACTCCACTGTGGCCAACAAGTGATGTTGTTAAGTCAACAAATCAGGAGGACCAGAGTGCCGAAGTTCAAGACGCAGTGGTGGACGATGAAGTCACTGACTCAACCCGGGAAGTTGCCACATAGAAATGAGCGAATATGTTTAAAAACGATGACCAAACATAAATTCACAAGAATATGGCACATTCGGATTCGTGATCGAAACACGAGCAAATTTTTATAAAATCGGGAAAAATTGGTAACATTCCGTAAAAAGTGCGAGAAAATATTTGTGTTGCCACTATTGTTATTCGAGCACTTTGGCTAGATCAGTGGTAATGTATGATGAGCATGGGGCATGAGATTGATGAGGGGAAGGGGTGGGCAAAGCTCAGAGGAGCTGCTTGCTTGTAAATATTTTTTTCTAACATTTTTGTGTACAATGTGGCTAGCCAATCAGTGCGCAGGAAACATCCACAATGTCTAGATACAACGGCTTGTGTCATTGGCTGCTGAAATCACATGTCTCTCTCTATATATAGAACGGACATGTTGTTTAGCACCATTTTGTCAATTTAAATGTGCAGAGAGGCTGCTCCTGACGCTAGGCCCGGGTGCTGATAGATTTTTAACTTGTTAGCTATTCCATTGTTTCTAAGTCAGATATTTTAGATAGCTAGTGTCCTGTGAAAATGATCCTTCCAGTAGTTTTTTGCGCCATTACTCAGGTGCACACACAAAGACAAAAGGGCACATTTCATAGAAGTATGTGGTGCACTGCTTCTACTGTGCTCCATGCACGAGTAGACCTCTCTAAATCTTACTTTTTCAGTTGCTTAAGTTTGATAGAGCATGTCACATCCCATTTTGTCATTTAGTGGCAGTGCAATTGTTTTGTGATTTGTCCTGTTGCACAATAATAAAAAATTTTGGGGGAGTTGCTAACGTGATTCACCACCCCATATCGCACCTTATTATTTAGTGGCGGTGCAATTGTTCTGTGTGCAGATCTGTCGCAGTTACTAACATGATTCAGCACTCCATAACTCATCATGTCATTTAGTGGCAGTGAAATTCATCTTTCTGCTCAGGTGTTGCGCTGGAAAAAAAAATATCCAACCTTGCCATTTAGTGGCTGTAAAATTGTTCTGTGTGCACAGCTGTTGCACAGCAAAACACAATATTTTTTTCTATGACAAACATGATACAGCAGGCTGGATGAGAATTTGAAATTGTTAGGAGCATAACTTGTAGGTTATACAGGCCTCATCCTCACTAAAAAAAACTTTCTTCTGTTACTAACAGGATACAGTAGGGGAGATCTCAGTTTGAAATTGTTTGAAGCAAACAGTCTATATTAGGCTACTTTCACACTTGCGTTTTTTTGCACTGCGTGCGCAGTGCAAACGCACATAAAAAACGCATCGTGTGTTTTTATGTGTTTTCTTGTTTTTTTGTGCATGGTTTTTTACAAAAAAACATGCGTTTTTTTGAGCTGACGTACGCATTACCATGCACACGTCAGCGCTCCCATAGACTATAATGTGTTTTTGGGTGAATTTTTTGTGCATGCGTTTTTTTGAGACAGGTCGGATGCACAGGAAATGCAACAAGATGCATTTTGTGCGCCCGGGCGCACACTACACAAAAATGCATGCGAATACAAACGCGTACAAACGCATGTCTTTGTGCACCCATGTTAAGCATAAGGAAAAAACGCATGCGCATGTTTGTGCAAAAACGCAGCGCAAAAAAAGCAAGTGTGAAACCAGCCTTATACAGGCCTTATCCACACACACAAAAAAATTCTGTTACTAAGGTAATAAAGTAGGGGAGATCTCATTTTTATAATTGTTTAGAGCAGATCTTCTTTGTCATACAGACCTCATTTACACTGAAACAATTCTTTCTTCTGTCACTAATGTGATACAGTAGGGGAGAGCTCAGTTTAAAATTGTTTAGAGCATATCTTCTTTGTCATACAAGCCTCATCCACACTGAAATTATCCTTTCTTCTGTTACTAATGTCTTACAGTAGGGAAGATCTCATTTTTAAAATTGTTTGGAGCTTATCTTCTTTGTTAATCAGGACTCATCCTCGCTGAAAGAATTCTTTCTTCTGTGACAGTCGTGACATAGCAAGCCATATCTCATCTTGTCATATAGTGCCGCTGAAATTCAGCTCTGTGCAGAGCTGGTAGAAAGATTAAAATATAATTATTTGTTGATAATACTGTGCCTCTACCACAGTCTCTGGGCAACATGACTGGGGAAAGGCGAGTTGTGGTGAAAGGGGTATTAGGCTTGATGCTCAAGGTGTATGTGAGATAGGTGGTAATGTTAGTAAAAGCACTAGAGAACCATCATCGGCACATCCTATACAAGCACAACTAAAAACGCTTGTTACTGGACTACCTTTCTTTCATAGCTGCACAGCAGTACGCCTTGTTTATGAGGCCCAAAAAAGCATGTGCTTGAATGGATGGCAAATGCTGCTTCAAGTGCCCTCTCCTCCTCTTCCTCCAACCCAACATCACACACACTACAGTCCAGTCTCTGCTGTTTGTGGTTGGCGGGAGGGGACGGAGGAAACAAGCATCAGTTATCCACCCAGCAAAACACTATGTGCTTGGACCTCATGGAAGAGCCCGACATATGAGGGCCTTCTTGCTGCACTATCTACAACATGATCTCCATATAGTTATGATTCAAAATAGTGATAACAACTGGGCTGCCAATCTGTTAGATCCACGTTAAGACAAAATTTTGCCAGTTGTGTCCTGCCCTGGAAAGGAACACACAAAAGCTGGAGTATTGAAGCATGCTTTTACACAACCTTAAGAGAGGTTTTCCCCAAGACAGCAGTGAGGCACATAGTGTGCATCACAGCTCCAGACTTCCAATCTCTGGTATGTTAATTTGTCAATGCCAAAACATTAGCCGCAGCAGCAGTGTAAGAGACAGAAGCAATTTCTGTGAGTCCTTTGACACATTTTTTAGACCAGCTCGTGCACCAGCGCAACAGAGTCTAAATCTGACATATGGTGATCGACTGAAGAGGATGGTGCAGGAGTATCTAGAACTCAATTTCAATACCATCAGGGAGTGTTTAGACCCTTTCACATTTTGGTCTTCAAAAATGGTTCAGTGGCCTTAACTTACTTCTCACTCCATGGAGGTTTTATCATGCCCAGCAACCAACATTTTCCCAGAACATGTCTTCAGCACTGCTGGTAATGTCTTGATAGATTAGCGCAGTTTGCTGTCCCATGATGAAAAAGTCATGGATCTCCAAGGTCTTTTTCACCCCAATCGCAGACTGTACAGACTAGGCGATGTTGTAGATTTAAGTGTGCTGCATTGATCTTGCATAATTGCAGTCTGTGATATATTTAGTGGGGATTCTGTGCCTGCTGTTGCTGCTGCCACTGCAGATGTTAACACTAATTTTTGGAAATGTGAACACTCCTGTTTGAATGCCCATCTGCTGGATTGGCTGTAGTGGAAAATGTGTCGGTGCCTATTATACTATTTCTACTCTCGT
The DNA here is from genome assembly GCF_039654945.1 of Dendrobates tinctorius. Lineage (NCBI taxonomy): Eukaryota > Metazoa > Chordata > Amphibia > Anura > Dendrobatidae > Dendrobates > Dendrobates tinctorius. The sequence goes on from NW_027361818.1 coordinate 14,130,388, forward strand.
GAACTTGATGCCACCTTGCTGCTGTCTCCAACTAATTGTTTGAAACGAGTACACTCCTAGTTGGGTGTACAATTTCTGGGTTGGCTGTAGTGGAAGAGATATCGCTCCCCGTTATACCATTTCTCCTCTGATGAAATTGAAGCCATTTTGGTTGTGTCTGCCCCTAATTATCTTAAATTTGAAAACTCCTGATTGGGTCTCTCCATCTTCTGGGTTGGCTGTAGTGGAAGACGTGTCAGTCCCTATTATACTATTTCTACTCTCAAAATAGATGCCACTTTGTTGGTGTCTGCCACTAATTTTTGTAAATATGAACACTCCTTATTGGGCCTACATCTGCTGGGTTGGCAGTAGTAGAAGATATGTCACTTGCCATTATACTATTCTTTCTCTGTGAAAGTGAAGCCACTTTTGTGGTTTTTGCCACTAATTAATTTATATGTGAACACTCTTGGCTGGGTGTCCTTCTGCTGAGTTGGCTGCACTGGGCATGCCCGAGAACTGTTGGCACAGTGCAGGCGCCGGGCATGTAACAGCATCACAGGAGGTGGTGCACAGATGCAAGAGGGGGATGATGGACGGCTGGGAGGTGGCTGATACAGGGGAGACACCATACCTCTGAGACTCAGTGCAGGCATGGGGTGCAATTAATAAAAGTCAATATTTCAGTGTTACTAGGGATCAGAAACATAGGAGCCAGCTTCACAGAATGCAGCCTTAGTGCTGCTGAAGGTGGCTCTTTTATTGAAAAATGCCCTAGGGGGTGACAAGTTCCCATTAAAGGACTTTTCTGATTTTGGAGCAGTGCACCTATAGAAGGACTGTAAGGAATTAAACTCCTTCTATAGGCCTCTAATGCATAACTATCTCTTCGAGCAGTTGTCCCTAGACTGAATGAAGATGAAAGCAGTATTAATAAGTACAGTTGAGCGACTTTGTTCGGATTCTGTTTTGAATATGATCGGACTCGAATTTTGTTTTTACATTATTCGTCAAACACATCTGAACATCATTAGAGTCAATGGGAGCAGAAATTTCCGAATATGTTTGGAACCAATCATAAGACTTAAATTCGGCACGAATAGTGTTTGAATATGGCCCGAATTTGTCAAAATCAGATTTGGGCCCAAAGCTCACTCATCTCTATTAATAAGGAATATAATATATGGAGCGCTAAATAGATTTTTTGTTGTTAGATAGCAGCAGTACACCTACAGAAGGAATAGATGTCAATAATCCCTGCCTACATGCCTCTAATTCAAATCTATTCTTCCTCCAGCAGCTATCCATACTCTGCATGCAGCTAACAGTGGTATTAATAGGAAATATACACACGTGGTCAAAATTGTTGGTGCCTCTCGTTTAATGACAGAAAAACCCACAATGGTCACAGAAAAAAATAGAATCTGACAAAAGTAATAATAAATAAAAATCTATGAAAATGAACAAATGAAAGTCAGACATTGTTTTTCAGCCATGCTTCCACAGAATTAAAAAAAAAAAAAAATAAATAAAACTCATGAAATAGGACTGGACAGAAATGATAGTGCCCTTAACTTAACATTTTGTTGCACAGCCTTTTTAGACATAAATCCTGTAACTGTCAAAGAGTTGTCCAGTTGTCTCGCGTGTGAAGGATGTCTTTTCAGACGTCATGTTTCAGCTCTTTCTAAAGATGCTCAATGGGATTTAGGTCAGGGCTCATAGAAGGCCACATCAGAATAGTCCAATGTTTCCTCTTAGCCATTCTTGGGTGCTTTTAGCTGTGTTTTGGGTCATTATCTTGTTGCAAGACCCACAACCTGCGACTGAGACCAAGCTTTCTGACAGTGGGCAGCACTTTTATCTCTAGAATCCCTTGATAGTCTTGAGATTTCATTGTACCCTGCACAGATTCTAGATACCCTGTGCCAGATGCAGCAAAGCAGCCCCGGAAGATAATAGAGCCTCCTCCATGTTTCACAGTAGGGACAGTTCTTTTCTTGATATGCTTCATTTTTCTATGTGTGAACATAGAGCTTATGTGCCTTGCCAAAAAGTTCCATTTTCGTCTGATCTGTCCATAGGACATTCTCCCAGAAGCTTTGTGGCTTGTCAACATGAAGTTTGGCAAATTCCAGTCTAGCTTTTGTTTGATTTTTTTTCAACAATGGTGTCCTCCTTGGTCATCTCCCAAGAAGTCCACTTTGGCTCATACAACAATGGTTCAATATGACACTAATATTCCTTGAGCTTGGAGCTCACCTTTAATTTGTTTAGAAGTTTTTTTGATCTCTTTTGTTACCAATTGTATTATCAGTCTCTTTGATTTGTCATGAATTTTCCTCCTGCGGCCACGTCCAGGGAGGTTGACTACAATCCCATGGAGCTTACATTTCTGAATAATATGTGCAACTGTAGTCTCAGGATCATCAAGCTGCTTGGAGATGGTCTTATAACTTTTACCTTTAACATGTTTGTCTAGAATTTTCTTTCTAATCTCCTGAGACAACTCTTTCCTTCGCTCCCTCTGGTCTATGCTGAGTGTGATACACACCATGTCACCACACAGCACAGTGAGGATCTGTAGCCTCTTTACAGGCCACTCACTGATTCCAAGAATGTAGACACCTGTGATGCTAATTAGTGGCCACACCTTGATTTCACATGTCACTTTTGTGACATTATTTTCAGGGGGACTGTTCTGTCTCTGACACAAATAATGACTCTTAACTGTTTATTTCCATTACAAAAATTCAGTTATAATGCTCAGTTTGCCATACAGTTTAATGTTTATTGTTCCCTTAGCTCCATATAGTGGCCAAAAGATATAACTGCAGTGTTATTCTGTACCTCAGTTTCATTTTCATTCTTGATTTCCCTCCAATTTCCAATACACCTTGGGTAAGTTGCAAGGCATCATTAGTCAGCTCCTCTGGTTAGCTGTTAGCGCAGATAGTCTGTATATGTAAATATGTATTTTTATGTATCCATACTGATTCATTGCATTCTATGTCTTATTTGTAGTTTCACCGTACATCTATGTACCATCGCGTTCAATAAACACAGATTCAACCTACAGTCTTCTTATTAGACCCCCGGTATAGCAGTTTAGCTACCCATATAAGCTATATGAACCCCGTGCATTTACCGGAGGACGGAATAGGGACCATCCTTTCTGTCCAGGCCTATTTCATGAGTTTTATTTTTTAAAATAATCTGTGGAAACAAGGTTGGAAAGCAATGTCTGACTTTCATTTGATCATTTTCATAGATTTTTTTTATTTATTATTACTTTTGTCAGATAGGGCAGCACACTGGCTCAGTGGATAGCGCTGCAGCCTCGCGGTGCTGGGGTCCTGGGTTCAAATCCCACCGAGGACAACATCTGCAAGGAGTTTGTATGTCTCCCAGTGTTTGCATGGGTTTCCTCCGGGTACTCCGGTTTCCTCCCACACTCCAAAGACATACTGATAGGGAATTTAGATTGTGAGCCCCATCAGGGACAGTGATGATAATATGTGTTAACTGTAAAGCGCTGCGGAATATGTTAGCGCTACATAAAATAAAGATTATTATATTATTATTATTTCTGTGACCATTGTGAGTTTTTCTGTCATTAAATGAGGGGTACCAACAATCTTGACCATGTGTGTAATAAATGGAGTCCTGAAAAGACTTTGCTGATAAAATTGTAACCTTTCTAAAGTCCTAGCAAAAAAAATATTTAACAAATGATGCAGATGTAATGTAGACACGTGGTAAATGTTATTTATTAAATATTTTGTGTGACATAGCTTTAAGAGCATAAACAATTGAAAATTGTGACATTCTGGCCAAACTTCCGTTTTTTTTCACAAATAAATGCAGGTCCTATCAAACAAATGTTACCGCTATCTAGAAGTGCAATATGTCACAAAAATAATCTTAGAATCATTGTTATCCATTGAAACTTTCCAGAGTTATTACCTCAAAATGTGACTGTGGTCAGAAATTCCATTCTAAAACCATATGTGCTATATGGAACTGGCCGTCGGTTGTGGCTCTATCAGACTTATCTCTACAAGAAGGTCTGTCAGTAGGAGCCTATGGTGTCTTTGAGAATGTGTTTTTCATATGTGAGGTCAAGCACTGAGGGTGAATGAGAAGGTCAGTCTCTCATGGACGTTTAGTTACCTTCAAAATAAAGGGAAGATCTCTGCAGCCACTCAGGTTCCACCAAATTTTACCCTTGAATAGAATATTTATTTCAAACCTTGAAGTGTAGATACAAACCTTTGGACCAATGGTGTCATTGTAAATTGTATTCCGCTATGTGATGCTTCGTACAACCGAGATTCATTATTGGACGGAATCTTTGTATATTATAATAGTTTCATCTTCTGCATCCATTTGTAAAGATTTGACTTCTAATTTTTTGTATCGCTCTCTTGATCTCGTTGTTCCTCAGACTGTAGATAATGGGATTCATCAATGGTGTCACCACTAAATATAACAGGGATCTGTATTTGTTGATGTTGGATGAGCTCTCATCAGATGGAGTCATGTAGACTGCAATCAGAGTACCATAATAGGCACACACTGTGGTCAGGTGGGAGCTACACGTGGAGAAGGCTTTTCTTCTACCATTAGTTGAAGAAATTTTAAGGATGGCCAAAAAAATGCAAAAGTATGAAATAATGATAAAGGCAAATGGAAAAAATATCCCAAGAATGGCAAAAGTATAGTCTTGTATTATAAGAATATAAGTGCCTGAAGTGGCCAATTCCATAACGGGACCAAAGTCACAGAAGAAGTGGTTGATATGGTTCAAGCCACAGAATTTACATTGGATAACAATAATTAACTCACTTGATGTCTCCACACTGTCTACAAGCCATGACCCAATAACCAGCCGAAGGCAAAGATCTGGACTCATTAGAGAAGAATAGTGTAATGGATGGCAGATGGCCAAATATCGATCATAGGACATGATGGCAATGAGCAAACATTGAATGAATCCAAATATGCCGAATACATATAACTGCATCACACAACCCCACAAGGACAAAATTCCCTCCTCAACCAACATTATGTCCAACATCATGGGGATAACACTGGTGGTCAGTAAGACATCTGCTATGGATAAATGTTTGAGGAAAAGAAACATTGGGATTTTGAGGTGGTCAATGGTGGTCACTAGGAAGATAATGAGAAGGTTTCCGACCAGTATACAAATGTAACTCAGGGTAAGCAGAAGGAATAGAAGAGTTTTATATTTAGATAGACTTTGGAATCCAAGAATATGTATCTGAGTGACTTGAGTCTGATTCTCCTCACACATAATTTATATATTTATGATGGCACAAAAACTAAGAATAAAAAAATTAAAGCCAATACATATTTAAAAGTCATAATATACATTTCCTTAAAAACAACAAAGGGATATATTTTCAGCTGTAAATTATATTGATGTTTTGTTGGCGCTTCTTATGTAAAGGCGAAATCTCCCAGATGGTGACATCTTTTATAGCATCAGACCATCATTAAATATTCTCACGGGATCCTGATAATAATGCTCAAATGAGTGAAGCAAACACATGAGATGTGTCGGTTAGATAAATTGGTTGTCCTTATTGTAAGAAGCTTGTTATGGCTCAATAATTAATGATAAGTAATTATTGTTAATGAATGAAAATTATTTCTGAATAAGCTTGTTTATGAGCAGAAAGGAAATCATGGTTGCATTCCAGGAAATTTATGTGAAACTTAGTAGAAAGTTTTATACTTTATAGTGGAAAAGTTGCAGCTAAACAGCCTAAGTGTTGGATCAAATCACATGGTGCATAAGACAGTGAGGTCTTTCTAGTACAGTCCTGGCACAATATTAACCCTGCTGTTCTGTTTGGTCAAAAATGACCGAATTTGAAATTTGATTTTTTTTTTTTACATTTTCTGAAACTTGTGGTTAATTGACTTTTCCTAATTTGTGATGTTCTTATTAAGGGTAGTTTTTAATTTTTATTTTTTGCTTACTTTTTGCTCCACTTTTTTTATACTTATACAAGGAAGGTGACGTTCACAAGGGGGCATTCTCTGTGTCTGGAGGAGAGAAGGTTTCTCCACCAACATAGAAGAGGATTCTTTACTGTTAGGGCAGTGAGAATCTGGAATTCCCTGCCTGAGGAGGTGGTGATGGCGAACTCAGTCGAAGGGTTCAAGAGAGGCCTGGATGTCTTCCTGGAGCGTAACGATATTGTATCTTACAGTGATTAGGTTCTTTAGAAGGACGTAGATCTGGGGATTTATTCTGATGGAATATAGGCTCAACTGGATGGACTAATGTCTCTTTTTGGCCTTGATAACTATGCTACTATGTTACTATGCTACTGTTCGTTCAAAAATTACCACAGCTTTTTATACTAATCTTCAGCCATTTTTTGAGTAAAGTTAAGGATTTATAATCTCATTTTGGACTATATATTACATCTACTACTATTTATCAATTTATCTAGGTCATTTTGGTCCATGCAGACTTACACATACATACATTTTCAAATTACGATACTGCAGATGGATTCGCTTCCATTATAGTTATGTGCAAAATATTTTGATGAGGAAATGATGAGGTAACCCAGACAACTAGTCGGAAGCAAGAAATCCATTCGAAAAACAAAGATGTAGTTTGAACTTGCAGCCTTCTGCTCAGGCTGGTAGAAGGTCTTCTTCTAATGACATAAAAGATACTCCTGGTCCTACCAGGTATGCTATATCAAGAATTGATCACATACAATCTGCATTCAAATTATCAATAAATATAACCATACAAAACATCCTAATACAAATGACAAACACTGAGGGACAACAAGTTTATGGCCAGAAATGGAAGAACTTCTATTTCACATCTCTAAAAGCTTTCAGAGGTTTATTACTGTTAGCAGGAGTGTACAGATCATATGGTGAATCAACCCAAAGTTCATGGAATTCCGAAACTGGTCGCCACCTATTTAGGGCCACAATGTCTTTTGAAAGATTTCATAAGATTTCAAGAGTCCTTCAGTTTGATAATAAACCAACCAAATTGAAATAAGAGCCACAGACAAACTTGCCCCTATTAGAGATTTGGAATAAATGGGTAGATTTTCTACTGACATGTCATAATACTGGTGAAAATGTGACTGGAGAGGAACAATTGGTGTCATTCAGAGGTAGGTGCCCTCAACTCAAAGGCACTTACACTTGTAAACGCAAAACAAATAGGTGGCCAATGGCTGTTTTTTACAAGATTGTTGATGTGTCGGCATACAATGCATTCATGTTATGGCGCGAAATAGATCCAAATTAGAACAAAAATAAACTAAGTAAAAAGAAGACTTTTTATAGAGGAGTTGGGAAAATCACTGGTTAGCCCATATATCGAAAAAAGAAAAGCAACATCCAGAGATGATGGAGCCGCAGCCATTGTCAACAGGATCCAACTTCATGCAAAAGAAAGTGAACCAACGGCTTCTACCAGCACTGGTGCGATACCCACGGCCTCCAACAGCAACGGAATCAGCTGAAAATGGAAACGATGCGCCTTCTGTCCAACATCAAGAAGTCACAAAACAAATGTGATATGTTGCAGTTGTGTAAAGTACTTATGCAAAGACATGCCATTTATACTTATGACAAAAGCAAACAGTAAATTTACCACCGTGAACCTTATTTACCATTTTATATAGAAAAAAATGAACCTTTTATTTTTTTATTTTTTAAATATATTTACAGTACATACGGTTTGATGTTATTAGTTACAGTTTACAGCTATATAAAGAACATTTTTATGTACAAATGTGCAATATCCATGAATATTGCAATAAGGCCGTGTATCATTTTTTGACAAAAAATAATAAATATTTTTTTATTTATTTTTTATTTATTTATTATTTATTTATTTATTATTATTTATTTATTTATTATTTATTTTTTTTATTTAAAACCAGGGGAAGAGTCTTGAGGAGATCATTTGCATATTCCCAGTGCCTTCTGGGATAAGTGAAGAGTCTCCGCGAGCTCAACGATCACTGGGTTTTGGCCGTTGCAGCTGAAAAGAGGAAATCGGAAAACCAGGGGAAGAGTCTTGAGGAGATCATTTGCATATTCCCAGTGCCTTCTGGGATAAGTGAAGAGTCTCCGTGAGCTCAACGATCACTGGGTTTTGGCCGTTGCAGCTGAAAAGAGGAAATCGGAAATTTTGGCTCATCTTTCATCGTTTCTAAGAAATCTCAAGATGGAAGAGGCCAGGAGCCATTTGGTGAGCTGCATTTCTTGCTACATGTTCACAGATTTACCAGTGGAAAAGCCAAACTTCACCTGCCACAAATGCAAGCTTGTGTCCCTGTTGGAGGAAAAGTTGCAAAATCTCGAAGAGAGGTTAGCTACATTGAAGATCATTAAGGAAGGTGAAGAGTTCTTAGACAGAGCAGAATTATCTCTTCATGTTACAGAAAGAGAAGAAATTCGAAGTGCACCTGAAGAAACAGAGGAATGGAGACATGTGACCCAGAGAAGCAGGAGGATCAGGAGGCAGTCAGCACCCATACTGCTCAGGAACCAGTACCAGGCTCTCACGCAGGAAAACGATGAAGAAATACATCAGGATAAGACTTTGCCAACAAACAACAACCTTGTACGCCTTCAGAGTCCTCCCGGATGGAGAAAGAAAAATGTGTTGTGAAGAATAAACGGAGAGTGGTGGTCATGGGGGATTCCCTGTTGAGAGGAACAGAGGCCGCTATCTGCAGACCGGTTATAACTTCAAGAGAAATGTGCTGTCTTCCAGGTGCAAAAATTAAAGATGTGTCTGACAGGATATCAGGACTCTTCAGACCTACAGATGACTACCCATTCCTGCTACTACATGTGGGGACAAATGACACCGCAAGAAACGACCTGGAAACCATCTGCAGAGACTTTGAAGACTTAGGCAAGAAAGTGAAAGAACTGGGAGCGCAGGTGGTCTTCTCTTCCATCCTCCCAGTGGATGGCCATGGAACGAGGAGGTGCAATAAGATTCTGCAGGTGAACAACTGGCTACGTCGATGGTGCCGTCAGCAACGATTTGGATTTCTGGATCACGGAGTGAACTACTTATACGATGGACTACTTGCTAGAGATGGGGTGCACCTTACGAAGACTGGAAAGCAGGTATTTGGAAGTCGCCTTGCTACACTTGTAAGGAGAGCTTTAAACTAGAACAACATGGGAAGGGAAGCAAAAGACCAGAAAAAGCCATACACCTGACAAATGCTATTGAGAACTCTGCTATTAGAAGTGGAAAGGAAGAACAAAGACGAAAGAATCTAATTAATAAAAATATTGGAGAAAGAGAAACCAATCACAAACTAAAATGTTTCTATACTAATGCACAAAGCATGGGCAACAAACAAGGAGAATTGGAACTACTAACACAGGAACAGAAATATGATGTCATTGGAATCACTGAAACTTGGTGGGACAATACACATGATTGGAATACAAGACTAGAAGGATACAACTTATTTGCAAGAAACAGACTTGATAAACGAGGAGGAGGTGTTGCATTGTATGTTAGAAACACGTATGTCTGCACAGAGATTGAATCTTCAGACACTGGGAGTTCTGTGGAAACTGTTTGGGTAAGAATACAAGGACAGAACAATGGAAAGGACACCATCGTAGGCATTTACTACAGGCCGCCTGTGCAAGCTGAAGATATGGATGAACTCTTTATGCATCAAATGGCCAAGTTCTCCAAAAAATATGACATAGCTGTCATGGGAGATTTCAACTATCCAGACATTTGTTGGGAATCTCTCTCAGGCAAAACTAACAGGTCAAGGAAATTCTTATCCTCTCTTGCTGACAACTTTATCTTCCAAAAGGTAAGGGAGAAAACAAGGGGAACTGCTACCTTGGATCTAATCCTTATAAACAGGGAGGAAATGGTTGAGGAGGTAAAAGTGTCTGGGACCCTAGGAGGTAGCGACCATGCTATTTTAGAATTTTGGATAACTAGAGGCGGAAGACCTGTGAAGACTCAGACGTCAAGGTTAGATTTCAGAAAGGCAGATTTTAAGGGATTCAGAAAGAGAATTGGAGGGATCCAATGGCTGGATATCCTAAAAGACAAAAATGTCCAGGAGGGATGGGAAATCTTGAAAAATGAAATTCTCAAAGCACAGTTGTTAACAATTCCGAAAAGAGGGAAGAATAGGAAGCATTTAAGGAAACCAGGATGGATGAACACAGAACTTAAGCACATGCTAAAAAGGAAGAAAAAAATGTTTATAAAATGGAAAGAGGGAGGCATATCTAAAGAAGAATATAATGCTGTCTGCAGAACCTGCAGGGCACAAATCAGATTATCTAAAGCTGAAAATGAATTGAGGCTTGCAAGAGATGTCAAAAGCAATAATAAAGGATTTTGGGGATATGTCAAAAGTAAAAGAAAAGTCAAAGATGCTATAGGATTTTTACAGGATGAAAATGATGAAATGGTAAGTCAGGATGTTGAGAAGGCTGAACTTTTAAATTCCTATTTTGCATCTGTTTTCTCTCAGAAAGGAAATGTAACATCAACTGTTATTCACTGTTCTATTAAGGGAATAGAAGAATCCAGGATATCTATAAACAGAAAGATTGTGAGGAAACACTTAGCTAACCTAAATGAATTCAAGTCTCCAGGTCCAGATGAATTACACCCCAGAGTACTGAAGGAGATAGCAGAAGAAATTTTTGAACCCCTCTCCATAATCTTTGAAAATTCTTGGAGAACAGTAGAAGTGCCAGAAGACTGGAGAAGAGCAAATGTTGTTCCTATCTTCAAAAAGGGGAAGAAGGTGGACCCAGGCAACTATAGGCCGGTGAGTCTGACTTCTATACCAGGAAAGATCTTTGAACAAATTATTAAACAACATGTATGTCAATACCTGGATAAGAATGAAGTGATTAAACAGAGTCAGCATGGGTTTGTAACTAATAAGTCATGTCAGACTAACTTAATTTCCTTCTATGACGGTATCACTGATTGGGTGGATCAAGGAAATGCTGTAGATATAGTATATCTTGACTTCAGCAAAGCATTTGACAAAGTCTCTCATACAATCCTTATTGAAAAAATGACTAAGTATGGAATGGACAAGGCAACTGTTAGGTGGATTCATAACTGGCTTAGTGATCGGACCCAAAGAGTGGTCGTAAATGGCTGCACATCCAGTTGGAAGAATGTCTCAAGTGGGGTACCACAGGGCTCTGTCCTGGACCCTGTATTGTTCAACATCTTTATCAACGATTTAGATGAAGGAATTGAGGGTAAACTGATTAAATTTGCTGATGACACAAAGCTGGGAGGGATAGCTAATACTAGAGAAGAGAGAGAGAGGATTCAAAAAGATATAAATAAACTGGAGAAGTGGGCAGCAACAAACAGAATGGTTTTTAACAGGGAAAAATGCAAAGTACTACATCTGGGCAATAAAAATGAAAAAAGCATATATAGAATGGGAGGAATAGGGCTAAGTGACAGCACATGTGAAAAAGACTTGGGTATACTAATAGATCACAGACTGAATATGAGTCAACAGTGTGATGCAGCAGCAAAAAAGGCAAATGCAATTCTAGGATGTATTAACAGAAGCATACAGTCTAGATCACGTGAAGTCATTATTTCCCTCTACTCCTCTTTGGTCAGACCTCATCTGGAATATTGTGTCCAGTTTTGGGCACCACATTTTAAAAAAGACATCAACAAACTGGAGCAAGTTCAGAAAAGAGCGACCAGAATGGTGACCGGTCTGCAAACCCTGTCTTATGAGGAAAGGTTGCAGGATTTGGGAATGTTTAGTTTGCAAAAGAGAAGACTGAGAGGAGACTTAATAGCTGTCTACAAATATCTAAAGGGCTGTCACATTGTAGAAGGATCAACTTTATTCTCATTTGCACAAGGAAAGACTAGAAGCAATGGGATGAAACTGAATGGGAGGAGACACAGATTAGATATTAGAAAAAACTTTTTGACAGTTAGAGTGATCAATGAGTGGAACAGGCTGCCACGAGAAGTGGTGAGTTCTCCTTCAATGGAAGTCTTCAAACAGAGGCTGGACAGACATCTGACTGGGATGATTTAGCGAATCCTGCTTTGAGCAGGGGGTTGGACCAGATGGCCCAGGAGGTCCCTTCCAACTCTACGATTCTATGATTCTATGATTCTATGATTTCATTTTTCATTTGTTTATGAACAGCCATGTTCAAATACAGTATAATAATGAAACAGGTATTCAAAGAAAGCACTTAAATTAGATGAAAATCAAGGCTTTAATAAGTCCGGTCAAAAAATGACGGGAACATTATAAGTACCGTATATACTCGAGTATAAGCCAACCCGAGTATAAGCCGACCCCCATAATTTTGCCACAAAAAACTGGGAAAACTTATTGACTTGAGTATAAGCCTAGGGTGGGAAATGCAGCATCTACTGGTGAATTTAAAAAATAAAAATAGATACCAATAAAAGTAAAATTAATTGAGTCCCCATAAGATGCTCCATAGATTATGGCCCCATAAGATGCTCCATAGATTATGCCCTCATATGCTGCCCCCATAAGATGCTGCATAGATTATGCCCCCATATGCTGCCCCCATAAGATGCTCCATAGATTATGCCCCCATTTGCTGCCACCATAAGATGTGCCATAGATTATGCCCCCATATGCTGCCCCATAAGATGCTCCATAGATTATGCCCCCATATGCTGCCCCCATAAGATGCTCCATAGATTATGCCCCCATATGCTGCCCCATAAGATGCTCCATAGATTATACCCCCATATGCTGACCCCATAAGATGCTCCATAGAATATCCCCCATATGCTGTCCCCATAAGATGCTCCATTGATTATGCCCCCATATGCTGCCCCATAAGATGCTCCATAGATTATTCCCCATATGCTGCCCCCATAAGATGCTCCATAGATTATGCCCCCATATGCTGCCCCCATAAGATGTTCCATAGATTATGCCCACATGTGCTGCCGCTGCTGCATTTAATAGTGAAAAAAGACATACTCACCTCTCTTCCCTGGGGCCAGGTGCCGGTGTCACTGCTGGCACCTGAGGTATTCACCTGTCCCCGGTGCATCGCTGCTTGCTGCTGTTTGGCACGTTGTCTGTCAGTGAGGTTCAGACTGCAGGGGGTACGGTGCTCACTAACCACGTCACCATGCCCTCTGCTGCCTGAACATCACTGGAGGATGACGTGCCAGACAGCAGCAAGCAGCGATGGACCCCGGACAGGTGAATGTCGCTATACTTACCGGTCCTGGTGCGGTCTCTGCAGCCCCCAGCTTCTCCGTGATCTCCCTTCCTTCCTTCAGCGGTCACATGGTACCGCTCATTACACTCATAAATATGCACATATTCATGAGTTTAATGAGCGGTACCATGTGACCGCTGAAGGAAGGAAGGAAGGGAGATCGCGGCGAAGCTGGGGGCTGCAGAGATCGTGCCAGGATGGGTAAGTATGACCTGACACCCCCGCCCCCCTCTTCCTCCGACCCCCTGGTGTATATGACTCGAATATAAGCCAAGAGGGGGACTTTCAGCCCAAAAAATGGGCTGAAAATCTCAGCTTATATTCAAGTATATACGGTATATAGAAAACCCGAACAGAACAGCATGGTTAAGTACTTATAAGGATCCAAACTGATAACATCTTATGTATCTGCTGGGATAATATCACATATAAATTAATTTAAATGCTCACAGCTTGCGCCAAACCAAGTACTGGTTTTATTTTTTTTTCACCTGTGACACTGCTGCCCTTATTAAACACTGTGGCATCATGGCATGCAATACTGTTACCTAACAAAATGTCAGCAAACTCAACCTACCAAAAATCAGTTTCATAATATAAAACTTACAGGATGTAAGGAAAGTGAAGGAGATCTCTGATTTGAGAAACTCCTAAGAAGATTTCAGACACTGAATAAAGTATTCATTTTTAAGCTCATTCTCATCCATATAGTCACATGACACTATGTTATCCCCTTAGTGAAAGTGCCAATATTAACCTTAATGACCAAGCCCTTTTTTTGACACTTTTCATTCTCTACTCAATCCAAGAGTACAGGCCCCAACCACGGAGCTCAGAGCTGACGATCTGGCCAATTACTTCAAAGAAAAAATTGGACAGATCCGACAGGAAATTATCTCCCAATCACCTCATACCATGCACTGTCCTCCCTCCCCCACTGCATCGAACTCACTCTCTGATTTTGAACCAGTCACAGAAGAAGAAGTAAGCAGGCTCCTTGCATCTTCTCGCCCAACTACTTGCACCAGTGACCCATTTCCGTCACAGCTCCTTCAGTCCCTTTCCCCTGCTGTCACCCCTCACCTAACTAAAATATTTAACCTCTCTCTCTCTTCTGCTATCTTTCCCTCCTCATTTAAGCATGCCATCATACATCCACTACTTAAAAAACCATCCCTCGACCAAAACTGTGCCGCTAACTATAGACCTGTCTCTAATCTTCCCTTCATCTCTAAACTCCTGGAACGCCTGGTCCACTCCCGTCTTATCCGCTATCTCTCAGAAAACTCTCATCTCGACCCTCTCCAATCCGGTTTCCGCTCTTTACACTCCACTGAAACTGCCCTCACTAAAGTCTCTAATGATCTGCTAACAGCTAAATCAAATGGTCACTACTCCATGCTAATTCTCTTGGATCTCTCTGCAGCATTCGACACTGTGGATCATCAGCTCCTCCTCACTATGCTCCGTTCCATTGGCCTCAAGGATACCGTTCTCTCCTGGTTCTCCTCCTATCTCTCCGACCGCTCCTTTACTGTATCTTTTGCCAGTTCCTCCTCCTCTCATCTTCCCCTTACTGTTGGGGTCCCCCCAAGGATCGGTTCTAGGTCCCCTCCTCTTCTCCTTGTACACTGCCCCTATTGGTCAAACAATCAGTAGATTTGGTTTCCAGTACCATCTCTATGCTGATGACACCCAATTATACGCTTCTTCTCCTGACATCACGCCAGCCTTTCTAGAAAACACCAGCGATTGTCTAAACGCTGTGTCTAATATCATGTCCTCACTATATCTGAAACTGAACCTGTCAAAGACTGAACTCCTGGTGTTTCCTCCCTCTACTAATGCACCTATACCCGACATTGCCATTTCTGTGTGTGGCTCCACTATTACTCCCCAGCAACAGGCCCGCTGTCTTGGGGTCATACTTGATTCCGAGCTTTCCTTTGCCCCCCACATTCGATCACTGGCTCGCTCTTGTCATCTGCACCTCAAAAACATTTCTAGAATTCGACCTTTTCTTACCTTTGACTCTGCAAAAACTCTTACTGTTTCTCTTATTCATTCTCGTCTCGACTATTGTAACTCTCTTCTAATCGGTCTCCCTCTTACCAAACTCTCCCCCCTCCAATCTGTCTTGAATGCTGCAGCCAGGATCATATTCCTCACCAATCGTTACATCGATGCCTCTACCTTGTGCCAGTCATTACACTGGCTACCCATCCACTCCAGAATTCAGTATAAACTTATTACCCTCACTCACAAAGCCCTCCATGGCTCAGCACCACCCTACATCTCCTCCCTTGTTTCAGTATACCACCCTACCCGCGCCCTCCGTTCTGCTGATGACTTGAGATTAGCATCCTCAATAGTCAGAACCTCCCACTCCCGTCTCCAAGACTTTACACGTGCCGCGCCAATTCTTTGGAATGCACTTCCCAGGTCAATACGATTAGTCCCCAATACCCACAATTTTAAGCGTGTCCTGAAAACGCATTTATTCAGACTGGCCTACCACCCCAACACATTAACCTAATCTATCCCTGTGTGGCAGAGCCAAAAGTTTTACCATAATCAGGTTCCCAGCATCATGTTCCCACATGCTTTATGCATCCATTAGCCCTCTGTGTCTGTACTGTTACACACTTACCCTGATTGTATGGACCAGTCATAATGTTAACTGTTACCACCCACCTTTCGTGTCTCCCTCTTTCCTCATAGACTGTAAGCTTGCGAGCAGGGCCCTCACTCCTCTTGGTATTTGTTATAATCTACTGTATGTGATTATTGTTATGCTGTAATGTCTATTGTCTGTACAAATCCCCTCTGAAATGTAAAGTGCTGCGGAATATGTCGGCGCTATAAAAATAAAATTTATTATTATTATTATTAATTTATCTGACCAGTGTCAGTCTATTTGGGAATAGCTCTGGAGCTTCTATATAGCCCAGTGATTGTGAGACTGATATTTCGTGACACATTGTACTTTATGTTAACAGTAGAGTTGAGCGATACCGTCCGATACTTCAAAGTATCGTATCGGATGGTATCGGCCGATCTTTAAAAAAAGTATCGGTATCGCCGATTCCGATACCGGAAGTCCCATTCAAGTCTATGGGACTTCCGGTATCGGAATAAGAAAAACCCTTTCCTGCCCTTGTACAGCCTCTCTGGGGTCTGTACGGGCCTTTCGGGGGGCTGTGCCGGCCTGCCAGGGGGTCTGTGCAGGCTCCGGTGGTCTGTGCCGGCCTGCCGGTGGTCTGTGCAGGCTCCGGGGGGCTGTGCCGGCCTGCCGGGGGGCTGTGCCGGCCTGCCGGGGGGCTGTGCAGGCTCCGGGGGTCTGTGCAGGCATCGTCCGATGGGACTACAAGTCCCATCGGGCGATGCCTGCTACCATGACAGTGATTGACACATTAGCCAATGATGGGACAGTAGTAGTCCCATCATCCGGCTAATGTGTTAAATGTAAAAAAAAAAAAAAAAAAAAAAATTACATGCTACATACATACAACATGCATACTACATACATGCTACATTCATACTACATGCAACATACATACTACATATATACTACATGCATGCTACATACATACTGCATGCTACATACATACTACATATATACTACATACATACTACATGCATGCTACATGCATCATACATAACACATATATACTACATGCATGCTACATACATACTACATATATACTACATACTACATGCTACATACATACTACATATATACTACATGCATGCTACATACATACTGCATGCTACATGCATGCTACATACATACTACATACATGCTACATTCATACTACATGCAACATACATACTACATATATACTACATGCATGCTACATACATACTGCATGCTACATACATACTACATATATACTACATACATACTACATGCATGCTACATGCATCATACATAACACATATATACTACATGCATGCTACATACATACTACATATATACTACATACTACATGCTACATACATACTACATATATACTACATGCATGCTACATACATACTGCATGCTACATGCATGCTACATACATACTACATACATACTACATGCTACATACATACTACATATATACTACATACATACTACATACATACTACATGCATGCTACATGCATGCTACATGCATGCCACATACATAACACATATATACTACATGCATGCTACATACATACTACATGCTACATACATACCATATACATACTACATGCATGCTACATACTACATGCATGCTACATATATACTACATGCATGCTACATACATACTACATGCTACATACATACTACATATATACTACATGCATGCTACATACATACTACATGCTACATACATACTACATATATACTACATGCATGCTACATATATACTACATACATACAATACATTCATACAATACATACATAGACATACAGTACATATAACATAGAGTAACATACTTACCAATACTTGTCACATTGTTCCCCGAAGCCATTGTCTTTCCGGAATAAATATTAACATAACAAACCACAAAAATACTCACCCACGATCCGAAGCAGTCCACGAGTGTGTCCCACGACGATCTTGGGTAGAGAACTGCAGCATCAGCTGTTGCTGCCGTTCTCTACTGGCTGCAGGAATCCAATGACGGAAGGTAGGTATCCTTCCGCACTGTATTCCTCCGCCACTTAAAAAAAAAAAAAGTCCCTAGTCTCACTTTATGCCATTGCTGTGTGGGAATTTCCCACGCAGCAATGGCATAAAGTGAGACTAGGGACTTTTTTTTTTTTAAGTGGCGGAGGAATACAGTGCGGAAGGATACCTACCTTCCGTCATTGGATTCCTGCAGCCCGTAGAGAACGGCAGCATCATCTGATGCTGCAGTTCTCTACCCAAGATCGTCGTGGGACACACTCGTGGACTGCTTCGGATCGTGGGTGAGTATTTTTGTGGTTTGTTATGTTAATATTTATTCCGGAAAGACAATGGCTTCGGGGAACAATGTGACAAGTATTGGTAAGTATGTTACTCTATGTTATATGTACTGTATGTCTATGTATCTATTGTATGTATGTAGTATGTATGTAGTATGTATGTAGCATGCATGTAGTATATATGTAGTATGTATGTAGCATGCATGTAGTATATATGTAGCATGTATGTAGTATGTATGTGGTATGTATGTGGTATGCAGTATGTATGTAGCATGCATGTAGTATATATGTAGCATGTATGTAGTATGTATGTGGTATGTATGTAGCATGTAGTATGTATGTAGCATGCATGTAGCATGCATGTAGTATGTATGTGGTATGTATGTAGCATGTAGTATGTATGTAGCATGCATGTAGTATGTATGTAGTATGTATGTAGTATGTATGTAGCATGCAGTATGTATGTAGCATGTATGTAGTATGTATGTAGCATGCATGTAGTATGTATGTAGCATGTAGCATGCATGTAGCATGTATGTAGTATGTATGTAGTATATATGTAGTATGTATGTAGCATGTAGTATGTATGTAGCATGCATGTAGTATATATGTAGTATGTATGTAGCATGCATGTAGTATGTATGTAGTATTTTTTTTTTTTTTTTAACATTTAACACATTAGCCGGATGATGGGACTACTACTGTCCCATCATTGGCTAATGTGTCAATCACTGTCATGGTAGCAGGCATCGCCCGATGGGACTTGTAGTCCCATCGGACGATGCTTGCACAGACCCCCGGACATCAGCACAGCCCCCCGGCAGGCCGGCACAGCCCCCCGGCAGGCCGGTACAGACCCCCACAGGGTGCACAGACCACCGGCAGGCCGGCACAGCCCCCCGGCAGGCCGGCAGAGACCCCGGGCAGTCCACACAGCCCCCCGGCAGGCCGGCACAGCCCCCCGGCAGGCCGGCAGAGACCCCCGGAAGGCCCGAAATGACGGCGCATCATGATGCGCACACACCGCGCATCATGATGACGTCAGGCCGTCAATCAACTGAACTTCCGATTCCGATGCCGAATTCCGATATTGAAAAAATATCGGAAGTCGGTATCGGAATTCCGATACAGCAAGTATCGGCCGATACCCGATACTTGCGGTATCGGAATGCTCAACACTAGTTAACAGTAAATTTAAATTGAAAAGTGAAAGTGAAAGATACTAGATTCAGCAAGGATTTCAACTAGGGGTAAGTTGAGAACTTTGAACATGTAGGTACTTCAAACAAACTTTCAAAATGTGGATGTGAAAAAGAAAATTATGTTTTTTTCTCTAAAATGCAGATTTAGCCTCAAATTTGTAGCTTTCACAATAAATAATTGGAGAAAATAAACCTCATAATTTGTCATACAATTTCTCTTGAATGCTATGATACCCCAAAAGTTTTCCCAAATTATTGTTTGGGCACATGAGAGGGCTCGGAATAGATAGAGCGCTATTTGATTTTTTGAGACAAAATTATCTGAAACTAGCTGAAGAGCCCGGCGCTGCCCGAGCATAGTAACTAACTACGGATAGTTATAACAAATTATAATGATTATATCTATAAAGCTGAGTGTATAGCCCCACCCACTCCACATAGCCACAATCACTATAATATCTCACATCATCCCTTCAGCCAGAGCCACCGGACTACTACTCCTAATATCCCACATCATCCCATCAGCCAGAGCCACCAGACTACTACCCCTAATATCCCACATCATCCCATCAGCCAGAGTCACCGGACTACTACCCCTAATATCCCACATCATCCCATCAGCCAGAGCCACCGGACTACTACCCCTAATATTCCACATCATCCCATCACAGCCACCGGACTGCTACCCCTAATATCCCACATCATCCCATCAGCCAGAGCCACCGGACTACTACCCCTAATATTCCACATCATCCCATCACAGCCACCAGACTACTACCCCTAATATCCCACATCGTCCCATCAGCTAGATCCACCGGACTACTACCCCTAATATCCCACATCATCCCGTCAGCCAGAGCTACCAGACTACTACCCCTAATATCCCACATCATCCCGTCAGCCAGAGCTACCGGACTACTACCCCTAATATCCCACATCATCCCGTCAGTCAGAGCCACCAGACTACTACCCCTAATATCCCACATCATCCCGTCAGCCAGAGCTACCGGACTACTACCTCTAATATCCCACATCATCCCGTCAGTCAGAGCCACCAGACTACTACCCCTAATATCCCACATCATCCCATCAGCCAGAGCCACCGGACTACTACCCCTAATATTCCACATCATCCCGTCAGCCAGAGCTACCAGACTACTACCCCTAATATCCCACATCATCCCGTCAGCCAGAGCTACCAGACTACTACCCCTAATATCCCACATCATCCCGTCAGCCAGAGCTACCGGACTACTACCCCTAATATCCCACATCATCCCGTCAGTCAGAGCCACCAGACTACTACCCCTAATATCCCACATCATCCCGTCAGCCAGAGCTACCGGACTACTACCCCTAATATCCCACATCATCCCGTCAGCCAGAGCTACCGGACTACTACCTCTAATATCCCACATCATCCCGTCAGTCAGAGCCACCAGACTACTACCCCTAATATCCCACATCATCCCATCAGCCAGAGCCACCGGACTACTACCCCTAATATTCCACATCATCCCACCACAGCCACCGGACTACTACCCCTAATATCCCACATCGTCCCATCAGCTAGATCCACCGGACTACTACCCCTAATATCCCACATCATCCCGTCAGCCAGAGCTACCAGACTACTACCCCTAATATCCCACATCATCCCGTCAGCCAGAGCTACCGGACTACTACCTCCAATATCCCACATCATCCCGTCAGCCAGAGCTACCGGACTACTACCTCTAATATCCCACATCATCCCGTCAGCCAGAGCCACCGGACTACTACCCCTAATATCCCACATCATCCCGTCAGCCAGAGCCACCGGACTACTCCCCCTAATATCCCACATCATCCCGTCAGCCAGAGCCACCGAACTACTACCCCTAATATCCCACATCATCCCATCAGCCAGAGCCACCGAACTACTACCCCTAATATCCCACATCATCCCGTCAGCCAGAGCCACCGGACTACTACCCCTAATATCCCACATCATCCCATCAGCCAGAGCCACTGAACTACTACCCCTAATATCCCACATCATCCCGTCAGCCAGAGCCACCAGACTACTACCCCAAATATCCCACATCATCCCGTCAGCCAGAGCCACCGGACTACTACCCCTAATATCCCACATCATCCCATCAGCCAGAGCCACCGGACTACTCCCCCTAATATCCCACATCATCCCGTCAGCCAGAGCCACTGGACTACTACCCCTAATATCACACATCATCCCGTCAGCCAGAGCCACCGGACTACTACCACTAATATCCCACATCATCCCTTCAGAGCCAGTAAAAGTAGAATAGTGAAATTGCACAGAAACATGGTTCACTTAGATCCCAGGTTTTCTACTGATCAGGCTGATATTCTCACTTATCTGCAACCATAAATATCACAGTCATGCTTTTCACCAATGGACAGGCACAAACCTTATACATTAGTACAGTAGAGAAACCTTCACACACATTTTCATGCACCGTCAACTTGTAATTGGTCCGGCTTTGTTGCTCATGGATGTACAGCATCTGTATGCATTATAGTATCATATTTAATGGGTTATTATGGGAAAAGCATTAAGTG
The DNA here is from genome assembly GCF_039654945.1 of Dendrobates tinctorius. Lineage (NCBI taxonomy): Eukaryota > Metazoa > Chordata > Amphibia > Anura > Dendrobatidae > Dendrobates > Dendrobates tinctorius. The sequence goes on from NW_027361818.1 coordinate 14,152,404, forward strand.
TTATATAGGTATATTCAGGTGAATTATCGGGAAAGTAGCACTTTAAAAAAACTCACAGCATCAGAGCACAGTAACACATCAATAATGCATAAAAGTGTCTGTGAGAAAATATTAAATCCACATGACATGTAATATGTGCACTTTCCTACATTCATGTGTGTCACTTAATGATACCACACGGGAGGATGGCTGGGAGCTTATGTTCCTGGGGATTCTAGATTTCTCCCACCATATCACTGTCTGCTGAGGTGTTGACAAGTGGGAAAACTTGCTCATAGTAACCAATCACAGCTCAGCTACTTTTAACCAGCTCGGGTGAAATGAGAGATGCTTAGTGATTGGTTGCAAGGAAAACTGTTGGTCATAGCAACCAATCACAGCTTAGCTTCTTTTGAACAGCTCTGGTGAAATGAAAGATGCTTCGTGATTGGTTGGTGATACACACACACACACACACACACATTGATTTTTATGTATAGAGATAGATTTTGAATGCCTTGTCGCAATTGCAACCCCCTGACAAGCCAAAACAGCAGAAACCCCCCACAAGTACCCCCATTTTGGAAACTATACAATTCAAGAAATTCACCCAGGGGAGCATTGAGCATTTTCAATCTACAGGTGATTCAAAAAAACTTCAATTAGATGTGAAAAGAAAAAATGACATTAACTTTGCTAAAATATTCTTAGCACCAATTTTATAATTTCCACAATAGGTAATCGGAGAAAATGGACAAGTAATTTATTTTACATTTCCTCCAAAACAAAATCATGTCCAACATTTGCTGAAATACTAATGTTTGGGCACATGGCAAAACTCAGAATGCTAAATACAATGTTTAATCTTTAGACCGAGTGAGGTGCCAGAAAGGCAGAAACACTCACAACTCACCTCTTTTTGCAAATTAAACCTCATAATTAATTCACCTATTGGTATGGTTTGTTTTTTTTACCCATAAACTGCATTACATAATTTTATAAGAATGGGCAGTGAAAATGGAAAATCTTAGGTTTTTTTTCTCTAAAATTTTACTTTAGTATCAAAGTTTTAGCCCACACTTAGTCTAATAGGCGAAAAAGCACAGGATAATATGTTATGCAGTTTTGATTTAACGCAGCAGTACCTCACATGGACCTGTACACTACTGTTTCAGCACAACGCAGGGTTTGGATGGAAAGGAGCGCTACTTGGCTTTTAGAATGCAGATTCTATTGTTGGCTCCATTAGCCGAGCCCTTGAGATTCCAGGACAGTAGAAGATACTCCAGGTGACCCCATATTGGAAACTTCATTGTTTAAGGTTTTCATCTAGCGAGTAGAGTTGTGCGAAACGGGCCGGTCATATTCAAAAGTCGGCTACTTTCGCTGAAGTCCGGTTTCATGAAATGAAACTCGACCATGACGTGAGGTAGGCCACGAGGTCGGCGACCAGAGCGTCCAAGTCGCGTTTCAAAAGATGCTTCCAGCGCCCTTTTTCAGCCAATGATGGAGGACGCACACTGTGGGCAACGCGATGACCTAGGCATCGGTCACCACCATCTTTGAGAAGGGCACGCAATTGATTGGCTGGCTTTGTGTGGCATCACAGGGACTATAAAAGGGTGTGAACACCGACCGCCATCTTGCTCATGCCGATCTTAGCATAGGGAGAGGTGCTGCTGCTGATTCTGTAGGGAGAGCGTTAGGCAGGGAAGAAGGAAAAAAACTGCATCTGCTGTTAGCGATTTCCACTTACAACACAACACTTTGTGTGCAGTGACAGGGGAGGCTATATTTTTTGTGCTTCAGCTCTGTTGGTTATTAGGCTGCCTTATAAGGCTCCCTGATAGCTGCATTGCTGTTTGCACACTGCTGTGAAAACTGCTTTTTTAAAGGCAAAAATACTTATCTTCCTCTTCTCTGCTCAGTTACCAAGCATTCATTTTTCCACCCTTTTATGTGTGCACTGTGCAGCAGTCCTGCTTATTAGGCTGCCTGCGTCCATACTTGGACTGAGAGCATCATTATCAGCGCCCTCAAATCTCTAATGAGATCCAAATTCTCACTAATCCTATAGACACCATCCACCTTGTCATTCACCATCCAATTTCAGCCTGTTACATTGAGGTGTAATCTCTACTGGGCCAGAGACAATAGTTCTGCGTCCTCAAATCTTTAGTGAGATTCAAAATCTCACCAATCCTATAGACAGCCTCTACCTTGTCATACACCATCCAATTTCAGCCTGTTACATTGAGGTGTAATCTCTCCTGGACCAGACACAATAGTTCTGCGTCCTCAAATCTCTAGTGAGATTCAAATTCTCACCAATAGTAGATACACCTTCTACCTTGTTTTACAGTAACATATAGCTGGTGGTATTGTGGGTACATTTTCACGAAAATGAGCAAGTATGGAGGAAGACGCCATGGAAGTGGGCAGGGGTTGCCAGCAGGTCCCGATGGTGGTGGTGGTGTTGCATCTGTTGTTAGTGGCAAAAGCACAATAGCACCTAAGGCAGGAGGTGTTGAGCCTGCGTCATCATCTGGCTCCACAAGGCCTCGAAGGCTCTATTTTCTGAGAGTAGGTAAACCGCTTTTAAAGCCGGAGCTTCAGGATCAAGTTTTGGCTTACATTGCTGACACAGCCTCCTGCTTTGTCGCCTCCTCTTCTGAAGTTTCAAAAAATAAAAGCACTGAGTCGTCATTGGAGGCTCCTGGTCAGGAACAACACCTTTCCTTGTGTCCTTCACCCCTACCAAAAGTGAAGGATGTGGCAGGCCACACCACCGATTACTCCATGGAGTTCTTTTCACATACCATGCCTGGGTTAGCAAGTCAAATCGTAAATTCCACAGTCCAAGATGAATCTGACTTGGAGTGCACTGATGCACAGCCACTGATAGATTTTTCTGCTGGTACATTCACTCAGAGCACTACATTGTCCTCACAGTGTACTGAGGCAGAATCAGACCCTGATGAAACTCAGGTGCCCCTTCCTGCATACTATACCACCTTACACGGTGACACAGAGGAAGGTGCACATGAAATTGAAGAGGAGGTGATAAATGACCCAGTTGTTGACCCAGATTGGCATCCATTGGGGGAAGAGGGTGCCGCTGCCAATAGCTCAGAAGAGGAGGAGGAGGATCCGCAGCAGACAATGACATCGCAACAGCATGACCATAGCAATCCAAAAACGTGTTACAAAAACCAAAAGAGTTGCAGGACAGCTTGGCCAGACGGTCAAATTAGAACATTGTGCAGGGTCTCAAAATGACTTCCATAGTAGGAAGAGTGCAGTGTGGCACTTTTTTTAGCAAAATCCTAATGATCAGGCAAAAGTTATCTGAAAGAAGTGCGCAAAGAACTTTAGCCGAGGGAAAAATCAGAGAAATTTGAATACCAGTTGCATGCTTAGACATTTATCCACCATGCACTTGCAAACGTGGACGGACTACCAAACCTCACGTACCACATGTGCGCCTGCTCCGAATGAAGGTTGTCAGCAACGCTACATCGCTTCCCCCACTGTAAGCCCACCACCAGCAGCAAATGTCGAGGTGTCGTCGCAAGGGCAAAGCAGTCATGGAATCACAATGTTATTGCTATGAAAGACTGAATCTAGGCCATCAGCAAGACCACCAGCACCATCACCATCACCAACCCTCTCTCAGTCCGCCATGTCCACCGCTAGTTCCACCATATGCAGCTCTCAAGTCCAGAGACTCTGAGTAGGACAAGAAAGTACTCATCCTCTCATCCGGGAACACTGGCTTTGAATGCCCTCATTGCCAAACTAATCTCATTAGAGATGATGCCCTACCGGTTGGTAGAAAGCAAAGCTTTCCACAAGCTCATGGCCTACGCAGTATCACGCTATGACCTACCCAGTCGGCACTTCTTTTCACGAAAAGCCATCCCAGCCGTCCACGTGCATGTGAAAGACTGCATTGTCCATGCACTCAAGCAATCAGTGAGTGGAAAGGTGCACCTCACAACAGATGCATGGTCCAGTAGGCATGGCCGGGGCCGTTACGTGTCTATCACTGTGCACTGGGTTAATGTGGTGGATGCAGGGTCCACAGGGGACAGCGGCGGTGGGACAGTGCTGCCTAGCCCATGGTATAGGAAACAGTTGGCTGTAGGCGTTTGACCCTCCTCCTCCTCCAGAAGCGAAAGCTCGTCCACAGAGTGCAGTCAAACGAGCACTCCATCCGCAGCTGCCAGTGTTGCACACGAGGAGTCCCACTATCGAACAGCTTTTGGAAAGTGTCAGCAGGCTGTGTTGAAGATGATGTGTTTGGGAGACAACAGACACACCGCGGAGGTACTGGCCGACTACTTGCAGCAACAAACTGAGTCATGGCTGGGCAGTCTACAACTTGTGGAAGGCAAGGTAGTTAGTGATAACGGACAGAATTTTGTGGCAGCCATAGCCATTTCAAAACTCAGACACATACCTTGCTGGCTCACACCTTGAACCTGGTGGTGCAGTGCTTCCTCAATAATTATCTGGAGTTAACACCCCTGCTCCATAAGGTGCGAAGAAGGTGCTCGCACATCCGCCGGTTGCCCGTACACTCCAGTCGTATGCAGAAGCTGCAGCGATTGCTCCACCTTCCCAAACACCGCCTAATTATCGACGCTGCAACAAGGTGGAACTCCACCCTGCACATGGTTCAGAGGCTGTGTGAACAGAGGCAGGCTGCAATTCATTTGTGGGAGGATACACGGGCAGGCAGTTTGCAGGCAGACATGAAGTTTTCTGGTGTGCAGTGGTCGAAGCTGAAAGACCTCCAAAGTCCTTCAGTGTTTTGAGGAATGCACACGGCTGGTAAGCGCAGACGACGTCATCATAAGTATGAACATCCCACTTATGAGTCTGCTCTTGCAAACTTTGACACACATTAAGGAGCAGGCATCTGCAGCCAAGGAGGAAGAGGAGGAGGGAAGCCTTGATGACAGTCAGCCATTGTCTGCTCAAGGAAGTCTGATGGACGAGGTGGAGGAAGAGGAGGAGGAGGAGGATGATGGGGATGATTATTTTGGGGAGGAGGATGCTTCTCAGGGGGCAAGAAAAAAATGTTGGCGTGGCAAGGTCAGGTACAGGGTTTGTGCGTGACTGGAGGGATGTGGATTTGCCAGAAAGTGCTCCTCCACCCAGCACTCACAGTGCATTATTGACACCTGGAACATTGGCCCACATGTCTGATTATGCCTTGCAGATCCTAAAAAGGGACCCCCGCATTGCCAAAATGATGAACGATGACGACTACTGGTTGGCCAGCATCCTGGATCCACGCTATAAAGACAAATTCCAAAACATCATGCCACAGGAGAACCTAGAGCTAATATTGGCTAACAAACAAGCAACTCTGGTAAACCGTTTGTTTGAGGCATTCCCAGCACACAGCGGCGGTGATGTTTTTCCAACGAGCCGTAGGGGGCAACATGGAAGAAGTGTTCGTGGTGCACACAGCCGAAGTGGCATTGGACACAGGGGTTTCATGACCATGTTGTGGACTGATTTTTCAAGCACTGCTCACACGACTGGTAATACTGCATCGATGGAAAGTGACAGGAGACAGCAGTTGTCAACTATGGTTACAAACTACTTTTCCTCCCATATCGATGTTCTCCCTCACAGGTTATTCCCCTTTGACTATTGGGACTGTAAACTGGACACCTGGCCTGAATTGGCACAATATGCCTTACAGGAGCTTGCTTGCTCAGCTGCTAGTGTGCTATCCGAAAGAGTTTTCAGTGCTGCTGGATCAATCCTGACAAAAAAAGGACCCGTCTGTCGACCCAAAATGTTGATGATCTAACCTTCATTAAAATGAACCATGCATGGGTTTCAAAGGATTTTGTCCCACCTTCCCCTGATGACACATAGGTTGCCAGAAAAATGGCTCGCTTTTGTCCTCCTCTTCCTCGGACTTCTCCAGTTCCTCCATTTGCAGCTGCTGAATGTCCAACATCAACATATGCCATTTTTTCAACCTCCCTAACTGGGCTGCCTCCCCCCCCAGGGCCAGGGTCACCACCTGGCGCACGCACCCATGCGAGTGCCGTTGCCCTGGACAGGTGGGTGGGCCCACTCTTGGGCGACAGCACTGGCACAGGGTCCCTCATAGTACAATCAAGTGTCTTTGACGGTGGGGGTGCACACCCGCTGTCAGACACACAGGCGTACTATGAGGGGCCCTGTGCCAGTACCGCCCCCTTGCTCAGGGCCCCAGCACTTGCAATACTTACCTCTCCCTGCTCCACCGCTGTGTAGTCTGGGCTGTTAAATCCTTCACTGGGACTGTCACTACAAATTTTGTGACCTGATAGATGATGGTTAAGACGTAGCTGTGCCCTGTCCTGCTCGGCTCTAACTTCAGATGATCAATGGCTTCCATTTGTTATGGACGTCGACTCACAATGAGATGCAGTGGTGGTTTATCATCAGCTTTCACAGTTTTCCTACTCACAGACGTGTGACATTCCTGCCTACATTTTTAATTATGTCCTCTCATGCCAATCCAATAGAATCACCTACGGCCTGTGGCTTCTGTCTTTTGCACTCCAAAGTTACCTGACAGATCATGATAGGCAGTGAGGACCATGTCTACATCTCTCCCTGTAATCACAATTTGATGGAGATGAGTAACGGTGATGGGATCCACGGTACTGCGATACAGCAACCCTTTCTTCACAAAGAACTGTTTTCGCTGTCTCCACAGACAAAGTATTTGAGGGTCAGCATCATCTCTGAGATTTCTCCCGGGAATTTTTACCATGATTAGTAATTCCAAAATTTCTGCAATCACTCGACATTCCATCTGTACTTTTATCCATCTCATTTCCTCTTGCGGAGAGTCTGTACTGTCTTACTGAGACTGAAATATATATGAAGATTTAAAAATACCCCAACAGTGTATACTGGTGTACGATTCGAATACATTACCCTTTTTCTACTTTTTAGATTCTTGTCTAATCCATACTGAGGCTGTGAGTGTCTTTGTTGGACTCCGGAAATATACATGGTGATTTTTAATGTTTAAACTATGCTATATATACCTGGTATCCGGTGATACTGTACCCTTTTTCAACTTTCTACAATCTTGTCGAATCCATACAGGGCCTGAGACCATCTGAGTCTGCCTCCTCATTAGAGATGAGCGGTGTTCGAGTCGAACTGTTCACCAAGTTCAAATTCGAGCTGTTTTGTGCGGTGTTCGAGCCGTTCGACAAACTCGAATACTTTGCTTAAAATTCGGCTGTTCGAGGTTCCGTTCGAGAACGGTTCGTTCACCAAAAGCATAACTTTATTTTCACATTAATAATGGTTTACAATGTTAATAGACAGTTTCATGGCATAGTAGCCGTGTCTGGTAGCCAGCGGTGTAGTACACCTGTCAAGGAGCTACACCGTGTATGTTTCTAATAATTTTTTACCGCATCTTGTCCAGAAAATCCTTTTGGGCCTTGTAGCACTGTCTCCTATTCAGCAGAGGAGCCCACCCGTGAACCTAGCTATGCCGCCTGTTTATGAAAGAACCAGTTTTTGACTGCATTTAGCCCAGTTAATACTTTGGGCCTAGTAACTGTGTCTGCTACTCAGCAGTGGAGCCCACCCATGAACCTAGCTATGCTGCCTGTTTATGAAAGAGCCAGTTTTTGACTGCATTTAGCCCAGTTAATACTTTGGGCCTAGTAACTGTGTCTGCTGCTCAGCAGAGGAGCCCACCCGTGAACCTAGCTCTGCCGCCTGTTTATGAAAGAACCAGTTTTGGACTGCATTTAGCCCAGTTAATACTTTGGGTCTAGTAACTGTGTCTGCTACTCAGCAGAGGAGCCCACCCGTGAACCAAGCTATGCCTCCTGTTTATGTAAGAACGATTTTTTAACTCCATTTAGCCCAGTGAATACGTTGGGCCTAGTACCTGTGTCTACTGCTCAGCAGAGGAGCCCTCCCGTGAACCTAGCTATGCCGCCTGTTTATGTAAGCACTGTCTGCTACTCAGCAGAGTTGCCCACCCGTGAACCAAGCTATGCCGCCTGTTTATGTAACAACTGTGTGCTACTCAGCAGAGGAGCCTAGCTGTTAAGCAAGCTACAGCATCTGTGGTTTGGACACTTAATTTTTTCACATTCTTTCTGGAATGCCAGTTAGGCCTAATTCCGGAATTCCGGTTGACCTGCACTTACTGGGAAATCCTCGTTCGCGTGGAAGAATTGTAATCCCAGATCCCCATCACTAACGGGGATCAGCATGTCATCCGCACCTGTAAGCGAAACACACTGGTCCTTTCAGTGTAGCGCGCGTGCAGCCCCGGACATGTAAGGGCTTGACAGATCTGTTATTGCCCGATCTCGCGTGCCAGAGCCTCTCGTGTCCCTCTAGTAAGCTGGACGCGGACAGCGGGGGGATGCCGGAGTCTTGTTCGTTAACAGAATTAAGCTGACAAATCGCTTGCACAACTAAAAACAGCCATGCACCACCACCCACAGAATCGAGAAAGCTTGCAATCTGTCCATCCTTCCCGTGGCTGGCATGGTTGAGGTTGCCCATGTGGAGTCCAATTAATCCGCAGGCTCCACTCCTGGTGGTGCCCTTCTGGACATTCCTTTAAGGTTCAGCTTTGTAACCATACTGCCCCCGGAAACCAAACACTTTGCCTTCATGGATGCTGTTCGGAGGGTCATGGGAATAACGCCGCCCGATCGGCAGTTGGCATAATTTATGGTGGGAAGTCCGACGGTATATGATCGTCTTCGACTTTAGAATTTTAGAATTTTTTTTTTATTTTAGATTTTTATTCCAGCCTTTCTTGACTTCATAAGGGCATGACATGCCTATATCTGTGTCTCCTCCTCCTCCTTTTACTCTTCCACCTAATTTCTATATGTAGTTGCCCTTTTCCATATGGTATTTGTGTCTTCTGAGCATCTTGTCTGCTTTGGGACACCTTTTAAGGTGTTTTGTATGTATTTTCTATGTGTTTGTGTTTGCCTGTCATTGTTTTCGATGGGGTTCGACGGTGTTCGTCGAACGTTCAATGAACATTCGACGAACTTGCCTCCTGTTCGACGAACCGAACTCGAACACTAGCGGGGTGGCTCAACACTACTCCTGATATATAGACGTACATTTTTAATGTTTAAACTATGCTATATATACCTGGTATCTGGTAATACTGTACCCTTTCTGCCAGGAAGTCCTCCTCCACCCACCATTCTAAGTGTATCATTGACACCTGGAACATTGTCCCACATGTGTGATTATTTCTTGCGGATCTTCTTTTTATATTGTGGTGTGATCCATCCTGAGCATGTGAGAGTCTGTGGGTTACTCCTGCAATTTATATGTAGATTTACAAATTACCCCAACACTGTATACAGCGCTACGCTTGTGATTAGAGATGAGCGACTTTTTTCGGGTCGAGTCGGGTTTCATGAAACCCGACTATCTCAAAAGTCGGGTCGAACGAAATCAGCCGACTATTGTGAAAAGTCGAAGGCCGACTGAAACATGAAACCCAATGCAAGTCATTGGGGAACCAAGGTGGGCGGGAAGTGGAGGACAGGAAACACACCTACAGTGCCCATTTTAATGCCAAAAACATCTATTCTTATTACTTAAGCTTGGCAACCTTAATTTACTTTATAATAATAGTTAGGCATTGAAAACTGGTGGTTATTTGGCTAAAGTTGTGGGTGGGTAGGGCTGGCTCCAGATTTTCGTGGGCCCTGGGCCAAAGAGTGTCATTGGGCTCTTTTAACACATGCCACAATTCATGATCCTCTGATACAGCAGAGAAATAGCAGTATAGCACAATGAAAAATACTTCACTTCTTACATCTCATGACTGATATCCATTTTAAATTCTCCAGTAGCTCCAAAAACGGACAGTATATTACTCCATACAGTATTATGGCCACCACATAGTACGCTATGCAGAGTAATGAGGCCCATATATTTCTCCATACAGAATCATTGGTCCCATATAATGTTCGATACAGTATATGATGAGCTCCACATAATGCTACAGTATATGTTGGTCCCCATGGATGAAGCTCCACTGTGTTATTGCCCCAAATAATGCTCCATATTTAATGGGCCCCATTTTTTAATGCTCCAGTGCATAATGCGCCCTGTAAATGCTGCTCCAGTGTCTGATGTCCACCTTTGGAATGCTCCAGTGTATAGTGGGCCTCATATCATTCTCCAGAGTATAGTGCTCCCCAAAAATAGCTGTCCCAACATTGAAAACAATTAAATAAGTCTCCTCGCTAGGGAATCCCTGTACTAGTCTGGACTCCTCGTTGTCCCCTTCTTCCATCTCACTGCACTTGTACTGTTTAGGCAGAGGGCGTACAGACGCTCTCTGACCAGAATGTCACTGTCAGGAAACGCGGAAGACGTCATGATGGTAGAGCAGGGAGAGGTAAGTATTTCAACTTTGCAAGTGCTGTGATCCTGAGCAATCAGGGGGGGGCCAACTCGTTGGCGACGGCACTGGCACAGGGCTCCTCATAGTACGGCGGTGTGTCTGATGGCGGGTGGGGGTGCTCCTCCCCCTCCCCCTCCTGGGCCCCCTCCCCCCCCTAGGCCCCCTCCCCCTCCTGGGCCCCCTCCCCCTCCTGGGCCCCCTCCCCCTCCCACCGGCAGAGACACTTTTGCGTGCTATGAGGGGCCCTGTGCCAGTGCCGTCGCCCATGAGTATGCCCCCCATCTGCTCAAGGAACCTGCACTTTCATCTGCACCTTCCTCTTTGTCACCATGTAAGGTGGTATAGTATGCGAGAATGACAACCTGAGTTTCATCAGGGTCAGATTTTGGCTGTGTAGAGTGCGAGGGGAATGTAGTGGTCTGGGTCAATGTACCAGCAGAATCATCTAGCAGTGGCTGGGCATCAGTGCACTTGTGGCACCCCCAGGAGTACGGTCGCCACAGTGGCATTACCTTCCTTCTAGGGAGTGTGATGTCATGCTTGGGAGCAACGAAGGATCTATCTAGCAGTTAAACCAACACACAACACAGTTCCCACTACAGGCCAGCAGGGAGACCTCTGAACCTGACTGCTGAGGAGCTGCTCTCTGTGGTCGGGAGGAGGTAAGTTAGGGCAGTCGGTGAAGGGAAGGGGAAATGTGTGGACGTGAGAAGGGTAGCTGGAGGATGAGCAGAGATAAGGCTCACTCCTAGCTGGAGCACATGGTCTGGATTCCGGTCTCCGAGTTTGTAGGGACACTCACGGTCCTGCAGCAGAAACCGGAGGAAGTAGCAGCTGTAAATGCTCTGTTCCCAACTAAGGCTCGAGGCCCCAGCAGCAACATGTGTGAGCCAGAAGGAAAAGGCTATGGCTGCCTGCCATACGAGAAAGTTCCAAAAGAGAGTCAACAGGGGGAACTTCAGTGAACTCAGTACTGCGAGTGCTTCAGATAAGCGCTAGAACAGAAGCCACACTACCTATCTGCCAAGAGAGAATTCCAAATTTGCATCCAGGCTGACCAACTCTTTCTCCATCTGTACTCTGGGTCCTGGACGGCACTTACCAAGTACAGGTAAATAGAGTTGAGCGATACCGTCCGATACTTCAAAGTATCGGATCGGAATGGATCGGCCGATCTTAAAAAAAAGTATCGGTATCGCCGATTCCGATACCGGAAGTCCCATTCAAGTCTATGGGACTTCCGGTATCGGAATAAGAAAAATCCTGTTTTTCCCTTGTACAGCCTCTCTGGGGTCTGTACGGGCCTTTCGGGGGGCTGTGCCGGCCTGCCAGGGGGTCTGTGCAGGCTCCGGTGGTCTGTGCCGGCCTGCCGGGGGGCTGTGCAGGCTCCGGTGGGCTGTGCCGGCCTGCCGGGGGGCTGTGCCGGCCTGCCGGGGGGCTGTGCAGGCTCCGGGGGGCTGTGCAGGCTTCGGGGGTCTGTGCAGGCATCGTCCGATGGGACTACAAGTCCCATCGGGCGATGCCTGCTACCATGACAGTGATTGACACATTAGCCAATGATGGGACAGTAGTAGTCCCATCATCCGGCTAATGTGTTGAATGTAAAAAAAAAAAAAAAAAATTACATGCTACATACATACAACATGCATACTACATACATGCTACATTCATACTACATATATACTACATGCAACATACATACTACATATATACTACATGCAACATACATACTACATATATACTACATGCTACATACATACATACTACATATATGCTACATACATACTACATGTATACTACATGCATGCTACATACATACTGCATTCTACATACATGCTACATGCTACATACATACCACATACATACTACATACATACTACATGCTACATACATACTACATATATACTACATGCAACATACATACTACATATATACTACATGCATACTACATATATACTATATGCTACATACATACTACATATATGCTACATACATACTACATATATACTACATGCATGCTACATACATACTGCATGCTACATACATACTACATGCTACATACATACTACATATATGCTACATACATACTACATATATACTACATGCATGCTACATATATACTATATGCTACATACATACTACATATATACTACATGCATACTACATATATACTATATGCTACATACATACTACATATATACTACATGCATGCTACATACATACTGCATGCTACATACATACTACATGCTACATACATACTACATATATGCTACATACATACTACATATATACTACATGCATGCTACATACATACTGCATGCTACATACATACTACATGCTACATACATACCACATATATACTACATACATACTACATGCATGCTACATGCTACATACATACCACATACATACTACATACATACTACATATATACTACATGCATGCTACATACATACTACATGCTACATACATACCACATATATACTACATACATACTACATACAATACATTCATACAATACATACATAGACATACAGTACATATAACATAGAGTAACATACTTACCAATACTTGTCACATTGTTCCCCGAAGCCATTGTCTTTTCCGGAATAAATATTAACATAACAAACCACAAAAATACTCACCCACGATCCGAAGCAGTCCACGAGTGTGTCCCACGACGATCTTGGGTAGAGAACTGCAGCATCAGCTGTTGCTGCCGTTCTCTACGGGCTGCAGGAATCCAATGACGGAAGGTAGGTATCCTTCCGCACTGTATTCCTCCGCCACTTAAAAAAAAAAAGTCCCTAGTCTCACTTTATGTCATTGCTGTGTGGGAAATTCTGGATTCTGTTTTCCTGATGCTCCGGCTTTAAAAGCGGTTAACCTACTCCCAGAAAAGGTAGCTTTCCAGGCCTTCCAGAGCCAGACCATAACACAGGCTCAATACCTCCTGCCTTAGCTGCTATTGTGCTTTTGCCACTACCATCACCATCAGCACCAGCTGGCCCCCCCACGCCCACGTCCGCAGCCTCTTCCAGCAAGCTTCAAAATGTTGCAGAACATGAACCCAAAATAACATCAGTTATATGGTACTGTATCAGAAGCGTACAGCTCTATACAGTCAAAGGATGTTTGTCAATCTTCCTATATATACCATCAGTCACACAGAGACGCTCACAGGCTCAGTATGGATTAGACAAGAATATAAAAAGTCGAAAAAGTGTACAGTATCATCAGATAGCAGGTATATATAGTATAGTTTAAACATTCTAAATCTCCGAAGATATTTCAGGAGGTAGACACAGGCGCTCTCAGTCTCAGTATGGATTGCAACACAATATAAAAAGCGTAAAACGGTAATGGATCTGAAGAGTACAGCTCTACACATTGTTGTCAATCTCAGTATTTTTTTCCACAGTCCGAAAATAACTCTCACTTGGTCAGTTTGGATTAGACCAGAATATAAAAAGCAGTAAATGGGTAATGTATCACAAGGGTAGAGCTGTATACACTAGTGTTGGGGTAATTTTTAAATGTACATCTAAATTGCAGGAGTAACCCACAGACTGTCACACGCTCACGATGGATCACACCACAATATAGCAAGAATATCCACAAGAAATAATCACACATGTGGGACAATGTTCCAGGTGTCAATGATACACTTAGAGTGGTGGGTGGAGGAGGACTTCCTGGCAGAAAAGGTACAGTATCACCAGATGCCAGGTATATATAGCATAGTTTAAACATTAAAAATGTACATCTATATATTCAGGAGTAGTGTTGAGCCACCCCGCTAGTGTTCCAGTTCATTTGGTTCGTTGAACACGAGGCAAGTTCGTCGAATGTTTGTCGAACGTTCGACGAACAACGTCAAACACCATTGAAAACAATGACAGGCAAACACAAACACATACAAACAAATAGAAAACAATTACAAATCACCTTAAAAGGTGTCCCAAAGCTGACAAAATGCTCAGAAGACACAAATAACATATTGAAAAGGGCAACTACATGTGGAAAAGAGGTGGAGGAGTAAAAGGAGGAGGAGGAGACACAGATATAGGCATGTCATGCCCTTATGAAGTCAAGAAAGGCTGGAATAAACATGTAAAATACCAAAAAACAGTAAAAATCTGAAATTGAAGACGATCATATACCATCGGACTTTCCACCATAAATTAGGCCAACTGCCGATCGGGCGGCGTTATTCCCATGACCCTCCGAAAAGCGTCCATGATCGCAAAGTGTTTGGTTTCTGGGGGCAGTATGATTGCAAAGCTGAACTTTAAAGGAATGTCCAGAAGGGCACCAACAGGAGTGGTGCCTGCGGCTTAATTCGACTCCACTCTGGAAACCTCAACCTTGCCAGCTACAGAAAAGATTGACAGATTGCAAGCTTTGTTGATTCTGTGGGTGGTGGTGGATGTCCGTTTTTAGTTGTGCTAGTGATTTGTTAGCTTAATTCCGTTAGCGAGCGAGACTCCGGCATGCCCCCGCAGTACACGTCAAGCTTACTAGAGGGACACGCGAGGCTCTGGCACGCGAGATCGATCAATAACAGGTCTGTCATGCCCTTACATGTCCAGGGCTGCATGCGCGCTACACTGGAAGGTCCAGCGTGTGTCTCTTACAGGTGCAGATAACCCACTGAACCCCGTTACTGATGGGGATCTGGGATTACAATTCTTCCCCGCGAATGAGGATTTCCCAGTAAGTGCAGGTCAACCGGAATTCCGGAATTAGGCCTAACCGGCATTCCAGAAAAAATGAAAAAATTAAGTGTCCAAACCACAGGTGCTGTAGCTTGCTTAACAACTGGGCTCCTATGCTGAGCAGCACGCAGTTCTTACATAAACAGGCGGCATAGCTTGGTTCACTGGTGGGCTCCTCTGCTGAGTAACAGACAGTACAACAAGGCCCAAAAGGATTTTATGGACAAGATGCGGCAAAAATAATTAGAAACACACACGGTGTAGCTCCTTGACAGGTGTACTACACCGCTTGCTACCACACATCGCTACTATGACATGAAACAGTCTATTAACATTGAAAACCATTATTAATGTGAAAATGAAGTTACGCTTTTGATGAACGAACCGTTCTCGAACAGAACCTCGAACAGCCGAATTTTAAGCAAAGTGTTCGAGTTCGATGAACGGCTCAAACACCGCACAAAACAGCTTAAATGTGAACTTGGCTAACAGGTCGACTCAAACACCGCTCATCTCTAATCAGGAGGCAGACTCAGACGTTCCCAGGCCCAGTATGGATTCGATAAGATTGTACAAAGTTGAGAAAGGGTACAGTATCACTGGATAGCAGGTATATATAGCATAGTTTAAACATTATATATCTGCGTGTATATTTCCGGAGTCCGACAAAGACACTCACAGCCTCAGTATGGATTTGACAAGAAACTAAAAAGTAGAAAAAGGGTTGTGTATTCGAAGCGTACACCAGTATACACTTTTGGGGTATTTTTCAATCTTCTTATATATTTCAGTCTCAGTAAGACAGTCCAGACTCTCCGCAAGAGGAAAGGAGATGGATACAAGTACAGAAGGAAGGTCGACTGATTGCCAAAATTTTAGAATTACTCACCACGGTAAAAACTCCCGGGAGAATTCTCAGAGGCAATGCTGTGGAGACAGCGAAAACAGTTCTTGTGAAGAAAGGTTTGCTGTATTGCAGCACCGTGGAACCAATCACCATTACTCATCTCCATCAAATTGTGACCAGAGGGACAGATGTGGACATTGTCCTCCCTGCCTATCATGATCTGTCAGGTAACTTTGGAGCGCAAAAGACACAAGCCATAGGCCGTAGGTGATTCTATTGGATTGGTATGAGAGGACACTTTTAAAAATGTGGGCAGGAATGTCACACGTCTGAGTCAGAAAACCGTGAAAGCTGATGATAAACCACCACTGCATCTCATTGTGAGTCGACGTCCTTAACAAATGGAAGCCATTGATCATCTGAAAATAGAGCCCAGCAGGAGAGGGCATAGCTACTTCTTAACCATCATCTATCATTTCGCTAAATTTGTATTGGCAGTACCAGTGAAGTACTTAACAGGCCAGACTGCACAGTGGTGGAGCAGGGAGAGGTAAGCATTGCAAGTGCTGGAGCCCTGAGCAAGCAGGGGGGGCCCACTCGTGGGCGGCAGTACTGGCACAGGGCCCCTCATAGTACGCCGGTGTGTCTGATGACGGGTGTGCACCCCCATCATCAGAGACACTTGATTCTACTATGAGGGACCTTGTGCTAGTGCCGTTACCAAAGAGTGTGCCCACCCACCTTTCCAGGGCAACAGCACTCGCACGGGTGCATGTGCCAGGTGGTAACCCCGGCCCTGTGGGGGGGAGGCAGCCCAGTTAGGGAGGTGGAAAAAAATGGCATATGTTGATGTTGGACATTCAGCAGCTGCAAATTGAGTAATTGGAGAAGTCCGTGGAAGAGGAGGACAAAAGCAAGCCATTTTTCTGGCAACCTACGTGTCAGCAGGGGATGGTGGGACAAAATCCTTTGAAACCCATGCATGGTTCATTTTAATGAAGGTTAGATCATCAACATTTTGGGACGACAGACGGGTCCTTTTTTCTGTCAGGATTGATCCAGCAGCACTGAAGACTCGTTCAGATAACACACTAGCAGCAGGGCAAGCGAGCTCCTGTAAGGCATATTGTGCCAATTCAGGCCAGGTGTCAAGTTTACTGGCCCAATAGTCAAAGGGGAATGACCAGTGAGGGAGAACATCGATATGGGAGGAGAAGTAGTTTGTAACCATAGTTGACAACTGCTGTCTCCTGTCACTTTCGATCGATGCAGTATTACCAGTCGTGTGAGCGGTACTTGAAAAATCAGTCCACAACATGGTCATGAAACCCGTGTGTCCAACGCCACTTCGGCTGTGTGCACCACGAACTCCTCTTCCATGATGCCCCTATGGCTCGTTGGAAAAATATCACCGCTGCTGTGTGCTGGGAATGCCTCAAACAAACGGTTTACCAGAGTTGCTTTTTTGTTAGCCAATATTTGCTCTAGGTTCTCCTGTGGCATGATGTTTTGGAATTTGCCTTTATAGCGTGGATCCAGGATGCTGGCCAACCAGTAGTCATCATCGTTCATCATTTTGGCAATGCGGGGGTCCCTTTTTAGGATCTGCAAGGCATAATCAGACATGTGGGCCAATGTTCCAGGTGTCGATGATGCACTGTGAGTGCTGGGTGGAGGAGCACTTTCTGGCAAATCCACATCCCTCCAGTCACGCACAAACCCTGTACCTGACCTTGCGACATCATCATTTTTTCTTCTTCCCCTGAGAAGCATCTTCCTCACCTAAAATAATCATCCCCATCATCCTCCTCCTCCTCTTCCTCTTCTTCCTCCACCTCGTCCACGAGACTTCCCTGAGCAGACAATGGCTGACTGTCATCAAGGCTTCCCTCCTCGGCTGCAGACGCCTGCTTCTTAATGTGCATCAAAGATTGCATGAGCAGATGCATAAGTGGGATGCTCATGCTTATGATGGCGTCATCTGCGCTTACCAGCTGTGTGCATTCCTCAAAACACTGAAGGACTTTACAGAGGTCTTTCAGCTTCGATCACTGCACAACAGACAACTCCATGTCTGCCTGCAAACTGCCTGCCCGTGTATCCTCCCACAAATGAATTATAGCCTGCCTCTGTTCGCACAGCCTCTGAACCATGTGCAGGGTAGAGTTCCACCTTGTTGCAATGTCGATAATTAGGCGGTGCTTGGGAAGGTGGAGCAATCGCTGCAGCTTCTGCATACGACTGGAGTGTACGGGTGACCGGCGGATGTGCGAGCACAGTCTTCGCACCTTATGGAGCAGGGGTGTTAACTCTGGATAATTGTTGAGGAAGCACTGCACCACCAGGTTCAAGGTGTGAGCCAGGCAAGGTATGTGTCTGAGTTTTGAAAGGGCTATGGCTGCTACAAAATTCCGTCCATTATCACTAACTACCTTGCCTGCCTCAAGATGTAGACTGCCCAGCCACGACTCAGTTTGTCGCTGCAAGTAGTCGGCCAGTACCTCCACGGTGTGTCTGTTGTCGCCCAAACACATCATCTTCAACACAGCCTGCTGACGCTTACCACTAGCTGTTCGATAGTGGGACAACTCATGTGCAACACTGGCAGTTGCAAATGGAGTGCTCTTGTGACTGCGCTCTGTGGATGAGCTTTCGCTTCTGGAGGAGGAGGAGGGTCGGACGCCAACAGCCAACTGCTTCCTATACTGTGGGCTAGGCAGCACTGTCCCACCGCCGCTGTCCCCTGTGGACCCTGCATCCACCACATTAACCCAGTGCACAGTGATGGACACGTAACGGCCCCGGCCATGCCTTCTGGACCATGCATCTGTTGTGAGGTGCACCTTTCCAATCACTGATTGCTTGAGTGCATGGACAATGCGGTCTTTCACATGCACGTGGAGGGCTGGGATGGCTTTTCGTGAAAAGAAGTGCCGACTGGGTAGGTCATAGCGTGGTACTGCGTAGGCCATGAGCTCGCGGAAAGCTTTGCTTTCAACCAACAGGTAGGGCATCATCTCTAACGAGATTAGTTTGGCAATGTGTCCGTTCAAAGCCAGTGTATGCGGATGAGAGGATGAGTACTTTCTTGTCCTACTCAGAGTCTCTGGTAGGGTGAGCTGGACTTGAGAGCTGCATTTGGTGGAACTAGCGGTGGACTGAGAGAGGGTTGGTGATGGTGATGGTGTTGTTGGTGGTGTTGCTGATGGCCTAGATTCAGTCTTTCGTAGCAATAACATTGTGATTCCATGACTGCTTTGCCCTTGCGACGACACCTCGACATTTGCTGCTGGTAGTGTGCTAACCGGTGGGCTTACAGTGGGGGAAGTGATGTAGCGTTGCTGACTACCTTCATATGGAGCAGGTGCACATGTGGTACGTGAGGTTTGGTAGTCCGTCCACACTTGCAAGTGCATGGTGGTTAAATGTCTAAGCATGCAACTGGTATTCAAATTTCCCAGATTTTTCGCTCGGCTAAAGGTCTTTGCACACTTCTTACAGATAACCTTTGCCCGATCATTAGGATTTTGTTCAAAAAAGTACCACACTGCACTCTTCCTACTATGGAAGACATTTTGAGACATTGCACGCTGTGCTAATTTGACCATCTGGCCAAGCTCTCCTGCATCCCTTTTGGTTTTTGTAACACGTTTTTGGACTGCTACGGTCATGCCAGATAGCAGCTGTTGCGATGTCATTGCCTTCTGCGAATCCTCCTCCTCCTCCTCTTCTGAGCTATTGGCAGCGGCACCCTCTTCCCCCAATGGATGCCAATCTGGGTCAACAACTGGGTCATCCATCATCTCCTCTTCAATTTCATGTACACCTTCCTCTGTGTCACCGTGTAAGGTGGTATAGTATGCGGGAAGGGGCACCTGAGTTTCATCAGGGTCTGCTTCTGCCTCAGTAAACTGCAAGGACAATGTAGTGCTCTGAGTGAATGTACCAGCAGAAAAATCTAGCAGTGGCTGTGCATCAGTGCACTCCATGTCAGATTCATCTTGGACTGGGGAATTCATGATTTGACTTGCTAACCCAGGCATGGTATGTGAAAAGAGCTCCATGGAGTAATCTGTAGTGTGGCCTGCGTCATCCTTCACTTTTGGTAGGGGTGAATGACACAAGGAAAGGTGTTGATCCTGACCATTAGCCTACACTGACGACTCAGTGCTTTTATTTTTTGAAACTTCAGAAGAGGAGGCGACAGAGCTGGAGGCTGCGTCAGCAATGTAGGCCAAAACTTGTTCCTGAAGTTCCGGCTTTAAAAGTGGTTTACCTACTACCAGAAAAGAGAGCCTTCGAGAACTTGTGGAACCAGACGATGACACAGGCTCAACACCTCCTGCCTTAGGTGCTATTGTGCTTTTGCCACTACCAACAGATGCACCACCACCACCACCACCATGGGGACCAGCTGGTAACCCACGCTCATTTCCATGGCGTCTTCCACCATACTTTCTCCTTCTTCTGAAAATGTACCCAAAATACCATCAGCTACTGTATATGGTACTGTAAAACAAGGTAGAAGATGTATCTACTATTGGTGAGAATTTGAATCTCTCTATAGATTTGAAAACACTGAACTATTGTCTCAGGCCGAAGAGAGATTACACCTCAATGTGACAGGCTGAAATTGGATGGTGTATGACAAGGTGGAGGGTGTCTATAGGATTGGTGAAAATTTGAATCTCACTATAGATTTGAGGACGCTGAACTATTGTCTCAGGCCCAGGAGAGATTACACCTCAATGTAACAGGCTGAAATAAGATCGTGTATGACAAGGAGTAGGGTGTCTATAGGATTGGTGAGATTTTGAATCTCACTATAGATTTCAGGACGCTGAACTATTGTCTCTGGCCCAGGAGAGATTACACCTCAATGTAACAGGCTGAAATTGCATGGTGTATGACAAGGTGAAGGGTGTCTATAGGATTGGTGAGAATTTGGATCTCACTAGAGATTTGAGGACGCTGACAATGATGCTCTCAGTCCAAGTATGGTCGCAGGCAGTCTAATAAGCAGGACTGCTGCACACACAAAAGGGTGGAAAAATGAACGCTTGGTAACTGTGCAGAAAAGAGGAAGAAAAGTATTTTTGCTTTTAAAAAAGCAGTTTGCACAGCAGTGTGCAAACAGCAATGCAGCTATCAGGGAGCCTTATAAGGCAGCCTAATAACCAATAGAGCTGATGCACAAAAATATAGCCTCCCCTGTCACTGCACACAAACTGTTGTGTTGTACAGTGGAAATCGCTAACAGCAGAAGCAGTTTTTTGGTTCTTCTTCCCTGCCTAACGCTCTCCCTTTTTCTGAATGAGCAGCAGCAACCTCTCCCTAATGCTAAGATAGGCAGAAGTAAGATGGCGGTCGGTGTGCACGCCCTTTTATAGCCCCTGTGACGCCACACAAAGCCAGCCAATCACTTACATGCCCTTCTCAAAGATGGTGGTGACCAATGCCTATGTAATCGCGTTGCCCACAGTGTGCGTCCTCCATTAATAGCTGACAAAGGGCGCTGGAAGCATCTTTTGAAACGCGACTTTGGCGCTCTGGTTGCCGACCTCGTGGCCGACCTCACGCTATGGTCGGGTTTCGTTTCATGGAACCCAACTTCAGCGAAAGTCGCCGACTTTTGAATATGACCGACCCGTTTCGCACAACTCTACTTGTGATACATTACCCATTTACTGGTTTTTATAATCTGGTCTAATCCAAACTGACCAAGTGAGAGTCTGTTTCTGACTCTGGAAAAAAATACTGAGATTGACAATGACCCCTACACTGTATACAGCTGTACGCTTCAGATCCATTACCGTTTTATGGCTTTTTATATTGTGTTGTAATCCATACTGAGCCTGAGAGCGTCTGTCTCTGCCTACTGAAATATATACGGAGATTTAGAATGTTTAAACTATACTATAAATGCCTGCTATCTGATGATACTGTACCCTTTTTCTACTTTTTATATTCTTGGCAAATCCATACTGAGCCTGTGAGCATCTGTGTGACTCATGAAATATATACGGAGATTTACAATTATCCTATGACTGTATACAGCTGTACGCTTCTGATACAGTACCATATATCTGATGTTATTTTGGGTACATGTTCTCCAAAATTTGGAAGTATGGTGGAAGAGGCCGCAGACGTGGGCATGGGGGGGACAGCTGGTGGTGGTGGTGCACCTGCTGGTAGTGGCAAAAGCACAATAGCAGCTAAGGCAGGAGGTGTTGAGCCTGCGTCATGGTCTGGCTCCGGAAGGCTACCTTTTCTGGGAGTAGGTTAACCGCTTTTAAAGCCAGAGGATCAGGAACTGATTTTGCGTTACATTGCCGAAACAAACTCCAGCTAATATGCCCTCCTCTTCTGAAGTTTCAAAAAATGTAAACACTGAGTCGTCAAGTGCTGGCTCCTGGTCAGGAAGAACCCCTTTCCTTGTGTCCTTCACCCCCACCAAAAGTGAATGATGCAGCAGGCCACACTTCACATTAGTCCATGTAGCTCTTTCTCACATACCATGCCTGGGTTATCAAGTCAAATTGTGAATTCCCCAGTCCAAGATGAATCTGACATGGAATGTGGGTCACCAGCCAGGGCAGTGGGGTTAATCGGTACCAGGCCGGTGTCTCAGAGGGTATTGTTACAGTGGTGGTGAACCGGTCCGTGGCCCTGGGCGTCCATGCAAAGGGGTGAATAACGTTTATAGGTGCACGATACGTGACGCCACCTGTGATTTCTGATCAGATTGACCAGTGCTGCAGTGTCGCTTCTCTAGGACAGATGTTGTGGTGCAGCTAAGATGTGGAAGCCCTGCACAGGTAGGGCCGTAGTCGCAGGGCAGATGAAAGAGTTGGTAGATGGTGTGCAGTACAGGATATAGCAGAGTTGTGCAGTTCCTTTACCTGTACTTGGTAAGTGCCGTCCAGGACCCAGAGTACAGATGGAGAAGGAGTTGGTCAGCCTGGAGGCAAATTAGGAATTCTCTCTCTGCAGATAGTTAGTGTGGCCTCCGTTCTAGCGCCTATCTGAGGTACTCGCAGTACTGAGTTCACTGTAGTGCCTCCTGTTGACTCTCTTTTGGAACTTTCTCGCATGGCAGGCAGGCATAGCCTTTTCCTTCTGGCTCACACATGTCACTGCTGGGGCCTCCGAGCCTTAGTTTGGAACAAAGCATTTACAGCTGCTATTTCCTCTGGTTTCTACTGCAGGACCGTCAGTGTCCCTACTAACTCAGAGACCGGAATCCGGACCATGCACTCCAGTTAGTAGTGAGCCTTAACTCTGCTCATCCTCCAGCTCCCCTTCTCACATCCACACACTTCCCCTACCCTTCACAGACTGCCCTAACTTCCCTCCTCCCGACCACAGAGAGCATCTCCTCAGCAGTCAGGTTCAGAGCTCTCCCTGCTGGCCTGGAGTGGGAACTGTGTTGTGTGTTGGTTTAACTGCTAAAGAGATCATTCGTTGCTCCCAAGCATGACATCACACTCCCTAGGAGGAAGGTAATGCCACTGTGGCGACCATACTCCTGAGGGCGCAACAAGTGCACTGATGCCCAGCCACTGATAGATGATTCTGCTGGTACATTGACCCAGACCACTACATTCCCCTCGCAGTCTACACAGCCAGAATCTGACCCTGATGAAACTCAGGTTCCCCTTCCCGCATACTATACCACCTTACACGGTGACAAAGAGGAAGGTGCAGATGAAAGTGCAGGTTCCTTGAGCAGGTGGGGGGAGGCATGCTCATGGGCGACGGCACTGGCACAGGGCCCCTCATAGTACGCAAAAGTGTCTCTGCCGGTGGGATGTCTCTGCTGGTGGGAGGGCCCACCCGACCCGCCATCAGACACACTGCCGGGAGGGGAGGGCCCACGCCCACCCGCCGTCAGACACACCGCCGTACTGTGAGGGGCCCTGTGCTAGTGCCGTCGCCAACGAGTGGACCCCCCCTGCTTGCTCAGAATCACAGCACTTGCAAAGTTGAAATACTTACCTCTCCCTGCTCCACCACCGTGACGTCTTCCGCGTTTCCTGTTAGTGAAATTCTTGTCAGAGAGCGCAATGACATCACGTCTGTACACCCTCTGCCTAAACAGTCCAAGTGCAGAGAGATGGAAGATGGGGATGACGAGGAGTCCAGAGTACAGGGATTCCCTAGCGAGGAGACTTATTTAATTGTTTTAAAGGTTGGGAGCATTTTTTGGGGAACACTATTCTCTGGAGAATGATATATGGGGCCCACCATACACTGGAGCATTCCAAAGGTGGACATTAGACACTGGAGCAACATTTACAGAGCCCAATACACTGGAGCATTAGAAATGGGGCCCATTATATATGGCGCATTTTTTGGGCCCATAAGACACTGGAGCATCATCCATGGGGCCCATCATATACTGGAGCATTGTAAATGGGGTAGATTATATATGGAGCTTTATTTGGACCAATCGTACACTAGAGCATCATCCGTAAGGCCCATCATATGCTGGAACTTTCCAAATGGGGGACATCAGACACTGGAGCAGCATTTACAGGGCCCATTAAACACTGGAGCATTAGAAACGGGGCCCATTATATGTGGAGCATTATTTGGGCCCATAAGACAGTGGAGCTTCATCCATGGGGACCAACATATACTGTAGCATTATGTGGAGCTCATCATATACTGTATCGAATATTATATGGGACCAATGATTCTGTATGGAGAAATATATGGGCCTCATTACTCTGTATAGCGCACTATGCGGTGGCCATAATACTGTATGGAGTAATATACTGTCTGTTTTTGGAGCTATTGGAGAATTTAAAATGGATATCAGTCATGTGATGTAAGAAGTGAAGTATTTTTCATTGTACTATACGGCTATTTCTATGCCGTATCAGAGGATCATGAATTGCGGCATGTGTTAAAGGAGCCCAGTGACACTCTTTGGCCCTGGGCCAACGAAAATCTGGAGCAAGCCCTATCCCCCCACACAACTTTATCCAAATAACCCCCTGTTTTCAATGCCTTACTATTATTATAAAGTAAATTAAGGTCGACAAGCTTAAGTAATAAGAATTGATGTTTTTGGCATTAAAATGGGCACTGTAGGTGTGCTTCCTGTCCTCCACTCACTGCCGACTTTTCTTCCCCATTGGCTTGCATTGGGTTTCGTGTTTCAGTCGGCCTTCGACTTTTCACGATAATCGACCGATTGCGTTCCACCCGATTTTTGCGAAAGTCGGGTTTCATGATACTCGACTCGACCCGAAAAAAGGCAAAGTCGCTCATCTCTACCGGGCATTAACTCAATTGCACAGTCATAACTCCTATGAGGAGGCAAAGATGCAGACTTACTCTCACTAAAAACATCATAAAAATCAGCCAAATAGTCAGGAATATCATGAGACTGGGGAGAGGTGGAGAAAACAGGAGTGTCACTAAGAACACATTGACAACCTCAACTCACCACAGACACAGATTGCCAGTCCAAAATAGGATTATGAGTTTGCAACCAAGGAAAACCCAGAACAATAGTATCATGCAAATTGTGCAACACAAAAAATCTACAATTCTCCTCGTGGTCCAGGGCGACCCACAATACAACTTGGGTCCAAATCTGGGGTTTAGTCTCCACCAAAGGAGTAGCGTCAATAACCCTCAAAGGGATAGGAGTCCACAGGGGTATCATGGGAAAACCACTACGTTTGCCAAAGTCAAAATCCATCAGATTCAAAGCTGCTCCTGAATCAGCAAAAGCCTTAGCGGAAAACGTAGACATGGAGCAGATCAAGGAAATTGCCAAAAGGAACTTAGGCTGTACACTGCCCACCGCAAATGCATGAGCAAAACGCTTTTCTCGCTTAGGACAGAAAGAAATAGTATGAGAGGCGTCCCCACAGAAAATATACAACTTATTACGCCTTCTAAACTCCTGACGTTGCGCACCAGACAAAATCCTGTCGCATTGCATGGGTTCAGAAGTTCATTCGAAAGGCGGCAACGCCTCTCGTGTAGTTTTACGTTCATGTAAACGCCAATCAGTTTGAAAGGCCAATGACATAGAGTCGTCAAAACCAGAGGGGACAGGAAATCCCACCATAACATCTTTTACAGTTTCTGCCAAACCCTTCCGAAAGAGAGCCGCTAGGGCACCGTCATTCCATTTAGTAAGGACCGCCCACTTTTGGAATTTTTGACAGTGTAACTCCGCAGAATCCTGACCCTGGTTCAATGCCAATAAGGTTTTCTCAGCTTGATCAATAGCATTAGGTTCATCATACAACAACCCCAGCGCTTGAAAAAATACATCCACATTAGCCAGAATAGGATCTTCGGGTGTCAAAGAAAAGCCCAATCCTGGGGATCGCCGCGCAGCAGAGAAATGACAATTTTAACCTGCTGCACAGAGCTCCCCGATGAGTTAGGTTTCAAAGCAAAGAATAGTTTATAATTATTCTTAAAATTCAAAAATTTAGACCGATCCCCAGAAAACACATCAGGGGTAGGGATTTTTGGTTCAACAGCAGATGATTGAGCAAGATAGGCAGAAATTCCCCGCACTTCAGCAACGAGCTGCTCAACACAATCAGACAATTGTTTAGTCTCCATTTAGACAAAAAATAGCCTCCTATGGCCCCAGAGAAAAAATATACAAAAAAAAAGTTCTGACACTTCTTTTTTTTTTAATTCTTTCCTTCTTTAGAGTACCCTAGAGTCTACAGTATGGCTGGTGTTTCTGTAATGAACGGGTCACCGAGGATAATAACACGACGAGGCCAAGCCACAGAAAACCAGAGAGGTTGGAAACTAAGCGGATTGCAGACCCCTGATCCTATCTACACAGCTAGCAGTAGCCGTGGAGTGTACCTATGATGCCCTAGACGCCTCGGCATGGCCGGAGAACTAACTAGCCTAAAGCAAGAAAGGTGAAATCTAAACTGCCCGGGAGCAGACCCCAAAGGAATAGACAGCCCCCAAACATATATTGTCGGTGAGACAAGATGAAAACACATACGCAGGCAGAAAAATAGACTGAGCAAATTATGGGGCCCAAACTGACTAGAAAGGACAGGAAAGGAAAGACACTGTCTGCAATCACACAAAAAACCCTGAAAAGTCCAACACGTCTGATACACAAAAAACACTGAAGTCACACGACTTCGCCCCCACTATATCAGCACTCTGGTATACACTGAAAGCAAAGCAAAAAGAGACCAATACAACAGGGGACAAAACAAACTGACACAAGCAGCAACATATGAGCGGTGATCCAGCACAGCCCCAGCAGGAGCAAGCTGACCCGCCCAAGCAGAGATAGACAAAACCAGATCAAATGCAAAAAGATTAGCAGATGAGCCACTTAGCTGAACCATGCAGGAACAGAGCAGGAGACATCAGACATCAGACCTCAGAAGGCACAGGAAGAAAATCACCAGCAGGCATTGAAGGAAGTCAGCTGTCTTAAATACATCAGTCAGAAACCCCAGATCTCCAATTGTCACCTTCATTATCAGGTGGCAAGCCTCTGTCAATCTGATCAGCTCCACTACCTCCAGTAACCACCAGAGGGATCACAGAAAAAGAATTCACAACAAGCAGCATACCACCTCTGCACGGTGGACCCCAGGTTGCGATCGCACTTTCTCATATTTTATATTTAGAGCGATCCGCAACCCTAACATTATACAAGCACCAGGGTCTTGCTAGTAATGGCGGACGAACAGCGACTGCAGCGGTACATCTAGCAGCTGGAGGGCAGGCTTGGGGCTCTTGCACGCTCAGCCTCAGCTGTGGATGTTACTGCAGTCGCTGTTCAGGCAGCCACAGAGGCTGTCTCCCATTTGTCCCCTGCCATCCCTGCCCCGACTTTGTTCCACCTCCCATTGCCCGAGACATTCTCGGGCAATAGTGCTTCTTGTAGGGGTTTCGTGAGCCAGTGTACCATACAGCTGGAGCTGCTGGCTGCACGATTCCCCTCCGAGCGAGCTAAAGTGGGATTTGTTATTTCCCGCTTGTCAGGCAGGGCTCTGGATTGGGCCACACCTCTGTGGGAGCGTGGTGATCATGTGGTGCAGAGTGCCTCGTGGTTCTTGCGCACTCTGAAGCAGGTCATTTTGGGACCATGAGTCACCCATGATACCTCGCTCCAGCTGCTGGTGTTATCACAGGGATCGTCTCTGGTCAGCTATTATGCCATCCAGTTCCGGATGCTGGCTTCAGAACTGGAGTGGTCAGATAAGACCCTCATTCCAGTGTTCTGGAGTGGTCTGGCTGGCCATGTAAGGGACGCCCTGGCCACCAGGGAGATTCCTGCCACACTGGAGGAGCTCATCCCCATCTCCACCCACATAGACCTTCGTTTTTCGGAGCAAAGGTTGGGGCTGTCCCAGTGTAGGCAGAGGTTTAGGTTGACACCAAGTTTTACTAAACCTCCGGAACCTCGCGATCAGGCGTCCGAGCTCCAAGAGGCCATGGGGAATTCTTCTGTGGGACCCAGCTCCTTGTCCGCGCGAGCACCTGTGGTCTGTCACATTTGCCGGCAGTCTGGTCACCCTGCCAACAGGTGCCCACAGCGGCCAGGAAAACGCTCGCATCTAGTGGCTGTTGGAGGAGGCCTACTAGATACTGCAACGTTTTCCTCCAAGCTGTCCTTTGAGGGGACGCTTGAGTTTGGCTCCTCCACTCTGACAGTGGAGGTTTGCGTGGATTCTGGGTTGGAGGGCAATTTCATGTCGTCTGCCTTCGCCCAACGGCATGCAATTCCTCTGGTTTTATTACCTCATCCAGTCACCATCAGAGTGTTGAATGGAGCGACACTACCCTCTCAGATCACCCACCAGACCACCCCGCTGATAATCTCACTGTCTCCTTCCCATCAGCAGACGCTATCTCTCCTTGTCATGCCCGAAGGTATCGACCAGGTCCTCTTAGGGGTCCCCTGGTTGCGTTATCACTCTCCCCATATAGAGTGGTCCTCAGGGAGAATTCTCGGGTGGAGTAAATCCTGTGAGGGTAGATGTCATAGTGAGTGCGTTCAGGTTGCCTCCACTCAAGTCCCCGCAGATCTTTCCTCTCTCCCAAAATGCTATCGACAGTATGCAGACGTATTCTCCAAGAAGGCGGAGGAGATTCTTCCACCTCACCGCCCCTATGACTGTGCTATTGACCTCTTGCCTGGTGCAGTCTCACCAGGGTCGAGTCTATCCCTATCAATCCCGGAGACAGAGGCAATGTCTCAGTATATCAGAGAGAATCTGGCAAGAGGATTCATTAGGAAGTCAGATTCACCAGCGGGGGCGGCATTTTTCTTCGTCCAGAAGAAGAATGGAGAATTACGTCCGTGCATCAATTACAGGGGTCTTAACGCCATCACCGTTAAGAATAAGTATCCTCTGCTCCTGATATCGGAACTGTTTGAAAGGCTACGGGGAGCGAGAGTGTTTACTAACCTTGATCTGTGGGGGCTTACAACCTGAGTTGCATCCGTGAGGGGGACGAATGGAAGACAGCTTTTAACACCAGGGATGGGCACTATGAATACCTGGTGATGCCCTTCGAGCTCTGTAATGCTCCAGCTGTCTTCCAAGACTTTGTAAACGACATCTTCCAGGGTATGCTCACCACCTCAGTTGTAATTCATCTAGATGATATCCTCATCTACTTTCCAGATATTGACTCTCACCGGAGAGATGTTTGCAAAGTTTTCGACCTCCTACGGGCAAACTCCCTCTACGCCAAGTTGGAGAAGTGTGTGTTTGAGCAGGAGTCCTTGCTTTTCCTGGGCTATATCATCTCCATCCAGGGATTGGCCATGGATCCTGACAAGCTACAGGCGGTGATGGATTGGCAGGAGCCCCATTCTCTCAAAGCGGTGCAGCGCTTTATGGGGTTCATAAATTATTACCGCCAATTCACCCCTCACTTCTCGACATTGGTAACCCCCTTGGCGGTCCTCACCAAGAAGGGTGCAAATCCCAAGTTGTGGTCGGAACCTGTCTCCAAGGCTTGCTCCTCCATTAAGTTCCATTTCGCTAGCGCTCCCATTCTACAATGCCCCGATGTATATAAACCCTTCATTCTGGAAGTGGATGCCTCTTCCGTTGGTGCTGGAGTGGTCCTGTTTCAGAAGGACACGCAAGGTCAGAAGCACCCATGCTTCTTTTCTCCAAGACCTTCACACCGGCGGAGAGGAATTATTCCATCGGGGACAGGGAGTTGCTAGCGATGAAGTTGGCCTTCTCGGAGTGGAGACAACTCCTGGAGGGGGCTCGCCACCCTCTCCAGGTGTTCACCGACCACAAGGACCACAAGGCTAAATTCTCGCCAGGCAAGATGGTCCTTGTTCTTCTCCTGGTTCATCTTTACCTTTCATTTTCTGCTCTCTCCCGCTCCATGGTGTCATCGGAGGAAGAGGAGGAGGATCCTCGGTTGATCGTCCCATCTGAGAGCCTGAGGACTGTGGCTCCAGTCGCCTTTAAATCATAGAATCATAGAATCGTAGAGTTGGAAGGGACCTCCTGGGCCATCTGGTCCAACCCCCTGCTCAAAGCAGGATTCGCTAAATCATCCCAGTCAGATGTCTGTCCAGCCTCTGTTTGAAGACTTCCATTGAAGGAGAACTCACCACTTCTCGTGGCAGCTTGTTCCACTCATTAATCACTCTAACTGTCAAAAAGCTTTTTCTAATATCTAATCTGTGTCTCCTCCCATTCAGTTTCATCCCATTGCTTCTAGTCTTTCCTTGTGCAAATGAGAATAAAGTTGATCCTTCTACAATGTGACAGCCCTTGAGATATTTGCAGACAGCTATTAAGTCTCCTCTCAGTCTTCTCTTTTGCAAACTAAA
Organism: Dendrobates tinctorius; assembly: GCF_039654945.1. Taxonomy (NCBI): domain Eukaryota; kingdom Metazoa; phylum Chordata; class Amphibia; order Anura; family Dendrobatidae; genus Dendrobates; species Dendrobates tinctorius. Next base: position 14,183,231 of record NW_027361818.1, read on the forward strand.
CATTCCCAAATCCTGCAACCTTTCCTCATAAGACAGGGTTTGCAGACCGGTCACCATTCTGGTTGCTCTTTTCTGAACTTCCTCCAGTTTGTTGATGTCTTTTTTAAAATGTGGTGCCCAAAACTGGACACAATATTCCAGATGAGGTCTGACCAAAGAGGAGTAGAGGGAAATAATGACTTCACGTGATCTAGACTGTATGCTTCTGTTAATACATCCTAGAATTGCATTTGCCTTTTTTGCTGCTGCATCACACTGTTGACTCATATTCAGTCTGTGATCTATTAGTATACCCAAGTCTTTTTCGCATGTGCTGTTGCTTAGCCCTATTCCTCCCATTCTGTATATGCTTTTTTCATTTTTATTGCCCAGATGTAGTACTTTGCATTTTTCCCTGTTAAAAACCATTCTGTTATTTGCTGCCCACTTCTCCAGTTTATTTATATCTTTTTGAATCCTATCTCTCTCTCTTCTCTAGTATTAGCTATCCCTCCTAGCTTTGTGTCATCAGCAAATTTAATCAGTTTACCCTCAATTCCTTCATCTAAATCATTGATAAAGATGTTGAACAATACAGGGCCCAGGACAGAGCCCTGTGGTACCCCACTTGAGACATTCTTCCAACTGGATGTGCAGCCATTTACAACCACTCTGTCCGATCACTAAGCCAGTTATGAATCCACCTAACAGTTGCCTTGTCCATTCCATACTTAGTCATTTTTTCAATAAGGATTGTATGAGATACTTTGTCAAATGCCTTGCTGAAGTCAAGATATACTATATCTACAGCATTTCCTTGATCCACCCAATCAGTGATTCCGTCATAGAAGGAAATTAAGTTAGTCTGACATGACTTATTAGTTACAAACCCATGCTGACTCTGTTTAATCACTTCATTCTTATCCAGGTACTGACATACATGTTGTTTAATAATTTGTTCAAAGATCTTTCCTGGTATAGAAGTCAGACTCACCGGCCTATAGTTGCCTGGGTCCACCTTCTTCCCCTTTTTGAAGATAGGAACAACATTTGCTCTTCTCCAGTCTTCTGGGACTTCTCCTGTTCTCCAAGAATTTTCAAAGTTTATGGAGAGGGGTTCAAAAATTTCTTCTGCTATCTCCTTCAGTACTCTGGGGTGTAATTCATCTGGACCTGGAGACTTGAATTCATTTAGGTTAGCTAAGTGTTTCCTCAGTATCTTTCTGTTTATAGATATCCTGGATTCTTCTATTCCCTTAATAGGACAGTGAAGAACAGTTGAGGTTAGATTTCCTTTCTGAGAGAAAACAGATGCAAATTAGGAATTTAAAAGTTCGGCCTTCTCAACATCCTGTCTTACCATTTCATCATTTTCATCCTGTAAAAATCCTATAGCATCTTTGACTTTTCTTTTACTTTTGACATATCCCCAAAATCCTTTATTATTGCTTTTGACATCTCTTGCAAGCCTCAATTCATTGTCGGCTTTGAATAATCTGATTTGTGCCCTGCTGGTTCTGCAGACAGCATTATATTCTTCTTTAGATATGCCTCCCTCTTTCCATTTTATAAACATTTTTTTCATCCTTTTTAGCATGTGCATAAGTTCTGTGTTCATCCATCCAGGTTTCCTTAAATGCTTCCTATTCTTCCCCCTTTTCGGAATTGTTAACAATTGTGCTTTGAGAATTTCATTTTTCAAGATTTCCCATCCTTCCTGGACATTTTTGTCTTTAAGGATATCCAGCCATTGGATCCCTCCAATTCTCTTTCTGAATCCCTTAAAATCTGCCTTTCTGAAATCTAACCTTGACGTCTGAGTCTTCACAGGTCTTCCTCCTCTAGTTATCCAAAATTCTAAAATAGCATGGTCGCTACCTCATAGGGTCCCAGCCACCTTTACCTCCTCAACCATTTCCTCCCTGTTCATAAGGATTAGATCCAAGGTAGCAGTTCCCCTTGTTTTGTCCCCTACCTTTTGGAAGATAAAGTTGTCAGCAAGAGAGGATAAGAATTTCCTTGACCTGTTAGTTTTGCCTGAGAGAGATTCCCAACAAATGTCTGGATAGTTGAAATCTCCCATGACAACTATGTCATATTTTTTGGAGAACTTGGCCATTTGATGCATAAAGAGTTCATCCATATCTTCAGCTTGCACAGGCGGCCTGTAGTAAATGCCTACAATGGTGTCCTTTCCATTGTTCTGTTCTTGTATTCTTACCCTAACAGTTTCCACAGAATTCCCGGTCTCTGAAGCTTCAATCTCTGTCCAGATATACGCGTTTCTAACATACAATGCGACACCTCCTTGAGTCAGTACCTCTGGGCAAGACATTTGTCACTGCCCGTCTGTGACCGGAGGTCCTCTCTTGGGCTCATTCGTCCAGGGTTGGTGGACATTTCGGGACAAAATGGACCTATGGGCTTCTGGCGAGGACGTACTGGTGACTGCATATGGCCCGTGATGTCAGGGACTATATTCAGGCATGCGTCTCTTGAGCCCAGAATAGGTCCTCTAGGCAGTGGCCCGCTGGGCTACTTTACCTCCTGCCCCTACACTCTGTAGCCTGCTCAGCATTGAGCTAAATCTCTCCTCAGCCTATCATCCCAAGACGAACGGGTTAGCAGAGAGAGTCCACCAGACCCTGGTCACATATCTACGACATTTTGTCTTGGCCAGGCATGATGACTGGGCATCCTTGCTGCTGTGGGCAGAGTTCGCTTTGAACAACACTGTGTCCGACTCCACCGGCCAGACCCCATTCCTCCTAAATTATGGCCAGCATCTGCGCGTCCCTGTGCCCATACCCATGTTGTCCACCGATTTCAGGGTGGCAGACTGGGCGGTGGAGGCACGAGACATTTGAGATCGCACTCAGGATGCTATCCGGGCCACCAAGGAGAGAATGAGGGCCTCCGCCGACATGCACCGGCGCCCCGCTCCAACCTTTGCTCCTGGCGACTTGGTGTGGCTCACCGCCCTTAACATAAGGCTGCGGGTCGAGTCCACAAAATTTGCACCTCGCTACATTGGCCCCTTCAATGTCCTTGAGCAGATCAACCCTGTGGTCTACCGTCTGGCCCTTCCACCACAATTGGCTATCTCTGACACCTTCCACCTGTCCCTCCTTAAACCTGCCCACATGTCCCGGTTCTCCGAGTCATCTGCCGGGACATCAGACCAGTCCTCAGACGAGTTTGAGGTTAATGCCTTTGTGGGATGCATGGTGGTGCATGGTAAAAAGTTTTATTTGGTGAACTGGAAGGGTCATGGTCCAGAGGCTTGGACCTGGGAGCCAGTGCAGAACATCCGCGCTCTACTTCTGATTGCGGCATTTGAGCGTAGCGAGGCACAGAGAGGAAACGGGGTAATGCTAGGCGTTGGGTTCCTGTAGCTGCACAGTGGGAATCCTGAGCTTTGCTTCTGGTGGTCTCCCTTTCCTCTTCAGCCGCAGAGGAGGCTGCTTAGCAGACTCGTTGGTCCCGGCGCTCTGCCCAGACTAACTCTGTGGGTTTGATTGCTGTTGCTATCTCTGGTCCAGCTATAGCAACGCATGCTGGTCAGCAGCGAGCTACTCCAGGGACTAAGTCCTTCATTCGGTCCACTGAGCATGCCCGTGGGATGATCTCCCATTGGAGATAGGTCATGTGCTCAGGTCTTTCTCCAGCTTGGATTGGATCATCAGGAAGGTCCCAGAAGGACACTACTATAAAAGGGTTGCGTGGCCACTCAGCCATGCGCTAGTATAGACTGCATTACCAGACTATGAGGAGTGAGTGTTGTATGCATGTATGAATGTCTCTGGTGAATGACTCATTAAGAAACCCCTACCCACCCTTGGTACGCATGTGTTGTGCAGCCTAGCCTGTTAAGCACCCAGGCTTAGGTGTAGGTAGAGGCAGAGTCTGAGACTGGCATCAGTGTCCACCGGTGGCTCTGCACGCCTTGGTGCATGTGCTCGACACTCCACCATAGTCAGTGTCTATAGTGGCATCCGCAGGTGTGATGCCGTGCGCTCAGAAGGTCTAGAGGGTGTCACGTGCACCGTCCTGTGTGACACGGCCAGCAGGCCGGTAACTGAAACAACAGGACGCGGCACGTGTAATTGTCCAGTGTGATGCGGCCCGCAGGCCAGTAACTAATACAACAAGACAAAGGGGGAGAGGGAAACATTTACAATGGAGGGCCCTGTAATAGGGAACGGGGAACGTGGAGACCTCTTGCACTCCCCTGAGTCAGTGTCCCTAACGCTCCTAACATTCCCTATGCCGGTTCCGCATGGGGCGCCGGTCAGGAACCTGTAGCCCTGGCACACCCTACACCTATCCCTTGCTAGGGAGCTGGGTGGCGCAGGCACTGGCCCCACCGCTGCACTAACACCAACATGAGGAAAAGTGACAAACAGGGAAACACTTAGCTTTGCTCTGATGCACTTGCTCCTGGCAACAGAGACCAACACCTGAGTGCATCTTCTACCACTGTGTCCAACACCTGGGTGCAGCTTCACAGCAGCAGCGTCCAGCATTGAGTGCCGCCTTGGAGCAACAGAGTCCAGCACCTGAGTGCAGCTGTCCAGCAACCGAGTCCAGCAAACTGAGTGCAGCTCTCAGTAACAGAGTCCAGCAAACTGAGTGCAGCTCTACACCATAGCTGCCACTCCACCAAGCTTTGCAGGAATTCTTCACTGACACCATAGCTGCCACTCCACCATACTTTACACGAACTCCTCGCTGACACCATGGCTGCCACTCCAGGACTCTGAATGAGCCACCCTGGACTCTCCTCCAGCTCCCCATCCAGCTCCTTCCTTCACCCAGGATGGTTGGAAAGCCCAACAATAATAACATCACCAACGTGAGCACTACGGACACACCTTTGTAGAGCAAACACACCTGTTAGTGATTCCCATGCAATTACTCTAACCACCAACGGGGGCAAACTATCTCTAAAAACACCAGTGCAATAACCATACTGGCCACCGGGGTAAAACTATCTCTAAGCACAAGTGCTATGACCATACTGTCCACTGGGGACAAAACCAACCCTGAGCAAAACAGCTCACAGGAAAAAAAAGGTTACTTGTGCATTTAATCTGTCAGATCCACCCTGGATCATGACAGAGGGACTCTGACCCCGTGTCCTTGGGGCAGAGTTCTGTGATGGCATTCTGTGCGCTCCGTTGCCGAGCTCTGTGAGCTAAACAGGCTCCGGCATTTTTGCTCTGCGGTAGTGCGGCTCTGTGAGGTAACAGAGTTCGCCCTGTACACACCGGGTGACATTAACCCGCGTTTGTTCTTCCTTTATAGTGCCATATAGCATCCGCCATTACCTAGCAGCAGCATACCACCTCTGCACGGTGGACCCCGGGTTGCGATCGCACTTTCTCATATTTTATTTTTAGTGCCATCCGCAACCCTAACACTGTGTTATATACAGTATATACAGTACATGTGTTATCAGGCATTATACAGTAGGAGGAGGTAAGCTCTGATATCACCAATTAATGGTGAATCTGTTTTATCTACTGTATATAAAGGTGTTATCAGTAATAATACAGTAGGAGAAGGAGGGGAGCTGTGACCAGGGGTGCAATCACATTTGGGCTGTGGAGCGTAGGGGGACCCCAAAGCCCTTTTGACCTGGATAAAAGACTATTACTATTAAACTCTTGCAATAATTGGGGGCACATTGGAGCTTTTTTGCATTTGGGGTATTTGAGCTTCAATTATGCCTCTAGCTGTGACATGGCTGATTGTAAATGGTGGACCTTATGGCATGTACTGTACCATCCATAGAGTTGTTAACCATCTAAGAGAACTCCAGTGGGAAGAATGGAAATTTCAAGGTTTCTCATTTTAAATACATTAAATTTTTAATGTGGGTTAATAAATATTTCTAAATATATAAAAAAATATGATTAACTCTACATGACACATTCCCTTTAAACATTCATATTTTACCAACTTATTAGTTGGTTTGTATTGAATAAAATCCCTCTGATGATTTTACACCGATGGGAATTTTTAGACCTTGGGGTAATTACAATAATACAATGTTTTGTTGCCTATTATAGAAATCCCATCATATTTTCCATCCCTCCCCTGGCACCATCCGAGAGCTAATACTGTAGGCATAAATAGGATTACGGAAGGGAAATGTCGCTCTTGCTCTTGTATTAGCCAGATCTGTACGTGGAGATGATGTCTGTGATGAGAACACTGCGGTCTTATCCTCTGCAGCGCTCCGGTCCATAACTCATTGTAAGTACAATGCATAAGATCTGTCCACTATTCCTGGCACAACCGAGGTTTACAAATCTGACTGGTGTTACTTTATATGGTGGTAACTCTGGAACGCTTCACAATATCCCAGTGATTAGGACATAGTTTCTACAGATGTTATATTTCATGTTAGCTGAAAATTCATTGCAGTTTTTGTGAAAATAACTGAATTCTGATGAAAATGTGGAAAAACTACCAATTTCAAACTATGAATGCTTATATCCAAACACCAGATAGTCATACCAACCACACAAAAGAGATAGCAAATAACATTTCCCATCCATCCGCTCTACATCAGCATCACCTCTCAATCATCCTATGATCTTGTTTGAAAGGTTAAAATTTGGCAGCAATTATTCATTTTTTTTCAAGGAAATTTGCAAATAATATTTCTATGGATCTATTCATTTTAGAAGAGACTTTGAGAAGCTAATATAATGAAAGATATCCAGAAGCTTGTGCCAATCACTGCAGAGCAGGGGAGAATGATGAGAGGTGTGTTCAGCACCCGGCGCCAGGGAACAGCGCTTACTGTAATGCTTCTTCCCCATCGCCAATGCGTGTCACATGGATGACATCCATGTGTGTTATGTGAATGCACGTGTGCTGGAAGTTATGTGGCCCATGCTGACATTAAAAAACAGACATGTCAGCCTGTTTGGCCCACGGACACATGGCCCATGGGAAAACAATGACATTTGCACAGATCCATTCACTTGAATAGGCAAATAGCGCTCCGTTCCTCCCGAGTCACTCCGCATGGCTAAGTAGCACTGCACAGCCACATATGGGGTATTGCGGCGTTCAGTAGAAATTGTGGGACAAATTTTGTTGCCATTTTTACCCACTTAAAAATGTAAAATCTTTGACTAAAACAAAAATTTTGGTGGTAACAATGTAGTTATTTTGTCCTCCCTGCCCAATGGTATAAAATTATGTGACACACCCATGGTGTCAATATGATTACTGCACCCCTAAATGAATTTACTGAGAGGTGCAGTTCATAAAATGGGGTCACTTATGGGGGATTCTGCTGCTTTGGCACCTCATGGGCTCTCCCAGTGGGTCATGGCACCTGTGTAGAGGTGGGCCGAGCTGGGGGGGTGGTCCCTCTTTATACCGCACTGAGATGTAACAGACACGATGGAGGCAGATGTCGGGTACAACAAGTCCAAGTTTATTCATCCGCCGTCCGCCTGACGGCCACAGAAACACACCGCACTTCACGTTACTTCACTTTACTTCACTTAGCGGCCCTCTGTTTCCAGAGCCGCTTCCCGCACACCGTATTCTACACCGAGGACGTACATATACGTACCGTCCCCTTCTGCACTTGTTGACACTCCTGTCAGTTCCGACACTGTGGCCGCCTTAGGCCCGTAAACCAGCAGTACTTCCACTGAACAGTTGTCTCGCTCACTACGGTATGCTTTGCCTTGGTGCCTCATCTATTCTGCGGTATTTTCCTGTCAGGACCACCCACCTGACATTCTCTCTCCTCAGTCCCCCTGGTTTGGTTTTCCTCAGAGTGCCCAAACTGTTGCAGTTCTACTAACACTTGAGCTACCCCTGGGGACTGGAACTTTCTGGAACCCTCTCTCAGTATTTATACCAAACCCGGTTCCCTGCAACTCCGCCCCCCATGACCAATGGTTTCCTAAGCCCTAAGCTGCTGTCAAGTCATTTGCTCACACTCCTCCATGCCCTCTAATGGTCAACCCAGGTATTGCACATCTACTACACTTTCCTAGCTGTTTCCCACTGTAATAACTGACACCTACCTACACTGTGCAAACCTTTCCTTCTTTTCTCTGACTAGTCTGTCCGTCAGGTCACCTTCCCTACACTTGCAAAGCATAGCAGTAAAATCTGGCGTTCCTTCCCTTCTGACCTCTTCCATGCACCCAAACAGTGGTTTACCCCCACATATGGCATATCAGCGTACTCAGGACAAATTGCAAAATAACTTTTAGGGTCCTGGTGCCCTTGGGAAAATAAAAATCGGTGTGAAAAAAATATTCTTGTGGAAAAAATATGATTTTTTAATTTTACGGCTGTACGTTATAAACTTCTGTGATGCACTTTGGGGTTCAAAGTTCTTACCACACATCTAGATAAGCTTCTTGGTGGTCTAGTTTCCGAAATGGAGTCACTTGTGAGGGGCTTCCACTGTTTAGGCACATCAGGGGCTCTCCAAGCGTGACATGGCATCCGATCTCAATTCCAGCCAATTTTGCATTGAAAAAGTCAAACGGTGCTCCGTCAATTCCGAGCTCTGCCATACACTCAAACAGTGATTTCCCCCCACATATGTGGTATTGGCCTACAAATAGAGCAATAACTTTTTGGGGTCAAATTTCTCCTGTTACCCTTTGGAAAATAAAAAAATTGGACCTGAAGTAATTTTTTGAGAAATAAAGTTTTGCTTTTTTAAACATTCCAAAAATTCATGTGACGCACCTGAAGGATTAATAAACTTCTTGAATGTGGTTTTGAGCACCTTGGGGGGTGCAGGTTTTTAGAATGGTGTCACTTTTGGGTATTTTCTATCATATAGACCCCTCAAAGTGACTTCAAATTTGATGTGGTCCCTAAAATAAATGGTGTTGTAAAAATGAGAAATTGCTGGTCAACTTTTAAGCCTTATAACGTCTTAAGAAAAAAATTGGTTCCAGAATTGTGCTGATGTAAAATAGATATGTGAGAAATTTAACTTACAGTCATATGTAAAAGTTTGGGCACCCCTATTAATGTTAACCTTTTTTCTTTATAACAATTTTGGTTTTTGCAACAGCTATTTCAGTTTCATATATCTAATAACTGATGGACTCAGTTATATTTCTGGATTCAGATGAGGTTTATTGTACTAACAGAAAATGTGCAATCTGCATTTAAACAAAATTTGACCGGTGCAAAAGTATGGGTACCCTTATCATTTTCTTGATTTGAACACTCCTAACTACTTTTTACTGACTTCCTGAAGCACTAAATTGGTTTTGTAACCTCATTTAGCTTTGAACTTCATACCAGGTGTATCAAATCATGAGAAAAGGTATTTAAAGTGGCCACTTGCAAGTAGTTCTCCTATTTGATTCTCCTATGAAGAGTGGCATCATGGGATCCTCAAAACAACTCTCAAATGATCTGAAAACAAAGATTATTCAACATAGCTTTTCAGGGGAAGGATACAAAAAGTTGTCTCAGAGATTTAACCTGTCAGTGTCCACTGTGAGGAACATAGTAAGGAAATGGAAGAACACAGGTACAGTTCTTGTTAAGCCCAGAAGTGGCAGGCCAAGAAAAATATCAGAAAGGCAGAGAAGAAGAATGGTGAGAACAGTCAAGGACAATCCACAGACCACCTCCAAAGACCTGCAGCATCATCTTGCTGCAGATGGTGTCACTGTGCATCGGTCAACAATACAGCGCATACATAACGCCTTTTTGTATTACCAAACAACTCAATCTTTGTTTCATCAGTCCACAGGACCTTCTTCCAAAATGTAACTGGCTTGTTCTAATGTGCTTTTGCAGACCTCAGGCGACTCTGTTTGTGGCGTGCTTGCAGAAACGGCTTCTTTCGCATCACTCTCCCATACAGCTTCTCCTTGTGCAAAGTGCGCTGTATTGTTGACCGATGCACAGTGACACCATCTGCAGCAAGATGATGCTGCAGGTCTTTGGAGGTGGTCTGTGGATTGTCCTTGACTGTTCTCACCATTCTTCTTCTCTGTATTTCTGATATTTTTCTTGGCCTGCCACTTCTGGGATTAACAAGAACTGAACCTGTGTTCTTCCATTTCCTTACTATGTTCCTCACAGTGGAAACTGACAGGTTAAATCTCTGAGACAACTTTTTGTATCCTTCCCCTGAAAAGCTATGTTGAATAATCTTTGTTTTCAGATCATTTGAGAGTTGTTTTGAGGAGCCCATGATGCCACTCTTCATAGGAGAATCAAATAGGAGAACTACTTGCAAGTGGCCACCTTAAATACCTTTTCTCATGAATTGATACACCTGGCTATGAAGATCAAAGCTCAATGAGGTTACAAAACCAACTTAGTGCTTCAGGAAGTCAGTAAAAAGTAGTTAGGAGTGTTCAAATCAAGAAAATGATAAGGGTGCCCATACTTTTGCACCGGTGAAATTTTGTTTAAATGCAGATTGCACATTTTCTGTTAGTACAATAAACCTCATTTGAATCCAGAAATATAACTGAGTCCATCACTTATTAGATATATGAAACTGAAATACCTGTTGCAAAAACCAAAATTGTTATAAAGAAAAAAGGTTAACATTAATAGGGGTGCCCAAACTTTTACATATGACTGTATTAACTATTTTGTGTGCCATATCTCTGTGATTTAAGGGCATGAAAATTCAAAGTTGAAATTTTCACCAAATTTTTGTTTTTTTTCACAAATAAATGCAAGTCATATCACAGAAATTTTACCACTAACATGAGGTACTTGAGGAAGCGAGAGTCACGAGAAACGCGCGTCGTGTCTGTGGTCGCCCTGTGGACAGGAGATTCTATACATATGGATAACTAACCTTTTACATACTTATAACTTTGCACAGTTTATGCTTGGCACATTACAATAGGTACAGCAAAGCATCACTTATGTTATTTATGTGACCTTTGTAGGTGGATCAGCCCAGTCCCAATACATGTGGGTGGTTTATGGCTTTTCCTGCCTTTCTTTGTGATATTAATTGTGAGTATTGTTTTTATATATATTTCTAAGCATACTGTGTTGTCCTGATCTACTTTGTGACTGCGTTTTTTTCCATTGTCTTTGAGGATCACACTGTTTTTTCCATATCTGATAAACAAATTATAATAATAATAATAATCTTTATTTATATAGCGCAAACATATTCCGCAGCGCTTTACAGTTTAACAGTTTCAAAACACAAGTCATAAGTAACAACGTTAACAATACAATTAAAGCAAAATAAGCCACCCCTGCTCATGAGAGCTTACAATCTACAATGAGGTGGGGAGATACAGAGTACAGGTGTGTATTTACAATGGTGTATTTACAATGAAGGTCCAGCCATCTTGAGGGAGTGAGGGATGGATGGAGATAGTGAATGGGCAACACACGGTCACTTACACATAGAATGACTTTGATTAGTGAATGTGATAGGCCACTCTGAACAAATGTGTTTTGAGGGAGCGCCTGAAACTATGCAAATTGTGGATAGTTCTAATTTCTTGGGGTAGAGCATTCCAGAGGGTTGGTGCAGCACCGGAGAAGTCTTGGAGTCGGGAGTGGGAGGTACGGATTAGTGCAGAGGTTAGTCGAAAGTTGTTTGCAGAGTGCAGCGGTCGGTTAGGCCGATAGACAGAAATGAGGGAGGAGATGTAGGGGGTGCCGCACTGTGGAGAGCTTCGTGGGTGAGAACAAGTACTTTGAATTGGAACCTATAATGAATGGGCAGCCAATGTAATGACTGCCGAAGAGCAGACGCGTCCGAGTACCGATTAGCCAGATCGATGACCCTGTCTGCTGGATTAAGTATGGACTGGAGAGGGGAAAGTCGAGTGACGTGGAGGCCAATTAATAGAGCGTTGCAGTAATCCAGGCGGGAGTGGATCAATGCTACAGTGAGGGGTTTTGTTGTTTCCATGGTGAGAAAAGGGCAGATTTTAGAGAAAAGAAAAAGAAAGAAGAGGGTTCTTTTCTTCTTTTCTTTTTTCTTTTTTCTGCTTTTCTTTTCTTTTCCCCTTTTTTTCCTCTGCATCTTCCCTTCCCCATACGGATACTTATTTTGGCTGTTGCATTATCTGTGCCTTGACCAATATTGCCTCTTCTTTGGTACATACTTGTCCACTTATGTTGAATTTTTTTCCCCATGTGACTAAGAAGCACACTCTGCGAAATGTAAGGAACCTCACCTCCATTTGAAAATACTCGGTTGTCCTGTGAGACCCGTGTTTTCCTGCTTTAACCAGTAATGTACGTTCCGTCCGCAGTACATTTTCTATGTATATTTGTATTATTTGTACTATTTGTGTATGTATTTATTCTATGTATCACGTGTACATAAATGCACTCACTATTACTGTTGTTTTTTCACACCTCTTCAGGCAACTACCTTGAGAAAGGTTTTATGCCGAAACGTTGGTGCTGTTGCTCTGGTTAGGTTCCCTTTGCAGTGTGTCAATAAATCCACTTATGCATTATTCCTATGTCCTCATTTGAGTGCCGGGGTTTACTTTATTATTTGTCCTTAATGCCTAGTGACTGGAGCCTAGAGAGAAGGAGATGGTGGTCAACAGTGTCGAAAGCTGCAGATAGGTCACGAAGAATGAGCAGAGAGTGGTGACCATTACGTTTTGCTGTTAGAATGTCATTGGTCACTTTGATGAGTGCAGTTTCAGTCGAATGTAGGGGGCGGAAGCCAGACTGTGAAGGGTCTAGAAGGGGGTGAGTGGAGAGGTAATGGGTAAGGCGGGAGTAAACTATGCGCTCCAAAAGTTTAGAGATGAAGGGGAGATTGGAGACTGGTCTGTAGTTGTTTGTGCAGGATGGATCGAGAGAAGGTTTCTTTAGTAATGGAGTAACGATGTGTATTAAATTATTTTACGTGGTATATATTTACCCTAAATAAAATATTTATATGTTTTGAGATACATTATGACTCATGTTCTCCTTGTTTGCAATTGATTGTTTGGAGTCTGTATTTTTGTGGATTATGGTTGCATCTTATAACTGGTAATTACTATATGAAGTACAATATGTGATGAGAAAACAATGTCAGAATCACCGGGATCCATGGAAGTGTTCCAGAGTTATTACCTCATAAAGGAACAGTGGTCAGAATTGTAAAAATTGGCCCGGTCTTTAGCAGGCAAACCACCCTCGGGGGTAAAGGGGTTAAAATATCTGTCCCGTATTTTATTTTCTTTACAGGAAAATGGTGTCGAGAAGTAGGCAAAGAGGTAGCAAAAAAATTCAATGGAGGCCTGAAATGGCACAATTTTGAGCACAATGATATGCGATCTGTGTGGCGGACAAAACCCAGATTAAAATATCTGCCCTGTAGGTAACGATTTTTCTTCAGTAAGCTGGTGTCAAGTACGTGTATAAGACAATGCAACAAAATTTTACAGTAGCCCAGAAATGGCAGAATTTTCTGCGCATTCAGATGTGATCGCTGTAACTGCCGAACCCCTGTTTAAAATAGCTAGATATTGACGCTGTAATATGGAAAGGATCTGTCTGTATTCTGCAGTGCCAACAAGCAAATGGAGAAAAAAACATGTGCTCTGGATTGTTTTTGAAGAAAATAATCAGGATTAAGATGCAAAAGCAAAATATTCCTGGCCACTGACACCTAGGGCTAGGTATATACGGTCAATATATGTAACAGGCAGCAGCAGACAGTAATGGAACGGACCCACTTGCTGTGTGCAATGAAGTCTGTAACAACATGGTGCATTTCGGCGCACACCAGCACACCTTCAAAAGTGCGCAGCGCACGCAAAAATCCTACTAGCGCACGGCCAGCGCACGGTTGGCGCACCCTATGCTAAAGATAGGGTGCGCAGATCGCATGCAGCCGTGTGCGACAGTAGGAGGAAATGACCGGACGGGGCGGGCACCACTTATACAAAAAAGAACCTAGACATGTTTGGTGTCTATGAACTCATAATGACCTGGAGAATCATAATGGCAGGGCAGTTTTAGCATTTAGTGAACCTAGTAAAAAAGCAAAAAAAAACTGTGGGATTGCTCTTTTTTCTGCAATTTCACTGCACATGGAATTTTTTTTCCCATTTTCTAGTACATGACGTGGTAAAACCAAAGGTTTCATTCAAAGGTACAACTTGTCCCACAAAAAACAAGCCCTCACATGGCCATATTGAAGGAAAAATGAAAAGTTATGGCTCCTGGAAGAAGGGGAGCAAAAAGAAAATCCAAAAGTATGCACATACCTTTCAGCTGTTATCCCCATTGTAGTGGGAAGTTGACTGTAAAACAGAGGTGGCTCACTATAAGGGTGTGTGCACATGTTGCAGATTAGTCTGCGGAATTTTCTGCACAGAATCCGCATCTCTAGGCAGAAAACGCAGGGCAAAAAGCTTGTGGATTTCATGCGGAATTGATGCGGATTTTGTGCGGATTGTAATGCGTCTTTGTTGTGCAGATTTGTTAGGTGGAATTTTCAAGAGAAACAGATAGAATATGCATCACCAAAAACCGCTGCTGCGGATCCGCAAAAAGAATTGACATAATGTAGAAAAAAACCCGCTGTATTTCTGCGTGGATTTTTCCGCAGCATGTGCACACCAATTCCTAATTTACCATTGACTAACATTGGCTGTGCACTACACTGTGGATTTGATGCAATTCCGCACGTCCAAAAACGCTGCAGATCCACACCAAAATCCGCAACGTGTGCACATAGCCTAAAACTGGGATGTGAATTTGGGAAGTTTACATTAAGGCTAAGTGCACACGTATTTTGGAGAGCTGCAGATTTTTCCGTAGAAATCCACAGGTAAATCCACAGGACAAAAGTCCTGCGGTTTACCTAGCCGCACAAAGAATTAACATGCTGCGGATTGTAACCCGCAGCAAATCCGCGTGGAAAAATCCGCGGCATGTGCACGGCATTTTCCAAATTACCATCGAAAACAATGGTACTGTACAACACACCTAAATCTGCTGTGGACCCGCAGGGCCATAACTGCTGCGGATCCGCAGCAGAATCCACACCATGTGCACAAAGCCAAAAGAGCTTTTTTGGTTAAAAGCAGCTAGAATAATATCACATACAAAATAAAAAAAAAAGCATAACATGATTGGACTACATATGCAATCACATAGTGACCGAATAATACCACATACAGAGACAGATACTGGCAGATCGTGATCTGAACACATATTACCACCAAAGAGTGACTGAACAATACAACATACAAGGGATAAATATCATCACACAGTAACC
Organism: Dendrobates tinctorius; assembly: GCF_039654945.1. Lineage (NCBI taxonomy): Eukaryota > Metazoa > Chordata > Amphibia > Anura > Dendrobatidae > Dendrobates > Dendrobates tinctorius. The sequence continues at coordinate 14,198,457 of NW_027361818.1, forward strand.
AGACCACATAGTGACCAAATAATATCAATACATGGACAAATGTAGCCAAACCATGACCGGACCACATATTGCCACCACTTATTCAGAAATACAGCAATACTGATTTTTAACAGAAACCAAAATACAAACAACACTGTTCTTACCACTAGTGACATTATACACAGGAGTGTATAGTGTCATTTTATAGGTAATACAGGGATTACAGGAGACATAATATACAGGAGATCTCGAAATAGTGTCAGTGCCCAGGTAATACAGTGATCACCAGTGACATTATACACAGGAGCTCTGTATATAGTGTCAGTGTACAGGTAAAACAGTGATCACCAGTGACATTATACACAGGAGCTCTGTATATAGTGTCAGTGTACAGGTAAAACAGCGATCACCAGTGACATTATACACAGGAGCTCTGTATATAGTGTCAGTGTACAGGTAACATAATGATCACCAGTGACATTATACACAGGAGCTCTGCATATAGTGTCAGTGTACAAGTAATACAGTGATCTCCAGTGACATTATACATGAGCTCTGTATATAATGTCAGTGTGCAGGTAATACAGTGATCACCAGTGATATTATACACAGGAGCTCTGTATGTAGTGTCAGTGTACAGCTAATACAGTGATCACCAGTGATATTATACACAGGAGCTCTGTATGTAGTGTCAGTGTACAGCTAATACAGTGATCACCGGTGACATTATACACAGGAGCTCTGTATGTAGTGTCAGTGTACAGGCAATACAGTGATCACCAGTGACATTATACACAGGAGCTCTGTATATAGTGTCAGTGTACAGGCAATACAGTGATCACCAGTGACATTATACACAGGAGCTCTGTATATAGTGTCAGTGTACAGGTAATACAGTGATCACCAGTGACATTATACATGTGCTCTGTATATAGTGTCAGTGTACAGGTAATACAGAGATCACCAGTGACATTATACACAGGAGATCTGTATATAGTGTCAGTGTACAGGTAATACAGTGATCACCAGTGACATTATGCACAGGAGCTCTGTATATAGTGTAATTGTACAGGTAATACAGTGATCACCAGTGACATTATACACAGGAGCTCTGTATATAGTGTATAGTGCACTGGCATTGCAGTGATCACCAGTGCCATTATACGCAGGAGCTTTGTATATAATGTAAAGTGTGCGTGTACATGTGATGCACTGACTCACCAGTGACATCACTAGGGGAAGTCCTTTATCTTCACTTTTCTTCTTCATCTGGCACAGACCACAATCACAACTCCCTAAGAATTGTCTGCAGAAAATAACAGCTATCTATAACTGATCACTTCTAGAGCATATTCCCCACTACAACAGATGAAGAAAAAAATGACATACTGTGCAAGACAGCACTAACAGACCCTCCCTTTTGCCCCCCTTCCCTGTGGAAAACAGTCTTGTTAAAGGTAAATTATATTACAGCAATAATAATATCCCTCATTTGCCACAATAAACTAATAATGTGTGTTCCCCATTCCCTCTAACCAAGAAGGATTCATTTTTTATGAATAAATTCCCTGCCTAGCTTTCCCTGTATAATATTTGTCCATAAAAAGAGGTTTAAAAAGAACATTTTTATTGTCTTTGTTTCATATACTAATGAGAGCTTTGACTGGTCGATGGAGCATTAGTTACCCCTTAGTAGTCAGCCCTTTTTCCTTGGTATCTCGCCCCTGTGGGCATGATAACATTATTTGTAGGACCTATCATTACTGTCAGCCCCTGAAAATCTCACACACATGTGCCGCACATTTCGGCAGCATCACTGCACCTCTGCAGCCAGGTGTAGGCTTCAGAGGCGCACCCTGCACATTTCTGGTAGCCATCTTCTGATTATCTGATCATGCGCAGTGCGCCTCTGAACCCCGTGTTAACACAGAAAGAGGGCTGACTAGTAAGGGGTAACCAGCGCCCCATTGTCTCGTCAATGCCCTCATTAGCATAGGAAACAGGGACAATATAAATCATTTTTTTAAAGCTCATATTTACAGACAAACACTATACAGGGCTTGTTAGGCAGTGAAGTTACTCATAAATAAGTGAATGTGGCTGGGTTTGAGGGCATGGGGGACCTGACAGGTTCCCATTAATTCCTTCATCCTTGCCCAATTTATTTAACAACTTGTCCCATCCTGGCCCCCTAGGTCTCTTGGCCCTGGCTGTGCCCTCTGGGATCCCATGCCTTGGCTGTGCCCCCTGGGTCTCCATTTTTGGAGTCACAGCCAGGGCCAAGGGACCTAGGCGGCAAAGCTAATACCAAGCAGGAACATCAGGGGCATAGGGGGCATAGTCAGTGCCAAGAGACATAGTGGGCACAGCCAGGGCCAAGTGACATAGGGGGCACAGCCAGTGGGAGGGCAAAAAAAAACCCTCTTACCTACCTGCATCCTTATCATTAAGATCCAGTGTGCTCATGTTAAAGTGGCTGCCAACCTAGCAGAGGTTGGTGACTGATGTGAGTGCACCCATCGCAGGCACTGCATGTCAGTGACATCATGTGCCAGCCACGTCGCTGTCATGCACCGCCTGTGACACACTAACATACAGAATAAGTCAACAAAAGAGTCCAGATATATAAGAAGGGTCACTTCAACCATGCAACACAACCAGTCCCCCACAAACAAATGAGGGGCACATGAAGAGATCCCACAATGATGATGTAAATTTAAAAATATATATATTTTATTGAAAAAACATCTAAAAACAGTATACACAAAAGCAAGATAGCCATGACAGGGGATACCAAAAGCAGAGATAAATAGGCTATAATATCATGTAAATACTATATATGCAGCATAATGTGTTCTAAATACAATGCAAGAATGCAAACAAGAGGGGATCCTGCCACAAATAATAACGCTCTAGCAAGATAACTAGTGTGAACAGACATGGACAATAGTAGATCCCTGAGGTGTGCTGCATAAATTATGCATGCATGCATACATAGACCAAGCCATCCTAGTGCCATCAAGTCCTATACTAACGCCCCATTGCAAGGTAAAGCATCCAATAAAGTTGTCAAAAGTAGGTAGAACAACAATAGAAATATATGGAAAGGAGCCTGATGTATATCTACCTGTGGCACTGTGTATGCGGGTATCCCCTCACCCTGACGCGCGTTTCGCCGCCTGCTTCTTCCAGGGGCGTCATGAAACTCAAGCACTATGCACTTTATGCAAAACCTTATTTGTAAGCATTCATAATTACTTTTAGTCTGCCCCCACCATTCTTAATTTTTAATGTTACTCTCAGTATATCTATCTAATTATTAAGCCACTACCAGTATACCATTTTGGATTCCCTTTAGGCATGTTTACAGACCTGTTCATGATCTTTCCTGCTCTGGCATGGAACTTAGGTGTCTCTTCCTTTTGTATTAAATTCAGTAATCAATGTTGTATATTTTAACTAAGCTCTGGTGTCCATTCCCTTTTTTGGTTTTCTAATAGTATTTATTGGATGATCTCCTTGTAGGCCTCTTTTGGGTTAATTAATTTTAATCAGAAATTCAGCTTTCACTGATATGCAAATTAGGTTTGCAAGTGCTCTGGTGCTCGCATCCGTGCACTTGCAGGATATTGATCCTTTTCACCTTTCCCTGCCTACTGCCACCATCATCTTTTTGATTGACTGTGAATAGCAGTGGAGAAATTATGCCGTTGACCTACTGTTATTGTGGGGCAGGCAGTGGAGAAAAGGATGGAGGCATCAAATTAAAACCTGGACATTTACAATACTATGAACATCCTCCAGGAATGGTCCGCATGTGAGTGGCGGTTTCATCAGTATTCTGCTTCGGTCTCAGCCTTTATCATGGGGCTGCTCCATTCTATAGTGTTTTTAATATTGTGTCTTGGTGGTGGTAAATTTTTCACTGATGTTTTTAAAATTTTATATCCTTTTCATCGAATAGTGACATACCACTAGTGATCTGATAATGCTCTGATACGACCGACTAGTGAACTTGTGAACCCTATTTACATATAAATTAAAGCAAAATTTTGAGGAAACAGCAGAGCACATAGTGCTTTCATAATGTTTAACCCCTCCATGATATATGACATATAATTACTTCATATTACCTAATATGCTGTGTCCCTGACTTTGTGATGGGTTAATACTAAAATCAGAGCTTGAGTTTCACTTCTCCATTTCTCTGTAAGGTTTCGTTTCTCCGCTTTTGTAGCTGTAAGATAAATTTTTATAATTGGCATGGGCTGTCATGAAACCAGACTGTTCCCATCTGTATAAGATAAGGGAGGCGGGGGGGTAAAACTCTGAAGAATATGCCATTATACTACTTTCTACGCTATCTAGGTACGGACATATATGTAGTTTCCGGTTTTCTTGCAATATTATTGGCTTATAAAGTGAAATGATGTTATTGGTAGTTGAGAACCTTGCATAATTAAGCAAAAGATTATAAAAGAAGTGACTAAAATAAAGGGGCTTAGTGATCTGCCTCGATCCTCCCGTACAGAGACCCCCATCTCCGTGTGGTCATTTGAGTTGCTAGCAACACTGGAATAATTTGGAAATCACTGGCTCAACCGTGAAGGGTTAATTTAGCCCTCCCAAAATAGCTACCTCGACAACTTTGATGAGGGCTCTGATGCTGAGTCCACATCTTTACCCCACACTTGATGGCTGATTTAATTGGCTGTCATGTGCTTTTAAGAGCAATGAACAGCCCGCAACTCTAAACCTGTTAAATCCTGCTGTCAAACTCTGACTGTGAGATTAAACATGTATGGGCTGGAAGCTCATCAATCAGCCCACCCATTGCCACCCCTTCATGTGATCAAGGGGTGCCAATGGGTTGTCATAATAGCCGGAGATCTGCTGGCGACCCCCTTTGCCTGTCATTATGAGCCTTTTGTGAAGGCCGGATCATGGCTGGCGTGTATGGGAGAGCATAATTTCTCATATACATTGCAGTGCAAGATCAACTCTGGGCACAAAAAAACAAGCCCTCACTCAGCCCAAAGCCCAAAAAGTGAAAATCTAATGGGACGTGGAATATGGCAACAAATTTTGGAATTTTTTCACCACCTAAGCAAATAATAAACTTTGCATATTTGTTATTTGCATACTTATACTGACACGTGAAATCACATTGACAGGTCAGTTTAACCACATAGAAAACATGTTAAATATAAAATTCCCCCAAAAATTGTGCAATTGCAATTTTACCGCTACTGGAATTTTTTTTATTTACAGTGGAATGAAAAAGTGCCTCTTTCCAATTTCCTATTCTTTTGCATGTTTGTCACACTTAAGTGGTTTAGATCACCAAATAAATTAAAATATTAGAGATAACACAAAGAATCATAAAGTGCAGTTTTTAAAAGGTCTTTTTTTATTAAGCGAAACAGAAATCCAAACCTACAGGTCCCTGTGTGAAAAATAATTTCCCCCTAAACCCAATAACTGGTGGGGTCAACCTTAGCAACAACTGCAATCAAGTGTTTTCGATAACTGGCAATGAGTCTTTTACAACACTCTGGAGGAATTTTGACCCACTCATCTTTGCAAAATTCATCCACACTGGAGGATTTATGAGTATGAACCGCCTCTTTAAAGTCTTCCCACAGCTTCTTAATCGAATTAAGGTCAGGACTTTGATTAGGCCACGTCCAAGTCTTAATTTTGTTTTTCTTAAGCCATTCAGAGGTGGACTTGCTGGTGTGTTTTGGATCATTGTCCTGCTGCATAACTGTATTTCAGGTACACTATATGGTAAAATAAATGGAGCCATTCAAAAGTAAAACTTGTCTCACAGAAAATATGGTCTCGTGTGACTATATTATGCATAATATGAAAAAGTTATGGATCTTGGGAAAAGCTCAAGAAAAAAATAAAACAGGAAAATGTAAAATGGCTAGGGAATGAAAGGGTTAAATTAGGCCATTGCATGGGTAGTTGTACTTTCAGGTTCACTTTAAGAGTAAAAAAAAGTCACAGATATAGGAGATTAGTGAATAGAGCAAGACTGTGATTTTTTTATGAAACTTGATTACTTTATTTATGAATGCAGATGATATCACTTTTATTTCACCAGATGTGTAAATAATGAAGGCCAAAGGATCTTACCTCTACTATTATGTATGGATAAGTTTTTCCAGTGTTTCTCCACTTGCTAGACAGTTTTCAGGGTTTTAAACAGATATAGAATGAGAAAGATGTAAAATTGAGATGTTGCGATTATCACATCCCATTTTATCGGCCAATTCAATGGGTTGTGGCCGATGCGTAGGAGTGGGAGTGCCTAGTCTTTCTTTCTGGCATCCAGAGCTCTTCTTTTGATTAGATATCCGTTCACATGTGCATCATACCACAATAATGACAGGCCAGCTAATCAAAAGAAGAGCCTCGGATGTCGGCAGGTAAGATATAGTTCTCAGTGCTCCTGTTGAGTGACCACAGACCTCTGCAATGGTGGAAGGAAAGGGAAGTACCAATATATTTGCACCAGCACATGTTCAAAACAATAGAACTAAAAGAGGCTATGCTCAGTTTTTATCATTATTTCATACACTAGATGGAGGGCGGTAATGTCACGATGGGGGCATCTCTCTCCCCCATGTGCTCACCCACCTATCCACTCTCTCTTTCCCCATGTGCTGACTTCTCCCGTCTGTGCTCTCTTCTTAGACCTGTCTACCCCAAGTGCTATCCCCCTTGTCTGCTGTCTCTCTGCTTCCTGTGCTGCGTTCTCCCCACATGTGCTGTCCCGTTAGAGCTGCCTCCCCCCTGTGCTCTGTCTCTCTCACCCCTGGGTCTGACCGTGTACAGAACATACCACAGCTTCTGGGCAGGGGAGGAAGCAAAAGACAATACTGACAGTACAGTAGGAGATCGGCGAGGATACATTTTGTGAGGTAAAATATTGTTTAAAAACAGTCAGCGAAATATTTTACCTCAAAAATTGAATTCTCTGTGATCCTCTGCTGTAATGACAGTATTGTCTTTTGCTTCATCCCCTGCCCAGGAGATGTGGTATGCTCTGTCTACGGTCAGACACAGACAATTTTTAAAATGAACTTTCGTTCAAGGGAAACCCCCTTTAATGTGACCGACTTCCTCTGCCTGTAGACACGTCGCGCATCTGACGCCGGGATCATCAGAATGATTCACTGCAGCTGCGCGGAATTTGTGCAGGCACAATGCAACGATGTTCCGCTGGTGGTACCGCGCAAGAGGCTGCGTGAGTGTGTGAGTGTGACAGTGAGTGTGATTATGTGAGTGTGACTGTGAGAGTGTGTGAGAGTGTGTGTGTGGTGTGTACAGCGTATTGAGTTTTTGTTTGTGTGGTGTGACGGTGTTCCGCTGGTGGAACCGCAAAATAGGTTGGTTCCAGCAGCAGTTTCCATATTGAGAAACCCATCACTTGGGTATCCCAATATGGTGGTCGGTGAACTTCCTCCACTTGGAATTCTGGGATACGGTGACATCTGGACAGAGCAGAAAATGAAAACATTACAAGGCAATTATAGAAATAGATATATAAATAATGTTATCTCCCATTAATAACATAATTCCTTTTTTTTCAGGGAATCAACCACTAGCTATTTTTTATTTTTATCAAAAATGTGCGACGTCAACCAGACTGAAGTCACAGAGTTCCTGCTCCTTGGATTTCATGGTCTATATAAATACAAATTTCTGCTCTTCATCCTTTTCCTCTTCTGTTACCTGATAATACTGGCTGGAAACCTCCTTATTATAGTGTTGGTGTCCACCAATCACAACCTCAATACCCCAATGTTCTACTTTCTCAAGCATCTAGCTGTAGCCGATATCCTCGTTACCACGACCGTTATGCCCATGATGTTAAATATTATACTACTGGATATGAAGGAGGTGCCAGTGAGGTCCTGCATCATCCAGCTCTACCTGTTCTTCATATTTGGCTTCATCCAGTGTTATCTAATTGCTTTAATGTCCTATGATCGATACTTGGCCATTTGCCGCCCGATGCGCTATAATTCTATAATGCAATCTCATGTTTGCTTCAAGATGGTTCTTGGCTCCTGGTTCTTGTTGTTTCTCTTATCCTTGGAGGTTATATTGTTTTGGCAGCTGGAGTTTTGTGGTCAGAATGTCATTGACCATTTCTTCTGTGATTCTGTGCCTCTAATTGAGTTGGCTACATCAGAAACTCACCTTTTAGTTTCCGTTGATTTTCTTATTTCTATAGTTTTTGGTGTCACACCTTTTGCTTTAATCATTTTAAGCTATATGAGGATATTCTTCACGATAATAGCACTTCCTTCCACCATTGGACGGGGAAAAGCCTTCTCTACATGCAGCTCCCATCTCACCACTGTATGCATCTATTATGGAACCCTCTTCATGGTCTACATGACGCCATCAGATGAGAGTTCATTGAGCACGAACAAGTTTATATCTCTGCTCTATATTATGGTGGCTCCAATGATGAATCCCATCATATACAGTCTGAAGAACCATCAGATCAGGAGAACTCTTCAACAAATGTTTAGAAAATTGAACGCAAAAAATTAAATGTTATTGCTTTTTAAACGCATTTTATTAAAAATAATGTATTTAAAAAATAAATCCTAAGGGTACACCTGCTCTTATTTTTGGACATTGTTCTTTTACATCTGATTCAGTACACTGCTTCCATTGGGTACAGGACTCTTTCCAGGGAACGTGAGAGAACGATCCATGATCACGTCATGGCCTGTTGTCTTATTGACTTGTGTAGCCACTTTCTGGGTCTATATTTTAGGAACAGTGAAGGGCATATCCTGATGCTGTAGCAGGTTTTTCCAATTATTGATAATTTTACTGGAAAATGTTTTTGGTGTGGTTACTAGAGTTAGGAAGATGATTTGAAATTTGAATCCACCTGCCTCAGCGAATATTCATAAAAAATTCAATTTGCGTCAATAAAATTTGCTACCAATTGCAATACTAAAAAGCCTCCAATTAACAGAAAAATGCATGAATAGCACTCTGAATTCTTCTAGGCGTGCATTGAACCCATTTTGAGCTCCTTAAATGGAACCTGGTATGTCTCATATCGCTATTAACCTGCAGAGATAGGGTTATTCTGCATGTTAAGGGCCTTAGGAAGGTGACAGGCCACAATCTGTAAAGTTCGGCACATGAGAAAACATTAACTTTATTCCTCCCAGAAGCCCCTGACTTTGAGTCATACACCTGTTCCGGCATGGTTACAGTCAATGTCCAAAACACTATGTAGGGGATGTACTACAGACACGGATGTCAGTCAAATTGCTGGGTGTCATTGTAGCTTCCACCCACTGTCCTATGAGCAGTGACTAAATAGCAGTCGCTTCCAGGAGTAATAAAATAATTTTCTTCCAGGTGCCACACTTTCAGTATATTAGCTGGGCACTTTCCTGACACTATTAACCCCTTCACCCTCAAGCCTGCTTTTACCTTTATGACCGAGCCAAATTTTATATTTCTGACCAGTGTCAGTTCATGTGGTAATAATGCTTCAACAGATCCAACTGTTTCGGAAATTCTTTTTTGTGACATATTGTATTTTACGAGATAGTGGTAAAATTTCTTCGATATTAATGGCATTTGTGAAATAAATGAGTCATAAAATAGTCATGATGAATACGTCAGACTACATGAAGGAAGCAAACAGGCAACTTATGGACACACGCTACTATAGAAAATTGGAGTCGGATCCTACACAGAACTATAACAAGGAACTAAACAAGTTGGTATCTTGTCTTCCTGACCAGTCCATAAGAGTCGGTGATGACCTGATACCAGAGACTCCAAGAATAGGGACATTCTACATGCTTCCCAAAATCCACAAGTCTGGAAATCCAGGAAGACCAATTATTTCATGTGTGGGCACCCTTATTGAGCAGGTATCTGGATGGGTAGAGGGTATTCTTAAACCACTGGTGAAGGATACAACTAGCTACATTCAGGGCACAACTGACCTATTGAATAAACTAGCAGCAATAGGTCCTCTACCAGAAGGAACCATCCTGGCCACCATGGATGTGGAATCTTTGTACTCTAATATCCCACAACAAGATGGATTAAATGCCTGCAAATTCTTCATGGAAAACACAGGGACTGATGCTGATGCTGTGGTGAAACTTATAAAATTCATCCTCACCCACAATTACTTTGAATTTGACAACAAGATCTATCTACAAGAGACTGGCACAGCTATGGGAAGTAAAATGGCTCCACAGTATGCAAGTCTTTTCATGGCCAAGCTTGAAAGCGACTTTTTGTCCTCATGCCCCATCAAGCCCCTGGCCTACTATAGCTTCATTGATGATATTTTAATCATCTGGACGGAGTCTGAGCAACAGCTAAAGACGTTCCACGAACAGTTTAATCAATTTCATCCCACCATCAATTTAACACTCAACTACTCCAGCACTGAGATTAACTTTTTGGACACCATCATTAAGCTAAAAAACAATGAAATAGAGACATCCCTGTATCAAAAGCCAATCGACCATCCAACATACCTTAAATGGGACAGTTTCCATCCAAAACACATAAAGAGCTCTATTACCTATAGCCAAGCCAACAGATACAATTGTATATGTTCCAACCCCATGGATAGAGACAAACACCTTGGTCATTTCAAAAAGACCTTTTTGAATCAGGGTTACCATCCAAGAACAATTGAAAACCAAATTACAAGAGCCACAAGAATGTCAAGGAATCACCTGCTACATTACAAAGCTAAAGAAGAAAATAACCGGGTGCCTCTAGTGGTCACCTACAACCCAAATATGGACGTGCTAAAGGGAGCTGCACGGAAATTACAACCTTTACTACAAAAAGATGCCCGATTACAGTCCATTTTTCCAGACCCCCCACTGCTGTGCTTTAGGCAGCCCCCAAATTTAAGAAGCATCATTGTCAGAAGCTCCCTGTCCTCTCCAACAACTGCAGGAACCTTTCCTTGCAACCAGAAAAAATGTAAAACCTGTCCATATATAATGACCACGGACAAGATAAAGATCCCCAACTCACATCAGGACTACAAGATCCCAGGTACTTTCACCTGCATTACATCTAATGTGGTGTACTTAATTATTTGTAATAAATGTCCAACTGGGGGTCTGTATGTGGGGGAGACAGGGCAGAAGCTTAGAACAAGGATGAATGCTCATCGTCACACTATAAGAGAAAAAAGAATGGATCTACCTGTGGCAAAACATTTTTGTATCCCTGATCACAGCAACATGGATATGAAATTACTGGTATTGAAAGGTAACTTCACATCTCAGAGAGAGAGACGTGTTTGGGAGTATAAATTTATGACGAACTTTGACACTCTCAGTGCTGGAATGAATGTGTCGCATGGATTTATGTCTTTTTACATCAACTAAGGAATTTGCTTTCAAGACCTTGTGGAGGCATCACAACACATTAGGAGACCCCAATCAGAGGACTATAAAACATCCGGACTCTTTATCTATGAACTGGTCCAATATTTATGTTTCTCCCTCTCCCATATTGATAGTTCTGCTTCACGTCACTTGTCTTATCTATTGCATTTTTTCTAGGCTGTATTGTGCATAAATATGTGACTCTTCTGATTTTGTGACTCCACTGTAAAAATTGCACCACTTAAGGTACTTAAAACCACATTCAAGAAGTGTATTAACCCTTCAGGTGCGTCACAGGAATTTTTGGAATGTGGACAAAAAAATGAAATTTTTTTTGTCACAAAATAATTACTTTAGAACCATTTTTTTTTATTCACACAAGGGTAACACGAAAAAATAGACCCCAAAATATGTTTTGCAATTACTTCATTACATGCTGATACCCCATATGTGGGGGAAAACCACTGTTTGGGTACACAGCAGGACTTGCAAGGGAAGGAGCACCATTTGACTTTTTTAAATGTAAAATTTTCTGGAATTATTAGCAAACACCATATTGCATTCGCAGAGCCCCTGATGAGCCTAATCAGTGAAATCCCCCCATAAGTGACATCATTTTGGAAGCTAGACCCCACAGGAAACTTACCTATATGTGTAATTATTAGTAAACACCATATTGCATTCGGAAAGCCCCTGATGAGCCTAATCAGTGAAATGCCCCCCATAAGTGACATCATTTTGGAAACTAGACCCCACAGGAAACTTACCTATATGTGTGGTGAGCCCATTGAACCACCAGGTAATTCACAGAAGTTTATAATGTTAAGCCATGAAAATAAAAAAAAACACAATTTCCCCACACACATATTTTTACCCCGAAATTTTGCATTTTCACAAGGGTAACAGGAGAAATTGCAGCATACAATTTGTTGAGCAATTTCTCCTAAGTACGCTGATTCACAATATGTGAGGGAAAACTACTGTTTGGGTGCATGACAGGGCTCGGAAGGGAAGGAGCACAATATGACTTTTTGAATGCAAAATTTGCTGGAATAATTAGGGAACACCATGTCACATCTGAAGAACCCCTGATATACTGTACCTATACAGTAGAGATTCCACACAATTGACAACAGTTTAGAAACTAGACCCTTCAGGGAAAGTATCTAAATGTGTGGTGAGCAACTTGAACCTCAAGGTGCTTTACAGAATTTTAGAACATTGAACCAGGAAAATAAAAAAGCATATTTTTCTTCCAAAAAAATATTATTTAGCCCCATTTTTTTGTTTTCATAAGGATAGCAGGAAAAAAATTGACCAAGTTTGTTTTGTGCAATTTCTCCTGAGTACGCAGATACCTCTTATGAGGTGGTAAATTACTGTTGCTGGAATAATTAGAGCATGCTATGTTGCCATATGACAGGGCTCAGAAAAGGAGTGATGTTTTAGAACCCAGACTTTGATGGAATGGACTGTTGGAATCATGTCTCGCTTTGAGAGCCACTGATATGCCTAAACAATGGAAAACTCCTTCAAGTGACACCATTTTGGAAGCTAGACCATTCAAGGAATGTATCTAGATGAGTGGTGAGCACCTTAAACCCCCAGCTGCTTCAAAGAAGTTTATAATGTAGAGTAGTGAAAATAAAAGCAAACTAATTTTTCCCATAGAAATGTTATTTTAGCCACAGTTTCTTTTTATTTTCACAAGGATAGCAGGGGGAAATGAACCCCAAACTTTGTGGTGCAATTTCTCCTCAGTACACCGATACCCCATATGTGGTCGAAAACTAGTTTTGAGGCACAGTGCAAATCTCAAAAGGGAAGAAGTGCCATTTTGCTTGCCCGGGGTCTTTATGCTACCAGTAAAAAGAAAAATCAAATTTTTTTCCAAACAAACTTTTATTTAAGCCCAATTTTTTTTTACTTTCACAGGGATAGCAAGAGAAATTGCACCATAGCTTGTCATGTAATTTCTCCAGAGTACACCGATACCCAATATGTGGGGGTGAAACTACTTTTCGGGGCCACAGCAGGGCTTAGAAGGTAAGGAGCGCTGTCAGGAAAATGTGAATTAGTTTCCATTGTTCTGGTGAAACAACCAAAGCTGGCCTACTAATCCTCCCACCATTGGTTTCTGTAGGACCAAATCCTACATACAGCTCCTCTCTCTCTCTCTGAGAATTTTCACCCCCCATCCCTTCAAGCAAATGGTCAGCTTGGAATGCTGAGTTTTATTGCCTGCCCAGACTAGCAGAGCTGAATGCATTTTTCCCTCCAAAAAACTCTTGTAAGCAAAGCATTCAAAGTCAAATTAAATAATACACGTTAGGCGTCGAGCTCCAACTTATATCCCCATGAGTCTCCTGTATTCCAAGCTGCATCTTTCCAGGGATCGCAGTTTTCATTCCCAGGTCTAGTTACACAAATATATACTGCAGCTCCCCCACTCCTTGTTAGGAATTTGTAGTTAGAATTACTACTTTTTCTACCAAATTTAAGATTCCAGGAGCATTTTACTACTTTACACAAATCAAATCTAAAAGCCGTTGATGACTCAGAAGTATCAAACCACATAGTAACATAGTTATTAAGGTTGAAGGGAGACTTTAAGTCCATCTAGCTCAACCCATATCCTATCCTAACTTGCCCTAACATGTTGATCCCGAGGAAGGCAAAAAAAACCATGTGGCAACAGTAAGCTTCACATTGGGGAAAAAAATTCCTTCTCGACTCCACATACGGCAATCAGACTAGCTGCCTGGATCAACGCAATATTAAGGAAACTAGTGTATATACCCTGTAATATTATACTTTTCAAGAAAGGCATCCAGGCCCTTCTTAAATTTTAGTAGGGAATCACTCATTACAACATCATATGTCAGAGAGTTCCATAGTCTCACTGCTCTTACAGTAAAGAATCCGCGTCTGTGAGTATGCTTAAACCTTCTTTCCTCCAGACGTAGAGGATGCCCCCTTGTCCCCGTCACAGGTCTAAGAGTAAAAAGATCATTAGAAAGGTCTTTGTATTGTCCCCACATATATTTATACATTGTAATAAGATCACCCCTAAGCCTTCGATTCTCCAAACTAAATAACCCCAAGTGTAATAACCTGTCTTGGTATTGCAGACCCCCTAGTTCCCTAATAACCTTGGTCGCTTTTCTCTGCACCCGCTCCAGTTCAGCTATGTCTTTCTTATACACCGGACACCAGAACTGTACACAGTATTCTAAGTGTGGTCGCACTAGTGACTTATATAGAGGTAAAATTATGTTCTCCTCATGAGCATCTATGCCACTTTTAATGCATCCCATTATTTTATTTGCCTTTGCAGCAGCTGCTTGACACTGACCACTAAATGTGAGTTTGTTGTCCACCCATACACCCAGGTCTTTTTCAGTGACAGTTTTTCCCAGTGTTTTACAATTAAGCACATAATTATACATCTTGTTTGTTCTACCCAAGTGCATGACCTTACATTTATCCCCATTAAAGCTGATTTGCCATTTATCAGCCCAAGCTTCCAGTTTACATAAATCCTCCTGTAATATAAACTTGTTCTCCTTTGTAATGATTACCCTGCAGAGTTTAGTGTCATCAGTAAATATTGAAATTCTACTCTCTATGCCCCCTACAAGGTCATTAATAAAGATGTTAAAAAGAAGCGGACCCAATAGTGACCCCTGTGGTACCCCACTGCTAACCGTGACCCAGTCCGAGTGTGCTCCAATAATAACCACCCATTATTTCCTATCCCTGAGCCAGCTCTTAACCCACTTACACATATTTTCCCTTATACCCATTGTTCTCGTTCTATGTATCAACCTTTTGTGTGGCACCGTATCAAAAGGTCTTGAAAAGTCCATGTACACCACGTCCACTGCATTCCCTTGGTCCAGTCCGGAACTTACCTATTCATAAAAGCTTATCAGATTAGTCTGACAGGAACGGTCCCTTGTAAACCCATGTTGATATTGGGTCATGAGGTTATTCTTCTCCAGATACTCCAGTATAGTATCTCTTATAAAACCCTCCAGGATTTTACCCACAGTTGAGGTTACACTTACTGGCCTATAATTTCCAAGTTCAGTTTTTGTCCCCTTTTTGAATATTGGCACCGCATTTGCTATACGCCAGTCCTGTGGTACAGACCCTGTTATTATGGAATCTTTAAAGATTAAAAATAATGGTCTATCTATGACTGTGCTTAATTCCTGCAGTACTTGGGGGTGTATCCCATCCGGACCTGGGGATTTGTCAATTTTAGTGATTTTTAGACATTGCCGTACTTCCTGCTGGGTTAAGCAGGTGACATTTAATGGAGAATTTTTATCACTGATCATGTTATCCGTCATAGGATTTTCTTGTGAAAGTACTGTTGAAAAAAGTCATTTAGCATTTTGGCTTTTTCCTCATCCTCATCCACGATTTCACCCAGACTATTTATAACCCCTTTCTGCCATTAGACGTACTATCCCGTCCATGTGCCCTGGGACTTAATTCCCAGGGATGGGATAGTACGTCATAGCGATAAGCGGCGCCCACGTGGTGAGCGCCGCTTATCACGGCCGGGTTTCAGCTAATTATCATAGCTGACACCCGGCACAATGTGTCAGAGGTGGTCACGGACCGCCCCGACACGTTAACCCCTTGTACACCGCGATCAAACACGATCGCGGTGTACCGGGGGTTAAAGGGAAGCATCAGCAGGGAGGGGGCTCCGTCCGTGCTTCCCTGAGCCCCCCACAGCAGCGCAATGTGCAGCGCTGCTGCGGGGGGCTCTTTCCCTACAGGCCCCCGGATCCAAGATGGCGACGGGGACCTTCGGGGGCCAGTAGGGAGCTGACTTCCTCACTGCCTGCAAAGCGCAAGCATAATGAAGTCTGCTTCAATGCCTGTGACAGATCGCTGATCTGTCACAGTAATCTGTGATTTGACAGATCAGCGATCTGTCACAAGACAGTGATGTCCCACCTGGGACTATGTAATAAAGTTAAAAAAAAGTGTAAAAATAATTTTAAAAAAATCTCTAAATAAATTAGTAAAAAAAAAAAAATATTCCCCAATAAATCCATTTTTTGAAAAAAAAAAAAACAATGAAAGTACACATATTTGGTATTGCCGCGTCCGTAACGACCCGCCCTATAAAACTGTCCCATTAGTTAACCCCTTTAGCGAATCCCTTAAAAAATAAATATAATAAACGAAGCAAAAAATAATGATTTATTATCATACCGCCGAACAAAAAGTGCAATAACGCGCAATCAAAAAGACGGATATAAATATCCATCATACCACTGAAAACGTCATCTTGTCCCGTAAAAAATGAGCCACTATACAGCATCATCCGCAAAAAACATAAAAAAGTTATAGTTCGCAGAATAAAGCGATGCAAAAATAATTATTTTTTATATAAAATAGTTTTCATTGCATAAAAGCGCCAAAACATAAAAAAGACCTAAATGAGGCATTGCTGTAACCATACTGACCCGAAGAATAAAACCGCTTTATCAATTTTACCGCAGGCGGAGCGGTGTAAACACCCCCCCCAAAAAAGAAATTCATGAAACGCTGGTTTTTGTTCATTCTGCGTCTCAAAAATCAGAATAAAAAGCGATTAAAAAATGTCACATGCCCGAAAATGGTACCAATAAAAACATCAACTCGTCCCGCAAAAAATAAGACCTCACATGACTCAGTGGGTCAAAATCCGGAAAAATTATAGCCCTCAATATGTGGTGATGGAAAAACTATTTTTACAATAAAAAGCGTCTTTTAGCGTGCGACAGCCGCCAAACATAAAAACCGCCATAAGTAGTAAATCAAACCCCCCGTTATCACCCCCTTAGTTAGGGAAAAATAATAAAACTAAAAGAAAATGTATTTATTTCCATTTTCCCATTAGGGTTAGGGCTAGGGTTAGGGCTAGGGTTAAGGTTAGGGCTAGGGTTAGGGCTAGGGCTTGGGTTAGGGCTAGGGCTAGGGTTGGGGCTAGGGTTAGGGCTGAGATTAGGGTTAGGGGTGTGTTGGGGTTAGGGTTGGAGTTATAATTGGGGGGTTTCCACTGTTTGGGCACATCAGGTGCTCTCCAAATGCAACATGGCATCTGATCTCAATTCCAGCCAATTCTGCGTTGAAAAAGTCAAATGGTGCTTCTTCCTTTCCAAGCTCTGCCATGCGCCCAAACAGTGTTTTACCCCCACATGTAGGGTATGAGCCTACTCAGGTCAAATTGCAAAACAATTTTTGGGGTTCAATTTCTCCTGTTACCCTTAGGAAAATAAAAAATTGGGGGCAAAAATATCATTTTTGTGGAAAAAAATGATTTTTTTATTTTTACGCCCAGGCGTTATAAACTTCTGTGAAGTACTTGTGGGTTCAAAGTACTCACCACACATCTAGATAAGTTCTGTGGGGGGTCTAGTTTCCAAAATGGGGTCACTTGTGGGGAGTTTCAATAGTTTAGGCACATCAGTGGCTCTCCAAATGCACATGACACCCGCAGACCATTCCATCAAAGTCTGCATTCCAAAACATCACTACTTCCATTCCGAGCCCCGAAGTGTGCCCATACAGTAGTTTTCTCCCACATATGGGGTATCAGCATGCTCAGGACAAATTGGACAACAACTTTTGGGGTCTAATTTCTCCTGTTACCCTTGGGAAAATAAAAAAAATGGGGACTAAAAGATCATGTTTGTTGAAAAAATACGATATTTTTATTTTCACGCCCTGTCGTTATAAACTTCTGTGAAGCACTGGGGGGTTCAAAGTGCTCACCACACATCTAGATAAGTTCTTTAGGGGGTCTAGTTACCAGAATGTGGTCACTTGTGGGGGGTTTCCACTGTTTACGTACATCAGGGGCTCTCCAAAAGCAACATGACACCCGCAGACGATTCCATCAAAGTCTGCATTCCAAAACGTCACTACTTCCCTTCCGAGCCCCGACGTGTGCCCATACAGTAGTTTTCTCCCACATATGAGGTATCAGCGTACTCAGGACAAATTGGACAACAACTTTTGGGGTCCAATTTCTCCTTGTACCCTTGGGAAAATAAAAAAAAATGGTGACTAAAAGATCATGTTTGTGGAAAAAATACGATTTTTTTTATTTTCACGCCCGGGCGTTATAAACTTCTGTGAAGCACTGGGGGGTTCAAAGTGCTCACCACACATCTAAATAAGTTCCTTAGGGGGTCTAGTTTCCAAAATGGTTTCATTTGTGGGGGGTTTCTACTGTTTTGGTACATCAGGGGCTTTCCAAACGCGACATGGTGTCCGATCTCAATTCCAGCCAAAAACGTCAAATGGCGCTGCTTTCCTTCCAAGCTCTGCCATGCGCCCAAATAGTGGTTTACCCCCACATGTGGGGTATCAGCACACTCAGTACAAATTGCACAATAACTTTTAGGGTCCTGTTACCCTTGGTAAAATAAGAATTGAGGGTGAAAAGATCATTTTTGTGGAAAAAATATGATTTTTTAATTGTACGGCTGTATGTTATAAACTTCTTTGAAGCCCTTGGGGGTTCAAAGTTCTCACCACACATCTAGATAAGTTCCTTGGGGGGTCTAGTTTCCAAAATGGTGTCATTTGTGGGGGGTTTACACTGTTTTGGTACATCAGGGGTTTAACAATCGCGACATGGTGTCCGATCTCAATTCCTAGCCTCTCTGATGCTCTTCCCTCTACCCCGCCTTCTGTCAGCCAGCTAGCTGCTTCACTGTCCTGCAGCTTTAACCTAGCATCCCCCCTCATCTATCCAATTGAGCAGCTACTCAGTGAGCAGAAGACTTCTTTCCATATTTTCTATGGATCTCAGTGTTGCCAGCTGCACATTTTGATCCAGTATCTGGGCTTCCAAATGCACAATGTGCTCACATCTCGCACAGCAGTATGCACCCTCGACCGGCTGTTCAAGGATTTTATACATGCGGCAAGACGTACATTGGATGGCATTGGCAATAAGGGAGCACATCCTAATGGGGACTGCACCAGACAGAAAAGATAAGAAAAAATAAATTAAAAGTATTAATAAAATATAACAGCAATTCAGTATTTCCTCCCTTGGAAACTCCCTGAATCCAAAGTCACTGAATCACAGTCACACACTTACCACAGTTCGCACTTACACTCAGGTCACACTCGCTCAGGCAGAAGATTTAAAAAAAAGTTTTTTCCTTTTACCAGCAAACCACCCTGCTGCTCAATGCGTGTCCATTTCATTTTGGGTTATCTTTGAAGGTGTCCGTCCTGTGGTAGGCTTGTCAGCATCACCTGAAGCAGGATCATCATTCTACCGCTCCAGGGCCTTGTAGTGGTTTGCATTGCTCCAATGGGCTTTCCCAAAGCTTTGCTGACATGGCTGTAGTGAGGAAAACTTGGAAAGGACCTTCAGTCTCCTGGAAATAGAATCAAAGCCTTGTTTATGCACAGATGTGAGCCTCCTTTTAAGGCTTTAGATGCAGCTGAGAGGCTGTAAGCTCTTGCACTGGAGGTGTGGTGTCTTGTGGGGAAATACAGGCTTGACCTTGATGTCAACCCAAAACCCCCTCCCTCAAGTGCTGTGTGGCCTATGTGACTCCCAACATGTGCAGGGGTCACTCTGTTGTAGTGGCTCTTGGCATCTGGAAGACTTCTGACCACCCTGGGAAGAGATCAACACACACGTGCACATGCAAACATTCCTACCTGTGGGTAGTTGTATGAAGTCAGTCTGCAGTCATTGAAATGGGTAAAGGAGCTTAGAAACCCGCAGTGTACCTTAGATACTAGCGGGCTGGTGCAGAGAGCTGGTAACCAAGGTAAACAACGGGTTTCAAAGCGCCGCGCGGCGCTTAGAAACCCACTGATTACCTTGGATACGAGCTCCCTGCACCAGCATGCTGGTATCTAAGGTACACAGCGACGCGCGTGCTCGTCGTCGCTGGTGCTGATCGCTGGTGAGATGTGCCTGTTTGGCACACCAGCGATCCTGACAAGGTGATATCGTTGTCGGGATTGCTGGTGAGTCGCTATGTGTGACGGGGTCCTTACAAACAAACGAGCTACCTTCTTTTTCCTATCTTTAGCTACTTCACAATTGCCTTCGCTGATATCTCACTCTAAATCAGACTAAGGGTTTACTTTGAAACCATACCTCTTTTTCCCCCTACGTTATACATTTTAAATGAACTTAACATCACCTTCTATAAACACAGTACAGTTTACTCTTTCACCTGATACATGACCTATGTCACAGCGTGAATCCACGGAGGAGAACAGACAGTTTTGCAGACTGGGTATAGTCTTCTGGTTTTCCGTTGTTTAGAGGACACCTAAAAGGTGTGCTCTTAGGATACGAGAGATTGTGCTCTTCTCTGTGATTCAGCAGTGTTCCAGGGGTCCACTGAACAGTGGGGATCTCATGAATATTAAGCCAGAATACTTAATACTCTGGATATCTTTCTGACAGAGGTCCAAACCCAGAGTGCACCTGACTGTAACCCTTGTGGACGATTTTAACACTTCTCCACCCCTCAGCGGATATAGCTAACATTAACCCAAATTTACCCTCAGGGCACAACATTTACAAGATATTTGCCAGAGGCTGGCCTTTCACAATTTTCCTAAGTATTTATAACACACAAAGTAATTTTAACCGCTACATACAATGCAAATATTCCAGTTCTCAAAAACCAGAGAAGCAGTACCTTTAGGACAATGCAGATTAACATTTTTAAATGATCAATATTGTTTTTCCATGTATTCACACAAGTTTACAGACATAGACACTTAATTTAATTAGGATCTCTATTTCTTTTCAAATAATATTTTATTAATTTTTAATTCATAAGGGAAAGAAGGGGTAACAAGGGGTAAGGGAAAGGAAATGAAATAAAAAATAGAGAACTCCACATTGATACAGAAATAGATACAATATACAGTCCAGACTTAATGCATAAAATAATACTGTTTCCAGAGTGAGAACAAGTTTACATAAAGATAGAATTCCAGACAGCCCATTTGAGATGATATTTAGACAAGCCATTGTTATTGAGAGCAATTCTTTCCTCCATCTGGCTATGCAATCGTAAATTGTCAACAACGGTGGAAAAAGGTGGTGCATCAGGTTTCTTCCACCAAAGAGCTATTATGTTTTTAACCGTAATAAACAAGTGTAACAACACATACTTTATTGAAGCATCCACCTGTTCCATATCCATTGATAGCAGTACCATCTGGGGCGTAACAATAATGTTAACTGGTGATAGCTTTGCCACATGAGCTTTAACCTCTAACCATAACAATTTTAGCTTAGGACAAGTCCAAAAAATACGATAAAGGTTCCCTGGTAAATGGCAATCCCTCCAACATATAGAAGAAGCATCCTGACTTATATGGGCTAATCTCGCTGGGGTGTAGCACCATCTGACTAATACCTTGTAATAGGTTTCCATCAAGGCCATGGATGCAGTAGATCTATATGAGTGATCTATAGCATATTCCCATTGCTCTAGACTAAAAGTCATTCTTAAGTCCGCCTCCCACCGTTCCATATAGGCATGTTTGGAGAAAGTAATGTCTCCATTGAGTCGAGAGTAAATGTTTCTAAGAGACCATTTAGTCCTAGAGTTAATGTTACCAAGCAAAGAGACGACGACATCTAGATTCAAAGACTTTTTGCGTAATAATTTATGGAGAATACCTTTTAAAATCTGATAAGACATAAACTCGTCAGAGGGTATATGAAACTTTTCCTTTATCTCGGAAAATGAAATGACCTGAGAACCATCCCATATATCCCCTATTTTTGTTACTTTCCGATCAGACCAGACACTGGGCAGAGAGAATTGGCATATATCCGCTAGCAATTTAAAAGGAAAATTTTTGAAGGAGGAAGTTCTATTTTCCTTTCTTTTTAATTTAGAGAATTTCAACCATATTCCTAAGATAGCATCCAGAATCGGGTGCGTATGATTTCTGTTCTTAGTCTCTAAAAGGAAACTAAAGAAAGTATCCTGCAGAGGCTTATAATTATTACCTGCAAGCTCCAGATCTAACCACATAGGAGAAACCCCTTTAGAGAACCAATGCACACTATTTTTAACAAGAGTCACCTGATAGTAAGCCTCAATGTTTGGCAATGCCAAGCCTCCATGTTTCTTACCCCTATACAATATGTTATGAGAAACCCTAGGTTTCTTGCTTTTCCAAACAAACAATTTCACCAAAGTCTGTATTTTATGCAAGAGCTTCACATTAAATTTCAAAGGAATAGACCTGAATATATAGAATTTTGGGCAATATAATCGATTTTACAACTAGAACTCTGCCCATAAGTGTAAGATCTATGAGATCAAAGTGAAGAAAATCCCTAGATAAGGTATTTATAAGATTTTCAAAGTTAGCAGGGACAATGTGACTCAAAGTTTTGGTGATTTCAATGCCAAGATATTTTAAACGTTTTGTTTCCAATTGGAACTTAGTCTGATCTAAAATCAGCTTGATATCACTTTTTGATAAATTGAAAGGGAAAACTTTAGATTTTTGCGTATTTATCTTGAAAAAGGAAATATTTGAGAAATGCCCCAAATTTTCCATTAAATTTACCACAGAATTGACAGGATTAGTTACTGAAACAAATAAATCATCAGCGAAAAGGCTCAATTTGTGTGAACGATTTTTAGTATGGAAACCCGAAATTGAAGGATTTGTTCTTATTTTTTCGGCTAATGGCTCTATAGCCAATGCAAAAAGAAGGGGAGACAGGGGACATCCCTGCCTAGTACCATTAGTAATGTTAAAGGATTTGGATAAATGATTGTTTATATAAATTTTGGCATTGGGATTAGAATATAATGAAAGGATGGAAGAGACAAATTTGTCGTCAAAGCCAAATTTAAACAGGACATTCTTGAGATACAACCAATTGATTCTATCGAATGCTTTCTCCGTATCTAATGTTAAAAAGAGAGAGGGAACATTAGTGGATTGGGCCAAATGAAGTAGATTAAGAACGCGTCTGGTACCGTCAGTCGCTTGCCTCCCAGTAATAAAACCCACCTGATCCTCTCTGATCAGGTGAGGCAAAATATGCTTAAGTCTTTCCGCTAAGATCTTTGAGTATATTTTTATGTCTCCATTGATCAGAGAAATAGGCCTATAATCCTTTACACACTCTGATTCTCCCTTCTCTTTAGGAATTAGTATTATAGTAGCCTCCAACATGTCTGCCGGAAATGAACCTAGATTCGCTACGTGATCGAATAAAATTTTTAACAGAGGAGAGAGAGTTTTAGAAAATATTTGATAGTATTCGTTAGCAAACCCGTCGGGACCAGGAGACTTGAACGATTTAAGTTTGTGAATGATATTATTGATTTCTTCTATGGAAATGGGTTTATTTTATTGTTCCAACTCTAATTTATCTATTTGAGGAAGATTTAGGCCCGCTAAAAAGCAGTTGATTGCATTTTGATCTGGAGACTGAATCGTGGGATCTTGTTGTAAGTTGTACAATGTTTCAAAAAATGTAGCAAAGACATTCTCAATGTCCTGTGGATGCGAATGGAGACATCCTGTCGAACTTTTAATCCTATTTATTCTCCTGGTAAGTCTATCTCTTTTTAATTTTTTCATCATATAATGGGTAGGCTTATTTGCAGACGCATAATAACTAAATTTAGACGCTCGTATGGCAGCATCATAGTCGGACATTAGTTGTGTTTTTAGTTGTTGCCGTAATTCTAGAATTTCCATGTGAATATCATGCGATGGGATAGGTAACCTATTTTGCTGATCCTCCTTTGAGTTAATTAGGGATTGTAGATTCCTTATTTTGTCCCTTTTTTCTCGCTTAAACCGAGAGGACAACTGTATAATACAACCCCTAATGACCGCCTTGTGTGCTTTCCACAATATAAATGGGTCTACATTTTCTGTAGCATTTGCTTTAAAATAATTATTCAACGATTCTTCTATGATGCCCCTATACTTTTGTGTTCTAAGAATCGTTAAATTGGTCTTCCATAAGAAAGTATTGCTGGACGGAGGGCCTAATGCAAACTTTGCCCTGATTGGCGAATGGCCTGAGAACGATTTATTCAAAATTTCAATGGATTTAAATTTAGATAATGAAAAAATATTAGCAAGAAATAGGTCTATTCTTGAAGAGGATTTGTGAACCGTAGAGTAATGAGAGTACTCTCTAGAAGAGGCATTGTGACACCGAAAAACATCATACAGTTCATTAGCAGAAATCCAGTTATCTAGGGATGGACATTTCAAACGAGCCTTGGATGATGAGTCCATACTAGTACTAGGCACTATATTAAAATCCCCCACCAGCAGCAACTCGCCCCGTTTAATCTTCTCAATTTTTTTGATCAATTTATTGAAAAAGGGAAATTGTCGTGTATTCGGGGCATAAATATTAACAATCGTGAAAGGTTTGCCGTTAAGATTACAGATTAATATATGGAATCTTCCTTCTGGGTCTATCTCTTCATCAATCAATTGAAATGGGATTTTATTGCTAATAATAGTAATTACTAGAGTTGAGCGACTTTGGTCGGATCGGGTTTCGTGAAACCCGAATGAAACAAAATAAGTTTCAGATGAAACTCGTCCGACTAGAGCAAAACAAAGTCGGAGTTTCGTCCGAAACCCGACCCCAATGCAAGTCAATGGGAAATAAAAGTCGGACGAAACTCCGACTTTTTTTGCTCTAGTCGGACGAGTTTCATCTGAAACTTATTTTGTTTCATTCGGGTTTCACGAAACCCGATCCGACCAAAGTTGCTCAACTCTAGTAATTACTCCCGCTTTCTTGTTCAATTTTAGTGACTTAAACATATTAGAGTAATTTTTATGTTGAAAGGGAGGTTGGTTATTTTTGGCCAGCTTCACTTCTTGCAAGCAAATTATGTCTGCCTGGTACATCCTGATCTCCTTCCATGTAATATACCTCTTGGATCTCTATTTCTAACACATATACGTATGTTTGCTATGAAAGACCTGTCCGTTCGGACTTTGACGTAAATACAGGGGATTGTTTTTCAAGTCTGTTACTGTATGAAATAAATGAGAATCACTTATAAGGACATGGGTGTTCAGATAAAAGAAAGCCCAGTGAGTAGAGATGAGCGACTTTGCCTTTTTTCAGGTCGAGTCGGGTTTCATGAAACCCGACTTTCTCAAAAGTCGGGTCGAACGCAATCGGCCGATTATCATGAAAAGGCGAAGGCCGACTGAAACACGAAACCCAATGCAAGTCAATGCGGACGAAAAGTCGGCAGGGAGTGGAGGACAGGAAACACAACTAGAGTGCCCATTTAAATGCCAAAAACATCAATTCTTATAACTGAAGCTTGTCAACCTTAATTTACTTCCTAATAATATTTAGGCATTGAAAACTGGGGGTTATTTGACTAAAGTTCTGGGGGGGGTAGGGCTGGCTCCAGATTTTCGTGGGCCCAGGGCCAAAGAGTGTCACTGGGCTCCTTTAACACATGACACAATTCATGATCCTCTGACACGGCAGAGAAATAGCGGCATAGTACCATGAAAAATACTTCACTTCTTACATCACATGACTGATATCCATTTTAAATTCTCCAATAGCTCCAAAAACGGACAGTATATTACCTCATACAGTATTATGGCCACCGCATAGTGCGTCATAGAGAGTAATGAGGCCCATATATTTCTCCATACAGAATCATTGGTCCCATATAATGTTCGATACAGTATATGATGAGCTCCACATAATGCTACAGTATATGTTGGTCCCCATGGATGAAGCTCCACTGTGTTATGGGCACAAATAATGTTCCATATATAATGGCCCCATTTCTAACGCTCCAGTGTATAATGGGCCCTGTAACTGCTGCTCCAGTGTCTGATGTCCCACATTTGGAAAGCTCCAGCATATGATGGGACTCACGGATGATGCTCTAGTGTACGATTGGTCCAAATAATGCTCCATATATAATCTGCCCCAGTTACAATGCTCCAGTATATGATGGGCCCCATGGATGATGCTCCAGTGTCTTATGGGCCCAAATAATGCTCCATATATAATGGGCCCTATTTCTAATGCTCCAGTGTATAATGGGCCCTGTAAATGCTGCTCCAGTGTCTGATGTCCACCTTTGGAATGCTCCAGTGTATGGTGGGCCCCATATATCATTCTCCAGAGTATAGTGCTCCCCAAAAATTGCTCCCAACCTTTAAAACAATCAAATAAGTCTCCTCGCTAGGGAATCCCTGTACTCTGGACTCCTCGTCGTCCCCATCTTCCATCTCTCTGCACTTGGACTGTTTAGGCAGAGGGCGTACAGACGTGATGTCATCGTGCTCTCTGACCAGAATGTCACTGTCAGGAAATGCGGAAGACGTCATGGCAGTGGAGCAGGGAGAGGTAGGTTTTTCAACTTTGCAAGTGCTGTGATCCTGAGCAAGCAGGGGGGCCCACTCGTTGGCAACGGCACTGGCACAGGGCCCCTCATAGTATGGCGGTGTGTCTGACGGCAGGTGGGTGGGCCCTCTCCTCCCACTGGCAGAGACACTTTTGCGTACTATGAGGGGCTTTGTACCAGTGCCGTCGCCCATGAGTATTCCCCCACCTGCTCAAGGAACCTGCACTTTCATTTGCACCTTCCTCTTTGTCATCGTGTAAGGTGGTATAGTATGCGAGAAGGGGATCCTGAGTTTCATCAGGGTCAATTCTGGCTGTGTAGAGTGTGAGGGGAATGTAGTGGTCTGGGTCAATGTACCAGCAGAATCATCTAGCAGTGGCTGGGCATCAGTGCACTTGTGGCGTCCCCAGGAGTACGGTCGCCACAGTGGCATTACCTTCCTCCTAGCGAGTGTGATGTCATGCTTGAGAGCAACGAAGGATCTCTCTAGCAGTTAAACCAACACACAACACAGTTCCCACTCCAGGCCAGCAGGGAGAGCTATGAACCTGACTGCTGAGGAGCTGCTCTCTGTGGTCGGGAGGAGGGAAGTTAGGGCAGTCTGTGAAGGGAAGAGGAAGTGTGTGGACATGAGAAGGGGAGCTGGAGGATGAGCAGAGTTAAGGCTCACTCCTAGCTGGAGCGCATGGTCTGGATTCCGGTCTCCGAGTTTGTAGGGACACTGATGGTCCTGCAGCAGAAACCGGAGGAAGTAGCAGCTGAAAATGCTCTGTTCCAAACTAAGGCGCGGAGCCCCCAGCAGCGACGTGTGTGAGCCAGAAGGAAAAGGCTACGGCTACCTGCCATACGAGAAAGTTCCAAAAGAGAGTCAACAGGGGGCACTTCAGTGAACTCAGTACTGCGAGTACCTCAGATAAGCGCTAGAACAGAGGCCACACTACCTATCTGCAGAGAGAGAATTCCTAATTTGCTTCCAGGTTGACCAACTCCTTCTCAATCTCTACTCTGGTCCAGGATGGCACTTACCAAGTACAGGTAAAGGAACTGCACGCCTGTGTCTGTCATCTTTCTCCTGCGCCTAACGCACGGTTCTGCTACATCCTTCACTGCACACCATCTACCAACTCTTTAATCTCCCCTGCGACTACGGCCCTACCTGTGCAGGGCTTCTACATCTTAGCTGCACCACAACATCAGTCCCAGAGGAGCGACCCTCAGCGCTGGTCAATCTGATCAGAAACGTATCATTCACCTATAAACGTTATTAACCCCTTTGCATGGATGCCCAGGGCCACGGACCAGGTCACCACCACCGTGACACATCCCTGTGAGACACCGGCCCGGTACCGATTAACCCCACTGCCCTGGCTGGCCACCCACACTCCATGTCAGATTCATCTTGGACTGGTGAATTCACGATTTGACTTGATAACCCAGGCATGGTATGTGAGAAAGAGCTACATGGACTAATGTGAAGCGCGGCCTGCTGCATTATTCACTTTTGGTGGGGGTGAAGGACACAAGGAAAGAGGTTCTTTCTGACCAGGAGCCAGCACTTGATGACTCAGTGCTTGTATTTTTTTGAAACTTCAGAAGAAGAGGGCATATTAACTGGAGTCTGTTTCGGCAATGTAAGCCAAAACCAGTTCCTGATGCTCCGGTGTTATGATTGAGTCACCGGAGGAGGAAAACAAAAATACAGGCTAAGTCCAGAACACCGAGAGGTTGGTAACTAGCGGATTGCAGACCCCTGTTCCTATACACCACAACTAACAGTAGCCGTGGGGGGTTCCTACGGTGGTCCTAGACCCCTCGATCACAGCCGGAGATCTAAATAAAGCTAAAGAAGGAAAGGGGAAATCTAAACTGCCCCAGAGCAGACCCCAAAGCAATAGGCAGCCCCCAACATGTATTGACGGTAAAAACAGGAGAAAGCACAAACACAGATGGAAAGAAAGGCTGATCAAACGATGGGGCCCTTGCTAACTAGATAGGACAGGACAGAAAAGCTGCTGTCTGCAATCACGCAAAACTCTACCAAAAATATTGCCAACCATCTGAAAAAAAGCCCTGAAGTCACTAGACTTCTAAATACCTATATCAGCCCTCAGGTATATTCTGCAAACAGAGCAAAAAAAGAGCAATTGATCAGAGACCAAAAATGGAGTCCAGCCAGTCCTAGCCAGGCTGGCTGAACACAGACACTAAGTAAACAAGACATAATCTCATGAAACAACAGAAGAGCAAACTTAGCTTTAGCAGACTGGAATAGACTGGAGGCCAGAGCTCAGAGCAGATTGGAATCACCAGCAACCCAGCAGGGCATCGGCAGCCTTATATCCACTAAGAAATTCCAGATGTCCAATCACACTCTACCTGGTCTCTCCCCTCCAGATCAGTTTCACTACCTCCCTTCACCAGCAGAGGGAGTTCCTCGGACATCAGAGGTGAAGTAGAAAATGAGCTCATAACAGCTGAAGGAGAAAATGAGCTCATAACACTCCGGCTTTAAAAGCGGTTAACTTACTCCCAGAAAAGGTAGCCTTCCAGGCCTTCCGAAGCCAGACCATGATGAAGGCTCAACACCTCCTGCCTAAGCTGCTATTGTGCTTTTACCACTACCAGCAGATGCACCACCACCATCAGTACCAGCTGGCTCCCTCACGCCCACGTCCGCGGCCTCTTCCACCATACTTCCAAATTTTGGAGAAAATGTACCCAAAATAACATCAGATATATGGTACTGTATCAGAAGCGTACAGCTGTATACAGTCAAAGGATAATTTCAAATCTCCGTATATATTTCATGAGCCACACAGAGACGCTCACAGGCTCAGTATGGATTAGACAAGAATATAAAAAGTAGAAAAAGGGTACAGTATCATCAGATAGCAGGCATATATAGTATAGTGTAAACATTCTAAATCTCTGTATATATTTCAGGAGGCAGAAACAGACGCTCTCAGGCTCAGTATGGATTTACAACACAATATAAAAAGCCGTAAAACGGTAATGGACCTGAAGCGTACAGCTGTATACAGTGTAGGGGTCATTGTCAATCTCAGTATTTATTTCCAGAGTCAGAAACAGACTTTCACTTGGTCAGTTTGGATTAGACCAGAATATAAAAAGCAGTAAATGGGTAATGTATCACAAGCGTAGAGCTGTATACAGTTTTGGGGTAATTTTTAAATCTACATATAAATTGCAGGAGTAACCCACAGACTGTCACATGCTCAGGATGGATCACACCACAATATAAAAAGAAGATCCGCAAGAAATAATCACACATGTGGGCCAATGTTCCAGGTGTCACTGATGCACTTAGAGTGGTGGGTGGAGGAGGACTTTCTGGCAGAAAGGGTACAATATCACCAGATACCAGGTATATATAGCATAGTTTAAACATTAAAAATGTACGTCTATATATCAGGAGTAGTGTTGAGCCACCCCACTAGTGTTGGAGTTCGGTTCGGTTCGTCGAACAGGAGGCAAGTTCGTCAAACGTTCGATGAACACCATCGAACCCCATTGAAAACAATGGCAGGCAAACACAAACACATACAAACACATAGAAAACAATTACAAAACACCTTAAAAGGTGTCCCAAAGCAGACAAAATGCTCAGAAGACACAAATAACATATGGAAAAGGGCAATACATATGGAAAAGAGGTGGAGGAGTAAAAGGAGGACCAGGAGAAACAGATATAGGCATGTCATGCCCTTATAAAGTCAAGAAAGGCTGGAATAAAAATCTAAAATAAAAAAAATTCTAAAATCGAAGACGATCATATACCGTCAGACTTCCCACCATAAATTATGCCAACTGCCGATCGGGCGACGTTATTCCCATAACCCTCCGAACAGCGTCCATGAAGGCAAAGTGTTTGGTTTCCAGGGGCGGTATGGTTGCAAAGCTGAACCTTAAAGGAATGTCCAGAAGGGCACCACCAGGAGTGGAGCCTGCGGCTTAATTGGACTCCACACGGACAACCTCAACTATTCCAGCCACAGGAAGGATGGACAGATTGCAAGCTTTCTCGATTCTGTGGGTGGTGGTGCATGGCCGTTTTTAGTTGTGCGAGTAATTTGTCAGCTTAATTCCGTTAACGAACAAGACTCCGGCATGCCCCCGCAGTCCGCGTCCAGCTTACTAGAGGGACACTCAAGGCTCTGGCACGCAAGATCGGGCAATAAAATGTCTGTCATGCCCTTAGATGTCCAGGGCTGCACGTGCGCTACACTGAAAGGACCAGCTTCTGTCGCTTACAGGTGCGGGTAACCCTCTGAACAGTTCTAGGGTCCCTGCTCTTCTTCAGTTACATCTTCGGCCTCGGACAGCTCTTAGAATCTCAAGGCTTTCAGTATCACCTCTATGCTGATGACACACAGATCTACATCTCCGGACCAGATATCACCTCCCTACTAACCAGAATCCCACAATGTCTGTCTGCTATTTCATCCTTCTTCTCTGCTAAAACTTAATATGGACAAAATAGAATTCATCATCTTTCTGTCATGCTGCAGCACTGCAGGGTAACCCAAACTCCACTAGATGGCAGCAGAGGTGAGAGTGAGCTGAGATTCTGCTCTGAGCAGACTGGCAGAACTGCAGTGAGGCTACCACTATGTGGCAGCAGAATAGTCAGCAAGTTGGGTCGATATCAGAGAGTTGTGAAGTTCAAAGGGGAATCCCAAACACACTGTCAGAGGAGCGCCAAAAGATCAGTGCAGGTCCATAGCAGAGGTATCAGAATGAAGAGACAGAATCAGGCCAGAGCTAAAGCAGAGTCGAGTACCGAGGAATCCAAACACTCAGGGTCACACAGAATAAGGACGGGTAGGAGAGGGCTGGACAGACACGGACAAGGTCAGTTAAACACAGAAGGACAAATTAGGGGTTCAGCAGAGTCAGCTACACCTGCCATTGGCAGGAAATATAACTGACACTGCCTGCAGGAAGCAGATATATAGCAGACCCGAAACAGGAATGAGGCAGAGAAAGTTAACCCCTGACATGACCAGACCGGGAGAGTAGATGCAAGAATAAACCCAGCCTTGATCATGACAATACCCTCTTCTCTAGGGGAGGCCACTGGACTCCCAGGTTTCCCAGGATAACATGCTTGAAAATCATGAACAGCATGGACTGACCTCGCCGGGACGCAAGATCGATCCTCAGGACTGCAACCCCTCCAAAGTACTGAAGTGAACTGCGAACCATCCAAGAATCGACAATGCATTCAACTTCATAGTTAGTTTGTCCGTCCACAGAAACAGGAGGCGGAGGGGATGGAGAACCAGCAGAGGAAGGTACAAATGATTTAAGAAGAGACTTATAGAACACATTGGGGATACAAAGTGACTGAGGTAAGATTAAACAAAAGGCGACTGGGTTGACAACCTCAATTATCTCGTTAGGACTAGAGTTGAGCGAAACGGGTCGAAAAATTTCAAAAGTCGCCGACTTTTGGCAAAGTCGGGTTTCATGAAACGAAACCAGACCCTAGGATGAGGTCGGCCACGAGGTCGGCAACTTACGCGCCAAAGTCGCGTTTCAAAAGTTTGTTTTGCGCTCTTTTTCAGTCAATCAGGATCCACGGACACTGTGGGCAACGTGATGACATAGGCACGGGTCACCACCATCTTTCAGAAGGGCATGCAAGTGATTGGCTTGCTTTGGTGGGCGTCACAGGGGGTATAAAAGGGCGTGCACGCCGACCGCCATGTTACTCATGCTGATCTCAGAATAGAGAGAGCTGCTGCTGCTGCTGATTTTCCCTGCTGAGCATTAGGCAGGGAAGAAGACACCAAAAACTGCTTCTGCTGCTAGCGATTTTGCCTGTACAACACACCAGTCACTGTGTGTGCAGTGCAAGGGGAGGCTATATAGTGGTGTATCAGTGGTGTTGGTTGTTGGGCTGCCTTCTAAGGCTTCCTGACATTCCTGCATTGCTGTTTACCCACTGCTCCGCAAACTGCTTTTTTAAAAGCAATCCCAATTTTTTTTTTTTGTCCTGCTGAGAAAAAGAAAAAAAAACTGCTTCTGCTGCTAGCGATTTTGCCTGTACAACACACCAGTCACTTTGTAGTGCAAGGGGAGGCTATATAGTGGTGTATCAGTGGTGTTGGTAGTTGGGCTGCCTTCTAAGGCTTCCTGACATTCCTGCATTGCTGTTTACCCACTGCTCCGCAAACTGCTTTTTTAAAAGCAATCCCAATTTTTTTTTTTGTCCTGCTGAGAAGAAGAAAAAAAAACTGCTTCTGCTGCTAGCGATTTTGCCTGTACAACACACCAGTCACTGTGCAGTGCAAGGGTAGGCTATATAGTGGTGTATCAGTGGTGTTGGTTGTTGGGCTGCCTTCTATGGCTTCCTGACATTCCTGCATTGCTGTTTACCCACTGCTCCGCAAACTGCTTTTTTAAAAGCAATCCCAATTTTTTTTTTTTGTCCTGCTGAGGTACTGAGCGTGCATTTTTTCACACCATACAGCGGTGTATGCTCTTCACACAGTACCGTGTAACGGCTGTTATCACAGCCACAGTGAAGCTATCAGTGTGTCACTCTATGAGAATAAGTCGAGGACATGTTCCGTTCTTACAGACCTGCACTCTAGGGAGATTCCTATTCTGCCCAATTCTACATACACCTTGTAGTTTGTGATACACTAGCCAATTTCTGCCTGTGACATAGCGCTCAGATATTCAGTGGGCCTCACACAATCCATAAGTGTCCAGTGTCCACAAGTGTGTGCAGAAATTAAAAATCTCCCTTATCCTCTAGTGACTTTGGTCACAGCTCTGCCATCGAGCCTGTGACAGAGCGCTCAGATATTCAGTGGGCCTCACACAATCCATAAGTGTCCAGTGTCCACAAGTGTGTGCACAAATTCAAAATCTCCCTTATCCTCTAGTGACTTTGGTCACAGCTCTGCCATCGAGCCTGTGACAGAGCGCTCAGATATTCAGTGGGCCTCACACAATCCATAAGTGTCCAGTGTCCACAAGTGTGTGCAGAAATTAAAAATCTCCCTTATCCTCTAGTGACTTTGGTCACAGCTCTGCCATCGAGCCTGTGACAGAGAGCTCAGATATTCAGTGGGCCTCACACAAACCATAAGTGTCCAGTGTCCACAAGTGTGTGCAGAAATCAAAAATCTCCTTTATCCTCTAGTGACTTTGGTCACAGCTCTGCCATCGAGCCTGTGACAGAGCGCTCAGATATTCAGTGGGCCTCACACAATCCATAAGTGTCCAGTGTCCACAAGTGTGTGCAGAAATTAAAAATCTCCCTTATCCTCTAGTGACTTTGGTCACAGCTCTGCCATCGAGCCTGTGACAGAGCGCTCAGATATTCAGTGGGCCTCACACAATCCATAAGTGTCCAGTGTCCACAAGTGTGTGCACAAATTCAAAATCTCCCTTATCCTCTAGTGACTTTGGTCACAGCTCTGCCATCGAGCCTGTGACAGAGAGCTCAGATATTCAGTGGGCCTCACACAAACCATAAGTGTCCAGTGTCCACAAGTGTGTGCAGAAATCAAAAATCTCCTTTATCCTCTAGTGACTTTGGTCACAGCTCTGCCATCGAGCCTGTGACAGAGCGCTCAGATATTCAGTGGGCCTCACACAATCCATAAGTGTCCAGTGTCCACAAGTGTGTGCAGAAATTAAAAATCTCCCTTATCCTCTAGTGACTTTGGTCACAGCTCTGCCATCGAGCCTGTGACAGAGCGCTCAGATATTCAGTGGGCCTCACACAATCCATAAGTGTCCAGTGTCCACAAGTGTGTGCACAAATTCAAAATCTCCCTTATCCTCTTGTGACTTTGGTCACAGCTCTGCCATCGAGCCTGTGACAGAGCGCTCAGATATTCAGTGGGCCTCACACAATCCATAAGTGTCCAGTGTCCACAAGTGTGTGCACAAATTCAAAATCTCCCTTATCCTCTAGTGACTTTGGTCACAGCTCTGCCATCGAGCCTGTGACAGAGCGCTCAGATATTCAGTGGGCCTCACACAATCCATAAGTGTCCAGTGTCC
The DNA here is from genome assembly GCF_039654945.1 of Dendrobates tinctorius. Classification (NCBI taxonomy): domain Eukaryota; kingdom Metazoa; phylum Chordata; class Amphibia; order Anura; family Dendrobatidae; genus Dendrobates; species Dendrobates tinctorius. The sequence continues at coordinate 14,233,315 of NW_027361818.1, forward strand.
ACAAGTGTGCGCAGAAATTAAAAATCTCCCTTATCCTCTAGTGACTTTGGTCACAGCTCTGCCATCGAGCCTGTGACAGAGCGCTCAGATATTCAGTGGGCCTCACACAATCCAAAAGTGTCCAGTGTCCACAAGTGTCTGCAGAAATTCAAAATCTCCCCTGTCCTATAGACACATTGTACCTTGTTTTACATTACTATATAGTTTGTTGGATTTTGTCTACATTTCTACCAAAAATGAGGAAGTCTGGTGGCAGAGGCCGTGGAATTGGGCGGGGGTTGGCAGCTGGTAATGATGGTGTTGGTGGTGGATCTGATGGTAGTGGCAAGAGCAAAATAGGACCGAATGCAGGAGGTGTTGAGCCTGCATCATCGTCTGGCTACATAAGGCCTCGAACGCTTAGTTTTCTAGGAGTTGGCAAACCGCTTTTAAAGCCAGAGCATCAGGAAAAAGTTTTGTCTTACATTGCTGACTCAGCCTCCAGCTATATCGCCTCCTCTTCTTCAGTTGTAAAAAGTAAAAGCACTGAGTCGTCATTGGAAGCTCATGTTCATGAACCACACCTTTCCTTGTGTCCTTCACCCCAACCAAGATTGAAGGATGACGCAGGCCATACTGCTGATTACTCCATGGAGCTGTTTTCACATACCATGCCTGGATTATCAAGTGAAATGGTGAATTACCCAGGCCAAGATGAATCTGACATGGAGTGCACTGATGCACAGCCGCTGATGGATGATTCTGCTGGTACATTCACTCAGAGCACTACATTGTCCTCGCAGTGTACAGAGCCAGATTCTGAATCTGATGAGACTCAGGTGCCCCTTCCCGCACACTATACCACCATACACGGTGACACAGAGGAAGGTGCACATGACATAGAAGAGGAGGTGATGGATGACCCAGTTGTTGACCCAGATTGGCATACATTGGGGGAAGAGGGTGCTGCTTCCAATAGCTCAGATGAGGAGAATCCACAGCAGACATCGACATCGCAACAGCTGTTATCTGGCAGGCCCGGAGCACTCCAAAGACAGGTTCCAAACATCAAAAGAGTTGCTGGACAGCTTGTCCAGAGGGTCAAAAGATCACAGCGTGCTAGGCCGCAAAATGTCTGCCAAAGTAGGAAGAGTGCAGTGTGGCACTTTTTTGAGCAAAATCCTCATGATCAGGCCAAGGTTATCTGTAAGAAGTGCGCAAAGACCTTTAGCCGAGGGAAAAATCTGAAAAATTTGAATACCAGTTGCATGCTTAGACATTTAACCAGCATGCACTTGCAAGCGTGGACACAACACCAAACCTCAAGTGCCACATGTGCAACTGATCACAATGAAGGTAGTCAGCAATGCTACATTGTTTCCCCCACTGTAAGCCCACCGGTTAGCACAGCAGCAAATGTTGAGGTGTCGTTGCAAGGCCACAGCAGTCAGGGAATCCCACTGTTATATCAACGAAAGACTGATTCTAGGCCATCAGAAAGAACACCAACTCCATCACCATCATCAACCCTCTCTCAGTCCGCCCTGTCCACCGCTACTTCCACCATATGCAGCTCTCAAGTCCAGCTCACCCTCCCAGACACTATGAGTAGGTCAAGAAAGTACTCAGTCTCTCATCCGCATACACTGGGTTTGAACGCCCACATTGCCAAACTAATCTCGTTTGAGATGATGCCCTTTCGGTTAGTGGAAAGCACAGCTTTCCGCGAACTCATGGCCTATGCAGTACCACGCTATGACCTACCCAGTCGCCACTTCTTCTCTCGCAAAGCCATCCCAGCCCTCCACCATCATGTGAAAGACCGCATTGTCCATGCACTCAAGCAGTCAGTGAGCGGAAAGGTGCACCTCACAACTGATGCATGGTCCAGTCGGCATGGCCAGGGCCGTTACGTGTCCATCACTGCGCACTGGGTTAATGTGGTGGATGCAGGGTCCACAGGGGACAGCGGTGGTGGGACAGTGCTGCCTAGCCCACGGTATAGGAAACAGTTGGCTGTAGGCGTTCGACCCTCCTCCTCCTCCTCCTCCAGAAGCGAAAGCTCGTCCACAGAGCGCAGTCGTACGAGCACTCCATCTGCAGCTGCCACTGTTGCACACGATGTGTCCCCCTATCGAGCAGCTAGTGGAAAGCGTCAGCAGGCTGTGTTGCAGATGATGTGTTTGGGCGACAGACACTCCGCCGAGGTGCTGGCCGAGTACTTGAAGCGACAAACTGAGTCATGGCTGGGCAGTGTACATCTTGAGGCAGGCAAGGTAGTTAGTGATAACGGCCGTAATTTTGTGGCAGCCATAGCCCTTTCAAAACTCAGCCACATACCTTGCTTGGCTCACACCTTGAACCTGGTGGTGCAGTGCTTCCTCAAAAATTATCCAGAGTTAACAGCCCTGCTCCAGAAGGTGCGAAGACTGTGCGCGCACATCCACCGCTCGCCTGTACACTCATTCGTATGCAGAAGCTGCAGCGATTGCTCCACCTTCCCAACCACCGCCTCATTATCGACATTGCAACAAGGTGGAACTCCACCCTGCACATAGTGGAGCGGCTGTGCGAGCAGAGGCAGGCCTTAATGCATTTGTGGGAGGATACACGGCCAGGCACTTTGAGAGCAGACATGGAGTTGACAGGTGTGCAGTGGTCGAAGCTGAAAGACCTCTGTAAAGTCCTTCAGTGTTTTGAGGAATGCACACGGCTGGTAAGCGCAGACGACGCCATCCTAAGCATGAGCATCCCACTTATGCGTCTGCTCATGCAAACTTTGATGCACCTTAAGGAGCAGGCGTCTGCAGCCAATGTTGATGAGGAGGAAGAGGAGGAGGGAATCCTTGATGACATTCAGCCATTGTGTGCTCAGGGACCTCTCCTGGACGAGGTGGAGGAAGAAGAGGAGGAGGAGGATGATGGGGATGATTACTTAGGGGAGGAGGATGCATCTCGTGGGGCAAGTGAAAATGTTGGCGTGGCAAGGTCTGGTACAGGGTTTGTGCGTGACTGGAGGGATGTGGATTTGCCAGAAAGTGCTCCTCCAACCTGCACTCGCAGTGCATCATTGACACCGGGAACATCGGCCCACATGTCAGATTATGCCTTGCAGATCCTAAAAAGGGACCCCCGCATTGCCAAAATGATGAACGATGACGACTACTGGTTGGCCAGCATCCTGGATCCACGCTATAAAGGCAAATTACAAAACATCATGCCACAGGAGAACCTTGACCTAATATTGGCTAATAAACAAGCAACTCTGGTAAATCGGTTGCTTGAGGCATTCCCAGCACACAGCAGCGGTGATGGTTCTCACACGAGCCGTACGGGCCGGGGGCAGCTTGGCAGAGGTGTTCGTGGTGCACACAGCAGAAGTGGCGTTGGAGACAGGGGTTTCATGACAATGTTGTGGACTGATTTTTCAAATACCGCTCACACAACTGGTAATACTGCATCGATGGAAAGTGACAGGAGACAGCAGTTGTCAACTATGGTTACAAACTACTTTTCCTCCCATATCGATGTTCTCCCACACAGGTCATTCCCCTTTGACTATTGGGCCGCTAAACTGGACACCTGGCCTGAATTGGCACAATATGCCTTACAGGAGCTCGCTTGCCCAGCTGCAAGTGTGCTATCGGAAAGAGTCTTCAGTGCAGCTGGATCAATCCTGACAGAAAAAAGGACCCGTCTGTCAACCCAAAATGTGGATGATCTAACCTTCATTAAAATGAACCATGCATGGGTTTCCAAGGATTTTGTCCCACCTTCCCCTGATGACACATAGGGTGACAGAAAAATGGCTTGCTTTGGTCCACCTCTTCCTGGGACTTGACCTATTTCGCCTTTTGCATCAGCTGAATGTCCAACATCAACATATGCCACTTACTAAAACTCCCTAACTGTGCTGCCTCCCCCCCCATGGCCGGGGTCACCACCTAGCGCACGACACCGTGCGAGTGCCGTTGCCCTGGACAGGTGGGTAGGCCGACTCTTGGGCGCGGGCACTGGCACAGGGTCCCTCATAGTGCAATCAAGTGTCTCTGACGGTGGTGGTGCACACCCGCCGTCAGACACACCACTGTACTATGAAGGGCCCAGTGCCAGTACCGACGCCCACAAGTGGGCCCCCCTTGCTTGGGCAGGGCCCCAGGATTTGCTATCTTTACCTCTCCCTGCTCCTCCGCTGTGTAATCTGGGCCGTCAAATCCATACTGTGCCTGACACCGTCTGAGCCTGCCTCCTGATGTATAGACATATATTTTGAATGTGTACGCTATCCATACATGTTATCCGGGGATACGGTACCCTTTCTCACCTTTGTGCAATCACCTGCAAGCCATACTGGGCCTAACACCGTCTGAGCCTGCCGCCTGATGTATAGACATATATTTTGAATGTGTACGCTATCCATACATGTTATCCGGGGATACGGTACCCTTTCTCACCTTTCTGCAATCACCTGCAAGCCATACTGGGCCTAACACCGTCTGAGCCTGCCTCCTGATGTATAGACATATATTTTGAATGTGTACGCTATCCATACATGTTATCCGGGGATACGGTACCCTTTCTCACCTTTGTGCAATCACCTGCAAGCCATACTGGGCCTAACACCGTCTGAGCCTGCCTCCTGATGTATAGACATTTATTTTGAATGTGTACGCTATCCATACATGTTATCCGGGGATACGATACCGTTTCTCACCTTTGTGCAATCACGTGTAATCCATACTGGGCGTGAGAACGGCTGGCGAGCTGTTAAGCAAGCTACAGCACCTGTGGTTTGCACACGTAAGTTTTTCATTTTTTCAGGAATGACGGTTAGGCCTAATTCCGGAACTGCGGTTGACCTGCACTTACTGGGAAATCAGCGTTCGCGGGTAATAATTGTAATCACAGATCCCCATCACTAACGTTGTTCAGCGGGTTATCTTCATCTGTAAGCGACAAACGCTGGCCTTTTCAGTGTAGCGCACATGCAGCCACGGACATGTAAGGGCATGACACACCAGTTATTGGCCAATCTCATGTGCCAGAGCCTCATGTGTCCCTCTAGTAAGCCGGACTCGGACCGCGGGGCATGACGGAGTCTCGTTCGTTAACGGAATTAAGCTTGCAATCTGTGCATCATTTCTGTAGCTGGCATGGTTGAGGTTTCCCAGGTGGAGTCGAATTAAACCGTAGGCTCCACTCCTGGTGGTGCCCTTCTGGACATTCCTTTAAGGTTCAGCTTTGCAACCATACTGCCCACGTAAAACAAACACTTTGCCTTCATGAACGCTGTTTGGAGGGTCATGACTCGTGGGAATAACGCCGCCCAATCAGTTAACCTGCTACAGAGATCCTTCGTTGCTCCCAAGCATGACATCACACTCCCTAGGAGGAAGGTAATGCCACTGTGGCGACCGTACTCCTGGGGGCGACACAAGTGCACTGATGCCCAGCCACTGCTCGATGAATCTGCTGGTACATTGACCCAGACCACTACATTCCCCTCGCACGCTACACGGCCTGAATCTGACCCTGATGAAACTCAGGTTACCCTTCCCATATACAGTTCCATCTTACACGGTGACAAAGAGGAAGCTGCAGATGAAAGTGCAGGTTCGGCCCACCCGCCATCAGACACACCACCGTACTATCAGGGGGCCCTGTGGCAGTGCCGTCGCCAACGAGTGGGCCCCCCCTGCTTGCTCAGGATCACAGCACTTGCAAGGTTGAAATACTGTGCAGTGAGATGGAAGATGGGAACGACGAGGAGTCCAGACTAGTACAGGGATTCCCTAGCGAGGAGACTTATTTCATTGTTTTCAATGTTGGGACAGCAATTTTTGGGGAGCACTATACTCTGGAGAATGATAGATGGGGCCCACCATACACTGGAACATTCCAAAGGTGGACATCAGACACTGGAGCAGCATTTACAGGGCCCATTATACACTAGAGCATTAGAAATGGGGCCCATTATGTTTGGAGCATTATTTGGGCCCATAAGACAGTGGAGCTTCATCCATGGGGACCAACATATACTGTAGCATTATGTGGAGCTCATCATATACTGTTTCAAACATTATATGGGACCAATGATTCTGTATGGAGAAATAGATGGGCCTTGTCATGAGATGTAAAAAGTGAAGTATTTTTCATTGTACTATACCGCTATTTCTCTGCCGTATCGGAGCATGATGAGTTGTGGTATGTGTTATGGAGCCAGCCCTACCCCCCCACAACTTTAGCCAAATAACCCCCATTTTTCAGTGCGTAACTTGTATTATGAAGTTAATTAAGGTTGACAAGCTTAAGTAAGAAGAATTGATGCTTTTGGCATTCAAATGGGCACTGTAGGTGTGTTTCCTGTCCTCCTCTCACTGCTGACTTTTATTCCCCATTGACTTACATTGGGTTTCGGGTTTCGGGACGACCCCGACTTTTCCCTATAATCGGACGATCTTGCTCGACCCGACTTTTGGAAAAGTCGGGTTTCACGAAACGAAACTCGACCCTAAAAAAACAAAAGTCGCTCAACTCTAGTTAGGACCAACAAACTTGGGACTCAGCTTAACCCCTTCACGACCCATGACGCCTACGTAGGCATCATGAAAAGTCGTGCCCAAACGACCCATGACCCCCCGTAGGCGTCATGCTATATATAGCCCCCTTGCAGGTCGGGTGACCGGGGTTAATGAAAGGTCACCCGACCCGCACACAAAGGACCCTTTATGCTTCACCACGGGGGGTGGCTTAGCCCCCACGTGGCTGCGATCGCTCTGATTGGCTGTTGAAAGTGAAACAGCCAATCAGAGCGATAGTAATATTTCAGCAATGAAATTTGATGAAATATTACAATCCAGCCATGGCCGATGCTGCAGTAGCATCGGACATGGCTGGAGACACTAATTCAACCCCCCCCACACCGGCTGGCGGGGGCGATCGGCCCCCGCCACAGACTGACAGCAGCGATGGGCTGCTGCTGTCACGATCTGCCCCCCTCCCCTTCCTTCCGCTCCCCCCCGATGTCCGATCCCCCCTCACCCTCCCCGATACCTGTCATGTCCCGCTCCGGCTCCCGGTGTCCCGCCGTCCCTCCTGCATGGGCGCCGCCATCTTTGAAAATGGCGGGCGTATGCGCAGTACGATTGTAATATTTCACCAATTAAATTAGGTGAAATATTACAATACATCCATGGCCGATGCTGCAATAGCATCGGCCATGGCTGGAGACGACAATTAGACCCCCCACCCACCGACTGATGGCGCCGATCGGCTGCTGCCACCGACTGACGGCAGCGATCGGACGCCGCAGTCATCATCAGTTCCCCTCCCACCTCCCCTCCGCTCCTCCCAGCCATCCGATCCCCCTGGTACCTCCTGTCCCTCCGATACCTCCTGGCCGTCCCGGTGTCCTGCGTCATGGGCGCCGCCATCTTGGAAAATGGCGGCCGCATGCGCAGTGCGCCAGCTGCAGATTCATTCATTTATTTTGATCACTGTGAGAAACTCTCACAGTGATCAAAATAAAAAAAAGTAAGTAAAACCCCCCTTTATCACCCCCATAGGTAGGGACATATAATAAAATGAAGAAAATATTTTTATTTTTCCATTAGGGTTAGGGTTGGCATTAGGGTTAGGGCTGGAATTAGGGTTAGGGCTGGAATTAGGGTTAGGGTTGGAATTAGGGTTAGGGTTGGAATTAGGGTTAGGGCTGGAATTAGGGTTAGTATTAGGGTAAGGGTTAGAATAAGGGTTAGAGTTGAAATTAGAGTTAGGGTTGGAATTAGGGTTGGGATTAGGGATAGGGTTGTGATTAAGGTTGGAATTAGGGTTAAGATTAGGGTTAGGGGTGGGTTGGGATTAGGGTTAGGCTTGTAGTTAGGTTTAGAGTTGGGATTAGGGTTAGGGGTGTGTTGGGGTTAGGGTTGGAGTTAGAATTGAGGGGTTTCCACTGTTTAGGCACATCACACGGTCTCCGAACGCGACATGGCGCCACCATTTATTCCAGCCAATTTTGCGTTTTAAAAGTCAAACAGCGCTCCCTCCATTCCGAGCCCTGATGTGTGCCCAAACAGTGGTTTACCCCCACATATGGGGTATCAGCATACTCAGGAAAAATTGAACAACACCTTTTGGGGTCTAATTTCCCCTGTTACCCTTGGGAAAATAAAAAATTGTGGGCTACAATAATTATTTTTGTGGAAAAAGAATGATTTTTTATTTTCATTGCTCTGCATTATAAACTTCTGTGAAGCACTTGGGGGTTCGAAGTGCTCACCACACATCTAGATAAGTTCCTTGGGGGGTCTAGTTTCCAAAATGGGGTCACTTGTGGGGGGCTTCTACTGTTTCGGCACATCAGGGGCTCTGCAAACGTAACATGACGCCTGCAGACCATTCCATCAAGTCGGCATTTCAATACCTCACTACTTCCCTTCCGTTCCCCGACGTGTGCCCAAACAGTGGTTCTTCCCCACATATGGGGTACCAGCGTACTCAGGACAAACTGTACAACAACTTTTGGGGTCCAATCTCTCCTGTTACCCTTGTGAAAATAAAAAATTGCGGGCTAAAAAATCATTTTTTGAGGAAAAAAAATATTTTTTATTTTCACGCCTTTGCGTTATATAAACCTCTGTGAAGAACTTGGGGGTTCAAAGTGCTCACCACACATCTAGATAAGTTCCTTGGGGGGTCTAGTTTCCAAAATAGGGTCATTTGTGGGGGGTTTCTACTGTTTAGGCACATCAGGGGCTCTGCAAACGTAACATGACGCCTGCAGACCATTCCATCAAGTCGGCATTTCAATACCTCACTACTTACCTTCCGAGCCCTGACGTGTGCCCAAACAGTGGTTCCCCCCACATATGGGGTACCAGCGTACTCAGGACAAACTGTACAACAACTTTTGGGGTCCAATCTCTCCTGGTACCCTTGTGAAAATAAAAAATTGCGGGCTAAAAAATCATTTTTTGAGGAAAAAAATTTTTTTGTTATTTTCACGCCTTTGCATTATATAAACTTCTGTGAAGAACTTGGGGGTTCAAAGTGCTCACCACACATCTAGATAAGTTCGTTGGGGGGTCTAGTTTCCAAAATGGGGTCACTTGTGGGGAGTTTCTACTGTTTAGGCACATCAGGGGCTCTGCAAACGTAACATGACGCCTGCAGACCATTCAGTCGACATTTCAAAACGTCACAACTTCCCTTCTGAGCCCCGACGTGTGCCCAAACAGTGGTTCCCCCCCACATATGGGGTACCAGCGTACTCAGGACAAACTGTGCAACAACTTTTGGGGTCTAATCTCTCCTGTTACCCTTGTGAAAATAGAAAATTGTGGGCTAAAAATGATTTTTTTGAGGAAAAAAAATATTTTTTATTTTCATGCCTTTGCGTTATAAACTTCTGTGAAGAACTTGGGGGTTCAAAGTGCTCACCACACATCTAGATAAGTTCCTTGGGTGGTTTAGTTTCCAAAATGGGGTCACTTGTCAGGGGTTTCCACTGTTTAGGTGCATCAGGGGCTCTGCAAACGTAACATGACGCCTGCAGACCATTCCATTAAGTCGACATTTCAAAACGTCACTACTTCCCTTCCGAGCCCCGATGTGTGCCCAAACAGTGGTTCCCCCCCACATATGGGGTACCAGCGACTCAGAACAAACTGTACAACAACTTTTGGGTCCAATCTCTCCTGTTACCCTTGTGAAAATAAAAAATTGCGGGCTAAAAAATCATTTTTTGAGGAAAAAAAAATTTTTTTATTTTCACGCCTTTGCGTTATATAAACTTCTGTGAAGAACTTGGGGGTTCAAAGTGCTCACCACACATCTAGATAAGCTCCTTGGGGGGTCTAGTTTCCAAAATAGGGTCACTTGTGGGGGGTTTCTACTGTTTAGGCACATCAGGGGCTCTGCAAACGTAACATGACGCCTGCAGACCATTCCATCAAGTCGGCATTTCAATACCTCACTACTTACCTTCCGAGCCCTGACGTGTGCCCAAACAGTGGTTCCCCCCACATATGGGGTACCAGCGTACTCAGGACAAACTGTACAACTACTTTTGAGGTCCAATCTCTCCTGTTACCCTTGTGAAAATAAAAAATTGTGGGCTAAAAAATCATTTTTTGAGGAAAAAAAATATTTCTATTTTCACGGTTCTGCATTATAAACTTCTGTGAAGAACCTGAGGGTTCAAAGTGCTCACTATCCATCTAGATAAGTTCATTGGGGGGTCTAGTTTCCAAAATGGGGGAATTTGTGGGGGAGCTCCAAAGTTTAGGCACGCAGGGGCTCTCCAAACACGACATGTTGTCTGCTAACGATGGAGCTAATTTTTCATTCAAGAAGTCAAATGGCTCTCCTTCCCTTCTGAGCCCTGCCGTGTGCCCAAACAGTAGTTTACCCCCACATATGGGGTACCAGCGTACTCAGGTCAAACTGGACAACAACTTTTGGGGTCCAATTTCTCCTGTTAGCCTTGTGAAAATAAAAAATAGCGAGCTAAAAAATCATTTTTGAGAAAAAAAATATTTTTTTTATTTTCTCTGCTCTGCGTTATAATCTTCTGTGAAGCATTTGGGGGTTCAAAGTGCTCACCACACATCTAGATAAGTTCCTTCGGGGGTCTAGTTTCCAAAATGGGGTCACTTGTGAGGGAGCTCCAATGTTTAGGCAGACAGGGCCTCTCCAAACGCGACATGGTGTCCGCTAACGATTGGAGCTAATTTTTCATTCAAAAAGTCAAATGGCTCTCCTTCCCTTCCAGGCCATGCCGTGCGCCCAAACAGTGGTTTATGACCACATATGAGGTATCGGTGTACTCAGGAGAAATTTCCCAACAAATTTTAGGATCCATTTTACCCTGTTGCCCATGTGAAAATGAAAAACCTGAGGCTAAAGGAAAATTTTTGTGAAAAAAAGTACTTTTTTTTTCTACGGATCAATTTGTGAAGCACCTGGGGGTTCAAAGTGCTCATTTTGCATCTAGATAAGTTCACTGGAGGGTCTAGTTTCCAAAATGAGGTCACTTGTTGGGGAGCTCCAAAGTTTACGCACACAGGGGCTCTCCAAACGCGACATGGCAACGCTAAATATTCCAGCATATTTTCCATTCAAAAAGTCAAATGGCGCTCCTTCCCTTCCAGGCCATGCCGTGCGCCCAAACAGTGGTTTATGACCACATATGAGGTATCGGTGTACTCAGGAGAAATTTCCCAACAAATTTTAGGATCCATTTTACCCTGTTGCTCATGTGAAAATGAAAAACCTGAGGCTAAAGGAAAATTTTTGTGAAAAAAAGTACTTTTTTTTTTCTACGGATCAATTTGTGAAGCATTTGGGGGTTCAAAGTGCTCATTAGGCATCTAGATAAGTTCCTTGGAGGGTCTAGTTTCCAAAATGGAGTCACTTGTGGGTGAGCTCCAATGTTTAGGCACACAGGGACTTTCCAAACGCGACATGGCAACCGATAAATATTCCAGCATATTTTCCATTCAAAAAGTCAAATGGCGCTCCTTCCCTTCTGAGCCCTGCCGTGCACCCAAACAGTGGTTTATGACCACATATAAGGTATCGGGGTAATCAGAAGAAATTCCCCAACAAATTTTAAGATCCATTTTATCCTGTTACCCATGCAAAAATGAAAAAAATGATGCTAAAAGAAAGTTTTTGTTGGAAAAATTAAAATGTCCATTTTTTCCTTCCATGTTGCTTTAGTCCCTGTGAAGCACCCGAAGGGTTAATAATCTTCTTGAATGTAGTTTTGAGTAGCTTGAGGGGTGCAGTTTTTAGAATGGTGTAACTTTTGGGTATTTTCTGCCATATAGACCCCTCAAAGTGACTTCAAATGTGAAGTGGTCCCTAATAAAATGGTTTTGTAAATTTCGTTGTAAAAATGAGAAATCGCTGGTCAACTTTTAACCCTTATAACTTCCTAACAAAAAAAAATTTTGTTTCCAAAATTGTGCTGATGTAAAGTAGGCATGTGGGAAATGTTATTTATTAACTATTTTGTGTCATATAACTCTCTGGTTTAGCAGAATAAAAATTCAAAATTTGAAAATTGTGAAATTTTCAAAATTTTCGCCAAATTTCCATGTTTTTCATAAATAAACGCAAAAATTATCAACCTCAATTTACCACTAACATGAAGCCCAATATGTTACGAAAAAAACATCTCGAATTCGCTAGGATGCGTTGAAGCGTTCCTGAGTTATTACCTCATAAAGGGACACTGGTCAGAATTGCAAAAAATGGCCAGGTCATTAAGGTCAAAATAGGCTGGGTCATGAAGGGGTTAATGGAGAGAAGTTTCAGATATATGTTTTTGGTAGACAACAACAATTTATCTCCTACCTGAAACTTAGGTCCTACAGATTGCCGCTTATCAGCAAAATGTTTCTGCTTGCCCTGAGCCACCTCAATGCTCTTCTGGACCTCCCTCCAAACCTCCCCCAACCGTTGAACCACCAAATTATCCCCTGGGCACTCCATATCTAGCCTGGAATATTCAGCAATATGGGGGTGAAAACCGTAGTTACATAAAAACGGAGAGGTGCCAGTGGACTGATTAACCCAATTATTAAATGCAAACTAAGCAACAGGCAACGAGGAACACCAATCATCCTGCTGGGACATGGCATGACACAACAAAATCTGTTCTAGTCACTGATTGGTCCTCTCTGTCTGACCGTTGGTCTCAGGATGGTAGGCAGAGGAGAAGGTGAAGCTAATACCCAATCTCTTGAAAAATGCCCTCCAAAATTTGGACGTGAATTTCACCCCTCTGTCAGACACCAAATTGAGAGGCACGCCATGCAACCGCACAACATGCTCAATAAATAACTTAGATAGTGTTTCAGCATTTGGTAATACTGCCAAAGCAACAAAATGCACCTGTTTGCTAAATCTGTTAACCACTACCCAGAAAACTGTTTTTCCACTGGAAGGAGGGAGAGCAGTGATAAAATCCATGGACAAATGAGTCCAAGGTCTATCTGCAATTGGCAAGCACCAATTCCCCGGCCGACCCATTATGGGAGACTTTAGCACGAGCGCACATAACACAACAGACACAAACATGGCGGTATCAGAAGACATGGGGGACCACCAAAACTGTCTAGCAATAGCTCTCCGGGTGGCCGAGACTCCTTGGTGCCTACTGAGAGCAGATTTGTGGAACTCCCAGAGCATCCTCAACTGAACTGGGATGAAGAGCTTGTTATCTGTAGTGTTGAGCATTCCGATACCGCAAGTATCGGGTATCGGCCGATATTAGCGGTATCGGAATTCCGATACTTAGTTCCGATACTTTTGTCATATCGGATTCCGGAATCGGAATCGGAATAGGAAGTTCCCATCATGCTATGAGCCTGCTTGCTTTGATTAAGCCAATGGGAATCCTCCGAAGTGTGGGCACATCCTGTTAGGCATGTAGGCATGTTAACTATTGGCATGGCTGTGATTGGCTGCCGAAATGATGTCATGATGCACTATAAAAGCCACCGCAGCCGCCATTTCTGGTCACTCTGCTGTGAATTCAGTTAGGGACAGGCTGCTGTAGAAGACTGTGAGGGACAGTTAGAAATAGCGATTCCACCAAACATCTAGTGCTTTACCCAGGCTACATAAACCACCACTGTAGCCTTCTTTGCCCTAGCAGCAGTGTTCACAGCTGTCTGCAAGGGCTGTGTGAGTGCAGCTCACGCTGTGGAGTGGGTCCTGCAGCCACGTCAGGCTGTAGGCCACCCAGTGTGATCACTGCTGCTTCATACATCTTTTATTTTTTGAGCTGCATTTTTTACATAATTTCAATCTAGTGTGCTTCCATCCGTATCCATATACGTTGGTTGCAAACACTAGTAGTAGACAGCGGAGCCTTTCTGCAGCCTTTCAGTGCTAGTGTCCACTTTGCTGCACTGTTCACGGCTGTCTGAGAGGTCTCTGACTGTGTGTGAGTGCAGCTCACGCTGAGTAGTGTGTCCTGCAGCTACGTCTGGCTGTAGGACGCTCAGCGTGCGTCAGTGCCTCACACATATTTTTATTTGAGTGCAGCTCATTTTTTCTTCTATTAGTGTGCATCCATCCGTCTCCATCTACGGTGGTTGCAAACACTATAAAGGAGTACACAGCGGAGCCTTTCTGCAGCCTGTCAGTGCCAGTGCCCACTTAGCTGCACTGTTGACGGCTGTCTGAGAGGCCTCTGACTGTGTGTGAGTGCAGCTCACGCTGAGTAGAGTGTCCTGCAGCTACGTCTGGTTGTAGGACGCTCAACGTGCGTCACTGCCTCACACATATTTGTCTTTGAGTGCAGCTCATTTTTTCTTCTCCTATTAGTGTGCATCCATCCGTATCCATCAACATTGGTTGGTTGCAAACACTATATAGGAGTAGATAGAGGAGCCTTTTTTTCTGGCTTGTGCCCTGCCGGCGCAGCCAGATTAGTATTACCCAATTTTTTTGGAGCCTCATCTTTTGCATTGTAGGTTACCTGCCTGCATTGTAATAGCTCCAAAAAGTTGGTGATACTATCAGTTTCAATTCTTTGTTCACATACTTTGAGTTTGTTTCCAACAAAGAAACCACAAAAAAGTTCACCAAACACTACATTTTGAACTTGTGTAGGCCACATCAGCTCCTATTAAAGTCTAGTCCACACACACACACACTTCATAAAATTAGTGTTTCTTGTACCTGTAACTAGCTGTTCAGGAATAAGCACACTAAGGCCCCCCTTTGTACTTTTTTGCCTATCTTAAGCAGTCTTGCAAGATGAAGAAGGCAGGGAGTAAGGCGCGTGGGCGTGGGCGTGGGTGTGGAGTTTCAGCAGGGAGAGGACGTGGGGATTCTGCAGGGAGAGGACGTGGGGATTCTACAGGTAGAGGACGTGGGGATTCTGGGCCTGCTGCGGGCACCAGTGGATCAGCATCCCCCAGTTTTAGCAGGCAACAGTCCTTTATGCGCAGCTTTGTAGGACCTCAACGTACCCCACTGCTGCGGGAGGAACAAATTGAAGCCGTTGTAGGATGGATGGCAGCTAACGCATCGACTTCAATTACTTCCGCATCCTCTCAGGGTCAGAGCACCGAAGAGCAACCATCTGTCTCTTCACCACCTGCCAAAGTGCCCAGGCAGTCAGAGAGACATGGACAGGAGCCATCACAGTCTCTACTTCTGTTCTCGGAATCTGTTGGCTTGGAAAGAGGGGGCCAGCCAAGCAGCATTCCTGAATGTGAAGAAGAGGGAGTATGCAGTGATGCGCAACTTCTTTGTCCCTCTGAATCTGAAGAGGCGAGTGGGCCAGTGCCTATGGTCAGCACACCTCAGTACGCATCAGATGATGACGAGACTCAGTTGCCACTTTCTGGTGCGTACGGTGCTGGCGAGACAACCCCGGAGAAGCAGCTGTTTGAAGAGGGGAGGGAAGATGATGAGGTCCTTGACCCATCATGGCGTGAGCAACAGGAAGGTGGTGGGAGCAGCTCGGAGGAAGAGATTCCCCTACCGGCCAAAACAGGAGGCAGAGGGAGGGGGAAGACTTGGTTGCCTGTACCCTCCACTTCGGCACCCGTTAGGAGCATTCCTCCTTCCAAAGGCAAACCGGGCGCTCACAAGAGTTGCAGTGCGTGGTCCTTTTTTGACACAGTTGCAGATGACATTTGCTTTGTCAAATGCAAGCTGTGTCATCAGAGAGTCAAAAGAGGGAGAAATGTCAGCAACCTCAATACCACAAATATGTGGAAACATGTGCGCACCAAGCACGAGTTGGAGTTGCAGAGACACCCTGAAGACGTAGGCCAATGTACAGCACCACCTACCACCTCTTCAGTTCGTGTTGGGCCCTCTTCCTCCAGCTCACACACTGCTGGTTCGGCTTCCTCACAGGATCGCCAAGGAAGAACCTCTGCCACTGTTGTCCGGAGACCCTGTCAGATTACACCCATAGCAGCACGTTCCCATCCATCACAGCCATCGGTAGCACAGGCATGGGATAAAAGGCGCCCTTACTCGGCAAACCATCCCCGAGCACAGTCTCTGAATGCTGGCATTGCCAAACTTCTGGCAGTTGAAATGCTGTCATTCAGGCTGGTGGACACTGACACCTTCCGGGACTTAATGGCATTGGCAGTCCCCCAATACAACGTGCCCAGCCGCTTTTATTTCAGCAGGCGAGCCGTCCCTGCCCTGCAGAAACATGTTGAGGGCAAAATAAAACATGCGCTACTAAACGCCGTTAGT
Organism: Dendrobates tinctorius; assembly: GCF_039654945.1. Classification (NCBI taxonomy): domain Eukaryota; kingdom Metazoa; phylum Chordata; class Amphibia; order Anura; family Dendrobatidae; genus Dendrobates; species Dendrobates tinctorius. The sequence goes on from NW_027361818.1 coordinate 14,249,536, forward strand.
AGCAAGGTCCACCTGACCACCGATGCGTGGACCAGTAACCATGGACAGGGACGATACCTTTCCCTCACTGCCCACTGGGTCAATGTTGTGGAGCCGGGTACGGATCTGGAGAGTGGCGCTGTACGTGTTCTTCCAACGCCACGGATTGCAGGACTCCAGTCTGTACACATAGACTCCTCCTCATACTCAAGTTCCTCAGAAACAGCAGAGCAGGAGCCTGTTACGACCGATATGAGCACAGCCGTGGCCAAACGTCAACAGGCTGTACTCAAATTAATTTCTTTGGGGAATCGAAGCCACACAGCGCAGGAGCTCTGGAATGCTATCAAGCTGGAGAGCGATGTGTGGTTTGGGCCAGCGAATCTCCAGCCGGGCTTGGTAGTGTGTGACAATGGCCGAAATCTGGTGGCAGCTCTTGGCCTAGGCAACCTCACACACATCCCATGTCTGGCACATGTTCTTAACTTGGTCGTGCAGAGCTTTCTGAGGGACTATCCGGATCTTGCTGCACTGTTGCACAAGGTCCGCATAGAGTGCGCTCACTTGCGACGTTCCAGCACGGCAAGATCGCGCCTCGCTGCTCTGCAGCGACGATTTGGCCTTCCGGAACATCGCATCATATGTGACCTACCCACCCGGTGGAATTCAACGTTACATATGTTGGAGCGGTTGTGTGAGCAGCAGGCAGCAGTCATGGAGTACCAGCTGCATTAGGCGCAAACAAGTCGCACTGAGCGCCGTTCACACTTCAGCACCATTGAGTGGGCCTCTATGAAGGACATCTGCCTCGTTTTGCGTGCCTTCGATGAATCCACGCGGATGGCGAGTGCAGATGATGCACTAGTCAGCATGACTGTCCCCCTTATCTGCCTGCTTCAACAAACACTGCAAGCACTAAGGGATGAGGTTTCAGAAGAGGTGGAGGATGAGGAGTCCCAAATGCCATCTGCTTCTGGACAGTCTGCGCTACGTGTTTCCTCACAAAGGCCTAGGCAGGGGACACTTTGTGAGGAGGATGAGGAGGAGTCGATGGAGGAGGAAGACATCTCTCCAGAGGAGGGAGGTACACAAACCTCTACTCAGTATGTACAGCGAGGGTGGGGTGATGCAGAGCAGGCCGAGGTCACGCCTCAAACAGGGGACAGCGGTTCTTTGGCAGTTGGGAGTCTGCAGCACATGGTTGATTTCATGCTGCAGTGCCTGAGAAACGACCGCCGCATCGCCCACATTCTCGTCTCGGCTGATTATTGGGTGTACACCCTCCTAGATCCTCGCTACCGGGACAGCGTACAAAGGCTCATACCAACGTTGAACCGGGAGCGTAAAATGCGGGAGTACGAAGAGTCACTGGTGCAGTCCATAATGTTTTCCATTCCACCCGACAGCATTGTTGCTAGTGCTTTACAAAGCAGCTCTGTGCGTCGAGGCAGTGGAGGAAACTCTGCACAAAGAGGGAGCAGAGGCAGCGCCGCAGCACAAGGCAAGACCACTATGGCCCAAATGTGGCAAAGTTTTGTGTGTCCACCACAATTGTCTACACCATCAGCGACGCCTCGAGTCAGCAGGAGGCAACGCTTCCGTCAGATGGTGTCAGACTACATGTCTTGCCCTGTCGCTGTACTCCCAGATGGCTCTTCCCCCTTCAAGTTTTGGGTCTCTAAGCTGGATACATGGCCAGAGCTTAGCCAGTATGCATTGGAGGTGCTGGCTTGCCCTGCTGCCAGTGTATTATCGGAACGTGTCTTTAGTGCCGCAGGTGGTGTACTAACAGACCGTCGCACGCGACTATCTTCCGATAATGTTGACCGGCTGACTTTTCTGAAAATGAACAAGGCCTGGATCTCCAAAGACTTTGCCATTCCTCTTACAGACTAAATTAGTGGTTGGCAACTGTATCCAGGTCTGCTGGTGTGTTCATTTTTCTACCACCTGAACTATAATCCCTTTGCTTCAACACAGCCAGTTGTCGCTCAGATGTGTCGTCTGCACAGAGAAACACACTAGCTCCTGTGTTAGTGGGGTTCAGTAATGCCAGCTGATCCCCTGCTGTGTGGACGGCAAAGTCACCAGCTCCATCAACATTCAAACCACTACTGATTTTTAACCGTGCCCAACTTAGGTCTCTGGCTCCACTGTCTCTACTATTTCCCCTGACCTCCAACCCCGCCATCTACATCTCTGAAGTGGCGTCAGCACAATCTACACTTGTTCCTGTGTTCCTGTGGCTCAGTCCCATCAGTTTATCCCCTGATGTGTGTCCGGCAAGGTCTCCTGCTCTGTCCACATTCCCATAACCAGTAGTGGGAATGAGGACAGAGCTGGCGAACTTGCCGGACAAACATCAGGGGATCAACTGACGGGACTGAGCACCAGTAACACAGGAACAAGTGTAGATTGTGCTGACGCCACTTCAGAGATGTAGCTGGCGGGGTTGGAGGCCAGGGTAAATAGTAGAGACAGTGGAGCCAGAGGCCTAAGTGGAGCATGGTTAGAATCGGTAGTAGTCCACAACCTCCATAAAAACCGCTGCCCATTGGCCTCTGCATGCGGCATGCGTAATCCTGGGCTCCAACAGTGTCAGTTGGTGTTCAGAAGTGTCGTCTCCACAGAGCCAAACACATTCGTTAGAGTGTTAGTGGGGTTCAGCACTGCCAGCTGTTCCCCTGCTGTGGAGATGGCAAGTCTCCTGCTGCCTTCACCTGCCAAAATCCAGTAGGCCACAGCCTGCTCCTCGCCTAATCCTGGGCTCCAACAGCGTCAGTTGGTGTTCAGAAGTGTCGTCTCCACAGAGCCAAACACATTCGTTAGAGTGTTAGTGGGGTTCAGCACTGCCAGCTGTTCCCCTGCTGTGGAGATGGCAAGTCTCCTGCTGCCTTCACCTGCCAAAATCCAGTAGGCCCCAGCCTGCTCCTCGCCTAATCCTGGGCTCCAACAGCATCAGTTGGTGTTCAGAAGTGTCGTCTCCACAGAGCCAAACACCTTCGTTAGAGTGTTAGTGGGGTTCAGCACTGCCAGCTGTTCCCCTGCTGTGGAGATGGCAAGTCTCCTGCTGCCTTCACCTGCCAAAATCCAGTAGGCCCCAGCCTGCTCCTCGCCTAATCCTGGGCTCCAACAGCGTCAGTTGGTGTTCAGAAGTGTCGTCTCCACAGAGCCAAACACATTCGTTCGAGTGTTAGTGGGGTTCAGCACTGCCAGCTGTTCCCCTGCTGTGAAGATGGCAAGTCTCCTGCTGCCTTCACCTGCCAAAATCCAGTAGGCCCCAGCCTGCTCCTCGCCTAATCCTGGGCTCCAACAGCGTCAGTTGGTGTTCAGAAGTGTCGTCTCCACAGAGCCAAACACATTCGTTCGAGTGTTAGTGGGGTTCAGCACTGCCAGCTGTTCCCCTGCTGTGGAGATGGCAAGTCTCCTGCTGCCTTCACCTGCCAAAATCCAGTAGGCCCCAGCCTGCTCCTCGCCTAATCCTGGGCTCCAACAGCGTCAGTTGGTGTTCAGAAGTGTTGTCTCCACAGAGCCAAACACATTCGTTAGAGTGTTAGTGGGGTTCAGCACTGCCAGCTGTTCCCCTGCTGTGGAGATGGCAAGTCTCCTGCTGCCTTCACCTGCCAAAATCCAGTAGGCCACAGCCTGCTCCTCGCCTAATCCTGGGCTCCAACAGCGTCAGTTGGTGTTCAGAAGTGTCGTCTCCACAGAGCCAAACACATTCGTTCGAGTGTTAGTGGGGTTCAGCACTGCCAGCTGTTCCCCTGCTGTGGAGATGGCAAGTCTCCTGCTGCCTTCACCTGCCAAAATCCAGTAGGCCCCAGCCTGCTCCTCGCCTAATCCTGGGCTCCAACAGCGTCAGTTGGTGTTCAGAAGTGTCGTCTCCACAGAGCCAAACACATTCGTTAGAGTGTTAGTGGGGTTCAGCACTGCCAGCTGTTCCCCTGCTGTGGAGATGGCAAGTCTCCTGCTGCCTTCACCTGCCAAAATCCAGTAGGCCACAGCCTGCTCCTCGCCTAATCCTGGGCTCCAACAGCGTCAGTTGGTGTTCAGAAGTGTTGTCTCCACAGAGCCAAACACATTCGTTAGAGTGTTAGTGGGGTTCAGCACTGCCAGCTGTTCCCCTGCTGTGGAGATGGCAAGTCTCCTGCTGCCTTCACCTGCCAAAATCCAGTAGGCCACAGCCTGCTCCTCGCCTAATCCTGGGCTCCAACAGCATCAGTTGGTGTTCAGAAGTGTCGTCTCCACAGAGCCAAACACATTCGTTAGAGTGTTAGTGGGGTTCAGCACTGCCAGCTGTTCCCCTGCTGTGGAGATGGCAAGTCTCCTGCTGCCTTCACCTGCCAAAATCCAGTAGGCCCCAGCCTGCTCCTCGCCTAATCCTGGGCTCCAACAGCGTCAGTTGGTGTTCAGAAGTGTCGTCTCCACAGAGCCAAACACCTTCGTTAGAGTGTTAGTGGGGTTCAGCACTGCCAGCTGTTCCCCTGCTGTGGAGATGGCAAGTCTCCTGCTGCCTTCACCTGCCAAAATCCAGTAGGCCACAGCCTGCTCCTCGCCTAATCCTGGGCTCCAACAGCGTCAGTTGGTGTTCAGAAGTGTCGTCTCCACAGAGCCAAACACATTCGTTCAAGTGTTAGTGGGGTTCATCATTGCCAGCTGATCCCCTGCTGTGGAGATGGCAGTCTCTCCTGCTGTCTCCGCATTACAAAGACAGTAGGCCTCTGCCTACACCCTCCTATTTCCTGGGCTTCAACACAGCCAGTTGTAGTTCGGAAGTGCCGTCCACACGGAAAGAGATACTTGCTCCCGTGTCTCAGTGGGGTTCAGTAATGTCAGCTGATCCCCTGCTGTGTGGATGGCAGTCTCTTCTGCTGTCACCTCATTCAAAATACAGTAGGCCTCTGCCTATACCCTCCTATTTCCTGGGCTTCAACACAGCCAGTTGTAGTTCGGAAGTGCCGTCCACACGGAAAGAGATACTTGCTCCCGTGTCTCAGTGGGGTTCAGTAACGTCAGCTGATCCCCTGCTGTGTGGATGGCAGTCTCTCCTGCTGTCACCTCATTCAAAATACAGTAGGCCTCTGCCTACACCCTCCTATTTCCTGGGCTTCAACACAGCCAGTTGTAGTTCGGAAGTGCCGTCCACACGGAAAGAGATACTTGCTCCCGTGTCTCAGTGGGGTTCAGTAACGTCAGCTGATCCCCTGCTGTGTGGATGGCAGTCTCTCCTGCTGTAAACTCATTCAAAATACAGTAGGCCTCTGCCTACACCCTCCTATTTCCTGGGCTTCAACACAGCCAGTTGTAGTTCGGAAGTGCCGTCCACACGGAAAGAGATACTTGCTCCCGTGTCTCAGTTGGGTTCAGTAACGTCAGCTGATCCCCTGCTGTGTGGATGGCAGTCTCTCCTGCTGTAAACTCATTCAAAATACAGTAGGCCTCTGCCTACACCCTCCTATTTCCTGGGCTTCAACACAGCCAGTTGTAGTTCGGAAGTGCCGTCCACACAGAAAGAGATACTTGCTCCCGTGTCTCAGTGGGGTTCAGTAACGTCAGCTGATCCCCTGCTGTGTGGATGGCAGTCTCTCCTGCTGTAAACTCATTCAAAATACAGTAGGCCTCTGCCTACACCCTCCTATTTCCTGGGCTTCAACACAGCCAGTTGTAGTTCGGAAGTGCCGTCCACACGGAAAGAGATACTTGCTCCCGTGTCTCAGTGGGGTTCAGTAATGTCAGCTGATCCCCTGCTGTGTGGATGGCAGTCTCTCCTGCTGTCACCTCATTCAAAATACAGTAGGCCTCTGCCTACACCGTCCTATTTCCTGGGCTTCAACACAGCCAGTTGTAGTTCGGAAGTGCCGTCCACACGGAAAGAGATACTTGCTCCCGTGTCTCAGTGGGGTTCAGTAGCGTCAGCTGATCCCCTGCTGTGTGGATGGCAGTCTCTCCTGCTGTAACCTCATTCAAAATACAGTAGGCCTCTGCCTACACCCTCCTATTTCCTGGGCTTCAACACAGCCAGTTGTAGTTCGGAAGTGCCGTCCACACGGAAAGAGATACTTGCTCCCGTGTCTCAGTGGGGTTCAGTAATGTCAGCTGATCCCCTGCTGTGTGGATGGCAGTCTCTCCTGCTGTCACCTCATTCAAAATACAGTAGGCCTCTGCCTACACCCTCCTATTTCCTGGGCTTCAACACAGCCAGTTGTAGTTCGGAAGTGCCGTCCACACGGAAAGAGATACTTGCTCCCGTGTCTCAGTGGGGTTCAGTAATGTCAGCTGATCCCCTGCTGTGTGGATGGCAGTCTCTCCTGCTGTCACCTCATTCAAAATACAGTAGGCCTCTGCCTACACCCTCCTATTTCCTGGGCTTCAACACAGCCAGTTGTAGTTCGGAAGTGCCGTCCACACGGAAAGAGATACTTGCTCCCGTGTCTCAGTGGGGTTCAGTAATGTCAGCTGATCCCCTGCTGTGTGGATGGCAAAGTCTCCTGCTGCCTACACAGTCGTACCACTACTGATTTTTAACCGTGCTCCAATTAGGCCTGTGGCTCCACTGTCTCTCGGATTTCCCCTGTCCTCCAACCCTGCCAGTTACAGCTCCGAAGTGGCGTCTGCACAATCCACACTTGTTCCTGTGTTACAGGTGTTCAGTCCGGTCAGTTAATCCCCTGATGTGTGTCCGGCAATGTCGCCTGCTCTGTCCACATTCCCCACACATCAGGGGATTAACTGACCGGACTGAACACCTGTAACACAGGAACAAGTGTGGATTGTGCAGACGCCACTTCGGAGCTGTAACTGGCGGGGTTGGAGGACAGGGGAAATACTAAAATCAGTGAAGCCACAGGCCTAAGTGGAGCTTGGTTCAAATTAGTAGTCTACAACCGATCTTAAAATTTCTTCAATGCAGCCTCAGCCTGCTCCGTGCTTGTCCCTGGGCTTCAACACAGCCAGTTGTTGCTCGGAAGTGCCGTCTTCACAGAGTAAAACACTAGCTCCTGTGTTTGTGGGGTTCAGTAACGTCAGCTGTTCCCCTGCTGTTTTGATGGCAATCTGTCCTGCTGCCTCCCAATTGACAGCACATCAGGCCTCAGCCTGCTAAGTGCTTGTCCTGGGCTCCAACATCGCCAGTTGCTGCTCATAACTGACTTTGGCACGGGTACTCCCTCCTGCCCAGCTTGGTTCCAGCCCTGCCTGCTGTTTCCGGGAAGTGTCAATGTCAGTTTGCCACCCCAAGTTGCCATGTCGTGTTGAGGTTGGGTTAGCCGAGGCTAGGGTGCCAGCAGTTTAGGTGCTTCCTATGTGGACTGCGGGTTCTGGTAAGAAAGGCTTGTTCCATAGTGCCAGTAGGACAAGCACCCCCTGTAGGACTGTGTGATTCGGTAACTGCGGCCAGCTTGCGGCATGCCAACTTTGCTTTTCAGGGGTAACTTCTGATACCCCTCCGGGTTCCAGCACCGTCAGCTGGTTCTCGTCAGAGCCTTTGGCCTAGGTGCCTCCATCTCGGTATCCGAGTTCCGGCAACGTCTGCTGGTCCTTGGTAGTGCTTTGTAGCACAGGTACCTCCTGCTTAGTAACCGGGTTCCAGCACCGTCAGCTGGTCCTCGGTTGTGCCATTGGCTCTTATTCCTTCTGCTGCCCCTCCGGGTGCCAGCACTGTCAGCTGGTCCTCGCTATTTCCATTTGCTCTTGCAGCTTATGCTACCCCTCCGGGTTCCAGCACCATCAGCTGGTTCTCGTCAGAGCCTTTGGCCTAGGTGCCTCCATCTCGGTATCCGAGTTCCGGCAACGTCTGCTGGTCCTTGGTAGTGCTTTGTAGCACAGGTACCTCCTGCTTAGTAACCGGGTTCCAGCACCGTCAGCTGGTCCTCGGTTGTGCCATTGGCTCTTATTCCTTCTGCTGCCCCTCCGGGTGCCAGCACTGTCAGCTGGTCCTCGCTATTTCCATTTGCTCTTGCAGCTTATGCTACCCCTCCGGGTTCCAGCACCGTCAGCTGGTTCTCGTCAGAGCCTTTGGCCTAGGTGCCTCCATCTCGGTATCCGAGTTCCGGCAACGTCTGCTGGTCCTTGGTAGTGCTTTGTAGCACAGGTACCTCCTGCTTAGTAACCGGGTTCCAGCACCGTCAGCTGGTCCTCGGTTGTGCCATTGGCTCTTATTCCTTCTGCTGCCCCTCCGGGTGCCAGCACTGTCAGCTGGTCCTCGCTATTTCCATTTGCTCTTGCAGCTTATGCTACCCCTCCGGGTTCCAGCACCGTCAGCTGGTTCTCGTCAGAGCCTTTGGCCTAGGTGCCTCCATCTCGGTATCCGAGTTCCGGCAACGTCTGCTGGTCCTTGGTAGTGCTTTGTAGCACAGGTACCTCCTGCTTAGTAACCGGGTTCCAGCACCGTCAGCTGGTCCTCGGTAGTGCCATTGGCTCTTGTTCCTTCTGCTGCCCCTCCGGGTGCCAGTACCGTCAGCTGGTTCAAGAGGACAAAGAACAGGAAGACAACCACCAAGATGCAGAACAACAAGAGAGAGAAGACAAAGAAGCATAAAAAAAACAAAGCAGAAGAACATTAAGCATAAGACTAATACTCTGAGCAAATGATATTATCTTATTTATAAGCAGAAGAAGACTAAGCAGTGTATGGGGGTGAGTCCGTTCCTCCTCGTGGTGCCCCTGGAAAAGGCCTGCTGCTGCAGGCCAAACTGAACGCGGACAAATCCTGTTGTAAATCTTTTGTGACAGGCAGAACGGAAGGTGTAAACTTCTAACTTTTCTAGATAACAACTACAGGAATGCCTGACACAAACAAGAATATGATGAAGAAGAATAGGAAGAAGATGAAGAAGTTGAATATGTAGAATAATAATTGTTGAATAAGAAGAATATGAAGAATGTAAGAAAAGGAAGAAGAAGAAGAAGAATGTAAAAAAAGGAAGTAGAAGAATTTAAAAAAGGAAGAAGAAGAATGTAAAAAAAGGAATAAGAAGAAGAATGTAAAAAAAGGAATAAGAAGAAGAATGTAAAAAAAGGAAGTAGAAGAATGTAAAAAAAGGAAGAAGAAGAAGAAGAATGTAAAAAAAGGAATAAGAAGAAGAAGAAGAAGGTAAAAAAAGGAAGAAGAATAAGAAAGAAGAAGAAAGAAGAAAGAAGAAGAAGACATACATGTCTGGCAAAATATAAATGAGGCTAACATAGTCAATATCTTTGTAACTCCTAACATCTTTAAAAAAAAAGTTTAATTCCTGCTATTCCATTTGATTGGGCTAAACCTCTATGGCTTTAATGTCTCCTCCACCTCCCACAATACATTCTACATTATTCTTAGTTGTTTTTCTTCATGTAGAATTAACCTACAAGGAAAGAAAGGGTTTTTTTTAATTCCGATATTTTGGCCCCATTGACTTGCATTGGTTCCCGGTATCGGAATCGGTGATACCGATACTTTTTTTTAAGATCGGCCGATCCATTCCGATCCGATATTTTCAAGTATCGGCTGGTATCGCTCAACTCTAGTTATCTGGCAATGACAGAGGAGCAAGAGACTGAGCCTCACTAATTTCAAGTTCCCATTCAGATGACACCCCAGCCATGACCACCCTGTGCTGAATAATGAAGGAAGGAGGTTCGGGAGGTGATATTGGATCCAAGCTGCGAGATAAGGCATCGCCCTTGACATTCTTGGAATCAGGCCAAAAGATGATAGAAAAATGATAACGTAAAAAAAACGACCACCGCACCTGTCTAGGAGTCAAACGTTTGGCAGACTCAATGTAAGACAGATTGTTATGGTCCGTAATAACTGTGATAAGATAAACAGCCCCCTCCAAAAAGTGCCTCCTGTCTTCAAAAGCCAATTTTATGGCCAATAACTCCAGATTACCGACATCATAATTTCTCTCCGCAGGAGAAAATGTGAATATTTTTTGGAGAAAAAGGCACAAGGTTTAAAATTAGTCAAAGTGACAGGTCCCTGAGACCGCACCGCCCCAATTCCAACCTCCGATGCATCCACCTCTACAATGAATAGTTCAGACTTCAGATGGATTGTGCTGAACCAACACAGGAGCAGACATAAAACATTTTTTCAACGTAGAAAAAGTTTCAACTGCCAGAGACAACCAGTTTTTAAGATCAGCCCACTTATGAGTGGGATCAGTGAGAGGCTTGACCACCTGAGAAAACCTCTTAAGTTTGCGATAATATTTGGCGAAACCCAGAAAACGCTGAAGACCCTTGAGGGCTCAGGGTTGCACCCAATGAAAAATGGCCTGTACCTTTCCAGGGTCCATACGAAACCCATTGGCAGACAGGATGAACCCCAGAAAGGAAAGCTCTTTGACAAAAAGTGAACACTTCTCAGATTTAGCAAACAGAGCGTTCTCCAGTAAACTATGAAGAACTGCACATAAACGACCCATGTGAGATTCTTTGTCAGATGAAAATACAGGAATTTCATCTAGATTTACCACCAAAAAGCGCACAATGAAGTCAGAAAATAAATCATTGATGAAATTTTGAAAAACTGCAGGCACTTTCGTGAGACTAAAGGGCATGACTACATTTTCAAAAAAACACTTAGAGGTGAGAAATGCCATCCCCCTTCCCAAATATGGATAAGATTATACACTCCCCTGAGATCCAACTTGGAAAACCACTTAGCCCCAGATAATTGGTTGTGAAGATCTGGAATAAGCGGGAGAGGATAAGCATTTCTCACCTTAATTTTATTTAGTTCCCGAAAATCGAGGGAAGGACATAAACCACCATCTTTCTTTTTGCCAAAAAAGAATCCAGCAGCCTCAGGAGAGACAGACGGATGGGTGTGACCTTTGCGTAAACTTTCTGAGATCTTGACGAAGACTGTAAAGTCGAACTGCATTGATCTAACAACTGTGTGTTTTTTTGCCTGGCAACTTTGTGCCGTCCATGTTTTTAAAAATAATGGATTAAAAGTAATTTTTTAGACTGCTACTTTCTCGCTGGATCCTTCCCTCCTGTTGTTATACATTTATTTAAACACATTGTGTTTGGAGGACTTTCTCACATAGGTTCTCCATTCAATCACAGGCCTCACTGTTATCTTTTAGGCCTTTTTTGTGTTCTTCAACTTATTAGTTGGTTTGCATTAAATCAAATACGTCTGATGATTTTACACCAATGGGAATTTTTAGACCTTGGGATAATTACAATAATATAATGCTTTGTTGCCTATTAAAGAAATCCCATCATATTTTTCATTCCTCCCCTGGCACCATCCGAGACCTAATACTGTAGGCATAAATAGGATTACGGAAGGGAAATGTCACTCTTGCTCTTGTATTAGCCAGATCTGTATGTGGAGATGATGACTGTGATGAGAACACTGCGGTCTTATCCTCTGCTGCGCTCCGGTCCATAACTCAATGTAAGTACAATGCATAAGATCTGCCACTATTCCTGGCACAACCAAGGTTTACAAATCTGACTGGTGTTACTTTATATGGTGGTAACTCTGGAGCGCCTCACAATATCCCAGTGATTAGGACATAGTTTCTACAGATATTATATTTTATGTTAGCTGAAAATTCATTGCAGTTTTTGTGAAAATAACTGAATATTGATGAAAATGTGGAAAAATTACCAATTTCAAACTATGAATGCTTATATCCAAACACCAGATGGTCATACCAGCCACACAAAAAGAGATAACAAAAAACATTTCCTGTCCGTCTTCTCTACATCATCACTTTTCAAATGACCTTTGATCCTTGGATGATTAAAATTAACAACAACTTTTCTTTTTTCTCAAGGAAATTTGCAAATCATATTTTTATGGATCTATTCAATTTACGAGGGACTTGTGGCATCTAATATAATGGAAGACATCCAGATGTGATAACATTTTAAAAAATGTACCCTGCAAATTTCTAAAGCCTTCGAGTATCGTAGAGACACAAACCCCCTGAGGAAGCGGGGTGAAACACGCGTTGGGGCTCAGGCACATTCGGATCTGTACCTCTCTGTAAGTACGGGTATTCTATTTACTACCCTCTTGTCTTTTGTTTCTATTTTGTCTGACATTCCATTGTACTTGTTCTATCCGTGTCTGCTACAGTGGTATACAGTAATATTTTTTCTTCTTCCCCATCTCTATTTACTTTTTGGGACTAAGAATTGTGATATGGATATGGGGGGCATCACAATGCTGTGAGATGTACATTTTGCCCTAGCCCTTTAGGCATTGTCTCTCTCCAATATTGGTCCTTACTGCTATGGAGAAATATGGCAGGGATCCTACTTGCGTTGCAGTTGTAAAGTGTGACTCGCTGGTATAGCATCCTTTCTGAGGTCACCTCAGGACACTGCTCCACAACTGGCACATGACTAATATTACCAATACTGTTTTGCCTGACTACAAATTTTTACTTTTCTCCAATCTCTTGTACAGTGTCAAGGTTACTATACAGGAGACTGCCTAGGAGTTACATTGTTTCTATTGCCTACTTTATATGTTACTAAGGAACTTCCTTACTTATTTACTAAAAAAAATTGTAAATTCCATTTTTTACACTTCAATGTCGATTTAGCAGCAAACCTTACATTTTCATAAGGAGTAACAGGAGAAAATACACATCCAAATGTAATAATCAATCACTCACGAATGAGGCGATTCCATAAATGTGGTGTGAGTTTATGGTTTGGGCACATAGTAGGGCTCAGAAAGGAAGAAGCAATATTTCCTATTTGAAGTATAAGTTTGGCTGGACTAGCTTGTGCTAAATAGCAGAAACCCCCACAAGTGACATCATTTGATAAATTTACGTGGGGGGTATATTGACCAATTGGAACCATAGACGTTTTATAGATCTTTAATTTCAATGTGAAAATAAAAACATACATTTTTTGAAATGTTGCTTTAGACCAAAGTTTGCATTTTTCACAAGGGCTAACAAGGAAAAATGGACCCCATAATTTGCTAAACAAATTTATATTGACTTTAATAATGCCTGATATTTGGGCACAGGCCAAAGCTTGGGAAGGAAAGTGCACAATTACATTTTTTTAGCACAAATTTGGCTGGAATTGATTATAGACGCCATGTCGCATTTGCAGAGTCCTTGAGGTTCCAGAACATGAGAAACCTCCACAAGTGACTCTTGAAATGTAGACCCATCATCCAATTGTTCTAGGTGTCTGGAGAACATTTTCAACCTAGAGGTTCTTCACAAAACTTTACAACATTTGGATGTGGAAACAAGATGTAAATACTTATGTCCCCCCAAAAAATTGAGAAAAGTATTCAAGGAGTGATGCCTTTATAGGCTAACCAGAGAAATTATATTTGCAAGCTTTCAAGGCTCAGAAGGCCCCTTCATGAGGCTAGATTACAAGTGAATTACTGAGAAGAGACGGCGACATTTAAAATACTTTTCTCAATTTTTTGGGGGGACATAAGTACTCACATCTATTTTTCTGGCTAACACAGTACCACAATATTATTTTGTATTGTACGATGTGGAAAACATTTTTTTTTTTTGTTTTTTTACGGTAAAATGTTCTTTAGCTCCAACTTTGTAATTCTCACAAAATGTAAAAAAGGAAATGTAATTTGTTTTACATAATTGATCCTGAATGCAGATATCCTGGATGTGGTCGTAAACTACTATTTGTAATAATTGCAGCGTTCAGAAGTGAAAGAGAACTATAAGATTTTTACAGGGCAAATATCATTGGAATAAATTGTGGACAACATGTCACATTTGCAGACAGAGCCCCTGAGGTTCTAGAAGATATTGAGTAAGGGGGTGTACTTCATTTTGGCCTGTTTGTTAGTAAATAAATAATGGAAAGTCTTAAAGATGCGCACTCAAAAAATAGGAAGCGATGCTGGCCAGACTGGGATCAGAACCAAGTACTAGGGCATATAATACACAGCCGCACTTGTGAGGTTTCATTCGAAATATATACATTTTTATTATTCTGCATACAAGTGCACCACAATGATAAATGACAGAAAAGTGAAAAACAAAATTTATCATCCAAGCGATTTCTTAACATTTCGACTCGAGACCGGGTCTTTCTCAAATAAGCAAATGTGAGCAGTAGTAGACATAAGCTGGAGATGAGCTGGTACCTCGTGTATAGCAGTGAGCTTCCGATTAGAAGGTAAGCAGTGCACCTAAATGAATACACTTGTGGTAGTGAGTTGCCTGGTAGCATCAATGGTGCCTGTGTCATCAGGCTATTCGTATGATGTCCACGCAGTGTGCCCTGCTTTTGCTGTGGACGGAAGCTCACTGCTATACAATTGTGCTCAAAAGTTTACAAACCTCGGCAGACTTTTTGCTTTCTTGGCCTTTTTTCGGAGAATATCAATGATAACACCAAAACTTTCTCTCCACTCATGGTTAGTGGTTGGGTGAAGCCATTTATTGTCAAACTACTGTGTTTTCTCTTTTTAAATCATAATGACAACCCTGATCAAAAGTATACAATACCCTGGTGATTTTGGCCTGATAACATGAACAGAAGTTTATACAAATGGCTTTGATTGACTGCTAAAGGTAACATCCTTACCTGCGACCTATGAGAAATGCCAGGAAAAGTGTTCGGGATGCAAAGAAAAACCCACAATTAACATCAGCTGAAATATTGGACTCTCTGAAATCTAGCGTTGTGGCTGTTTTTAGGCTGCATGCTCTGGTCTAGTCACCAGAAGAAAACCATTTCTGCAAAATGCCACAAAGTATCTCGTCTACAATATGCAAAACAGCACAGAGACAAGCCTCAAAACTTCTGGAACAAGGTAATTTAAAGTGATGAGTCCAAAATTGAACTTTTTGGCCACAACCATAAGCGTTACATTAGGTCAACAGGGCCTATGATGAAAGGAACACCATTCCTACTGTAAAACACGGAGGTGGATCGCTGATGTTTTGGGGATGTGTGAGCTACAAAGGCACAGGAAACGTGGTCAGAGTTGAAAGAAAGATGAATGCAGCACGTTGACAGCAAATATTGGAGGCAAATATGGAATCATCAGCCCAGAAGCTGTGCAAGGGACATACTTGGATGTTCCGACATGACAACGATCCAAAACACAAGGCCAAGTCGACCTGTCATTGGCTGCAGCAAAATAAATTGAAGGTTCTGGAGTGGCCATCTCAGTCTCCTGACCTCAATATCATTGAACCGCTCTGGGGAGATCTCAAGCACGCAATTCATGCTAGACAGCCCAGGAATTTACAGGAACTGGAGGTTTTTTGCCAAGAAGAGTGGGCAGCTTTACCATCTGAGAAAGTAAAGAACCTCATACACAAAAAACTTCAAGCTGTCATTGATGTTAGATGGGCAATATACGGTATTAAGAAATTGGGTATGTGAACTTTTGATCAGGGTCATTTGGCTTTCTTCTGGCGACTCGACCATGCAGCCCCTTTTTATTCAAGTTTCTTTTTATTGTGCATTTTGAAACAGCAACACTGCCAGTTTTCAGAGAGTCCAGTATTTCATATGATATTATTTATGTGTTTTTGTTTGTATCCCGAACAATTTTCCTGGCATTTGTCACAGGTCACAGTGAGGATGTTCTCTATAGGAGCCATTCAAAGCCATTTGTGTTAACTTCTGTTCATGTTATCAGGCCGAAATCACCAGGGCATGTGAACTTTTGTTCAGGGTCATTTGGATGTTTTGGGTTGTCATTATGATTTAATTCTGAATATTTTTCTATCTACTGGCTAACACAGTACAAAGATATACATCTTTCCTGTATCATTATGATTTAAAGAGAAAACACAGTAGTTTGACAATAAATGGCTTCACCCAAACAGTAACCATGAGTGGAGAAAAAGTTTTCGTGCTATCAATCATATTCTCTGAAAAAAGGCCAAGAAAGCAAAAATTCTGCCAGGGTATGTATATGGGATATCATCTCATCTCCAGCTTATTTCTACTACTACCCAGACTCATGAATTTGAAAATGACCCTGGCTCGGGTCGAAACGTTAAGAAATCACTTGGATAACTATTGATGATCGAACATGCTCGGTAATGCTAGCTACTCACCCGAGTATTGCTATACTCGTGGTACATGGCGAGCATTTAGCATTTCCAGGTTTGTTCGGCGGGAGCTCGGGTCCCCACACTGCATGTTTGTTGCTCTTTAGAGAGAAAATCAATAAGCAGGGATTGTCTGCCATGCACTGTAATGCCGCTGCCTTCTTGTTTGTGGTATTACAGTGATTGGCTGGCCACACAGCATCATCAGGTCTATAAGAGACCTGCCGCCGCCCTGTTCGTTGCATTCAGCTCTGGATTCAGGTAGTGTAGGGAGTGCTGCTGCCGAGATAGGGTCAGATTTGAGGGTTTATCAGTTAGGCTGGGGTCAGACCCAATGTATAAAAACACTGACTGTATTTTAAGGTCGTAAAACGCAGAAATGTTCCCTGAACAGTGATCCATGTGTCATCCGTTGTCAAGGTGTGGGTCCATTTTTTGCGCATGTAAGCATCCGTATGACATCCATATGGCATTCGTATGCCGAGATTTTCTTGCAGGCTTGCAAAATGGACATATAATGGAGCCCAATGAAAGGATAAAACCCAAGCAAAAGAATAGATATATACACACAGAATACATATACATATATATATATACACTCACTGGCCACTTTATTAGGTACACCATGCTAGTAAGGGGTTGGACCCCCTTTTGCCTTCAGAACTGCCTCAATTCTTCGTGGCAGAGATTCAACAAGGTGCTGGAAGCATTCCTCAGAGATTTTGGACCATATTGACATGATGGCATCACACAGTTGGCGCAGATTTGTCGGCTGCACATCCCTGATGCGAATCTCCCGTTCCACCACATCCCAAAGATGCTCTATTGGATTGAGATCTGGTGACTGAGGAGGCCATTTGAGTACAGTAAACTCATTGTCATGTTCAAGAAACCAATCTGAGATGATTCGAGCTTTATGACATGGCGCATTATCCTGCTGAAAGTAGCCATCAGATGTTGGGTACATTGTGGTCATAAAGGGATGGACATGGTCAGCAACAATACTCAGGTAGGCTGTGGCGTTGCAACGATGCTCAATTGGTACCAAGGGGCCCAAAGAGTGCCCAGAAAAAATTCCCCACACCATGACACCACCACCACCAGCCTGAACCGTTGATACAAGGCAGGATGGATCCATGCTTTCATGTTGTTTACGCCAAATTCTGACCCTACCATCCGAATGTCGCAGCAGAAATCGAGACTCATCAGACCAGGCAACGTTTTTCCAATCTTCTACTGTCCAATTTCGATGAGCTTGTGCAAATTGTAGCCTCAGTTTCCTGTTCTTAGCTGAGAGGAGTGGTACCCAGTGTGGTCTTCTGCTGCTGTAGCCCATCTGCCTCAAAGTTCGACGCACTGTGCATTCAGAGATGCTCTTCTGCCTACCTTGGTTGTAACGGGTGGCAATTTGAGTCACTGTTGCCTTTCTATCAGCTCGAACCAGTCTGCCCATTCTCCTCTGACCTCTGGCATCAACATGGCATTTCCGGCCACAGAACTGCCGCTCACTGGATTTTTTTTCTTTTTCGGACCATTCTCTGTAAACCCTAGAGATGGTTGTGCGTGAAAATCCCAGTAGATCAGCAGTTTCTGAAATTCTCAGACCAGCCCTTCTGGCACCAACAATCATGCCACGTTCAAAGGCACTCAAATCACCTTTCTTCCCCATACTGATGCTCGGTTTGAACTGCAGGAGATTGTCTTGACCATGTCTACATGCCTAAATGCACTGAGTTGCCGCCATGTGATTGGCTGATTAGAAATTAAGTCTTAACACACAGTTGGACAGGTGTACCTAATAAAGTGGCCAGTGAGTGTATATATATATATATATATATATATATATATATATATATATATATATACCTGTCATTGAGACACATATCTATTTATATATATATATTTATATTTCATAGAGTTCTACATAGCAAAATAGCCGCAAAATCAATTGCCAGCATCTGTAAAATCGTTACAAAACCCGACATGAAATGACACATGGTTTACATACAATAAACCATTTCATTTCATTTATTTTTATATGTCTTTGACTAATAATTAGATTAGGGCTTGTGTGCAAAATTTGGGACATCTAGGTGTTAAAATAAGGGGCTAATTCGTTGAAAAAAAATGTGTGGGCTCCTGCGGTAAAATCGCAACCAGAGAGGGAAAGCCAGTGAGTCAGGGCAGATATTAATAGCTTTGAGAGGGATCATTGTTTCTGCCCCTGGCTACAAAAATCTGCCCCCAGACACCCTAGAAAAGGCGCATCTATAAGAGGCGCATCTATAAGATGTCATTGAGGCTGCGCGGAGTCCCTGGCTGACCTGAGGTGAACTGATGAGCGTGGGAAAAATATCCCACACTCATTAGTTCATCTCCGGTCAGATGGGGAGGCTGCGCAGAGATTAACTAATTCATTCTGGCAGTGGTTTACAATGGGCTGGTCGCATTAGCACTGGTCCCGTTGCAAACCACCTAACCCCTTCTGTTGGATTGCAGCGGGGGATCTGACTGACCAGCGGAGAGGTAAGGATATTGTAGGTTTTTTGTTTTATTTATTTTACAGGTCCATGGTTTATTTATGGATTAGCAGAGGAATAAATTTGGTCAAAAACTTGGTGTCTTTATATCATTAAAGAATTTTTAATTAATGTCTGTGTGGTTTTTAACCATTTAACAGTCTAGGGTTAATAATGGAGATGTGTCATATTGACACCTCTCCATTATTAATCGGCTTAATGTCACCTTCCCATAGCAAGGTGATAGTAACCCATTAATATTAACCCATTAGCCACCACTACAGGGCAATGGGAATAGAGAGGCTAAGTGCTAGAAAAGTTGCATCTTATAGGCTAGTTTCACACTAGCGTTTTGGCCCGCAGCGCACAGCCGCCACTAAGCACTGCCCCGGCCTGCCCTCTCCGGTCATCTCCTCCTAGTGTCGCACATCGCTGCATGTGATCTGCACACTCTATCTGTAACATAGTGTGCGCAGACTGTGCGCTGGCTATGCATAAGTAGGATTTTGCATGCGCTGCACCCTTTTGACGGTGCGCAGATGTGCGCCGAACTCACCATGTTGCATTTTGGTGCACTCGGAACATGTCAAAAGGGCGCAGCGCAAGCAAAATACTACTAGCGCACGGCCAGTGCACGATCTGCGCACCATATGCTAAAGATAGGGTGTGCAGATCGCATG
Organism: Dendrobates tinctorius; assembly: GCF_039654945.1. NCBI lineage: Eukaryota > Metazoa > Chordata > Amphibia > Anura > Dendrobatidae > Dendrobates > Dendrobates tinctorius. The sequence continues at coordinate 14,268,742 of NW_027361818.1, forward strand.
CAGTGATGTGCGACACTAGGAGGAGATGACTGGAGGAGGCGGCAGGGGGCGAGGCTTGGCGACAGCCGTGTGCTGCTGGCCAAAACGCTAGTGTGAAACTAGCCATAGATGGGGTGTCTGGGAGCAGATTTTTGTAGCCGGGGGGGGCAAAAGCATTGGCCCCTCTCAAGGCTACTAATATCTGCCCTCACTCTCTGGCTTTCCCTCTCTGGTTGCGAATTAACCACGGGAGCTCACGCAATTTTTTTCAGCGAATTAACCCCTTTATTTAACACCTACATGTCTCAAATTATGCACACAAACCCTAACCTAATTATTAGTCAAAGACATATAAAAAAAATTAAATGACACATGGTTTACGTACAGTAAACCATTTAATTTCATGTCATGTTTTGTATTGATTTTACCGAAGCCGGCAATTGAATTAGCAGCTATTCTGCTATGTAGACCTCTATGAAATATACGTATATATATATATATATATACATATATATATGCGTGTGTCTCAATGACGTGTATATATATGTATTCTATGTGTCTATAGCTATTCTTTTGTTTCTTAATTAAACATGTCAGTGTGATTTTACTGTATCGAAAAATGAATTTCCAGCTTTTGTTAAAGAGCACCAGTGCGAATTTCTCGCAAGTCAAACGTCTGGTCCGTGTGTAATCCATATTTTTCTTGCACCCATAGACTTGCATTGGCGTATTTTGCCCGTAATTGCAATTGTCTCGGCCCATAAACTACGGACGAGAAATATACAGCTGATGGGAGCTGCCCCATAGAGAAACATTGGTCCGTGTGCAATGCATTGTTTTTACACCTCTGACTCATCCTTATTTCTCTCTAGTGTGACGCCGGCCTTAGTGTGAGTATACTATCATAGAATCCACAAATCTAGCTAAATCAACAGTCCTTCTAAGGACTAATTACAGAGTATATAGATTGCAGTGCTTGGTAGGCAGGGAAGTGTATGTGGCTCTATACACATCAGTGCAAGGCATGCAGGCACTGTATTTGGGTATATATCCCCAAACCCCAGCACCTTCTAACCAAATAATCATCTCCCCTTCCCTCTTTCCTCCCCACCTGACCTCCTCTGCTGAACTGCTCCTCAACCTCAAATTTGTCCGAATTAAACATAAAACAAGCTGCCCACTCTCCTCCCATCTGCTCTCCCTTTCTCTGCTTCTCCTCACTGCTGGCGACATCTCCCAGTCCTGGAATCCCACAGCTCATAACCCCATAACTACCCTTCCTACCTCTCCCTACCTAATAAAAACTACCGCAATCTTTCCAACTTAAAACCTGTGCCATTGACACCCAACCCCCTGCTCCCTCTCTCTGGAGCACTTTGGAATGCCTGCTCCATCTGCAATAAGCTTCATGTGATTCATGACCTCTTTTTCTCTCGCAATCTTGCCTTTCTCGGCCTCACAGAAACCTGGCTGACACCCTCTGACACTGCCTCCCCTACTGTACTGTGTTATGGCGGCCTCCACTTCACCCACACTCCTCACCCTGGCAACAGACATGGTGGAGGAGTCGGTATTCCCCTTTCTTCCAACTGCACCTTTAACCCAATCCCACCTCATCCCTCCCTAATCCTCCCCTCTTTTGAAGTCCACTCTATCCGCATCTACTCTCCCTCCAACCTCCAAGTGGCCATCATATACCGACCTCCAGGCCCGACCTGGCTTCTTCACTTTCTTTAAACTGACATCCCCACTATCACCATGGGTGACTTCAGCATCACCACTGAAAACCTTCAGTCAGCAGCCTCAAAAATCCTGTCCCTTACTTCATCCTTTGGACTTACTCAGTGGTCCTTCTCTGCACCCACATAGATGGACATACATTAGACCTGGCTTTCACCCGCCTCTGCTCTCTTTCTAATTTCACCACCTCCCCTGTCCCTCTATCTGACCACCATCTACTCACTTTCTCATCCCTATCCTCCTCTCCTGGCACCCATGTCCAGCAACATGTGCACCCTCGCAGATACCTTGCGCACCTAGACACCCACGCGCTCTCTGACTCTATTCTACCACTGGCATCCATATCATCACTCCAAGACACAGACAGTGCCACTGCTTTCAGCTATTGACACGGTCGCCCCTCTCGTTCATGGCAGAATGCGACGTTCCAACAGACAACCCTGGCACAATAACACCACTAATAAGCTCTGTCAAGTGTCCAGGGCTGCAGAGCAGCGTTGGAAGAAAACAAATTTGCAAGATGACTTCATTGCATTCAAACAGGCAACACTCTCTTTTAAATCTGCCCTCACCTCTGCTAAACACGCCTACTTCACAACCCTCGTATCTTCCCTATCCTATAATCCCAAACAGCTATTCAAAACTATCAACTCCCTCCTCCACTCACCACTGCCCCCTCCAACCTCCCTCATCCCTGCTGAGGACTTTGCCACTCACTTAAAAAATAAAATCGACCAAATAAGGCTTCATTGTTCAACCACCACAATCCCTTTGTAAACCAGACCAATTCCCAAAACCTCCCTCTCCAACATCACTGAAGGGGAGCTTAATCGCCTCTTCTCCAAATCGCACCTCACAACCTACGCACTTGACCCCATCCCACGTCCTCCCCAACCTCACCACCACACATATCCCATTCCTAACCCACTGGTACGGGGCTGGCGGAATGCACCAAATAATAAAGATGAAATAATATATAAGGTGCGTTCGCAGCCCAGGGCCCACCGTGCAGAGGTGACCAACTGCTGCTAAACAATGAGGGAAAGGCATGTAGGAGTAAAGCCGGACGCCGGTGCATAATCACTGAGCCGGTGCTAACAGGCACGTGCGCCGTTACCTCACGTAACACATGCTTGCCGGGCGAACAACCGCAACCTGTTAGTGACACAGGTCACGGGGTGTGAACCACTGCTGCAACGTGTGCAGTATCCGCCCTGACGGACACCACTAACCAGCCTATAAACTGTGCTGGAAAGCGCTACTAAAGCGCACGGTGTAACTAGCGGACGCTGCGATAGCAGTGGTCAAGGAGGCCTATACTGGCCGACGCCCTAGGCGCTAGCGGTGGATGTGGAGCAACACTGCGGCGCTATGCAGTGTAGAGCTAACGTACTTGCTCTAATCCCTCACCGTAACACATACGTAATATCCAAGGAGGGAGGAAATATAATGTGTCAGTCACCAGGCTCATTCATCCATCCTCACACATACACTAAGTGCATTAGCCTCAGAGACTATAATAGCGCATGGCGGGGCAGCCATGGGAGCCTTTTATAGCCGTGCCCTTCCAGGACCTTCCTGATCCTCCAGATGGACCAATCGGGACTGGAGAAAGACCTGAGCATGTGACTCCCGATCCCCAATGGGAGATCGTCTCCTGAGCATGCACAGTGGAGCGAAGGGAGGACTTAGCCTCTGGAGTCTTTTACTGCATTGCCATAACTGGACAAGAGGTGGCAGCAGCAACCGATCCCACGATGCTGGTGTGGGCAGAAGGCCGGGATCGTGGAGTCTGCTGAGCAGGCTCCACTGCGGCCAGAGGGGAATGGGAGACCGAAGATGGCAAGGCCCGGGATTCCCGCTGTGTAGTGCCCGGAACCTGACGCCTAACAACCACCTCTTCAACCTATCGCTAATGTCCGGTACCTTCCCTTCTGCTTTTAAACATGCCACAATCAGACCTTAAAAAGCCAACCCTCGACCCAACCGCTATGTCCATCTATCGACCAATATCATTGCTCCCATTCGTTTCCAAACTCCTAGAGCTGCACGTCCACACTGAACTTTCCTCCCACCTCTCATCTAACTTGCTCTTTGATAATCAACAATCTGGTTTCTGCCCCCATCCCTCCACTAAGATAGCCCTGACCAAAATTACTAACGCCAAAGCGAACGGACAATACTCTATACTCCTGCTTCTAGACTTGTCCTCTGCATTCGACACAGTTGACCACTGCCTCCTACTACAGATCCTCTCCTCCTTTGGCATCAAAGACCTCACCCTATACTGGATCTCCTCATACCTTTCAAACTGCACATTCAGCGTCTCCCACTCCCACACTACCTCCTCATCCCACCCTCTCTCTGTTGGAGTCCCCCAAGGCTCTGTTCTAGGACCCTTACTCTTCTCAATTTATACCCTTGGCCTGGGTCAACTGTTAAAGTCCCATGGATTCCAGTACCACCTTTATGCTGACGACACTCAGCTCTACATCTCTGGCCAAGACGTCACCTCTCTGCGGTCCAGAATCCCAGAGTGTCTTTCAGCCATAACCTCCTTCTTTTCTTGCTTCCCCAAGCTCAATGTGGACAAATCTGAACTCATCATCTTTCCTCCATCTCACAGATCTTCCTTACCTGACCTATCTATCACAATTAATAACATCACACTTTCCCCAGTACAGGAAGCCCGCTGCCTTGGAGTAACCCTTGACTCTGCCCTGTCCTTCAAACCACACATCCAAGCTCTCTCTACCTCCTGTGGCCTCAAGCTCAAAAATACTTCAAGACTCCGTCCTTTCCTCAACCCTCAATCTACTAAAATGCTTGTGCATGCCCTCATCATCTCCCGCCTCGACTACTGCAACATCCTTTTCTGTGGTCTTCCTACTAACACCCTCGCACCTCTCCAGTCTATCCTTAACTCTGCTTCCCAACTAATTCATCTCTCTCCTCGCTTACTCCTCCGCTTCTCCCCTCTGCAAATCTCTTCACTGGCTCCCATTCCCTCAGCGTATCAAGTTCAAATTACTAATACTGACCTACAAGGCCATCTTTAACCTGTCTCCCCCATATGTCTCTGAACTAGTCTCCCGATATCTTCCCTCACGTGACCTCCGGTCATCCCAAGACCTCCTTCTCTCCTCCACACTTATTCGCTCCTGACCCAACTGACTCCAAGACTTCTCCAGAATAGCCCAGATCCTCTGGAATTCTTTGCCCCAACATTTCTGACTATCAACCACATTCGGATCACTCAGATGGAACCTGAAAACCCACCTCTTCAAGGAAGCCTACAGCCTGCAATGACCCCGCTACCTCCTCACCACTACCGGAGATATCACCTCAACCAACACGGGAACTGTTGCAACCCATCAACCTACTGTCTCCTTCCCCACCATCCTGGAGCATGCAAGCCCGAAAGGGCAGGGTCCTCTCCCCTCTGTATCAGTCTGTCATTGTAAGTTTGTTTACTGTAAGTGATATCTGTAATTTGTATGTAACCCTTTCTTATGTACAGCACCACGGAACCAATGGTGCTATTTAAATAAATAATAATAATAGATTATCATTGCATACATCAAGAGGGCCAATTCCATTACTGTCTGCTGATGCTGCCTATTACGTTTATACCTAGCCCCAGTTATCAGTAGCTAGGAATAATTTTTTCTTGCATCTTAATCCTGATAATTTTTTTCCAAAGCAATCCAGAACGCTTTGTTTTTCTCCATTTGCTTGCTGACACTGCAGACTACAGCTACATCCTTTTCAATGTACAGCATGAAAATCCAGAAATTTTAAATGGGTTTGCCCAATCCAGCCATCACATCTGAGTGCGCAGAAAATTTTTCCATTTTTTGTGGTACTGTAGACTTTTTTGGAGTGTCTTATACAATTTCTTGACACCATTTTGCTGCCCAAATATTTAGCTTAAAAAAAATTTAGTAACAGGGCAGATATTTTACGTTGTGTTTTGTCCACAACACGGATCGCATATTATTGAGCTAAATATTGTGCCATTTCAGACCTCCATAGAATTTTTTATTTAACAGTGTATCAGCCCCAGGTATCAGTGGCTAGGAATAATTTTTTTTTGCATCTTATTCCTGATTACTTTATTCCACAGCAATCCAGAGCCCACTTTTTTCTCCATTTGCTAGTTGACACTGCAGACTACAGCCAGATCCTTTTCATAGTACAGCGTGAAAATCCAGCAATCTTAAATGGGTTTGCCCATCCCAGCCATCACATCTTGAGTGCGCAGAACATTATGCCATTTTTTGTGGTACGGTACAATTTTTTCGGAATGTCTTATACAATTTCTTGACACCATTTTGCTGCCCAAAAAGAAATTTAGCAACAGGGCAGATATTTTACACTGGGTTTTGTCCACCACACGGATTGCATATCATTGCTCTTAAAATTGTGCCGTTTCAGGCCTCCATAGAATTTTTTTTTATTGAGTCATTGCCTACTTATTAGCACAATTTTGATGGCCAAAAAAAAAAAATAACAGGCCAGATATTTGAAAGTGTGGTACCTCCGTCAGATGCCTTGTTTATCTGTGTGCTGCATTCAACTGTTTTTGCTGTGTCTTACCCTATTCCTATACACTATTTTGCTCTAAAAAAAAACAAAAATACAGGCCACATATTTAACAGTGTGTTATCTCCGTCAGACGCCTCATCTATCTGTGGGCTAAAAATTTGGGCATTTCAGGCCTACATTCACCTTTTGTTGCTGTGTTACCCTAATTCTATACTCTACTTTTCTGGAAAAAATAAAAAATAAAGGCCACAAATTTAATAGTGTGGTATCTCCGTCCGACGCCTCTTCTATCTGTGGGCTAAAATTGTGGTATTTGAGGGCTCCCTTCAATTGTTTTTGCTGTGTCTTACCCTATTCCTATACACTATTTTGCTGTAAAAAAAAAACAAGAATAGAAGCCACTCATTGACCAGTGTGGTATTTTCCTTTGGATGCCTCTTCTAAATGTGGGCCAAAAATTGTGGCATTTGAGGGCTCCTTTCAACTGTTTTTGCTGTGTGTTACCCTAGTTATATACACAATTTTGCCACCAATCTATATAAACAATCTGCCACATATTTATCAGATGAACTCGATCGAGTCAGGGTAATGGACGAATGAACACAGGCACAGGTATCTGAATTCAAGTCACACGACGCTTTATTCCAAGCCAGCTGTTATATACACGTTAGGCCGGTTTCACGTTAGCGTTTACGTCCGCAGCGTCGGCCTGTGCATGGCCGCCGCTAAGCCCCTCCCCTGCCACGCCTCAGCCGGTAGCTCTGCCTCCGGGCGCATGACGCTGCATGCATCATGCGTTCCCTATCTTTATCACTGAGGACGCAGGCCGTGCGCAGTATGCGTTTGGCGGCACCTGCATCCTTTTGACGGTGCGCCGAGCGCAACCAAATTGCAACAGGTTGCGTTTGGTGCTGGTCGGCGCACCATCAAAAGGACGCAGGCGCCGCCAAAACGCATACTGCGCACGGCCTGCGTCCTCAGTGATAAAGATAGGGGACGCATTACGCATGCAGCGTCATGCGCCTGGAGGCGGAGCTACCGGCGGAGGCGCGGCGGGGCTTAGCGGCGGCCGTGCGCAGCACAACGCTGCGGCCGTAAACGCTAATGTGAAACCGGCCTTAGACTGGGTACTTCAAAGGCCTAGAACCAGTGTCGGACTTTAACTTATTTTCTCCTGCCGAATTCTCCATATGGTGGGGAGATCATATCCGATTCTCAACTACAGTATGTTGTCATAGTCATTACTGCGAGGTCTCAGTCCAATGTACATAGTTTGGTTAATGGATGCATCTATCAGTCTCTGAAGTAATCCTCGAATGCATTGAATGCAGCAGCAGCCACAGGTCACGAGTATAGCTGTCACAACCACCAGGGAGATGAGAAGACTGGATACCAGGTGCCTCCATCTTCCAAACCATGATTCCAGCCAATCAGTGAACGGGTTGTCGATACCATAATTTTCTGCCAGTTCATCAGACAGCCATGTAAGATCCTCCAATGCTTTTGTGATGCTTCCATCTGGGGTCTCTAAAATGTTTGGTACCTATTGCTGCACTTGGGGATACAAGTGCAGCAATAAGTACCAAACATTTTACAGACCCCTCCCTTTTCTGCCAGCAACATGTCTAAGGCCATTCTATTCTGCCATGTCATTAGAGAAGTTGGAGCTAATTGTTAAGCTATCCCCTTTACTGCATCCCTAGTGTATTTTAGAAAAATATTCAGGATTGAGAGTCCTCAGTAGTTGATACCTTTTAATGGCTAACTGAAAAGATGGTAACACATTGCAAGCTTTCGAGACTACTCAGGTCTCTTCATCAGGCTAGACTAATACAAAATCTGAAGTCACATATTTATGCACAATACAGCCTAGAAAAAATGCAATAGATAAAACAAGTGACGTGAAGCAGAACTATCAATATGGGAGAGGGAGAAACATAAATCTAAACATTGGACCAGTTCATAGATAAGGAGTCTGGATGTTTTATGGTCCTCTGATTGGGGTCTAGTTCTGTGTTGCCCCGCAAGGTTTTAAAAGGAAATTCCTTAATTGATGTAAAAAGACATAAATCCATGCGACACATTCATTCCAGCACTGAGAGTGTCAAAGTTCGTCATAAATTTGTACTCCCAAACTCGTCTCTCTCTCTGAGATGTGAAGTTACCTTTCAATACCAGTAATTTCATATCCATGCTGCTGTGATCAGGGATACAGAAATGTTTTGCCACAGGTAGATCCATTCTTTTTTCTCTTATTGTGTGACGATGAGCATTCATCCTTGTTCTAAGCTTTTGCCCTGTCTCCCCCACATACAGACCCCCAGTTGGACATTTAGTACAAATAATTAAGTATACCACATTAGATGTGATGCAGGTGAAAGTACCTGGGATCTTGTAGTCCTGATGTGAGTTGGGGATCTTTATCTTGTCCGTGGTCATTATAAATGGACAGGTTTTACATTTTTTCTGGTTGCAAGGAAAGGTTCCTGCAGCTGTTGGTCGCCTCAAAAAGACCTTTTTGAATCAGGGTTACCATCCAAGAACAATTGAAAACCAAATTACAAGAGCCACCAGATTGTCAAGGAATCACCTGCTACATTACAAAGCTAAAGAAGAAAATAACCGAGTGCCTCTAGTAGTCACCTACAACCCAAATCTGGAGGTGCTAAGGGGAGCTGCATGGAAATTACAACCTTTACTACAAAAAGATGCCCGATTAAAATCCATTTTTCCAGACCCCCCACTGCTGTGTTTTAGGCAGCCCCCAAATTTAAGAAGCATCATTGTCAGAAGCTCCCTGTCCTCTACAACAACTGCAGGAACCTTTCCTTGCAACCAGAAAAAATGTAAAACCTGTCCATTTATAATGACCACGGACAAGATAAAGATCCCCAACTCACATCAGGACTACAAGATCCCAGGTACTTTCACCTGCATTACATCTAATGTGGTATACTTAATTATTTGTACTAAATGTCCAACTGGGGGTCTGTATGTGGGGGAGACAGGGCAAAAGCTTAGAACAAGGATGAATGCTCATCGTCACACAATAAGAGAAAAAAGAATGGATCTACCTGTGGCAAAACATTTCTGTATCCCTGATCACAGCAGCATGGATATGAAATTACTGGTATTGAAAGGTAACTTCACATCTCAGAGAGAGAGACGAGTTTGGGAGTACAAATTTATGACGAACTTTGACACTCTCAGTGCTGGAATGAATGTGTCGCATGGATTTATGTCTTTTTACATCAATTAAGGAATTTCCTTTTAAAACCTTGCGGGGCAACACAGAACTAGACCCCAATCAGAGGACCATAAAACATCCAGACTCCTTATCTATGAACTGGTCCAATGTTTATATTTATGTTTCTCCCTCTCCCATATTAATAGATCTGCTTCACGTCACTTGTCTCATCTATTGCATTTTTTCTAGGCTGTATTGTGCATAAATATGTGACTTCAGATTTTGTATTAGTCTAGCCTGATGAAGAGACCTGAGTAGTCTCGAAAGCTTGCAATGTGTTACCATCTTTTCAGTTAGCCATTAAAAGGTATCAACTACTGAGGACTCTCAATCCTGAATATTTTTCTATCCACTGGCTAACACGGTACAAAGATATACATCTTTCCTGTATCTAGTGTATTTTATAAACCTTTGTTGGTTGTAGTAAATGTAATTTATCCAATCCACATTCTTATTTAAAGTAACCCACCAAAAGAAAACCGATTCAAATTCTGCTGCGATCTGATTCCTAGCTTTGTACTTGTTAGGAATCTGGGTCATTCTATGCTTATGCAGCAACCCAGATTCTCACATTTGTCTCCAGAGGGTAAGTCCTTTTCCCGTGCTTCTGGGCATGCTCTCGGGACGGGCCCTCATTGGAGTTCGGGAGTCAGGTGCTCAGGTCCTACTCCTGATTTCATTGGTCATTCTCGGGACTCTGGAGATTTCCGGCAGGTCCCGTATGCTATAAAAAGTGCGCATGGTCGCTATGCCATGCGCTAGTATTCTCCATACTTGCTGCTGTGTGTTTGGTGATGGATGCTTAGACTGGTGAATGACTTATTAAGAAACCCCTTCCCTCTGATATTACGTTTGTGTGAGTGATTGGGATACAGCCAGTGTCCGCGATAGCGCCAGCGCGCTCAAGCTCCGCCAGTTGCAGCAGCCATCGTCCTGCTTCGCGCCTGCTGTATCGCGCTTGCAGCCCGCTTTTGGCATTCTCAGTTGCGACGCCGTGCACACGCCTACCTACGGTAAGTCCATTCGGTTGTAGTGCTGTTCTTAACTACTCCGGCTTTGGCTACCGCACGTGTGCCGCTGAGTGTCTGTGAGGCTAATACAGACTCAGCGTTTTTTGCATTTGTGTTTTGGGTACAGCTCTATGAGTTTTAACAGAGCTTACTTTTGTGCACCAGGTACAGTTCTTCCCTGTGCATATTACCGTCCAGGTGCTCTGCCTATTTAGCAGCGGTTATTACACCTGCCGCACGGTGGACCCCGGTCGGCGAACACGCTTTATTTATATTTTTTTAAGTGTGTTCCGCCACTGTAACAGTACTCGTCTGGTAACCCTCTAGGAAACCCTATGCTGTCTATGTAGATTCTTGGATCAAAAGACCCAGCAGGTGTCGACCTTTAGTTTCTACGTAGAGTCTTGACATCCATGTTACCCTTTTTATTTCTTCTGATGAAATTATTTGGAATGGCATGAGTACCTGGGCTACTACACAGCTGCCAACCCAGTTTGTCGGCAATCGAGCTCTCAACCTCATGTCCCCACATAATCACCATATGTCACTTCTTGCTACAGTCTGATTATCGAACCACTTAGCTTTGTTACTAGAGTTGAGCGAAACGGGTCGAAAAAATTAAAAAGTCGCCAACTTTCGCCAAAGTCGGGTTTCATGAAACGAAACCCGACCTTAACGTGAGGTCGGCCACGAGGTCGGCGACTTTAGCTCCAAAGTCGCGTTTCAAAAGATGCTTGAGCGCCCTTTTTGCAGCCAATCAGGAAGAACGGACACTGATGGCAACGTGATGACATAGGCAGTGGTCGCCACCATCTTGGAGAAGGGCATGCAAGTGATTGGCTTGCTTTGTGGGGCATCACAGGGGGTATAAAAGGGCGGGGATGCCGACCACCATGTTACTCATGCTGATCTCAGAATAGGGAGAGCTGCTGCTGATGATGATTCTGTAGGGAGAGCGTTAGGCAGGGAAGAAGATACCCAAAACTGATTCTGCTGCTAGCGATTTTGCCTGTACAACACACCAGTCATTGTGCAGTGCAAGGGAAGGCTATATTTTGGTGCATCAGCTCTGTTGGTTATTAGGCTGCCTTTTAAGGCTACCTGGTAGCTGCATTGCTGTGTGCCCACTGCTGAGCAAACTGCTTTTTTCAAAGCAATCCAAATTTTATTGTTTTGTCCTTGTGAGTTACTGAGCGCTCATTTTTCACACACCGTACAGCGTGTGACGTGTAACGGCTGTTATCACGGCCACAGTGAAGCTATCTGTGTGTGACTCTGTAAGGATAAGTCGAGGAGTTGTTCCGTTCTTACAGACCTACACCTTATAGTTTTGTCTGGTTTTCAAACAGTTTAGTATATTTGCTGTTTGATTACATTCAAAACTATAGAGAGACAGTGTGTGTCAGTCCGTATACTAAAACATGGAGGTTGACAATTTTAAATACACCGGACAGCGGTGTACGTGCACGCTCCTCTCTCAGTACCGTGTAACGGCTTTTATCACGGCCACAGTGAAGCTATCTGTGTGTGACTCTTTAAGGATAAGTCGAGGAGTTGTTCCGTTCTTACAGACCTACACTCCAGGGAGATTCCAATCCTGCCCTGTCCTATATAACATTTTTCACACCAGCCAAATTCAGCCTGTGATACAGCGGTGTGATATACACTGGGCCTGACACAATACATCAGTGTCCAGAAGTGGTAGGAGAATTAAATTCTCCCCTGTCCTATATACTCCTTGTACCTTGTTTTACAGTTCCACATCGTTGGTGGAATTGTGGGTACATTTTTCAAAAAAATGAGGAAGTGTGGTGTAAGAGGCCGTGTTACTGGGCAGCGGTTGCCAGCTTGTAATGATGGTGTTGGTGTTGGATCTGTCGCTGCAAGGCCAAAGCTGTCAGGGAATCTCAATGTTATATCAACGAAAGACTGAATCTAGGCCATCAGAAACAACACCAACTCCATCATCAACCCTCTCTCAGTCCGCCCTGTCCACCGCTAGTTCCACCATAGGCAGCTCTCAAGTCCAGCTTACCCTGTCAGAGACTATGAGTAGGACAAGAAAGTACTCATCCTCTGATCCACGTACACTGGGTTTGAACGCCCACATAGCCAAACTAATCTCGTTAGAGATGATGCCCTATCGGTTGGTTGAAAGCGCAGCTTTCCGCGAACTCATGGCCTATGCAGTACCACGCTATGAACTACCCAGTCGACACTTGTTTTCTCGCAAAGCCATCCCAGCCCTCCACCTTCATGTGAAGGACCGCATTGTCCATGCACTCAAGCAATCGGTGAGTGGAAAGGTGCACCTCACAACTGAAGCATGGTCCAGAAGGCATGGCCAGGGCCATTACGTGTCCATCACTGCGCACTGGGTTAATGTGGTGGATGCAGGGTCCACAGGGGACAGCGGTGGTGGGACAGTGCTGCCTAGCCCACGGTATAGGAAACAGTTGGCTTAAGGCGTTCGACCCTCCTCCTCCTACTCCTCCAGAAGCGAAAGCTCGTCCCCAGAACGCAGTCGCAGCAGCACTCCATCCACAGCTGCCAGTGTTGCACATTAGGTGTCCCCCTATCGATCAGCTTGTGGAAAGCATCAGCAGGCTGCGTTGAAGATGATGTGTTTGGGTGACAGACACACCGCGGAGGTACTGGCCGACTACTTTCAGCAACAAACTGAGTCATGACTGGGCAGTCTACATCTTGAGGCAGGCAAGGTAGTTAGTGATAACGGCCGTTATTTTGTGGCTGCCATAGCCCTTTTTAAAACTCAGACACATACTTTGCTTGGCTCACACCATGAACCTGGTGGTGCAGTGCTTCCTCAATAATTATCCGGAGTTAACAGGCCTGCTCCAGAAGGTTCGAAAACTGTGCTCGCACATTCGCCGGTCGCCCATACACTCCAGTCATATGCAGAAGCTGCAGGGATTACTCCACCTTCCCAAGCACCCACTAATTATCGACGTTACAACAAGGTGGAACTCCACCCTGCACATGGTTGAGCGGCTGTGCGAACAGAGGCAGGCCATAATGCATTTGTGGGAGGATACCCAGACAGGCACTTTGAGGGCAGACATGGAGTTGACCGGTGTGCAGTGGTCAAAGCTGAAAGACCTCTGTAAAGTCCTTCAGTGTTTTGAGGAATGCACACGGCTGGTAAGCGCAGACGACGCCATCATAAGCATGAGCATCCCACTTATGTGTCTGCTCGTGCAAACTTTGACGCACATTAAGGAGCAGGCGTCTGCAGCCGAGGTTGACGAGGAGGAAGAGGAGGAGGGAATCCTTGATGACAGTCAGCCATGGTCTGCTCCAGGACCTCTCCTGGACGAGGTGGAGGAAGAAGAGGAAGAGGAGGAGGGTGATGATGGGGATGATTATTTAGGGGAGGAGGATGCTTCTCGTGTGTCCAGAGAAAATGTTGGCGTGGCAAGGTCTGGTACAGGGTTTGTGTGTGACTGGAGGGATGTGGATTTGCCAGAAAGTGCTCCTCCACCCAGCAGTCGCACTGCATCATTGACATCGGGAACATTTGCCCACATGTCAGATTATGCCTTGCAGATCCTAAAAAGGGACCCCCACATTGCCAAAATTATGAACGATGATGACTACTGGTTGGCCAGCATCCTGGATCCACGCTATAAAGGCAAATTCCAAAACATCATGCCACAGGAGAACCTTGACCTAATATTGGCTAACAAACAAGCAACTCTGGTAAACCGGTTGGTTGAGGCATTCCCAGCACACAGCAGCGGTGATGGTTCTCACACAAGCCGTAGGGGCCGGGGGCAGCTTGGAAGAGGTGCTCGTGGTGCACACATCAGAAGTTGCGTTGGAGAAAGGGGTTTCATGACCATGTTGTGGACTGATTTTTCAAGTCCCGCTCAAACGACTGGTAATACTGCATCGATTGAAAGTGACAGGAGACAGCACTTGTCAACTATGGTTACAAACTACTTTTGCTCCCATGTCGATGTTTTCCCTCACAGGTCATTCCCCTTTAACTATTGGGCCGATAAACTGGACACCTGGCCTGAATTGGCACAATATGCGTTACAGGAGCTCGCTTGCCCAGCTGCAAGTGTGCTATCGGAAAGAGTCTTCAGTGCTGCTGGATCAATCCTGACAGAAAAAAGGACCCGTCTGTCAACCCAAAATGTGGATGATCTAACCTTCATTAAAATGAACCATGCATGGGTTTCCAAGGATTTTGTCCCACCTTCCCCTGATGACACATAGGTTGACAGAAAAATGGCTTGCTTTGGTCCTCCTCTTCTTGGGACTTGACCAATTTCGCCTTTAACATCAGCTGAATGTCCAACATCAACATATGCCACTTTGTAAACCTCCCTAACTGGGCTGCCTCCCCCCCATGGCCAGGGTCACCACCTAGCGCACGCAACCGTGCGAGTGCCGTTGCCCTGGACAGGTGGGTAGGCCGACTCTTGGGAGCGGGCACTGGCACAGGGTCTCTCATAGTGCAATCAAGTGTCTCTGACGGTAGGGGTGCTCACCCGCCGTCAGACACACTGCCGTACTATGAGGGGCCCAGTGCCAGTACCGACGCCCACGAGTGGGCCCCCCTTGCTTGGGCAGGGCCCCAGCATTTGCAATCTTTACCTCTCCCTGCTCCTCCGCTGTGTAGTCTGGGCTGTCAAATCCATACTGGGCCTGACACCGTCTGAGCCTGCCTCCTGATCTATAGACATAGGTTTTTAATGTGTAAACTATGCTATCCATACATGTTATCCGGTGATACGGTACCCTTTCTCACCTTTGTGCAATCACGTGTAATCCATACTGGGCCTGAGAACTGCTGGCGAGCTGTTAAGCAAGCTACAGAACCTGTGGTTTGCACACGTAAGTTTTTTATTTTTCCAGGAATGACGGTTAGGCCTAATTCCGGAACTGCGGTTGACCTGCACTTACTGGGAAATCATCATTCACGGGTAATAATTGTAATCCCAGATGCCCATCACTAACTGTGTTCAGCGGGTTATCTGCACCTGTAAGCGACACATGCTGGCCCTTTCAGTGTAGCGCGCATGCAGCCACGGACATGTAAGGCCTTGAAACACCAGTTATTGGCCAATCTCGCGTGCCAGAGCCTCGCTTGTCCCTATAGTAAACTGGACGCGGGCCGCGGGGGCATGACGGAGTCTCGTTCGTTAACAGAATTAAGCTTGCAATGTGTACATCTTTTCGGTTGCTGGATGGTTGAGGTTGCCCGTGTTGAGTCAAATTACGCCGCAGGCTCCACTCCTGGTGTTGCCCTTCTGGACATTACTTTAAGGTTCAGCTTTGCAACCATACTGCCCACGTAAAACAAACACTTTGCCTTCATGGACACTGTTTGGAGGGTCGTGACTCGTGGGAATAACGCCGCCCAATCAGTTAACCTGCTAGAGAGATCCTTCGTTGCTCCCAAGCATGACATCACACTCCCTAGGAGGAAGGTAATGCCACTGTGGTGACCGTACTCCTGGGGGCGCCACAAGTGCACTGATGCTCAGCCACTGCTCGATGATTTTGCTGGTACATTGACCCAGACCACTACATTCCCCTCGCACGCTACACGGCCAGAATCTGACCCTGATGAAACTCAGGTTACCCTTACCATATACTGTTCCACCTTACACGGTGACAAAGAGGAAGCTGCAGATGAAAGTGCAGGTTCGGCCCATCCGCCGTCAGACACACCACCGTACTATCAGGGGCCCTGTGCCAGTGCCGTCGCCAATGAGTGGGCCCCCCCTGCTTGCTCAGGATCACAGCACTTGCAAGGTTGAAATACTTACCTCTCCCTGCTCCACCGCCATGACGTCTTCCTCATTTCCTGACACTGATATTCTGATCAGAGAGCACAATGACATCACGTCTGTACGCCCTCTGCCTAAACAGCCAAGTGCAGTGAGATGGAAGATGGGGACGACGAGGAGTCCAGACTAGTACAGGGATTCCATAGCGAGGAGACTTATTTCATTGTTTTCAATGTTGGGACAGCAATTTTTGGGGAGCACTATACTCTGGAGAATGATATATGGGGCCCCCCATACACTGGAACATTCCAAAGGTGGACATCAGACACTGGAGCAGCATTTACAGGGCCCATTATACACTAGACCATTAGAAATGGGGCCCATTATGTATGGAGCATTATTTGGGCCCATAAGACAGTGGAGCTTCATCCATGGGGACCAACATATACTGTAGCATTATGTGGAGCTCATCATATACTGTTTCAAACATTATATGGGACCAATGATTCTGTATGGAGAAATAGATGGGCCTTGTCATGAGATGTAAAAAGTGAAGTATTTTTCATTGTACTATACCGCTATTTCTCTGCCGTATCGGAGCATGATGAGTTGTGGTATGTGTTAAAGGGGCGCTCTTTCGCCCAGGGCACATGAAAACCTGGAGCCAGCCCTACCCCCCCACAGCTTTAGCCAAATAACCCCCATTTTTCAATGCGTAACTAGTATTATGAAGTAAATAAAGGGTGACAGCTTCAGTAATAAGAATTTATGCGTTTGGCATTCAAATGAGCACTGTAGGTGTGTTTCCTGTCCTCTTCTCACTGCCAACTTTTCTTCCCCATTGACTTACGTTGGGTTTCGTGTTTCAGTCGGACCCCTGACTTTTCCCTATAGTCGGCTGATTTCGTTCGACCCAACTTTTGCGAAAGTCGGGTTTCACAAAACTCGACTCGACCCGAAAAAAGGCAAAGTCGCTCATCTCTATTTGTTACCATTCATATCTGTGTCTATGGGAATGGTGATTCCACAAAACACTAAGGTTAGATTTCCTACCAATCTCCCCGTTCCTGTCCCTTTCCTTAGGAAACAAGTGTAGTTACGTGGGTATGGGAAGACCCTAGGAAGTACTTGATCCGTTTTTACTATCGGATACAGGGCTGAGAGAGCGTGACGCAGGTGTTATCAGTAGGGTCATATAAGGCATTTTACAGGGCTATGATACATTGCAGACCTGTTTGGTCTTGGTCTGAGACTCTGAGGGGAATTGCCCCTAAATGAGGTCCAGCAGTTGCACATGCAATGCAGTTAGATTTATTATTCTGCTCTGCAGTATACTTCATCCACATAAGCCACTCATTTTTTTCTGTATAACTTGTTACTATGGCTAACATCTCCTTATAACTCACATCCCAAGATACTTCGAACTTTGATTTTCCTATTACTGGCTATTGGGGGCTCTCTTCCTTACTTTCAGTGTCCTGTTGAGGAGTAGGCTTCAACCGAAATCTTCCCTGCTGTACCTTTGCTACCTGGGCGATATACCCCTAAGACATAAAGACCTTCATCCCCAATAGAGGGTTCATCTAGGAAGATGATAAGGGGGTTACAAGACGATCCCCAGGTTAACACTTCCGGATCGCAATCCGTCCTTGGAGGAACTATAACTATTTTTATCCTGTCAAGAAGAGGTTTTCCAGGTTGACTAACACAAGTCATAGCTTCCTATGGCTTATATCCCCATGAGGTTCCTGTATTCTAGGCTGCAACTGTCCAAGAGACACAATTTTCATTCCCAAGTCAGGTTACACAAATATACACTTCAGCTCCCCCACTCCCTGTTAATGATACAGGAGAGTCCTCAGTGGTTGATACCTTTTAATGGCTGTCACGATGTGACTTGTCCTCTATGCTGTGACTCGCAGGATGGCACTAACACCAGGACAAACAAGGGGAACACTGGGGAAAACAGTTACAACGGTGGGCCCTGCACTAGGGAACGGGGATGTGGAGACCTCCTGCACTCCCCTGAGGCAGTGTCCCTGCACTCCTAACATTCCCTATACAGGCTCTTCACCTGTCGCCGAGCTGGATACCTCAATCCCTAGCTCGCCCTGCACCTATCCCTGACTAGTGAACTTGATGGTGCAGATACTAATCCCACAGCTGTACTAATACACACAAGGATAACAAAACAGGGAAAACACAACTTTGCTTTGCTCTGTTGCTATTGCTCCCAGCAACAGAGTACAGCACCCGAATGCAGCTTCCACCTTAAGATGATACACCAAAGCTTTGACTGAGATGCAAGGAACTCCTCTCTATAGCTCCTTCACACCAAAGTTCTGACTGAGCTGCAAGGAACTCCTCCCTATTGCTCCTTCCTTCACCAAGGTTGGTTGGAAATGAACAAAATCACCAACAATGAATGAGAACACCTGACACTCCTTTATAGGTAGGAGCCAGGACAATCACACCTGCTTGTTAATCACGTGTAATAACCCCAGCGGCCACCGGGGCAAAAATCAGAACTAAAGCAACTACAGTGTAATAACCCTAGCGGCCACCGGGGGCAAAACTAACCTTAAGCCAAAGGCTTAAAGGAAAAAAAAAAGGTTCTTTGTGCAAATCTGTCACAATCCAACATGGATCGTGACAGTACCCTCCCTCAATGAGGGGCCTCTGGACCCTCAAGACCGCTCCTCACCAGAAAACCACCTACAGTGGGGACGTCCAGATCCAGAGTTCACCCCAGCAACTACCTGATCTTCAGGTTTACGACAAACGTGCTCAGCTGGTAGTGGCAATGTATGCTCTGGAGGCACCACAAATCTCTAAAGTGCCAACCTGTGGAACGAGTTGTGTATGGGCATATTTGGGGGCGACACCAGATACGGCCCGATCACCTGAGAATTCCAGACCCCCGCAACACATTTCCACTTGTTGTTTTTGGTGGCCACCCATACATACTCGTTCACACACAGGTCCGGACCTGAACGTTTATTGCCACACATTCGTTAGCCACAAGACGGTGAACTCTTTATGGAACTGACAACAGAGGCATGCCCCTGTGTCCACACCCCACTCACACCCCAGCAATTCACAGAGGGAAACAAAACCCTCCGACCCCTCCTAATACGAGGCCTGCGCCTCTCAGGGCTGGCTAATGGCGAGGGTTGAGACTTGCCCCTACTCCCGCACAGCACCTCTGCTTCCCCCACTGGAGAGAAAGGGGACACTTGTAGAGAGACGGCAGAGACTGTAGCCCCCAGGCAGCAGCCCTTACACGACTGCCCCCAGCTGACTACTTCCCTAGTCCGCCAATCTAAGACTGGGTTGTGTTTTTTTTCTTTAACCAAGGGAGGCCTAAAACGATAGGTACTGGCCTTCCCTCCAAGACATAGCATGTCCTCTATGCCGCGACTCGCAGGACGGCACTAACATCAGGACAAATAAGGGGAACACCGGGGAAAACAGTTACAACGGTGGACTCTGCACTAGGGAACGGGGATGTGGAGACCTCCTGCACTCCCCTGAGGCAGTGTCCTTGCACTCCTAATGTTCCCTATATAGGCTTTTCACCTGTTGCCGAGCTGGATACCTCAATCCTTAGCTTGCCCCGCACCTATCCCTGACTAGTGAACTGGATGGTGCAGACACTAATCCCACAGCTGTACCAATACACACAAGGAAAAATATAACAAAACAGGGAAAACACAACTTAGATTTGCTCTGTTGAGTACAGCACCCGAATGCAGCTTCCACCTGAAGCTGATACACCAAAGCTCTGACTGAGCTCCAAGGAACTCCTGTCTATAGCTCCTTCACAACAAAGCTCTGACTGAGCTGCAAGGAACTCCTCTCTATAGCTCCTTCCTTCACTAAGGTTGGTTGGAAATGAACAATATCACCAACAGTGATTGAGAACACCAGACACTCATTTATAGGTAGGAGCCAGGGCAATCACATCTGCTTGGTAATCACGTGTAATAACCCCAGCGGCCACCGGGGGCAAAGACTAGAACTAAAGCAACTACAGTGTAATAACCCTAGCGACCACCGGGGGCAAAAATAACCTTAAGCCAAAGGCTTAAAGGAAAAAAAAAGGTTCTTTGTGCAAAATCTGTCACAATCCAACATGGATCGTGACAATGGCTAACTGAAAAGATGGTAACAAATTGCCTGATGAAGAGACCTGAGTAGTCTTGAAAGCTTTCAATTTGTTACCAACTTTTCAGTTAGCCATTAAAAGGTATCAACCACTGAGGACTCTCAATTCTAAATATTCTTCCACTCCCTGCTAGGAATTTATAGTTAGAATTACTACTTTTTCTACCAAATTTAAGATTCCAGGAGCATCTTACTGCTTTACATAGATCAAATCTAAAAGCTGCTGATGTCTCAGAAGTATCAAACCACATGGTCATTTCTCTTCCGATTTGGGTTATCTTATTCATCTGTCCATCCTGTGGTAGGCCTGTCAGCATCATCAGAAGCAGGATCGTCATTCTACCACTCCACCACCTTGCAGTGGTTTGCATGGCTCTGAATAGGCTTTCCCAAAGCTTTACTGACGTGGCTGTAGCAAGGAGAACTTGGAAAGGACCGTCAGTCTCCTGGAAATAGAATCAAAGACTTGTTTATGCACAGATGTGACTCTCCTTTGGAGGCTCTCGACACAGCTGGTGAGGCTGTAAGCTGTTGCACTGGAAGTGCGGTGTCTTGTGGGGAAATACAGGCTTGACCTTGAGGTTGACCCAAAACCCCCTCCCTCACTTGCTGTGTGGCCTATGTGACTCCCAACATATGCATAACACTTTGCATTACCTCTCCAGTAGAAGGGGGTCACTCTGCTGTAGTGGCTTTTGGCATCAGGAAGGCTTCTGACCACCTTGGGAATAGATCAACACACATGAGCACACACATAGATTCCTACTTGGGAGTAGTTGTATGAAGTCAGTCTACAGTCATTGAAATGAAATGGGTAGAGGGGCTTAGGTATGTGTTTCTGTGTTGCCTACTATTCTACCTGTGTCATGCATATGTGAAACATGCCTGTAAAAAGCTAGTAGCAACCATTATGAAACCAGGAGCGACCCATTGTGTGTCAATAAGAACTGTCATGTTATCTTCGGACAGGTGCGTTGGACCATGAACCATGTGAGCCACTGCGAGATACAAGGAACTTGGCAGGCATACCCGCTGTCCCACCATCCACAGACCTTTATGGTCCAGAGGTCCAGCTTTCGACCAGATCTCTCTCTCTTCCCCTGTGGCTTGTCGAGTCAGACCCTGCAAGATAAGTTTAACTGGTTACACTTGATGCTTACCATGACCAGTGGAGGAACCTCAGGGGTCTCGTTTTGCCTTGGTTTCTTTGTTGCTTTCTTAGCCACATGGTCTGCCTTGTCCATAGCTCTGGCTTTGTTGGCATTGGGATATGTATGTGCCCTTACCTTCACTATGGAGACCTCCCTTGAGGGCAGCAAGGCCTCCATGAACTGTTTGATGAGGTGCCCATGCTTGACAGCAGTGCCTGCTGATGTAAGAAAGTTCCTTGCCGTCCAGATGGGGCCGTATTCATGGGCAACTCCAAAACAATATCTGGACCTTGTGTATACTGTATATTGCTTACCTTGTGCCCCTTTAAGTGCTTCAATGTGTGCCATCAACTCCACCTCTTTTGTACACATATGAGGAGGGAGTGGTTCTGCTTTTACTACCTCATGCTGTGTGACCACTGCATACCCAGTGTAGAACCATCTGCCCTCACCGATGCTTCTTGAACCAACTACAAAAAGCTCAACATCTGGATAAGTGAGAGGTACATAAGAAACATGTGGAAAACTTATAGATTCTTGTGCTGTAAGGGCTATACAGACTCGGTCAAATTTTGCAAAAGCAATGATTTCCCATTTCTCCTCCCCCATTTTTGAATCCATGGAATTATAAAAGTAACTGGATTCAAAATCATGCAAGTTGTAAAGTACACTGTAAAGTACAGGCCAGGGAAAGAGAAAGAAAAAAAAAACTTCTTGGCACAAAGCCAAATTTTTAGAACTTAATAACAATAACTTTTTAGCTAAATAAGTACAGACAATTTTGTTTTTAGGGTGAAGTACCCTTGGGGCATGGAACCTATGTGCAAATTTTTGACACTTTGTTCTTTAGGTCTGTTACTGTATGAAATAAATGAGAATCACTTGTAAGGGCATGGGTGCTCAGATAAAAAGAAAGCCCAGTGAGTATTCCCTCATTTGACAAATCTTAATCTTGGCGGTCGGGTCTCTGGGAATATCTGGGGCAATGACCAACTACCATAAAGGACACAATTCTCATCTGTTCTTCTCCTAAGACATACACAATCCACACAAAATCTGCAGATCATTTCGGACCGCTGTTTTCACTCACACGTGTGACTATGTGTTTTCATTTAATTAGTGTACCTCTACTATGTCCTTGGTGCCAGCTGACCAAAGGATCACACACCTAAGTGGACTCCCTTGTACATGCAGGATTTTTATGTTTAAATCCTTATCACTCACACACAGTCATTCAATTCATTCTAGGAATCTCTTATATCAGTCACTTCTCTCACACACAATTATTCATCAAGCAAATGTAAGTAAGCTCCAACTTAATTGACTAGACCTTTCTCTGCTGTCTTGAAATCTTGATAGCTAGTAACTCTCCCTCCTTCCTGGTACTCTCGGCTTCCTATCTACCTTATTCCAGTCTATTCCCTTTCTGGTTGATGTCTTACTATGCTCTCGGCATGAAGTACCACTTATGCTAACTTCTCCTGGCCTGTTTTGGCTGTCTATAGCGCCCGAATGTCCTCAACTTGGGTAACCTGAACTGTTCTCACAGCTGACAGCTGTGCAGACCGTTAATTGTTCCTTTTATTGCCCTCAACTTGCGTAACCTAAACTGACTTATCAGTTTATACGTGTGCAGACCCATTAGGAACGGTATTTAGTGGTTTGGCCAACGTGACTACTCCAGGGTCACTCCACTAAAACCTTGTGGACCCTCAGTGAAAAATGGCAAATTTCCAATTAGACCTTGTATATTCAGAGGTCTTATGTATCAATCAAAAAACAAGACTAATCAGTAGAGTTGAGCGAAACGGGTCGGTCAAATTCATAAGGCGCCGACTTTCGCTAAAGTCGGGTTTCATGAAACGAAACCCGACCATAGCGTGAGGTCGGCCACGAGGTTGGCGACCAGAGCGCCAAAGTCACGTTTCAAATGATGCTTCCAGCGCCCTTTTTCAGCCAATGATGGAGGATGCTCACTGTGGGCAATGCGATGACGTGGGCAGCGGTCACCACCATCTTTGAGAAGGGCATGCAAGTGATTGGCTTGCTTTGTGTGGCGTCACAGGGGCTATAAAAAGGCAAGCACGCCGACCGTCATCTTACTTCTGCCGATCTTAGCATAGGGACAGGTTGCTGCTGCTGATTCTGAATAAGGGAGAGCGTTAGGCAGGGAAGAAGAACTGAAAAACTGATTCTGCTGGTAGCGATTTCCACTGTACAACACAACAGTTTGTGTGCAGTGACAGGGGAGGCTCTATTTTTGTGCATCAGCTCTGTTGGTTATTAGGCTGCCTTATAAGGCTCCCTGATAGCTGCATTGCTGTTTGCACACTGCTGTGCAAACTGCTTTTTTAAAAGCAAAAATACTTTTCTTCCTCTTTTCTGCACAGTTACCAAGTGTTCATTTTTCCACCATTTTGTGTCCAGCAGTCCTGCTTATTAGGCTGCCTGCTGCCATACTTGGACTGAGAGCATCATTGTCAGCCTCCTAAAATCTCTAGGGAGATTCAAATTCTCCCCAATACTATATACACCTTGTACTTTGTCATACACCAGCCAATTTCAGCCTGTTAAATTGAGGTGTAATCTATAGTGGGCCTGAGATAATAGTTCAGCCTCCTAAAATCTCTAGGGATATTAAAATTCTCCCCAATACTATACACACCTTGTACCTTGTTTTACAGTACCATATAGCTGGTGGTATTTTGGGTACATTTTCCCCAAAATGAGGAAGTATAGTGGAAGAGGCTGTGAACGTGGGAGGGGTTGCCATCTGGTACTGATGGTGGTGATGGTGCATCTGCTGGTAGTGGCAAAAGCACAATAGCACCTAAGGCAGGAGGTGTTGAGCCTGCGTCATCGTCTGGCTCCACAAGGCCTTGAAGGCTCCCTTTTCAGGGAGTAGGTAAACCGCTTTTAAAGCCGGAGCATCAGGAACAAGTTTTGGCTTACATCGCTGACACAGCCTCCATACCTATCGCCTCCTGTTCTGAAGTTTCAAAAAATAAAAGCACTGAGTCATCAGTGGAGGCTCCTGGTCAGGAACAACACCTTTCCTTGTGTCCTTCACCCCTACCAAAAATGAAGGATGCGGCAGGCCACACTACAGATTACTCCATGGAGTTCTTTTCACATACCATGCCTGGGTTATCAAGTCAAATCGTGAATTCCCCAGTCCAAGAAGAATCTGACATGGAGTGCACTGATGCACAGCCACTGCTAGATTTTTCTGCTGGTACATTCACTCAGAGCACTACATTGTCCTCGCAGTGTACTGAGCCAGAATCTGGCCCTGATGAAACTCAGGTGCCCCTTCCCGCTTTCTATACCACCATACACGGTGACACAGAGGAAGGTGCACATGAAATTGAAGAGGAGATGATGGATGACCCAGTTTTTGACCCAGATTGGCATCCATTGGGGGAAGAGGGTGTCGCTGCCTATAGCTCAGAAGAGGAGGAGGATCCGCAGCAGACATCGACATCGCAACAGCTGTTATCTGGCAGGCCCGTAGCAGTCCAAAAACGGGTTACAAAAATCAAAAGAGTTGCAGGACAGCTTGGCCAGGCGGTCAAATTAGCACAGCATGCAAGGCCTCAAAATGTCGTCCATAGTAGGAAGAGTGCAGTGTGGCACTTTTTTGAACAAAATCCTAATGATCAGGCAAAGGTTATCTGTAAGAAGTGCGCAAAGACCTTTAGCCGGGGGAAAAATCTGAGAAATTTGAATACCAGTTGCATGCTTAGATATTTAACCACCATGCACTTGCATGCGTGGACGGACTACCAAACCTCACGTACCACATGTGCACCTGCTCCGAATGAAGGTAGTCAGCAACGCTACATCACTTCCCCTATTGTAAGCCCACCGGTTAGCACACCACCAGCAGCAAATGTTGAGGTGTCGTCACAAGGCCAAAGCAGTCAGGGAATCACAATGTTATTGATACGAAAGACTGAATCTAGGCCATGAGCAAGACCACCAACACCATCACCATCACCAACCCTCTCTCAGTCCGCCATGTCCACCGCTAGTTCCACCATATACAGCTCTCAAGTCCAGCTCACCCTACCAGAGACTCTGAGTAGGACAAGAAAGTACTCATCCTCTCATCCGCGTACACTGTGTTTGAACGCCCACATTGCCAAACTAATCTCGTTAGAGATGATGCCCTTCCGGTTGGTTGAAAGCGAAGCTTTCCGTGAGCTCATGGCCTACACAGTACCACGCTATGACCTACCCAGTCGGCACTTCTTTTCTCGAAAAGCCATCCCAGCCCTCCACCTGCATGTGAAAGACTGCATTGTCCATGCACTCAAGCAATCAGTGATTGGAAAGGTGCACCTCACAACAGAAGCATGGTCCAGTAGGCATGGCCAGGGCCATTGCATGTCCATTACTGCGCATTGGGTTAATGTGGTGGATGCAGGGACCACAGGGGACAGCGGCGGTGGGACAGTGCTGCCTAGCCCAGGGTATAGGAAGCAGTTGGCTGTTGGCGTTCGACCCTCCTCCTCCTCCTGAAGCAAAAGCTCGTCCACAGAGCGCAGTCTCACGAGCACTCCATCCGCAGCTGCCAGTGTTGCAAACGAGTTGTCCCACTATCGAACAGCTAGTGGTAAGAGTCAGCAGGCTGTGTTGAAGATGATGTGTTTGGGCAACAACAGACACACCGCGGAGGTACTGGCTGACTACTTGCAGCGACAAACTTAGTCAAGGCTGGGCAGTCTACATCTTGAGGCAGGCAAGGTAGTTAGTGATAACGGCCGGAATTTTGTGGCAGCCATAGCCCTTTCAAAACTCAGACACATACCTTGCGTGGCTCACACCTTGAACCTGGTGGTGCAGTGCTTCCTCAATAATTATCCGGAGTTAACAGCCCTGCTCCATAAGGTGCGAAGACTGTGCTCGCACATCCGTCGTTCAAATGTCCACTCCAGTCATATGCAGAAGCTGCAGCGATAACTCAACCTCCCCAAGCACCGCCTAATCATAGACGTTGCTACAAGATGGAGCTCCACCATGCACTTGGTTGAGAAGCTGTGCAAACAGAGGCAGGCTGTAATGCATTTGTGGGAGGATACACAGGCAGGCAGTTTGAGGGCAGACATGGAATTGTCGGGTGTTCAGTGGTCAAAACTGAAAGACCTCTGTAAAGTCCTTCAGTGTTTTGAGGAATGCACACGGCTGGTAAGCGCAGACGACACCATCATAAGCATGAGCATACCACTTATGCTGGCAGTGCAGCATTGACACCTGGAACATTGGCCCACATGTGTGACTATGCCTTGCAGATCCTAAAAAGGGAACCCCGCATTGCCAAAATGATGAGGGAGGACGATTCCTGTTTGGCCGGCATCCTCGATCCACACTATAAAGACAACTTACACAAAATCATGCCACAGGAGAACCTAGAGTTAATATTGGCTAACAAACAAGCAACTCTGGTAAACAGGTTGTTTGAGACATTCCCAGCACACAACAGCTGAGCTGGTTCTCCCACGAGCCGTAGTGGGAAAAACGGAAGAGGTGTTTGTGGTGCACACAGCTGAACAGAATCGATTGCAAGTGACAGGAGACAGCAGTTGTCAATTTGTAGTACTTCTCCTCCCATATCGAGTTTCTCCTTCACAGGTAATTCCCCTTTGATTATTGGGCCTCAAAACTGGACACATGGCCTGAATTGGCACAATATGCCTAACAGGAGCTCGCTTGCCCTGCTGGTAGTGTGCTATCTGAAAGAGTCTTCAGTGCTACTGGATCTATCCTGACAGAAAAAAGGACCCGTCTGTTGACCCAAAATGTTGATGATCTAGCCTTCATTAAAATGAACCAAGCATGGGTTTCAAAAGATTTTGTCCCACACTCCCCTGATAACACATAGGTTGCCAGAAAAAAGGCTCGCTTTTGTCCTCCTCTTCCTCTGACTTCTCCAATTCCTCCATTTGCAGCAGCTGAAAGTCCAGCCTACACATCAACATATGCCATTTTTTAAGCCACCCGAAATGGGCTGCCCCCCCACCCCAGGCCCGGGGTCAACACCTGCCGCACCCGGGCAAGTGCTGTTGCCCTGAACAAGTGTGTGGCCCCACCCTTGGGCGACGGCACTGGAACAGGGCCTCTCATAGTACAATAAAGTGTCTCTGACGGTGGGGAGCCCACTCACTGTCAGACACACTTGCGTACTATGCGGGTCCCTGTGCCAGTACCAGCGCCCACGAGTGGGTCCCCTCTGCTTGCTCAGGGACACAGCACTTGCAATACTTACCTCTCCCTGCTCCACCGCTGTGTAGTCTGGCCAGTTAAATCCGTCACAGGGACGGCCACTACAAATTTGGTGTACTGATCGATGATGGTTAAGATGTAGCTATGTCCTGTCCTGCTGGCCTCTACCTTCAGATTTCCAATGGCTACCATTTGCAATGGACGTCAACTCCAAATCGGATGCAGTGGTGCTTTATGATCACCTTTCACATTTTTCATAGTCACAGATGTGTGATATTCCTGCCACCATTTTCCAATGTGCCCTCTCATGGCAATCCAATAGAATCTCCTACGGCCTGTGGCTTGTGTGTTTTGCACTCCCAAGTGACCAGACAGATCATGATAGGCAGTGAGGACCATGTCTACAGCTCTCCCTGTGATCACAAGTTGATGGAGACGAGTTACGGTGATGGGATCGACGCTACTGCGATACAGCAACCCTTTGTTCGCTAATCTACGTTTTAGCTGTATCCACAGTTAAAGTTATTGAGAGTCAGCATCGCCTCTGCGAATTCTCCCGGGAGGTTTTCACGTGATTACAAATTCAAAAACATCTAAAATCACTCGACTTTACGTCTGTACTTTTATCCATCTACCTTCCTCTAGTGGAGAGTCTGGACTGGCATACTGACACTGAAATATAAATGACGATTTCAAAGTACTCCAACACTTTATACTGGTGTACGTTTCGAATACATTTCCCTTTCTCTCATTTTTATATTCGGATGTAATCCATACTGAGCCTGTGAAAGATTGTGTCTTAGGCTACTTTCACACTTGAGTTTTTTTGCGCTGTGCGCGCAGTGCAAACGCGCATAAAAAACGCATCATGCATTTTTATGCGCTTTCTTGTTTTTTATGCGCATGTTTTTTACAAAAAAAGCATGCGTTTTTTGCGCTGACGTGCGTATAACAATGCGCACGTCAGCGCTCCCATAGACTATAATGTGTTTTTGGGTGAATTTTGTGCGCATTGAGAGCGCATGCGTTTTTTTGAGACAGGTTGGACGCACAAAAAATGCAACAAGATGCATTTTGTGCACCCGGGCGCACACTACAAAAAAACGCATGTGCATATAAAAGCGTACAAACGCATGACTATGCGCACCCATGTTAAGTATAGGAAAAAAACGCATGCGCATGTATGTGCAAAAACGCATCGCAAAAAAATGCAAGTGTGAAACTAGACTTACTCTGGTAAAATATAAGGAGATTTAAAATGACACCAACACTGTATGCAGCTGAACGATTGTAAAACATTACCCTTTTTCAAGTTTTTATATTCTTGTGTAATCCATACTGAGCCTGTGAATGCCTGTAACTCCAGATTTAAGATTAACCCAACACTGTATACAGCTGTACGCTTGTGATATCTGACCCATTTAGTGCTTCTTATATAGTGGTCTAATCCATACTGAGCCAGTGAGAGTCTGTTTCTGACTCTAGAAATATCTACTGAGATTTACAATTGCCCCAACACTGTATGCAGCTGTATGCTTCTGGTCCATTACCCTTTTACTGCTTTTTATATTGTGTAATCCATACTGACCCTAAGGCCTCTTTCACACTTCAGTTTTTTGCCATCAGTCAAAATCCGCCAAAATTTGAAAATGGCGGATCCGCAAAAAATGGAAACAAAACGGATGCAAACTGTTTGCATCCGTTTTTGTCATCTGTTGGATCCGTTTTCTTGCGGATCCGTTTTTCCACACCTCCAAAATGGGATGCTCCCAAATATGATTGGCTCTTGGAAAATGCTCTCAAATGTGATTGGATGCTGGAAACTAGGGAGAAATATATCTAGGGTGTTGTGATACAATTTCTTTGAAAGGTTTTAGAGCTAATGGCAGCGATGGAAGGAGTTAGTGCGAGTCTGGAAGGAGTTATTGCGAGTATTGACAGCTTCTGTGTGGAATTGGATCTTCACTTGAATCGGTTGGCAATTATTGCTCTCCAGAGGGAGAAAAGAAGACTGCGAATCCTGCGTATGAGGAGATGGTGCCAGTGGATTCATCCCATTAATGCGCAGAGGTTCACCCGTGGCGTTTTTTCCACACTGTACCTGGAATTGAGGGAGAATCCGGACAAGTTCTTCAATTACGTGCGCATGCGGATGGAATTATTTGAGATATTGGTGGATCGTGTTGGAGAACAAATCCGGAGAAGGGACACCTACATGCGGTTTTCTATATCACCGGCGGAGCGTTTGATGGTGACCCTTCGGTAAGTTATCTACCTTTTAAAATGTTTCAGATTCTGCAGGCTTTTGTTATGTTATGGCTTGTAGTTTGTATTAATTTTACTTTTTTTCCCTTTTTTTAAGATTCCTGGCAACTGGAGAATCCTTCACCTCCCTCCATTTCCAGTTCCGATTTGGGATTTCCACTATTGCTGGAATTGTACAACAGACCTGCCGGGCATTATGGGATTCCCTACAGGAGGAATACATCCCAGAGCCAACCCAGGAGAGGTGGCTGGAGATTGCCGACAAGTTTCAAGAAATCTGCCAGTTTCCAAACTGCATCGGTGCCGTGGATGGCAAGCATATCAGGATTGTGAAACCTATGGGATCTGGTTCACAGTTTTACAACTATAAAAAATACTTTTCTATTGTGCTTATGGCCATTTCGGATGCAAACTGCAAATTCATTGCCGTGGACATGGGTGCATACGGTCGTTCTAACGACTCACAGGTATTCAAGATTTCCACCATGGGCCGTCGCTTGTATGGAGACAATTTTAACTTCCCACCTCCAAGACCACTCCCTGGAACAACAGGCCCACCAATGCCTTTTGTGTGCGTTGGTGACGATGCTTTTCAACTTTCTAAACACCTACTGAAACCATATGGTAGTCGTGGACTAACACACCGGAAAAGAATCTATAACTATCGGTTAACTAGAGCGCGCAGAGTGGTGGAGTGCGCGTTTGGAATTTTAACTGCCAAATGGAGAGTCCTGTTAACGGCCATGAAAATGAAAACAGAAACTGTGGATGAGGTGGTGAAGGCCTGTGTCATCCTGCACAATTTTGTCCTTTCAAAGGAACCAGTTTCCATCGATGAAAATGTGTATGAAACCACCTTGTGGGATTATGAGGAGCAAACTTTTCGGAGTACTGGATCAGTGGCAAGAATGAGGGACACCTTTGCAGATTATTTTGTTACACCAGAGGGACAAGTGGACTGGCAAGATGACATGATATAATTTTCTTCATACCAATTGTGAGTAATTTTTTTTTTTTTTTTATCTGAAATTTTACCAAGTGTTTGCTTTGCACAAGCATTGTGTTTTATCATGTGATTTGGTTAGTTTTACACTTTGCAGTGTTACCAATTGTTGGGTACCAAGCGTAAAGTTACAAAGTGTTATGTACCTATGTTACCAAGTGTTGTGTACCAAGCGTTTTACACTTTGAAATGTTCACAAGTGTTGGTTATCATATGTTGTGCTACCAAGTGTTTTTTTGTACCTTGTACACCACCGGTGTACTGTGAAATATTACCCAGTGTTGTGTGTTGTGTTACCAAGTGTTGTGTTACCAAGTGTTGTGTTACCAAGTGTTGTGTTTACCTTTTACACCACTGGTGTAATTTGAATAAAGAAAGAAGCAAAATATAAACATCACAATAAAGTTTTTTGAAAAAAAAACTGTTTATTTCTGACAATTTGTATTAACTGTATTTTTTTTTTTTTTTTCTTAACCTTTTTTTGTAACTTTTTTTGGTATATATTACCTTTAATTTTTTTGGTATATTACCTTTTTTTAATTTTTTTTTGGTATATTACCTTTTTTTAATTTTTTTTTTGGTATATTACAACAAATTACAAACTATGATAATGTTGGGTGGAGATAGTATTGGAGGGGTTAACAGGGTTGACCACATCGAGGGGGGGGTAGGGGACTGGGGAGGGAGTTGGTGAGGACCAGAAGTGGAAGGGGGGTTTAACACATGTGGTTGGGATGGGAGTGGATGGACAGACGAGGTTTGTGAGTACATTGAAGGTGTATGTGGGGGTAGGTATGGTGAGGGCATTGGGGTATAATGCAATGGGGAAGGTAGGTACTGGGAAGAATGGAATGGGGAACTAGAGAAAGGAGAGGGAGTGGTAGGAGGAGGGATGGCTGTGTGATGGATGGTGGTGGAAGGATGGACGGGGAAGGATGGACTGTGGAAGGATAGACAGGGGGAGGATGGACAGGGGGAGGATGGACAGGGGGAGGATGAGATGCTTCAGCAAGCACTTCCACTAGAGCATTGTGACAGGCTTGCATCACACGCATCTGCTGGTGAGTACTTAAACCTTCCATTTGCCGGACAACAGATTGAAAAAAGGTATGTCTCGGTGTCTGGTTTGATTCTAAATTCATCTGTTCCATGTATCTTCTGAGTTCCATGATACTTTGATTGATCATGGTCAACCCAGAAGATAACCGTTGTCCATAAGTGTGGAAACCGTGTTGAACAGTTGAGTTTAGATTCAAACAGTCAGACAAGGTCAACCTTTCCTGACTCCTCAGACGCTGCCGGCCAGAACCAAAAGTTGGTCGAGATGTTGCGCCAGTGTCTGAGGGGTGGGGAACAGGGAACAAGTCGTCACCAGCAGCTTCATGTGATGAAGTCTGCCCTGCTGCTCCAGTGCTGGTGGAGGGGATAGAGGGATGAGACAAGAGGGTAGGTACAGAGGGGTCGGATACCTCGATGTGGTCACCGGGGGCGGTCTCACTAGGGATCACTCCAGAGGGACGCAACTCTGATGCAGACTCCCGAGTGCTGCAGATGGTGCTAAAAAAGGAGAAAAAAAATGTATATTAAAAATATTGATATTTAATTTAAGTCTGCTGAAAAAAAAATTGGTTAAACATTTCTACTACAGGAATTGTTTGGGGAATATTTACCTTCTGCACGCCATTGTAGATCGCAGGAACGCCAGGGCTTTGTAGTTTTTGTACTGGGGTCCCCGGCGTCCTCCCGACGATCCACTCGGGGTCTGAATCTCTTTGTTGTAGTCCCTCTTGAAGCGATCCCGGAGCGACCGCCACCGTGTGATAACCCTGTCACCTGTGAAGCAAAAAAAAAAAAAAAAAAGGTTTAGTATTCAACACTTCACATGCTGGAAATATAAGTTACTGAAGTTGTAATACTTACGCACAAAATCCCTGGCCCTCGCATTGAGTTCCTCCCAGTTGTCAATAACTGAAGAACAGACTTCATCCCAGAGCCGTCGGGTGGTTGGTTGGTCGGCATGAAGACGGTTTGCCATGTTCCACAGCGGCTCCCGGATTTCCACCTCATGGATGAGGTCATCAGTATCAATAATGACACCCTCCTCCTGATGTCTGCGGGGAGCACGCTGTGAAACCTGTGAAGATAAAAAACAAAACAAAAAGCAAAAAATTACATTATATTCAAACACATGATGTTCATTTAAACAATTATCAAAATAGGGTTACTTACCATTTGCCGACCACCAGAGGCATCACCTTGACGACCCTGGGATGTCCTGGGAGTCACTCTAGTGCGGGCACCGGATTCTGAAGACTGTGGGGGGAAAAAAAAAAAAAATGTTTGGATGGATGCATAGTTATGATGTGTGCACTGTGATGAATGTTTGTGTTGGGTGTAGCATTATGTATCTGTGTATGTGCTAAACTTACAATCTGCGCACCCCCTCCGTGTGTCTCTCCACCCTGCACGTCTCCTCCTGGAAGCTCCTCTGAATCAGCTTCCTGTTAAAACATAATAGGATAGTGTTTTTAACCACAAAAAAATTATTTTAAATAAAAAAAAAAAAAATTTTTTTACCTCAGCTCGTTGATGATGTGAGGGGGAGCTTTCAGGAGAAGACATTACGGCTTGGGGCAGCTGCGTTGCTTCCTGAACTGATCTGCAAGTATAAACACACTTGTTAAGCTACTATACAAAGTATCATAATAAGCTTTCAGGCTTTTATACTTACAGGGAAACTAATGGTTGGCTGGCCGTCTCTGCTGCAGCCTGGCTGGCAGTCTCTGTTGCGGTCTGGCTGGCCCTCTCTGCTGCAGCCTGGCTGGCCCTCTCTCTGCTGCGACCCTTTCTGCTGCGGCATTGCTGTTAGTGCTTGAAGTGATCTGCAAGTATAAAGACACTTGTTAAGCTACTATACAAAGGATCATAATAAGCTTTCAGGTCTTTATACTCACAGGGAAACTAATGGTTGCCTGTACGCCGTGGTGTGGCTGTTCCTCTCTGCTGCGGTCAGGGTTGTTTCTGCTGCGGTCTGACCGGTCATGTCTGCTGCGTTGTTGATCCCTGCTGCGGTCTGAATCTCTGCTGCGGTTGGGCTGGCCGTGTCTGCTTGTATGGTGGCGCTTCATTGTGTGAACTGAAAGAAAATGATATGAAAGTTTAAAAAAAAAAAAAAAAACACATTTTGTATGTGTAATTCCCTGTAACTAATTATACGCAATTTTAAGTGTTTGCATGTCTACATTCCCTTATCTCATAGTGTAACCAGTGACTGAAGGTGTGTAATATTTTGTGTAAACCCACTTTCTTTGTGTTTTGTAACTGAGTGTAACCAGTAATTGAAGGTGTGTAATTGCTGTGCATACCAGTTTGCATTCCCTGAAACTCTCACCGAGAGTGTAACCAGTGATTAAAGGTCTCACCGAGTGTAACCAGTGATTGAAGGCGTGTAGTGTGTAATTGCTGTGTATACCAGTGTTTGCATTCCCTGAAACTCTCAACAGAGTATGTAACCAGTGATTGAAGGTGTTTAATTTCTGTGTATACCCACTGTGTTTGCATGGTTTTGAATTCCCTGAAACTCAGTTGTGTATACCCATTTTTTCATGGTATGTTGCAATCTCACTTTTAACCACACTTGTATACCAAAACATTTTAATTACCTTTATGGTAACTTAATTTTACCTTTTTTAAAATGATACAAAGGAGATTTTTTCAAAACAATTTATTTATTTTTTTTTATTATTTTTTTTCCCAAAAGATAGGAGCTACTCTGCTCTTTATTTTAAATACCACAATACATGAAAAATAAAAAAACGCAAATTTACAACAGATACATTACAAAATTAAAATATTTAAAAAAAAAACAAACAAACACGCATAACACAGCCAGGCTACACACTCCAGGTGTCTTGCAGGTGGAAGATTTGCAGCGGAGTTTGAAATTCTATCAGTCAGGCTGGTGTTTGATGTAGATGTCTGGGCCCAATAACACCACATTCAATACCAGTTAGGCCGGTTTCACACTTGCACTTTATAGCGCAGCTATTTCCTGCACACGTCCGCCACTAATCCCCGCCTACTACCGCACATGAACGCTTGCGATCTGCGCACCCCATACTAAAGATAGGGTGTGCAGATCGCAAGCATCCATGTGTGCTAGTAGGCGGTGATGACCAGATGGGACGGGGATTAGTGGCGGACGTGTGCAGGTTATCACTGCGCTATAAAGTGCAAATATGAAACCAGCCTTACACCACACAATCACAGCAAGAAATACAATATTAAAGTTGTATGAAAATAACATGCAGTACACATGCAACAGAAAAAAAAAAAGATGGAAAAAAAAAAAAAAATGCAACACACACACACACGCTCCAGGGGTCTTGCAGGTGGTAGACTTGCAGCTGTGCAGACAGGTTTTATAGCTCTAGTTCAATCTTCTATCAGGCAGGTTGCAGTCGGATATCTTGCTTGGCGTCTTCAGTGTTGCTGGTGCCGGATTGTCTGGGCCCAATTACACCACATACCATACACCACTCAATCGCAGCAATCACAGTATAAAAAATACAATATAATTACAGTTGTATGAAAATAAAAAGCAGTACACATGCAACAGAGAAAAAAAAAATGGAAAAAAAAATAAAAATGCACACACAGGCCACACACATACATACACACACACACACACACACACACACGCTCCAGGGGTCTTGCAGGTGGTAGACTTGCAGCTGTGCAGACAGGTTTTATAGCTCTAGTTGAATCTTCTGTCAGGCAGGCTGGAGTCGGATATCTTGCTTGGAGTCTTCAGTGTTGCTGGTGCCGGATTGTCTGAGCCCAATTACACCACATACCATACACCACTCAATCACAGCAATCACAGCATAAAAAATACAATATAATTACAGTTGTATGAAAATAAAATGCAGTACACAAGCAACAGAAAAAAAAAATATAAAAAAAAAAACAGACATGCAACACTCGCAGACCACACACACACACACACACACACACACACACAGGCTACACACTTGCAGGCCATACACAGAAATGTCATAGGTATACTCACACTTGGTAAAGCTGGTACTGGCAGGCCTCTTGATAGCTGTGTGGCTGCAGGCTTGGTGGGTGTCTGGCAGGCTGGGTGGTCTGGCAGGCTGGGTGGTCTGGCAGGCTTGGTGGGTGGGTGGTCTGGCAGGCTTGGTGGGTGGATGGCTGGCTTGCTGTCTGGCTGCTACTGCATGTCTGGGCCCAATTAGCCCATCTTATATAGTTTTGGGACTGTCTGGAAAAGTATCTTTTTTTCTGGGCATGCGCAGTGCGATTTTGCGGATCCTGCCGGCGGATTCCGCAAAATCGCGGATCCCGGCGGATCCGCCGCCCATAGGCGCCCATTCTACCGCATGGCGGATGACGGCGAAAAAAAACGTTACATGCTCCGTCCCCCTCAGACAGAATCCGCAAAGAATTTTGCGGATCCGCCGAATATCGGACGCAACGGACGACCATCCGTCAAAATCCGCCACTAATGTATCCCAATGGGGAAAATGGTGGATCCGCAACAAGAAAAAGTGGATCCG
This sequence comes from Dendrobates tinctorius, assembly GCF_039654945.1. NCBI lineage: Eukaryota > Metazoa > Chordata > Amphibia > Anura > Dendrobatidae > Dendrobates > Dendrobates tinctorius. The sequence goes on from NW_027361818.1 coordinate 14,305,424, forward strand.
CCAATTTCAAATTTTGGCGGATTTTGACTGATGGCAAAAAACTGAAGTGTGAAAGAGGCCTAAGAGCGTCTGTGTCTGCCTCCTGAAAAAAATCAGGAGATTTATAATGTTTAAACAATACTATATGTACCTTGTATCTGGTGATACAGTAACCTTTTTATACTTTTTATATTCTTGGCTACTGCATACTGGGACTGAGAGCGTCTGTGTCTGCCTCATGAAATGTTTACGGATATTTAGAATGTTTAAACTATACTATATATACCTTGTATCTGGTCATACTGTACCCTTTTAAAAAATGGTTACATTATTGTCAAATCCATACTGAGTGTGTGAGCATATGTGTCTGCCTCCTGAAATACATAAGGATTTTTTTTTGCATTTTAAGTAGACTATATATAACTTGTATATGTTGATCCAGTACCCTTTGTGCCCGAAATTCATCCTGCACCAACCACTCAAAGTGCATCATTGACACCTGGAACATTGGCACTGTAAGGTAGCGCTGTTATTCAAGTAGGGATTACTCGCTTAGCCACCACAAAACCAGATTCGGCACGGGTTTTCCATAAAACAATTATAGTCCATGTGGTTTATTCAGCATCATAAACCAACAGCAGTAGCATAAAGTTCATCACATCAGCATAGCGTCCAGTACAGAGTTCAGCTCTGTAACCCCTGTGGTCACACAGGTTAGGCATACACAGGCTCTTCAGCCTCAGTTATCTCATCCACTCAGGGTTTCCTCATGGCTGCTTCACCTCATCCTGCTGCAGACGTCCATTCCCTCCAGGGAATCATCAGGCACGTGCAGTCATTCAACTCAGCGTTCCTTGCTGTCAGGAAGACAGCCCTCATCTCTCCCAGATGGGGCCTTCCAAAACAGACCAACCAGGTTCCAGCATTTACCCATGTGACCTACCCTGACCACCTTATATGGTCCGTAGCCACGCACACCGGGTCACATGGCTATGACCTCATCACAGGTCCTTGAACCATTCTCACACTCTTTACAATATCATTCTTAACCACACCCCTGGGTGGATTTGTAGGTAACTAGTCCTGCCCATCTCCTCAGCTACCTGAAGACTTCTCCCGGACACATTGAAACAGCACGTCAGCAGTATCGCTGCTGATCAACACACACATAAGTCTCCATCTCAAGGCCACCCACCTTGAGATACAAAGCGATCATTCAGTATTCTTCCATTCATCCTCTCTCCTAGGACATCCACACAGCGTCCCCTAGCGGACACAGTGGTCACTACACCACAGCACACATGTGTGATTATTTCTTGCGGATCTTCTTTTTATATTATGGTGTGATCCATGCTGAGCCTGTGAGAGGCTGTGTGTTACTCTTGATTTTATATTGTTGTGTAATCCATACTGGGCCTCAGAGCATCTGTGTCTGCCTCATGAAATAAATACGGAGATTTTGAATGTTGAAACTATACTATATACACCTTGGATTAGGTGATACTGTACCCTTTTTCTACTTTTTAGTTTGTTGTCGAATCCATACTGGCCATGACAGTGTCTGTGTCTGCCTTCTCAAATATATACGTAGATTTATAATGTTGAAACTATACAATATATCCCTGTTATCTGGTGTTAAAATGAAACGCCACGCAGGGCCAGGGTTTATTCAGGACCGGGCTTTTCAGGCTCTTTGAAGGAGGAAGTATGTCACGGTGGTGATTGGGACCTGGTCCGTGGCACTGGGTGTCCAATAAAGAAGATGACAGTTCAGATGAGGGGGAAGATGGTATGATAATTAATTTGGATCGTGACGCCACCCGTGGTACTCGGCTAGGGTAGCCGACGCTGCAATGCAGGTCCTCTGGGCCGGTGTTAAAGCAGACAAGATGATGAAGCTCTCCATGGTTAGAGCTGTATCTCAGGGCAGTTGAGATGGTGTTTGTGAGCCGCTGATGGTGATGGTGAGTGTAGCTTGTGTAGCAGGCTAGTTGTAAAAGCCACCAAGGACACAGTTGGGTGCAGTTTCTGAGTTTTCCTCAAAAGTTTTGTGAACAAGATGACCTGATTGGTACTGTGTCATCTGAGGGAGGGGTCCGGCAAACTCAAAGGTACTGTAGATCAGGAACACCTGTTCAAGACTCTTCCTTGTGTATCCTTTCTAGGCCATGTCTCTGCGCTGAGCTCTCCCTTCCTTCCTGCTGTGCGCCTTCGCAAGCAGTGTCCAAAGCCGGCAGCCACGGATCACACCAGGCGACGTGGGTCAGGCTCCGGGGCCCTTTATTCCAACTGCTGCCTTTTTGAGTATTGAATGCGGCTGCGACTGAGGCACTTAAAGTTACCTCAGCCTCCATCTTTCTAGCTGAGCCCTGTATTTCTCCACTACCTTCAGGAGCTACCTTCCCCAACAAGGCCTGGTTCTTCCTTCTTCGGAAACGGGCTTCACAGGTGGCTTATTGAACTTCCCGTGCCCAAAGGACCCCTTCCTTCCAGTCTAGGAGCTTGGAAAAGAAATTTCTCTCTTCTCTGACCCTCAGCCCTCTCACAGCAATCCTGCTCTTACTCTGTCCTGTCACCGACTGACTACTCTCTAGAAAGATCCATTTACCTCAGACTAGCTCAACCCATCAATTGTCAGCTTGCTCTCTCTGATTGGATGCCCACAATCACTCCACTGCCTAAGCGGCTACCACTGTAAATACCTTTCACACTAATCCCCAACACCCTTTCCTAGTCAGTCTGGGATGAGGCCATCCTCCCGCCGGGTACACCCAGAAAGCACTGACTATCTAGTGTGTGTGTTGAGTGCAGGGCTAGGAGTCCTGAGTGGTGATCCCTCCTTATCTGAGGGTGGGATACCTCACCTTTGGATGAGGTGCAGTACCTCTGTGGCGACCGTACCCTCAGGGGTGCCATAGTACCCTTTCTAAACTTTCTATATTGTTGTCGGATCCATACTGGGCCAGAGAGCATCTGTGTTTGCCTCTTGAAATGTATACGGAGATTCAGTATGTTTCAGCTATACTATATATACATTGTATCTAGTGATATTGTACCCTTTTGCAAACTTTTATATTATTGTCTAATCCATACTGAGCCTGTGACCATCTGTGTCTTACTCATGAAATATATATGGAGATTTACAATTATCCCTAGACTGTATAGAGCTGTCCGCTTCTGAAACAGTACCATATATCTGCTGGTATTTTTAGTCCATTTTCAAAAAAATATCACATATGGTGGAAGAGGCCGCGGAAGTGGGTGTGGGGTGGCCAGCTGGTACTGATGGTGGTGGTGGTGCATCTGCTGGTATTGCCAAAAGCACAATAGCAGCTAAGGCAGGAGGTGTTGAGCCTGCGTCATCAGCTGGCACAAGAAGGCCTTTAAGGCTCCCTTTTCTGGGTGTAGGTAAACCGCTTTTAAAGCCAGAGCATCAGGAACTAGTTTTGCCTTATATTGCCAAAAAAGCCTCCAGCTCTATCGACTCCTCTTCTGAAGTTTAAAAAAATGCAAGCACTGAGTCATCAGTGCAGGCTTCTGGTCAGGAACCAACCTTTTCCTTGTCTCCTTCACCCCCACTAAAAGTGAAGGATGCGGCAGCCCACACTTCAGATTACTCCATGGAGCTCTTTTCACAGGCCATGTGTTATGAACTCATTTTCTGCTCCACCAGTTGAGAGTTCTCCTTCCGTTCTCCTTCTGGTGGTGACAGGAGGTAGTGAGGTTGGTTTAAGTGGTAGTGATCTGCCATCAGATGAGGAGGATAACGATTGGATCTCTGGAGCATCAGACTGGATATAAGACAGCCGACGCCCTATCCTGGTGCTGGTGATTCAGTCTGCTTCTCAGGTCTTAGACTTCAGCTCTCTTCCAGTCTTCTCAAGTTAAGTTTGTTTTTTGCTAATGTTCACACTTGCGCTTGTTGGTCAATTCAGTTTCTTGTGTGGTCAGCCTGCCTGTGCTGGGGCTATGCTGAATTTCCACTCCTATTTATCTGTATTTGCCAATTTGCCTTTTTTGTCCCTTATTAGATTGGCCTCTTTTTGCTCTGTCTCAGAATATTTCAGAGTGCTGATATAGTGGGAGAAGTCTAGTGGCTTCAGGGTTAATTTTGTTATCAGAAGTGTTCGACATTATTTTGGTAGGGTTTTTTGGCAGATTGCAGACAGTGTCTTTCCTTTCCTGCCCTTTCTAGTTAGTCAGGCCCCTTCATTTGCTGAGCCTATTTTCCTGCCTTTGTTTGTGTTTTCATCTTGTTTCACCGTCAATACATGTGGAGGGGCTGTCTTTCCTTTGGGGTCTGCTCTGGGGCAGTTAGTTTTCCTCTTTTCCTGCTTTAGGCTTATGTAGCTCTCCGGGTGTGATGAGGCGTCTAGGACCATCGTAGGAACGCTCCACGACTGCTGCTAGTTGTGTGGTTAAGATCAGGGATCTGCAATCTGCATAGTTACCAACCTTTCTGGTTTTCTGAGACTTAGCTTGTTGTTTGTTTCCTCCTCGGTGACCCATTCATAACCGAATCACCAACCATACCGCAGATTCTAGGGTACGCAAAAGCAGGAGAGAATTGTTAGAGAAAAAAAAAAGATAAAAAGTGTCAGAATTTTTTTTTTTATTTATATTTTTTCCTCTGGGGCCGTAGGAGGATTTTTTTTCTCTCCTAATGGAGATTAAGCAACTGTCTGATCGTGTGGAGCAACTTGCTGCTGAAGTACAGGGAATTTCCACCTACCTTATTCAGTCACATGCTGCTGAACCCAAGATTCCTACTCCTGATGTGTTTTCTGGGGATCGGTCTAAATTTCTGAATTTTAAGAATAATTGTAAATTATTTCTTGCTTAGAAGCCTAACTCATTGGGGAGCTTTGTGCAGCAGGTTAAAATTGTCATCTCCTTGCTGCGCGGTGATCCCCAGGATTGGGCTTTTTCTCTGACACCTGAAAATCCTATTCTGACTAATGTGGATGCATTTTTTCAGGTCTTGGGGTTGTTGTATGATGAACCTAATGCCGTTGATCAAGCTGAGAGATCCCTGTTGGCATTAGACCAGGGTCAGTATTCTGCAGAGTTGTACTGTCAAAAATTCCAAAAGTGGGCGGACCTTACTACATGGAATAATAGTGTATTGGCAGCTCTCTTTCGGAAAGGTTTATGAGAGACCGTAAAAGATGTTATGGTAGGATTTTCTGTTCCCTCTGTTCTGGATTGCTCTATATCATTAGCCATTCAAGTTGATCGGCATTTACGTGAATGTAAAACTACACGGGAGGCGCTGCCACCTTTTGAACAAATGTTTGAACCTATGCAATGTGATGGGGTTTTGTCTAGTGCTCAACGTCGGGAGTTTAGAAGGCGTAATAAGCTGTGTTTTTTCTGTGGAGACGCCTCTCATACTATTTCTGTCTGCCCTAAATGAGAGAAACGTTTTGCACACACATTTGCTGTGGGCAGTATACAACCTAAGTTCCTTTTGGCAATTACTCTGATATGCTCCTTGTCCACATTTTCCACTAAGGCTTTTGTGGATTCAGGAGCAGCTCTGAGTCTGATGGATTTGGACTTTGCTAAACGTTGTGGTTTGTCCATGACGTCTCTGCAGATGCCTATTCCTATGAGGGGTATTGATGCCACTCCTTTGGCGGAGAATAAACCTCAGTTTTGGACCCAGGTGATAATGCGAGTTGCCCCAGACCACCAAGAAAATTGTAAATTTTTGGTGCTGCATAATTTGCATAATACTATTGTTCTGGGGTTCCCCTGGTTGCAAACTCGTAACCCAGTTTTGGATTGGAAATCTGTGTCTGTGGTGTGTTGGGGTTGTCAGTGTGTTCTTAGGGACGCTCCTGTTTTCTCCACCTCTCCTCAGTCTCATGATATTCCTGATTATCTGGCTGATTTCTCTGATACATTTAGTGAGAGTAAGTTTGCGTCTTTGCCTCCTCATAGGAGTTATGACTGTGCAATTGAGTTGATGCCTGGGTGTAAATTTCCCAAGGGTCGACTTTTCAACTTATCTGTACCCGAACATGATGCTATGTGATCCTATATTAAGGAGTCGTTGGAGAAGGGTCATATTAGACCATCCTCGCTTTAGTCACTGTTTTTTTTTGTGGCCAAGAAAGATGGTTCATTAAGACCGTGTATTGATTATCGTTCCCTTAACAAGATGATGGTTAAATATCAGTACCCGTTACCTCTGATGTCTGATTTATTCTCCAGAGTTACGAGTGCCTGCTGGCTTACTAAGCTTGATCTCAGGGGGGCGTATAATCTTATTCGCATCAAGCACGGGGATGAATGGAAGACGGCGTTTAATACTCAGGAGGGACATTTTGAGTACCTGGTGATGCCTTTTGGGCTCTCTAATGCCCCTTCTGTCTTCCAGTCCTTTATGAATTATATTTTCCGAGACTTTGTGGATACATTTTTGATCATCTATCTGGATGATATTTTGATCTTTTCTAGTGATTGGGATTCCCATATGGAAAATGTCCGGACTGTGATCTGGATTTTGAGGGAGAATTCCCTGTTTGTTAAGGGATCGAAGTGCCTCTTTGGTGTACAGAGGATTTCATTTTTGGGATTTATCTTGTCTCCATCGACTATTGAAATGGACCCGGCCAAGGTACAGGCCATTTATGATTGGGTTCAGACTACTTCTTTGAAGGCTCTCCAGAAGTTTTTGGGTTATTCTAATTTCTATCGTAAATTTATAGGTAATTTTTCTAGTATTGTCAAACCACTGACTGATCTGACCAAGAAGGGAGCTAATGTGCTGAATTGGTCTCCTGAGGCCGTCTCAGCATTTCAGGAGCTTAAGCGGAGACTTACTTCAGCTCCAGTTTTACGGCAACCTGATGTCTCACTTCCATTTCAAGTGGAGGTAGACGCTTCTGAGATTGGTGCAGGAGCTGTTTTGTCCCAAAAAGACCCTGTGACTTCTAAGATGAATCCCTGTGCCTTCTTTTCTCGAAAGTATTCCCCATCTGAACGCAACTATGACGTGGGGAATCGGGAATTGTTGGCCATGAAATGGGCATTTGAGGAGTGGAGACATTGGTTGGAGGGAGCTAGACATCAATTTGTGGTCCTCACCGATCACAAGAATCTGATTCTCGGCCAAATGCTTGAATCCTAGACAGGCTAGATGGGCCTTGTTTTTCACGCATTTTAATTTTGTGGTCTCTTTTCTTCCGGGCACTAAGAATGTTAAGGCAGATGCCCTTTCTAGGAGTTTCTTTGCTGATTCTCTTAATGTGACCGAGCCTACTACCATCCTAGGTGAGGGGGTAGTTCTTTCTGCCTTTTCGCCCGATTTGAGATGCGCCCTGGAGGAATTTCAGGAGGATAAATCTGAGCGTTGCCCTATGGGAAGATTGTATGCTCCTGACCAGTGGAGAAAGAGAGTGATGTCTGAAGTCCATTGCTCCACATTGGCTGGTCATCCGGGTATTTTTGGTACCAGAGATTTGGTGAGTCGGTCGTTATGGTGGCCTGCCTTATCTTGTGATGTCAGGAATTTTGTACAGTCCTGGGGGACTTGTTCTCAGTCTAAACCCTGTTCTCGCTCTAGTGGGTTGCTGATGCCCCTGCCGGTGGCCAAGAGGCCATGGACCCATATCTCAATGGATTTTATTTCTGATCTTCCTGTCTCTCAGAGAATGACTGTTATCAAGGGTGATTTGTGATAGATTTTCAAAGATGGTCCATCTTGTACCACTCCCAAAGTTGCCATCTTCCACTGAGTTGGTACCCTTGTTTTTACAACAGGTGGTTCGGTTACACGGGATTCCTGAGAACATTGTGTCCAATAGAGGGGTCCAGTTTGTTTCCAGATTCTAGAAAGCCTTTTGTTCCAATCTGGGAATTCAGTTATCCTTCTCCTCCGCATTTCATCCCCAGACCAATGGGCAGACTGAAAGAACAAACCAGACCCTGGAGTCTTATTTAAGATATTTTATATCTGCTGATCAAGAAGATTGGGTCTCATTTTTGCCCTTGGCCGAATTTGCGCTGAGCAATAGAGTTAGTTCTGCCACTTTGATGTCACCTTTTTTCTGTAATTTTGTGTTTCATCCTCGATTCTCTTCAGGGCAAGTGGAATCTTCGTCCTGCCCAGGTGTGGACACTGTGGTTGTGAGAATGCAGCAGATATGGGACCAAGGGGTGGATAAGTTGTCACTCTCTCAGGAAAAGGCCCAGTGTTTTTCCAACCGGCATAGGACCATTGGTCCCCGGTTTAAAGTGGGTGATATGGTTTGGTTGTCATCTAAGAATATTCCTATGAAGGTTGCATCTCCAAAATTTAAGCCAAGATTTATTGGACCTTATAAGATTTTGGAGATTCTTAATCCTGTTTCTTTTCGATTGGCTCTTCCAGTTACGTTCAAAATCCATAACGTATTTCACAAGTCACTGTTGAAGGGGTTTGTTGAGCCAGTAGTTCCTGTGGCGGCACCTCCTGACCCTGTGTTGGTTAAAAGCAATATGGAATATGAGGTAGAGAAAATATTGGATTCTCTTTTGGTTAGATGGAGACTCCAGTATTTGGTCAAATGGAAGGGTTATGGCCAGGAGGATAGTTCTTGGGTCTCTGCCTCTGATATTCATGCCAATAAATTGGTTCGTGCTTTTCACCGGGCCCATCCTAATCGGCCTGGTGGCATGGATGAGGGTTCAGTGACCCCTCCTCAAGGGGGGGTACTGTTATGAACTCTTTTTCTGCTACAGCAGTTGAGCGTTCTCCTTCCGTTCTCCCTCTGGTGGTGACTGGAGGTAGTGAGGTTTGTTTAAGTGGTAGTGATCTGCCACCTGATGAGGAGGATAACGATTGGATCTCTGGAGTATCAGACTGGATAACACCATGCCTGTGTTATCAAGTGAAATTCTGAATTCCCCAGTCCAATATGAATTGGAGATGGAGTGCACTGATGCACAGCCACTGCTAGATGATTCTGCTGGTACATTGACCCACAGCACTACATTCCCCTCGCACTTTACAGAGCCAGAATGTGACACTGATGAAACTCAGGTGCCCCTTCGCGCATACTATACCACCTTACACGGTGACACAGAGGAAGGTGCAGGTGAAAGTGCCGGTTCCCTGAGCAGGTGGGGGTCCTTCTCATGGGCGACGGCAGTGGCACAGGGCCCCTCATAGGTGTATCTGCCTGTGGGATGGCCCACTCACTGTCAGACATACCGTCATACTATGAGGGGCCCTATTTCAGTGCCGTCGCCCACGAGTTGGCCCCCCATGCTTGCTCAGGGCCACAGCACTTGCAATACTTACCTCTCCCTGCTACGCCACCGTGACGTCTTCCGCCTTTCCTGACAGTGACATTCAGGTTACAGAGCGTGATGACATCACGTCTGTATGCCATCTACCGAAACAGTACAAGTGCAGAGAGCTTTAAAATGGCAATGCTGAGGCGCCCAAAGTAGAGCAGTGCCCAGCGAGGAGAGATATTTAATTTTTTAAAATGTTGGGATTTTTTGGGGGGAGCAATATACACTGGAGAATGATATATGGGGCCCATCATACACTGGAGCATCATCCATTTGGCCCATCTTATACTGGAGCATTCCAAATGGGGGACATCAGACACTGGAGCAGCATTTACGGGGCCCATTATACACTGGAGCATTAGAAATGGGGCCCATTATATATGGAGCATTATTTGGGCCCATAAGACAGTGGAGCATCATCCATGGGGACCAACATATACTGTAGCATTATGTGGAGCTCATCATATACTGTATGGAAGATTATATGGGGCCAATTATTCTGTATCTAAAAATATATGGGGCTCATTATTCTGTATTGCGCACTAGGTGGTGGCCATAATACTGTATAGAGTAATATACTGTCCGTTTTTTGAGCTAATGTAGAATTTTAAATAGATATCAGTCATGTCATGTAAGCAGTGAAGTATTTTTCATTGTACTATACCTATATTTCTGTGCCGTATCGGAGCATTATGAATTGTGGTATGTGTTAAAAGGGTGCACTGACACTCTTTGGCCCAGGGCACACGAAAACTGGTGCTAGCTCTACCCCCCTACAACTTCAGCCAAATAACCCCCAGTTTTCAATGCGTAAATATTATTATAAAGTAAATTAAGGTTGCCAAGCTTAAGTTATAAGAATTGATGTCGTTGGAATTGAAATGGGCACTGTAGGTGTGTTTACTGTCCTCCACTCCCTGCCGACTTTGCTTCCCCATTGACTTGCATTCGGTTTCGTGTTTCAGTCGGACCCCGACTTTTCCCTATAGTTGACCGATTTCATTTGACCCGACTTTTTAGAAAGTCGGGTTTCATGAAACCCGACTCAACCGAAAAAAGGAAAAGTCGCTCATCTCTAATACCGGGAGAGCGTCTGTGTGTGACTCTGGAAATAAATATATGGAGATTTTTATTATTATTATTATTATTATTATTATTATTATTATTATTATTATTATTATTATTATTATTTATATAGCACCATTGGTTCCATGGTGTTGTACATGAGAAGGGGTCACATACAAATTACAGATATCACTTACAGGAAACAAACTTTCAATGACAGACTGATACAGAGGGGAGAGGACCCTGCCTATTCGGGCTTACATGCTACAGGATGGTGGGGAAGTAGGCAGTAGGTTGGTGGGTTGCAGCAGTTCCATGTTGGTTGAGGTGATATCTCCAGTAGTGGTGAGGAGGTAGCGGGGTCATTGCAGGCTGTAGGCTTTCTTGAATAGGTGGGTTTTCAGGTTCCGTATGAAGGATCCGAATGTGGTTGATAGTCGGACATGTTGGGGCAAAGAGTTCCAGAGGATGGGGGATAATCGGAAGAAGTTTTGGAGGTGGTTGGATGATGAGCGAATAAGTGTGGAGGAGAGAAGGAGGTCTTGGGATGACCAGAGATTACGTGAGGGAAGGTATCAGGAGATTAGTTCAGAGACATATGGAGGAGACAGGTTATAGCTGGCCTTTTAGGTCAGTATTAGTAATTTGAACTGGATACGCTGAGGGAATTGAAGCCAGTGAAGAGATTTGCAGAGGAGAGAAGCAGAGGAGTAGCGAGAAGAGAGATGAATTAGTCGGGCAGCAGAGTTAAGGATGGACTGGAGAGGTGCGAGGGTGTTAGCAGGGACCACAGAAAAGGATGTTGCAGTAGTCGAGGAGGGAGATGATGAGGGCATGCACAAGCATTTTAGTAGATTGAGGGTTGAGGAAAGGACGGATTCTGGAAATATTTTTGAGCTGGAGGCGACAGGAGGTAGAAAGAGCTTGGATGTGCTCTTTGAACGACAGGGCAGAATCAAGGGTTACTCCGAGGCAGCGTACTTCTGGTACTGGGGAAAGCGTGATGTCATTAATTGTGATAGATAGGTCAGGTAAGGAAGATCTGTGAGATGGAGGAAAGATGATGAGTTCAGATTTGTCCACATTGAGCTTGAGGAAGCGAGAGGAGAAGAAGGAGGATATGGGTGATAGACACTCCGGGATTCTGGACAGCAGAGAGGTGACATCTTGGCCAGAGAGGTAGATCTGAGTGTCTTCAGCATAAAGGTGGTACTGGAATCCATGGGACTTTATGAGTTGACCCAGGCCAAGGGTATAAATTGAGAAGAGTAGGGGTCCTAGAACAGAGCCTTGGGGGACTCCAACAGAGAGAGGGTGGGATGAGGAGGTAGTGGGAGAAACTGAATGTGCGGTTTGAAAGGTATGAGGAGATCCAGTATAGGGCGAGGTCTTTGATGCCAAAGAAGGAGAGGATCTGTAGTAGGAGGCAGTGGTCAACTGTGTCGAATGCAGAGGACAGGTCTAGAAGGAAGAGTATAGAGTATTGTCCGTTTGCTTTGGCTGTAAGTAGGTCGTTAGTAATTTTGGTCAGGGCTGTCTCAGTGGAGTGATGGGGCGGAAACCAGATTGTAGATTGTCAAAGAGCAAGCTAGATGAGAGGTGGGAGGAAAGTTCAGCGTGGACATGCAGCTCCAGGAGTTTGGAAGCGAATGGGAGCAGTGATATTGGGCGATAGCTGGACATAGCCATTGGGTCAAGGGTTGGCTTTTTAAGGATAGGCGTGATTGTGGTGAGATTTACATTTTCCCCTTCAACCTATACAGCTGTACGCTTCTGAAACAGTACCGTATATCTGCTGGTTGGATTACGGTCAAATACATACTGGGAGAGCGTCTGTGTGTGACTCCGGAAATAAATATATGGAGATTTACATTTTCCCCTACAACCTATACAGTTGTACTCTTCTGAAACAGTACCGTATATCTGCTGGTTGGATTATGGTCAAATACATACTGGGAGAGCATCTGTGTGTCTGGAAAAAAATATGCAGAGATTTAAATTTTCCCCTACAACCTATACAGCTGTACGCTCCTCATACAGTACCATATATCTGCTGGTTTGATTACGGTCAAATACATCCTGGGAGAGCGTCTGTGTGTAACTGCGGAAATAAATATACGGAGATTTACATTTTCCCCTACAATCTATACAGCTGTATGCTTCTGAAACATTAACGTATATCTGCTGGTTGGATTACAGTCAAATACATACTGGGAGAGCATCTGTGTGTGACTCCGGAAATAAATATACGGAGATTTACATTTTCCCCTACAACCTATACATCTGTATGCTTCTGACACAGTACCGTATATCTGCTGGTTGGATTACGGCCAAATACATACTGGGAGAGCGTCTGTGTGTGACTCCGGAAATAAATATACATAGATTTACATTTTCCCCTACAACCTATACATCTGTACGCTTCTGAAACAGTACCGTATATCTGCTGGTTGGATTACGGCCAAATACATACTGGGAGAGCGTCTGGGTGTGACTCCGGAAATAAATATACGGAGATTTACATTTTCCCCTACAACCTATACAGGTGTACACTTCTGAAACAGTACCGTATATCTGCTTGTTGAATTATGGTCAAATACATACTGGGAGAGCGTGTGTGTATGACTCCGGAAATAAATATGCGGAGATTTACATTTTCCCCTACAACCTATACAGGAGTACATTTCTGAAGCAGTGCCGTATATCTGCTGGTTGGATTACGGTCAAATACATACTGGGAGAGTGTTTGTGTGTGACTCCGGAAATAAATATATGGAGATTTACATTTTCCCCTACAACCTATACAGCTGTACGCTCCTCATACAGTACCATAAATCTGCTGGTTGGATTATGGTCAAATACATACTGGGAGAGCGTCTGTGTGTGACTTCGGAAATAAATATATAGAGATTTACATTTTCCCCTACAACCTATACAGCTGTATGCTTCTGAAACAGTACCGTATATCTGCTGGTTGGATTACGTCAAATACATACTGGGAGAGCGTCTGTGTGTGACTCCGGAAACAAATATACGGAGAATTACATTTTCCCCTATAACCTATGCAGCTGTGCTCTCCTCATACAGTACCATATATCTGCTGGTATTTTTGGTACATTTTCCCAAACATTAGGAAGCATGGTGGAAGAGGCCGCGGACATGGGCGGGGGGGCAGCTGGTACTCATGGTGGTGGTGGTGCATCTGTTTGTTATTCCAAAAGCACAATAGCAGCAAAGGCAGGAGGTGTTGAGCCTGCGTCATTGTCTGGCTCAAGAAGACCTGTAAGGTTCCCTTTTCTGGGAGTAGGTAAGCCTCTTTTAAAGCCGGTGCATCAGGAAAAGGTTTTGGCTTAAATTGCTGAAACAGCCTACAGCTCTATCACCTCCTCTTCTGAAGTTTCGAAAACTGCAAGCACTGAGTCGTCAGTGCAGGCTTCTGGTCAGGAACAACACCTTTCCTTGTGTCCTTCACCCCCACCAAAAGTGAAGGATGTGGCAGGCCACACTTTAGATTACTCCATGGAGTTCTTTTCACATACCATGCCTGGGTTATCAAGTCAAATTCTGAATTCCCCAGTCCAAGATGAATCTGACATGGAGTGCACTGATGCACAGCCACTGCTAGATTATTCTGCTGGTACATTGACCCAGAGCACTACATTGAAAACAGCAAAAAAGCAGAAAGGCTTTCCCATCCTGGCCTCCAGACAAATGCACTATCAGGATGCAGTGGACCCATATAATTAAGATGGCAACACAGGTGCAAGAATACTGATGAAACAACCGCTCACAGCTTACCAATACATGGAAGGGGCGGCTGCCTGGTATGTTAATGCACAGCAAGAAACTTGTATGCGGCGCTGTTCACACTATGGCAATGCACAGCATCCAGGTTAACAGCCTAGTAGTGACACCCTTCTATTCGCTCAGGCGGGCTGCCCAGCGCTGTCAAAATGCATGCCATGTGAACAGACACCACAGTTTACAAGACCAAATGGGCCCAACTGCACCCTGAATAAAAAGTGCAAAAAACACATTAAAAAATGTGGAGTATTAGCTGATATTTTGGCCAAAATACGCGAGCCCGTAACCTGCGCCAAAAGTCTCCACGTTTACGGGTCCCTAATACTAAATCCTAACACTGAAATAGCACAAAAAGAGGACTTAAAAATCCTCCAATAATAGAAGAAAACAGCAAAAAATCAGAAAGGTTTACCAGTCCAGGCCTCCAGATGCCGAAGCATCAGGAACTGGTTTTGCCTTACATTGCCGAAAAAGCCTCCAGCTCTATCGCCTCCTCTTCTGAAGTTTAAAAAAATGCAAGCACTGAGTCGTCAGTGCAGGCTTCTGGTCAGGAACCACCCCTTTCCTTGTCTCCTTCACCCCCACTAAAAGTGAAGGATGCGGCAGCCCACACTTCAGATTACTCCATGGAGCTCTTTTCACATGCCATGCCTGTGTTATCAAGTGAAATTCTGAATTCTCCAGTCCAACATGAATTGGAGATGGAGTGCACTGATGCACAGCCACTGCTAGATGATCCTGCTGGTACATTGACCCACAGCACTACATTGCCCTCGCAGTCTACTGAGCCAGAATCTGACACTGATGAAACTCAGGTGCCCTTTCCCACATACTATACCACCTTACACGGTGACACAGAGGAAGGTGCAGATGAAATTGAAGAGGAGGTGATGGATGACCCAGTTGTTGACCTGGATTGGCATCCATTGGGGGAAGAGGGTGCCTCTGGCAATAGCTCAGAAGAGGAAAAGGATCCGCAGCAGGCATCGACATTGCAGCTGCGGTTATCTGGCAGGCCCGTAGCTTTCGAAAAACGTGGCAAAAAAACAAAAAGAGTTGCAGGGCAGCTTGGCCAGATGGTCAAATTAGCACAGTGTGCAAGGCCTCAAAATATCGTCCATAGTAGGAAGAGTGCAGTGTGGCACTTTTTTGACCAAAATACTATTGATGAGGCAAAGGTTATCTGTAAGAAGTGCGGAAGGACCTTAAGCCGAGGGAAAAATCTGAGAAATTTGAATACCAGTTGCATGCTTAGACATTTAGCCACCATGCACTTGCAAGCGTGGACGGACTACAAAACCTCAGATAGCACATGTGCACCTGCTCCGACTGAAGATAGCCAGCAACGCTACATCGCTTCCCCCACTGTAAGCCCACCGGTTAGCACACCACCAGAAAGAAATGTTGAGGTGTCATCACAAGGCCAAAGCAGTCAGGGAATCACAATGTTTTTGCAACTAAAGAATGAATCTAGGCCATCAATACCATCACCATCACCAACCCCCTCTCAGTCCGTCAGGTCCACCGCTAGTTCCCCCATATGTAGCTCTCAAGTCCAGCTCACCCTACCAGACACTCTGAGTAGGACAAGAAAGTACTCATCCTATCATCCGCGTACACTGGCTTTGAATGCCTACATTGCCAAACTGATCTCATTAGAGATGATGTCCTTCCGTTTGGTTGAAAGCGAAGCTTTGCGAGAGCTCATGGCCTATGCTGTCCCACGCTATGACCTACCCAGTCGGTACTTCTTTTCTACAAAAGTCATCCCTGCCCTCCACCTGCATGTGAAAGACTGCATTGTCCATGCACTCAAGCAATCAATGAGTGGAAAGGTGCACCTCACAAAAGATGTATGAGCCAGTAGGCATGGCCAGGGCCGTTACGTGTCCATCACTGCACACTGGGTTAATGTGCTGGATGCAGGCTCCACAGGGGACAGCAGCGGTGGAACAGTGATGCCTAGCCCATGGTTTAGGAAACAGTTTGCTGTAGGCGTTCGGCCCTCCTCCTCCTCCTCCAGAAGCGGAAGCTCGTCGACAGAGCGCAGTCGCACGAGCACTCCATCCGCAGCTGCCAGTGTTGCACACGAGGTGTCCCACTATCGAACAGCTAGTGGTAAGCATCAGCAGGTTGTTTTAAAGATGATGTCTTTGGGCGGCAACAGACACACCGTGGAGGTACTGGCCGAGTACTTGCAGTGAGAAATTGAGTCATGGCTGGGCAGTCTACATCTTGAGCCAGGCAAGGTAGTCAGTGATAACGGACGTAATTTTGTGGCGACCATAACCCTTGCAAAACTCAGACACATACCTTGCCTAGCTCACACCTTGAACCTGGTGGTGCTTCCTAAATAATTATCCGGAGTTAACAGCCCTGCTTCATAAGATGCGAAGACTGTGCTAGCACATCCGTCGCTCGCACAACAACTACAGTCGTATGCAGAGGCTGCAGCGATCACTCCACCTCCCCAAGCACCGCCTAATCATAGACAATGCAACAAGGTGGAACTCCACCATGCACATGGTTGAGAGGCTGTGGGTCGCCGTCCCAAGGCTGTGGGGTACTCGGTAATGGGCCCGTGTCAGGGGGATGTGTCACAGCGGCGGTGACCCGGTCCATGGCCCTGGGCTCCCAATATCAATGGTGGTTTATGACATAGTTTATATGGATAGTTTGTGACGCCACCTGTGGTGTTCAGCAAATATGGTGTTAGGCAGACGCTGCGTGCAGATCCTCTGGGACTGATAGTGTGTGCAGCATAGATGGTAAAGCTCCCCACAGGTGAAGCTGTAGTCCCAGGGCAGTGAAGATGAAGTAATGGCGGGGAGGCATAGATGGTGTAGGTACAGGTACTCAGGTGTAGCCGTGCGGAATAACTGGAGGACACCAGGGCGTGCGGTTCCAAAGCTTTACTCACTGTTTGCAGTTCACACACATGCCGGCTTCCGCGCTGTGTTCTCCAGGTCAGGGCTCCAGCCAACCTCCGGGCAAGATAGGATTCTCCTTCCCACACTCCGCCAACATGTACCTTCCTGAACGACTCCTCCAATGCGCCTTTAGGTGCGAAGCACTCCAGTTCTAAGTTACCCTGGAATGCCTCTCTCTAGGTGTTCCTAGTCTCTACTTGTATGACAGACAGCTGTAGCCTGCTTCGGGGAACTCTAGCTCCAGAGTCCCGGCTCACTAATAAGGTGCTGTTGTGTCCCAAGTCTATGATGGGAGCAAGGCGTTAGCGGCTCACTACTCCACCGGTGTCTGTTGCTGGACATAAAGATCCGATCAACATCGGGGACCGGGCCCCGGCCTTTGCGCTCTAGACTGGAAAGGTTATCTATCTTTCTTCAACCAGCTTCCCACCGTCCTTCTATTCTCCTTCGTTCCGATCTGTTCTATCTCTCTTATGGAAGGTCAGGTTATCAATATTATCAGTCTCTTTCTATGTCTTTCCCGTGCCAGCAGCCCAGATCACTGGGACCTGCTGCAGCACGTCTGTTGTGAGTTCATTTTCCACTTCACTACTGAGGCCCGAGGAACTCCCTCTTCTGGTGGAGAAAGGTAGTGAGCCTGATTGTCAAACACCTGGGGCTGATGATGATGACTGGCTGAGTGGAGTTAGTGACTGGATATAAGGCTGCCGACGCCCTTCTGGCCTGCGGGTGATTTCTCTGTGGACTTCTAGGAAACCAATCTGATTCCTGCTCATCTAAAGCTAAGATTTCTGCTTTGCCTTTTTGCATTAGTGTTTTGTTTTCCTTGCTTTTCTGGATTCTGCCATTCCCTGCTGGGGTGAGCTGAATCTCCTTTTGCCTGTTGCTCTGTCTTCAGAATAGTCCTGAGTACTGACATAGCCTTTTTTGAAGCCTAGCGTCTTCAGGGCCTTTTTTACTGTCAGTTTGTTGGCTCTTATTTTCATAGGGTTTTTTCACGGATTGCAGACAGCAGCCTTCCTGTCCTTTCCTATCTAAGCTAGCTTGGGCCCCATCTTTGCTCAGTCTATCTTTCTGTCTGTGTTTTGTTCTTTCTTCTTGCTTCACCATCATTATACTGTATGTGGGGGGCTGCCTTTTGCTTTGGGGTCTGCTCTGGGGCAGTTTAGATTTCCCTTTCTGTCTTTAGGCTATGTAGTCCTCCGGCTGTGATCGAGGGGCCTAGGGCATCGTAGGAGCCCCCCACGGCTACTGCTAGTTGTGTTGATAGGTTCAGGGGTCTGCAATCCGTAAGCTGCCAACTTCTCTGGTTTTCTGGACTTAGCTAGCATTTCTATTTTTGCCTCCTACGGTGACTGAATCATAACAACGTCCTTCAGACATCCATCTTCCTTCCTCTTCTGAACTGAACTCTCCTCTACTCTACTCT
Organism: Dendrobates tinctorius; assembly: GCF_039654945.1. NCBI lineage: Eukaryota > Metazoa > Chordata > Amphibia > Anura > Dendrobatidae > Dendrobates > Dendrobates tinctorius. The sequence goes on from NW_027361818.1 coordinate 14,323,919, forward strand.
CTGGCTTCCTGACCTTCCCCTTCTCTTATACTAACTCCACCCACCTCCCAGCACATCTCGTGTTATGAAGCAGGGTTCCACGAGGGGTGCTCTGCTACCCCCAACCTGGAGCTGTTAGGTGGCCCCACTGAACTATCCTGTGTGTGGAATGCAGGTGTGGAGTGTAGTCAGGAATTCCCACCTTACCAGGATGGTGGGGCACTACACCTTAGAGAAGGTGCAGTACCTCTGTGGTGACTGAAGCCTCAGGGGCGCCACAGCTGTGCAAACAGAGGCAGGTTGTAATACATTTGTGGGTGAATACACGGGCAGGCAGTTTGAGGGCAGACATGGAGTGGTCAAACCTGAAAGACCTCTGTAAAGTCCTTCAGTGTTTTAAGGAATGCACACGGCTGGTAAGCGCAGACGACGCCATCATAAGCATGAGCATCCCACTTATGCGACTGCTCTTGCAAACAGGGAACTGTCCTGAACGAGGTGGAGGAAGAAGAGGAAGAGGAGGAGGATGAGGGGGATCATTATTTTGGGGAGGAGGATGCTTATAGAGGAGGAAAGAGAAAATGTTGGCTTGCCAAGGTTAGGTACAGGGTTTGTGTGTGACTGTAGGGATGTGGATTTGGCAGAAAGTGCTTCTCCACCCACCACTGTCAGTGCATCATTGACACCTGAAACATTGACCCACATGTGTGATTATCTCTTGCGGATCCTAAAAGGGGACCCCCGCATTGTCAAAATTATGAAGGATGACGACTACTGGCTGGCCAGCATCCTCGATCCACGCTATAAAGGCAAATTACAGGACATCATGCTACAGGAGAACCTAGATCTAATATTGGCGAACAAACAAGCAACTCTGGTAAACCGTTTGACCGTTTGTTAGAGGCATTCCCAGAACACAGCAGTGGTGCAGGTTCTACCACGAGCCATACCGGGCCAAATGGAAAAGGTGTTTGTGGTGCACACAGCCGAACTGGCATTGGAGACAGGGGTTTCATGACCATGTTGTGGACTGATTTCTCAAGGACCGCTCATACGACTGTTAATGCTGAATCGATTTCAACAGATAGGAAACAGCAGTTGTCAACTATGGTTCAAAATTACCTCTCCTCCCCTATCGATGTTCTCCCTCACAGTTCATTCCCCTTTGACTACTGGACCTGTAAACTGGACACCTGGCCTAAATTGGCACAATATGCCTTACAGGAGCTCGCTAGCCCTGCTGGTAGTGTGCTATCAGAAAGAGTCTTCCGTCCTGCTGGATCAATCCTGACAGAAAGAAGGACACATCTGTAGACCCAAAATGTTGGTGATCTAACCTTCATTAAAATGAACCATGCCTGGGTTTCAAAGGATTTTGTACCACCTTCCCCTGATGACACATAGGTTGCCAGCAAAATGGCTCGCTTTGTCCTCCTCTTCCTCTGACTTCTGCAATTCCTCCATTTGCAGCTGCTGAACGTCCTGCCTATACCTCAACATATGGCAGTTTTTCCACCTCCCTAACTAGACTGTACCCCCCAGGGCCGGCGTCACCACCTGGCGCACCTGGGCAAGTGCCAAGGCCCTGAGCAGGTGGGGGGACCCAATTGTGGGTGACGGAACTGGCACAGGGCCCCTCACAGTACCCAAAAGTCTCTGACGGTGGGGGGGCCCACTCGCCATCACAGACACTGTCGTACTATGATGGGCTCTGTGCCACTGCCGTCGCCCATGAGTAGCCCCCCTGCTTGCTCGGGGCACCAGCACTTGCAATACTTACCTCTTCCTGCTCCACCGCTGTGACCTCTTCCTCATTTCCTGACAGTGACATTCAGATCAGAGAGTGTGATGATGTCACGTCTGTACGCCCTCTGCCTGAACAGTCCAAGTGCAGAGAGCTGGAAGATGGCGATGCTGAGGAGTCTAGAGTAGAGCAGTGCCCAGCGAGGAGAGGTATTTCTTTTTTTATACACTGGAACATCATATGGGGTTCATTATATATGAAGTATTATATGGGTCCATCATACACTGGAGCATTATAAATGGGGCCCATCATACACTGGAACATAATCCATGGGGCCCATCATACACCTGCACATTATAAATGGGGCCCATCAAACACTGGAGCATTATAAATGGGGCCCATCATACAACGGAGCATTATAAATGTGGCCCATCATACACTGGAGCATCATATACGGGGCCCATTATACACTGGAGCATTATAAATGGGGCCCATTATATATGGAGCATTATACACTGTTTGCATAATTATTATTAGGCAAGTTGTGTTTGAGAAGATTCTTTTTATTATTGAACAACAACTATGTTCTCAATCAACCGAAAAGACTCATTTATATCAAAGCTTAATATTTTTGTTTTCCAAATGTTTTATTTGAGTTTCAATAAATGGGGAGGATGGGGGAGGAAAGATGGGGAAAAAAAGGTGGGGAGGGAAAAATATAAAGGGAAAGAAGGAAAAAGGAAGGACAATAAAGTCCAAATATAAAGAAGACATAAAATGAAACAAGTTAATGCAGAAGCATATTATGCAGTGAATTATTACAAAGGTAGGTATTTAAGCATTTAATATATTAATATATATGTTCCAAAGACCCAAACACAAGAGGCCTTAGGCAGGTGCACTCTGGGTGAAGATTTAAGAGAATAACTCCAGCCATCAAGACCATTTCCTAGAATATTTAACAAATTGATCATGCACATTCACAAATTTCAATTCAAAAGAATGAAGAAGGCTAAGTTTGTCTATAATTTCATTAATTTGTGGGGGTTTTGGGTTTTTCCAAAGAAAGGCAATACTATGTTTGGAGACTAGTAAAATGTGTTAGAAGTATCAATTTTGTCTGCGTCCAGAGAAAGAAGGGCCAGACGAGGAGACAAAATAAGTCGTGTTCCTAGGATAAAATCGATAAGGTTAGAAATCTTTCTCCAAAAGGGAACAATTTTGGGACATTGCCAAAATATATGCAAGATATTTCCTGGCCTTCCACAACCCCTCCAACAGAGCGGAGAATTGTCAGGGTTGATTCTATGAAGTCTAACGGGGGTATAATACCATCTCATTAAAAGCTTTAAGTGGGTCTCTTGTAGTGAGAAGGAAATGGAAGAGGCATACGAGTGGGTACATGCCTGTTCAAGGTCAGAAGGGTCAATTGTCGTGTGCAATTCGGATTTCCATTTGACAATATTTTGAGTCTTTACCGCTTCAAAGCTATTGTTACACCATTTGTACGTGTATTCAAAACTCCAAAAAATATTATGATCTATATTACAAATAAGGTTAACGGCTGGTTCAGAGATTCTCGGGTAGATAATAAGGAACTCATGGATTATATCTTTGAGGATAACATATTGTAAGAAAGCAGGGGTAGCAGATTGAAATCTTTCCTTGAGTTTATTGTAAGGTGTACAAGTAACGCCATCGTATAAATCTTTAATTTTTTTAAGTCCAAGTTCAGACCAAATGGGGTCAATGTCTGATTAGACTCTTGAAAGAAAACTGATAGAGCCAGATTTTTTATTGTGACTTCTTTGTTAGAGCCTCTTTTTAGAGCAGAAAATTTTTTCCAAGCTTCAGAAACAGCTTGAAAAATCGGATGAGAATTTGTAATTAATTTTTTATGAAGGAGTTGGTTCAGAATTAGTAGGTGAAGAGGTTTATAATTATTAAAGAACAGTTCTAGTTCATGCCAAGCTGGTGTCGTATCATGAGGCCACCAGTATGAGCTTTGTTTGACTAAATTTGCAATGTAATAGGCCGTAATATTTGGGGAACCAGCTCCACCATAAGATTTATGATTGTATAGAATATTTTTTGCTATTCTGGGTCTTTTGTTATTGTGGCGCCCCTGAGGGTTCAGTCGCCACAGAGGTACAGGACCTCCTCCTGAGGTGTGATGCCCCACCATCCAGGTAAGATGGAGACACCTGACCACACTCCAGCACCTGCATCCCACACAACATAGTAGTGTAGCAAAGCACCCTTTGGTGGCTCCCTGCTTGGAACCCGAAGAGTGCTGGGAGGTGGGTGGAGCTAAGTCTGTACAAGAGAGCGGGAGATTATTGGGACTAGGTCAGTCAGGCAGTCTGACTTGGTCAGTCGGTGAGAGAAGATCCCCTGAGTGGGATGGATGAAGGAAGTGCTGCAGCAGACCTCAGTGACCTGGGTTTGCTGGCACAGGAAAGAGATATTCAGAAAGCCTAATTCTCCATAAGAAAGAAATATTTGTACGGAACATGAGGAGAAGAAGTGAACTAAGGATTAGGGTTAGAGCAGAGCCCTTCCTCAAGTTCTAAGCGCATGGCCGGGGTCCGGTCCCTGAGGTTGTATGGATACTAATGGTCCTGTGACAGGCACCAGAGGAATAGAAGTTGTCACCATTTTATTCCCACACAAGACTTGGGGGCACAACAGCAACGTGAGTGAGCCGGGACTTAGTAGCAAGGAGTCCCCGAAGCAGGCTACAGGTGTCTGCCGTAGAAGTAGAGTTCTAAGAACATCTGAAAGGAGGAACTCTAGTGTAACTCAGTACTGTGAGTACTTCACTACGAGCGCTAAGGAGGGAGATGTTCAGAAAACGCACATATGTTGGCGGAGTGGTGGAACGGAGTACTTCATCTGGCCTGGAGGTTGACTGAGCTCCTGACCTGGAGGACACAGCATGGATGCGGGAACCTGTATGCACAACAGACTGTGAGTAAAGCTTTGGAACTACATGCCCTGGTGTCCTCCGCTTATTCCTGCGCCAACTCACTCAGCACTGCTACATCTCTGTGCTAAACACTGCACCCTCTTCCTCAACATCTATTACACTGCCCTGGGACTACAGCCCTGCCTGTGGAGGGCTACACCATCAATGCTGCACCACACCATCTGTCCCAGAGGATCTGTCTGCAGCGTCGGCTTAACATCTTCATTGCCGAACACCACAGGTGGCGTCACGAATCATTCACTAATAAACTTTAATCATCAGAAGCATACAGTCTAGATCACGTGAAGTCATTATTTCCCTCTACTCCTCTTTGGTCAGACCTCATCTGGAATATTGTGTCCAGTTTTGGGCACCACATTTTAAAAAAGACATCAACAAACTGGAGCAAGTTCAGAAAAGAGCGACCAGAATGGTGACCGGTCTGCAAACCCTGTCTTATGGGGAAAGGTTGCAGGATTTGGGAATGTTTAGTTTGCAAAAGAGAAGACTGAGAGGAGACTTAATAGTTGTCTATAAATATCTAAAGGGCTGTCACATTGTAGAAGGATCAACTTTATTCTCATTTGCACAAGGAAAGACTAGAAGCAATGGGATGAAACTGAATGGGAGGAGACACAGATTAGATATTAGAAAAAACTTTTTGACAGTTAGAATGATCAATGAGTGGAGCAAGCTGCCACGAGAAGTGGTGAGTTCTCCTTCAATGGAAGTATTCAAAAAGAGGCTGGACAGACATCTGACTGGGATGATTTAGCGAATCCTGCTTTGAGCAGGGGGTTGGACCAGATGGCCCAGGAGGTCCCTTTCAACTCTATGATTCTATGATTCTATGATTCTATGATCATCCACAAATTCAACAGTCCCCGTTTACAATGGACGCCCAAGGCCACGGACCGGGTCACAGCTACCGTGACATCTCCCATTGAAACCAACAGGCCCGGTACCGAGTACCCCATGGCCCTGGCCCCACCACACTCTGGGTGTGGGCGATCCATTTACTTGGCGTCACGAACAGGATAGCGAAGCCCGGTGCCACCGGGTTCTGTGTGCCGAATATTTATTGCACTTAATTGTTGAGAATGTGTAAAATAACCAAAATTATAGACTGTAAAATGGACTCTCAAAATGGCTGCCGGCGTGGTGAAGAAGGGCGTGACAAAATGGGTGGACCTAAGAAAAGAGCGCTAACTGTCCTGGACCTCCCCTGCCTAAACTTCTATGCTACAGCGGCATGGCCCACCCCCAGAGGGGTTCGTATACTGGCCTGGTATGGAGGAGTAGGAATAAGACGCCACCCCCAGAAGGAGGAGCGAGGCCCTGTGGCGGGAAAGGAGCCCGGGAAGGAGAGAGAACGCCAGGATGCCATGATGGAAGAAGGAAGGAGGCCCGAAGAGCGCGAGAAGGTTGAGCTGAACTTCCCCGGCGCAATGGCTGAAGGCTCTGACCCTGCTTCCACAATGAACCACAGGCAGCTGGAGGACAAGATTGCCCAGCTGACACACCAAATGCGGCTGAGACAGGAGGCTCTCTGGACCCTGAACCTGCAGCGCGCCCAGGCGGGGCCTACACCAGTGGTACCTGCACCACCAGTACCCACCACCGATGCACTAGTTCTCTCTCAGGCAGTATCTGTGGAACATGCGACCACTGCAATGCCATTAGCAGCGCCTGCTACCATCTCCCCGCTGCAACCGCCGCTGAGCGCTACCTGCCAAGAGGAGTTACCAGAGGGCCCGGTAGCTGAGCAGGAAGAAGCTGTACTCCTGCCTGGACCTAGTGCGGCTGCGCAGGTTACACCAGAGGCCCTTGCGGACCCGGAGACGCCATCTGCTCCATCACCGTCTCCCGCCTCTGACCAGGCAGCTCCTGTCACCACCGCTGCCACCGTCTGCCACCCGATGCCTGCACTGGAGCCGACATAACACCGCCAGGAGGTTCCAGGTATAACCGATGCCCCTGCAGCTGGGAAGGCCTTGGGGTGCAAAACTGCTGCAGCGTCCGGGCAGGTTGTGTTGGACTTGGTCTGGGACCAAGATTCTAGTCCCTGGGGGGAGCACCTGAACCCCTAGCAGTAGTGCCCCTGTCCACAGTGGCTAGCGGTCGGCCCCAAGAGGTGGAGGAGGAAGAAGAGTCCTATTGCCAGCAGACCCTCCACCAACTGGCAGCTGAGCAGAGGGAACAGGAGCAGTGGAGACTGGCCGTGCTGGGCACTGACTTGGACCGGAAAGAAAGGGTCCGTGCCGGTTACTATGGTCCCCGGGACTCAGCATGATGGGGTCAGGTCCTTAATGTTAACCAAGAACGGGGGTTTGGCTTCATCTCGGACCCCCAGAAGATCTCTGACCTCTTCTTCAGCCGGAGGGATGTAGAGTCCCACCTCCGGATTGGACACCCAGCTCGTGACTTGCACCCGGGAGCATACGTTACTTTCACCCGGCATGAGGGGCTATGTGGCTGGTATGCCCTGAATGTGCTCGGTATACTGGAGGACTTCATCATGGCCTACAAGAGGGAAAATGCTTATACTCCCCCAGCAGGAATACCTCCAACAGAGGTAGTTGTACCTGCAAAGGTCAGGCAGGCCACATCCACTAAAGTGCAACATCCAATGGTACAAGTTGCTATCCATGCTGTACCACAGGAAGAAGTTCAACCAGTTGCTACTCCATCTGCACAGGCAGCCATCCCCAAGATTCCAGCTGAAAACCTGCTGTATGTAAATCCACCAGCAGGAAGAGGAAAGCCTGAAAATCTCCCCTAGAAGCTGCCAAAGAAACCAGCTTCCACCACCCCAGGAGGAGACTACCAATAGAACATTTACAGGATAACTAACTGTTACCCAGGAGGATTTTGGCACGTTTGCCATTGTTATTTTTCCCCATTGTTTATTATGTTTCAATGATTCAAGTTTTTGTCTAGTTTTTGGTAGCATTCTTACTGAACTGCAGAGATCATGGACAATGAGTGATCCACAAACTGTTTTGTAAATAGTTGCGCCTCTCAAGGTGCCCTCTCTTTGTTTTACATAGGTCTTCTAAAGATAAGAACTAACTCATCATGGAGCATTGCTCCAACCCAAGGACACTGCAAGAAATCCCGGCTGGGAGCAGTGTTCAGCACTTTCAAGAATTATTGATGTCTGAATGTGAAGTATTATATAATGTGCCATATAAAAATGTTCATAGCAATAGAACAGATTTTATATAAGAATTTAGTTGATAATAATATCTAAGTATTTGATTAGGAGTGAATATTTTGACTAAATGGTAGTACTTTAATAAAGATGTTAAATTTGAATAAATATTTGAAAACAGGTGACGAACCAGGCATCAGCGGTTGTCACTCAAGGTCTAAAGGAAGGAGAGTATAGGAAATGTGAAAGACAAAAAGTGAAGAAAAATGTGTAGCTGATAATACTTGAACTGGTACCATAGCACTTCAAATTAAGTAATATAGCTTTTAATATATATTAAGTATAGATAGTTAGTTAAATTGTTTGCAACGTTCAAGAATCAGTGCATCCCAAATTGGGAAGTTTAGATAAGAATTGTTTATTAAGCAATCAAAAATTTTTGTATATTCCTTATTTTGTTTCATCTTTGTTTCACTTGCAGCCCGCGGACGTGCTGTGTTTAATGGGGGGTGTATGTGGCGCCCCTGAGGGTTCAGTCGCCACATAGGTACTGCATCTCTTCCTGAGGTGTGGTGCCCCACCATCCAGGTAAGGTGGAGACACCTGACCCCACACCAACACCTGCATCCCACAAAACATAGTAGTGGAGCAAAGCACCCTTTGGTGGCTCCCTGCTTGGAACCCGAAGAGTGCTGGGAGGTTGGTGCAACTTAGTCTGCACAAGAGAGCTGGAGATTATTGGGACTAGGTCAGTCAGGCAGTCTGACTTGGTCAGTCAGTGAGAGAAGATCCCCTGAGTGGGATGGATTGAAGGAAGTGCTGCAGCAGACCTCAGTGATCTGGGTTTGCTGGCACAGGAAAGAGATATTCAGAAAGCCTAATTCTCCATAAGAAAGAAAGATTTGTACTGAACGTGAGGAGAAAAAGTGAACTAAGGATTAGGGTTAGAGCAGAGCCATTCCTCAAGTTCTAAGCGCATGGCCGGGGTCCGGTCCCCGAGATTGTATGGATACTAATGGTCCTGCGACAGACACCGGAGGAAGAGAAGTTGTCACCACTTTATTTCCACACAAGACTTGGGGGTACAACAGCAACGAGAGTGAGCCAAGACTTAGTAGCAAGGAGTCCCCGAAGCAGGCTACAGGTGTCTGCCGTACAAGTAGAGTTCTAAGATCATCTGAAAGGAGGAACTCCAGTGTAACTCAGTACTGTGAGTACTTCACTATAGGAGCAAAAGGGAGACGTTCAGAAAAGGCACATATGTTGGCGGAGTGGTGGAACGGAGTACTTCATCTGGCCTGGAGGTTGACTGAGCTCCTGACCTGGAGGACACAGCATGGATGCGGGCACCTGTATGCACAACAGACTGTGAGTAAAGCTTTGGAACTACATGCCCTGGTGTCCTCCGCTTATTCCTGCGGCCACACACTCAGCACTGCTACATCTCTGTGCTGAACACTGCACCCTCTTCCTCAACATCTATTACACTGCCCTGGGACTACAGCCCTGCCTGTGGAGGGCTACAAAATCATTGCTGCACCACACCATCTGTCCCAGAGGATCTGTCTGCAGCGTCGGCTTAACATCTTCATTGCCGAACACCACAGGTGGCGTCACGAATCATTCACTAATAAACTTTAATCATCATCCACACATTCAACATTCCCCTTTTACAATGGACGCCCAGGGCCACGTACCGGGTCACAGCTACCGTGACTTCTCCCATTGAAACCAACGGGCCCGGTACCGAGTACCCCACGGCCCTGGCCCCCCACACTCTGGGTGGGGGCGATCCATTATTCCATATAAAGGAGTTTAATGAGACTTGAAGGTTTGTGAGAGAGGAAGTGGGTATTTTTAAAGGCAGTGAGCGAAGTAGATATAGGATTTTTGGGAAAATATACGACTTGACCGTCATGATTCTTCCCCACCAAGAAAGCCCATCATCTCTAGATGTACGGAATTCATTAAAAAGCTTTTTAGTAAGCAGCTCTAAGTTTATTTTTTATTAGAGAGTTTACGTTTTTGATGAATTTTAGGCCTAGTTATGTCAGCCCATCACCACTCCCAAGGTGAGAGGCCCTCAATTTCCTCTTGGTCTGATCCTAGGTTAAAGCGAAGTATTTTGGATTATGAGTCATTTATTTTAAAATAAGAGATTTTAGCAAAAGTCTGGATTAAGGTTTGTACGGCAGAGATAGAGTTGCTTGGATCTGTGAGGGTAAGAATAATATCGTCTGCATACAACGCTATTTTTAAATCTCTGTGCAAAGTTTTGATTCCCGAGATCTTTGTGCTGTTCCTGATTAGATGGGTCAGAGGTTCAATAGCTAATGCAAAAAAGCAATTGTGACAATGGGCAACCCTGTCTGGTCCCATTAGCTATATTAAACGTAGAGGAAAGATGATTGTTGGAATAAACCCTCGCACCAGGGCCGGAGTACAAAACCATAATACTTCTCGTGATCTGAGAAGCCATTCCAAATTTTTTGAGAGTTGCTTCGAGATAGGACCAATTAAGGCGGTCGAACGCTTTCTCAGCATCAAGAGAGATGACAGTGGCCCTGAGTTTGTTCGAGGAAATAAGCTTAATTATGTTAATGAGTCTTCTCCTACCATCTATGGATTGTCTTCCTTTGATGAAGCATATCTGATCATTGGAAATTAAACTCAGGAGGAATTGATTTAGTCTATTGGCCAGGATCTTTGCATAAATTTTTACATCTGTATTGATGAGGGATATAGGTCTAGAATTAAAAATTTGGCTAGTGTCAGAATTTGGTTTTGGGATTACGATAATTGTCGCTTCCAGCATCTCTTTAGGAAATTGACCTGTTTGGAAAGCTGAGTTAAATACTTTGACAAGGTGGGGGGTTAATATATTACTAAAAGATTTGAAATAATCATTACTTAACCCGTCTGGGCCGGGTGATTTGAATCTTTTAAGTTTGTTTTATGATATCTAGGACTTCTTGTTCATTGAACGGAGAAGACAAAAATGATAAGTCTTCAGGGTTAAGCTTTGGAAGGTTCATGCTGGAAAGAAATGATCCAATCTCTGAGGTAGATGGCTGCATATTGTGCTTGTCTTGGTTGATATTGTACAGATTTTTGTAATAATTGGCAAAAGCTCCTACAATATCTTTAGGGTGGACCAGGGATGTACCATTAGACGAAGTTATACTGTCAATTCTAGTCCGTTTCTGTATACTCTTTATTCTGTTTGACATGTATTTTGAAGGGCGATTTATAGATAAGTAATGTTTGCATTTTGCTGATCTAATAGCTGAGTCGTAAAAATTGAATATGATTTTCCTTAACTGCAACCTGAGATCAGTAAGTTCTGATAATACAGCTTGTTTGTTGGAGGAAACAGAGGATCGACATAGTTCCTCTTCTTTAGATTTAATAGACTGTCGTAGGGTAAGGACTTTATCCCTATTAATTTTTTTTTGTCTGGAGGAAATTTGAATCAAGACTCCCCTCAACACGGCCTTGTGAGCATTCCAATAGGTAAATGGACTGAGGAGGTTTGATTCCTTTTCACTAAAATAATTCTGTAAGGCTGAGCTGATTTCAGATTTGATGGTGGGGTTATGAAGCAGAGAGAAGTTGAATTTCCACATGAATTGGGAGTGAATTGGGGACCCTATTGTCAGTTCTGCAGTTACCGGGGTATGATCTGAAATAGATTTATTAAGTATGGAGCTGGAGGAGAACCTCGGCAAGGAGAAGACATCTGTGAGTATCAGATCTATTCTAGATGCCGACCGATGGCCATCAGAAAAAAGAGTAAATTCTCTAGATGTGATGTTCAAACAGCGGAATGAGTCGAATAGGTCGTTATTATAAATCCAGCTGTTCAAGGATTTTGTCTGCTGGGAGAGGTGGAGTCTAGTACACCATCTGGCACCATATTAAAGTCTCTTAACAAAAGTAGGGTTCCTGATCTTAAGGTGTCTAATTTTTTCATTAGCTTATTCAGGAAGCTAATTTTGTCTGATGGTGGGAACATAAGTATTAACTATTGTGAAGGTTTGGCCATTCAATTTGCACAGGAGAATATGATAATGTCCTTTTTCGTCTTTTACTTCAGAAAGCAATTCAAAGGAAATTGAGTTACTAATCAGGGTTAAAACCCCAGCTTTCTTTCATGGGCCGCAAGATTCAAATACAAATGGGAAATTTTTGAGATTTATAGAAGGGTGGTTGTCTTTTTTGAACTTGGTTTCTTGAAGGCATACAACCTCATCCCGTTAATCTCCCTACCAATGGAAAATCTCTTCCAAGGGCTATTTAGCCCCCTGACATTGTATGATACGAATTTTATTTTCATATTACAAGAATGGCTGGGTTCGTATGAAGTGGGGTAGAGAAAATGCAGAAACCAGAGTGCACCTACATTTGTAGAACTTAGTTGTCCAAAAACCTCAAACTATATACCTATTTGAAGCCAAAAACAAAAGAGACACAAAAACAATAAGAACAAAATTGTCCTTCAGGAAGAGCTGATCCGGTAGGCTCTAATTCCTTAGTGGGGAAAGTTTGTGTATGGATCCCATTGGAGGCATCCCTTGGCATAACAGCACTATTCCCAGAAGGAAAATAATCTCATGTGATATATGAGTCCATAAAGTAGTAGAGAAGTGAGAAAACCTGTGGAAAGAAGAATAATAAGCAGTACAGCACAATACATTGACCAAATAATCAAGAAGTGTAGAGAGGCCTTATAACAAGGTGAGTAAATATATTGGCCAGGTCTCTCCGTTGGATCATCCCTTCTCTGACGAGGGCCTAGGGTCTTGATAGTTGGAGATTCTATGGCGGTCAGATATCCTGTAGTAGGACAGGAAATCTCTTCCTTCTTTAGGTGAGAATAGGACGGTCGTCTTTCCTTTGTAGATTATCACACGTTTAATTGGGAAGCCCCATTTATAGGGGATATTATTTTCCCTCAAGGTGGAAGTGACTGGCTTAAAAGACTTTCTTCCTTCAACCGTTTCCTTTGAAAGATCCGTAAATAGCTGAAGGTGAGCATAGGGTTCCGGAAAATCTCCTAGATCTTTAACCGATTGTTGAATTTTTTCCTTAATCTTGAAGAAGTGTAACCTTAAGATGGTATCTCTAGGTAGATCTTTATCGATATTCCGTGGTTTGGGAAGTCTCTGGATCCTATCTATGATGAGATCTTGGTCTGTAAGTGTCGGTAGTAGTGTTGAGCGATACCATCCGATACCCTAAAATATCGGATCGGATGGTATCGGCCCGATACGAAAAAAGTATCGGGTATTGCCGATTCGGATACCGGAAGTCCCATTCAAGTCTATGGGACTTCCGGTATCGGAATAAGAAAAACCCTTTTATGTCCTTGTACAGCCTCTCGGGGGGGTGTACGGACCTTCCAGGGGTCTGTGCCGACTGCCCGGGGGTCTGTGCGGACTGTCGGGGGTCTGTACCGGCCTGCCGGGGGGCTGTGCCGGCCTGCCGGTGGTCTGTACCGACTGTCCGGGGGTCTGTGCAGGCTGCGGGAGGCTGTGCCGGCCTGCCGATAGTCTGTACCGACTGTCCGGGGGCCTGTGCAGGCTACGGGGGTCTGTACCGGCCTGCCGGGGGGCTGTGCCGGCCTGCCGGTGGTCTGTACCGACTGTCTGGGGGTCTGTGCAGGCTGCGGGGGTCTGTACCGGCCTGCCGGTGGTCTATACCGAATGTCCGGGGGTCTGTGCAGGCTGCGGGGTCTGTGCAGGATCGTCCGATGAGACTACAAGTCCCATCGGGCGATGCCTGCTACCATGACGGTGATTGACACATTAGCAAATGATGGGACAGTAGTAGCTAATGTGTTGAATGTACAAAAAAAATACATACTACATACATACTACATACATGCTACATACATGCAACATACATGCAACACACATGCTACATACATACTACATGCATACTACATGCATGCAACATACTACATATATATCACATGCATGCAACATGCATACTACATATATACTACATGCAACATGCATACTACATATATACTACATGCATGCAACATACATACATACAACATATATACTACATGCATGCAAAATTCATATATACTACATGCAACATACATACTACATATATACTACATGCATGCAACATACATACTACATATATACCACATGCATGCAACATACATATATACACTCACTGGCCACTTTATTAGGTACACCTGTCCAACTGTGTGTTAAGACTTAATTTCTAATCAGCCAATCACATGGCGGCAACTCAGTGCATTTAGGCATGTAGACATGGTCAAGACAATCTCCTGCAGTTCAAACCGAGCATCAGTATGGGGAAGAAAGGTGATTTGAGTGCCTTTGAACGTGGCATGATTGTTGGTGCCAGAAGGGCTGGTCTGAGTATTTCAGAAACTGCTGATCTACTGGGATTTTCACGCACAACCATCTCTAGGGTTTACAGAGAATGGTCCGAAAAAGAAAAAAAATCCAGTGAGCGGCAGTTCTGTGGCCGGAAATGCCTTGTTGATGCCAGAGGTCAGAGGAGAATGGGCAGACTGGTTCGAGCTGATAGAAAGGCAACAGTGACTCAAATTGCCACCCGTTACAACCAAGGTAGGCAGAAGAGCATCTCTGAACGCACAGTGCGTCGAACTTTGAGGCAGAAGGGCTACAGCAGCAGAAGACCACACCGGGTACCACTCCTCTCAGCTAAGAACAGGAAACTGAGGCTACAATTTGCACAAGCTCATCGAAATTGGACAGTAGAAGATTGGAAAAACGTTGCCTGGTCTGATGAGTCTCGATTTCTGCTGCGACATTCGGATGGTAGGGTCAGAATTTGGCGTAAACAACATGAAAGCATGGATCCATCCTGCCTTGTATCAACGGTTCAGGCTGGTGGTGGTGGTGTCATGGTGTGGGGAATTTTTTCTTGGCACTCTTTGGGCCCCTTGGTACCAATTGAGCATCGTTGCAACGCCACAGCCTACCTGAGTATTGTTGCTGACCATGTCCATCCCTTTATGACCACAATGTACCCAACATCTGATGGCTACTTTCAGCAGGATAATGCGCCATGTCATAAAGCTCGAATCATCTCAAATTGGTTTCTTGAACATGACAATGAGTTCACTGTACTCAAATGGCCTCCTCAGTCACCAGATCTCAATCCAATAGAGCATCTTTGGGATGTGGTGGAACGGGAGATTCGCATCAGGGATGTGCAGCCGACAAATCTGCGCCAACTGTGTGATGCCATCATGTCAATATGGTCCAAAATCTCTGAGGAATGCTTCCAGCACCTTGTTGAATCTCTGCCACGAAGAATTGAGGCAGTTCTGAAGGCAAAAGGGGGTCCAACCCGTTACTAGCATGGTGTACCTAATAAAGTGGCCAGTGAGTGTACAACGTATATACTACATGCATGCAACACATATACCACATATATACTACATGCATGCAACATACATACTACATATATACCACATGCATGCAACATGCATACTACATATATACTACATATATACTACATGCATGCAACATACATATATACTACATACAATACATTCATACAATACATACATATAGACATACAGTACTACTATGCTACTACATGTGGGGACAAATGACACCGCAAGAAATGACCTGGAAACCATCTGCAGAGACTTTGAAGACTTAGGCAAGAAAGTGAAAGAACTGGGAGCGCAGGTGGTCTTCTCTTCCATCCTCCCAGTGGATGGCCATGGAGCAAGGAGGTGGAATAAGATTCTGCAGGTGAACAACTGGCTACGTCGATGGTGCCGTCAGCAACGATTTGGATTTCTGGATCACGGAGTGAACTACTTATACGATGGACTACTTGCTAGAGATGACTGGAAAGCAGGTATTTGGAAGTCGCCTTGCTACACTTGTAAGGAGAGCTTTAAACTAGAACAACATGGGAAGGGAAGCAAAAGACCAGAAAAAGCCATACACCTGACAAATGCTACTGAGAACTCTGCTATTAGAAGTGGAAAGGAAGAACAAAGACGAAAGAATCTAATTAAAAAAAATATTGGAGAAAGAGAAACCAATCACAAACTAAAATGTTTCTATACTAATGCACAAAGCATGGGCAACAAACAAGGAGAATTGGAACTACTAACACAGGAAAAGAAATATGATGTCATTGGAATCACTGAGACTTGGTGGGACAATACACATGATTGGAATACAAGACTAGAAGGATACAACTTATTTGCAAAAAACAGACTTGATAAACGAGGAGGAGGTGTCGCATTGTATGTTAGAAACGCGTATATCTGCACAGAGATTGAAGCTTCAGAGACTGGGAGTTCTGTGGAAACTGTTTGGGTAAGAATACAAGGACAGAACAATGGAAAGGACACCATTGTAGGCATTTACTACAGGCCGCCTGTGCAAGCTGAAGATATGGATGAATTCTTTATGCATCAAATGGCCAAGTTCTCCAAAAAATATGACATAGTTGTCATGGGAGATTTCAACTATCCAGACATTTGTTGGGAATCTCTCTCAGGCAAAACTAACAGGTCAAGGAAATTCTTATCCTCTCTTGCTGACAACTTTATCTTCCAAAAGGTAAAGGAGAAAACAAGGGGAACTGCTACCTTGGATCTAATCCTTATAAACAGGGAGGAAATGGTTGAGGAGGTAAAAGTGGCTGGGACCCTAGGAGGTAGCGACCATGCTATTTTAGAATTTTGGATAACTAGAGGCGGAAGACCTGTGAAGACTCAGACGTCAAGGTTAGATTTCAGAAAGGCAGATTTTAAGGGATTCAGAAAGAGAATTGGAGGGATCCAATGGCTGGATATCCTTAAAGACAAAAATGTCCAGGAAGGATGGGAAATCTTGAAAAATGAAATTCTCAAAGCACAGTTGTTAAAAATTCCGAAAAGAGGGAAGAATAGGAAGCATTTAAGGAAACCAGGATGGATGAACACAGAACTTAAGCACATGCTAAAAAGGAAGCAAAAAATGTTTATAAAATGGAAAGAAGGAGGCATATCTAAAGAAGAATATAATGCTGTCTGCAGAACCTGCAAGGCACAAATCAGATTTTCTAAAGCTGAAAATGAATTGAGGCTTGCAAGAGATGTCAAAAGCAATAATAAAGGATTTTGGGGATATGTCAAAAGTAAAAGAAAAGTCAAAGATGCTATAGGATTTTTACAGGATGAAAATGATGAAATGGTAAGACAGGATGTTGAGAAGGCTGAACTTTTAAATTCCTATTTTGCATCTGTTTTCTCTCAGAAAGGAAATGTAACATCAACTGCTATTCACTGTCCTATTAAGGGAATAGAAGAATCCAGGATATCTATAAACAGAAAGATAGTGAGGAAACACTTAGCTAACCTAAATGTATTCAAGTCTCCAGGTCCAGATGAATTACACCCCAGAGTACTGAAGGAGATAGCAGAAGAAATTTTTGAACCCCTCTCCATAATCTTTGAAAATTCTTGGAGAACAGGAGAAGTGCCAGAAGACTGGAGAAGAGCAAATGTTGTTCCTATCTTCAAAAAGGGGAAGAAGGTGGACCCAGGCAACTATAGGCCGGTGAGTCTGACTTCTATACCAGGAAAGATCTTTGAACAAATTATTAAACAACATGTATGTCAATACCTGGATAAGAATGAAGTGATTAAACAGAGTCAGCATGGGTTTGTAACTAATAAGTCATGTCAGACTAATTTAATTTCCTTCTATGATGGTATTACTGATTGGGTGGATCAAGGAAATGCTGTAGATATAGTATATCTTGACTTCAGCAAAGCATTTGACAAAGTCTCTCATACAATCCTTATTGAAAAAATGACTAAGTATGGAATGGACAAGGCAACTGTTAGGTGGATTCATAACTGGCTTAGTGATCGGACCCAAAGAGTGGTCGTAAATGGCTGCACATCCAGTTGGAAGAATGTCTCAAGTGGGGAACCACAGGGCTCTGTCCTGGGCCCTGTATTGTTCAACATCTTTATCAACGATTTAGATGAAGGAATTGAGGGTAAACTGATTAAATTTGCTGATGACACAAAGCTAGGAGGGATAGCTAATACTAGAGAAGAGAGAGAGAGGATTCAAAAAGATTTAAATAAACTGGAGAAGTGGGCAGCAACTAACAGAATGGTTTTTAACAGGGAGAAATGCAAAGTACTACATCTGGGCAATAAAAATGAAAAAAGCATATATAGAATGGGAGGAATAGGGCTAAGTGACAGCACATGTGAAAAAGACTTGGGTATACTAATAGATCGCAGACTGAATATGAGTCAACAGTGTGATGCAGCAGCAAAA
Organism: Dendrobates tinctorius; assembly: GCF_039654945.1. Classification (NCBI taxonomy): domain Eukaryota; kingdom Metazoa; phylum Chordata; class Amphibia; order Anura; family Dendrobatidae; genus Dendrobates; species Dendrobates tinctorius. The sequence goes on from NW_027361818.1 coordinate 14,342,083, forward strand.
AAGGCAAATGCAATTCTAGGATGTATTAACAGAAGCATACAGTCTAGATCACGTGAAGTAATTATTTCCCTCTACTCCTCTTTGGTCAGACCTCATCTGGAATATTGTGTCCAATTTTGGGCACCACATTTTAAAAAAGACATCAACAAACTGGAGCAAGTTCAGAAAAGAGCAACCAGAATGGTGACCGGTCTGCAAACCCTGTCTTATGAGGAAAGGTTGCAGGATTTGGGAATGTTTAGTTTGCAAAAGAGAAGACTGAGAGGAGACTTAATAGCTGTCTACAAATATCTAAAGGGCTGTCACATTGTAGAAGGATCAACTTTATTATCATTTGCACAAGGAAAGACTAGAAGCAATGGGATGAAGCTGAATGGGAGGAGACACAGATTAGATATTAGAAAAAACTTTTTGACAGTTAGAGTGATCAATGAGTGGAACAGGCTGCCACGAGAAGTGGTGAGTTCTTCAATGGAAGTCTTCAAACAGAGGCTGGACAGACATCTAACTGGGATGATTTAGTGAATCCTGCTTTGAGCAGGGGGTTGGACCAGATGGCCCAGGAGGTCCCTTCCAACTCTACGATTCTATGATACTATGATTCTATGATTCTATGATTCAGTACAAATAACATAGAGTACATACTCACCATCACTTGTCACTTTGATCCCCAAAGCCATTGTCATCTATGGAATAAATATTAAAATAACAAACCACCAATATACTTACCCCTGATCCACAGAAGTCCACAAGTGTCCCACGACGATCTTGTGTGGAGAACAGCAGCATCAGCTGATGCTACCGTTCTCTACGGGCTCCAGGAAATCAGTGTCGGGAGGTAGGTATCCTTCCACCCTGTATTCCTCTGCTACTGTAAAAAAAAAAAAGTCCCTAGTCTCATTTTATGGCATTGCTGTGTGAGAAATTTCCCACGCAGCTTTTGCCATAAAGTGAGACTAGGGACTTTTTTTTTTACAGTGGCGGAGGAATACAGTGCGGAAGGATACCTACCTCCCGACACTGGATTCCTGGAGCCCGTAGAGAACGGTAGCATCAGCTGATGCTGCTGTTCTCCACGCAAGATCGTCGTGGGACACTCGTGGACTTCTGCGGATCAGGGGTGAGTATATTGGTGGTTTGTTATTTTAATATTTATTCCACATATGACAATGGCTTCGGGGATCAAAGTGACAAGTGATGGTGAGTATGTACTCTATGTTATATATACTGTATGTCTATATGTATGTATTGTATGAATGTATTGTATGTAGTATATATGTATTTTGTATGCATGTAGTATATATGTGGTATATATGAAGTATGCATGTTGTATGCATGTGATACATATGTAGTATGTATGTATGTTGCATGCATGTAGTATATATGTAGTATGCATGTTACATGTAGTATATAAGTATGTTGGATGCATGTAGTATACATGTAGTATGTATGTTGCATGTAACATATATGTTGTATATATGTATGTTGCATGCATGTAGTATATATGTTGTGTATATGTAGTATGCATGTTGCATGCATGTAGTATATATGTAGTATGCCTGTTGCATGTAGTAGATATGTATGTTGCATGCATGTAGTATATATGTTGTATGTATGTTGCATGCATGTAGTATATATGTGGTATATATGTAGTATGCATGTTGCATGCATGTGGTATATATGTTGTATGTATGTTGCATGCATGTAGTAAATATGTAGTATGTATGTTGCATGTAGTATATATGTAGTATGTAAGTATGTTGCATGCATGTAGTATATATGTAGTATGCATGTAATATATGTGGTATATATGTAGTGCATGTAGTATATATGTTGTATGTATGCTGCATGCATGTAGTATATATGTAGTATGTATGTTGCATGTAGTTTATATGTATGTTGCATGCATGTGGTATATGTAGTGTGCATGTAATATTTATGTGGTATATATGTAGTATGCATGTTGCATGCATGTAGTATATATGTTGTAAGTATGTTGCATGCATGTAGTATATATGTGGTATATATGTAGTATGCATGTGGTATATATGTAGTATGTATATTTGTTGCATGCATATAGTATATATGTAGTATGCATGTTGCATGTAGTATATATGTATGTTGCATGCATGTAGTATATATGTAGTATGCATGTTGCATACATGTAGTATATATGTAGTATGTATGTTGCATGTAGTATATATGTAGTATATATGTATGTTGCATGCATGTAGTATATATGTGGTATATATGTAGTATGCATGTTGCATGCATGTAGTATATATGTTGTATGTATGTATGTTGCAGGCATGAAGTATATATGTAGTATGTATGTTGCATGTAGTATATATGTTGTATATATGTATGTTGCATGCATGTGGTATATATGTAGTATGTATGTTTGTTGCATGCATGTAGTATATATGTAGTATGCATGTTACATGTTGTATATATGTATGTTGCATGCATGTAGTATATATATAGAGTGCATGTTGTATGTAGTAGATATGTATGTTGCATGCATGTAGTATATATGTAGTATGCATGTTGCATATATGTTGTATGTATGTTGCATGCATGTAGTATATATGTGGTATATATGTAGTATGCATGCTGCATGCATGTGGTATATATGTAGTATGTATGTTGCATGCATGTAGTATATATGTAGTATGTATGTTGCATGCATGTAGTATATATGTGGTATATATGTAGTATGCATGTTGCATGCATGTGGTATATATGTAGTATGTATGTTGCATGCATGTAGTATATATGTAGTATGCATGTTGCATGCATGTAGTATATATGTGGTATATATGTAGTATGCATGTTGCATGCATGTGGTATATATGTAGTATGTATGTTGCATGCATGTAGTATATATGTAGTACACATGTTGCATGCATGTAGTATATATGTGGTATATATGTAGCATGCATGTTGCATGCATGTAGTATGTATGTAGTATGTATGTATGTAACATGTATGTAGTATGTATGTAGTATGTATTTTTTTTTTTTTACATTCAACACATAGCCCGGATGATGGGACTACTACTGTCCCATCATTGGCTAATGTGTCAATCACCGTCATAGTAGCAGGCATCACCCGATGGGACTTGTAGTCCCATCGGACAATGCCTGCACAGACCCCCACAGCCTGCACAGACCCCCGGACAGTCGGCACAGACCACCGGCAGGCCGGCACAGCCCCCTGGCAGGCCGGTACAGACCCCCGGCAGTCCGCACAGACCCCCGGACAGTCGGTACAGACCACCGGCAGGCCGGTACAGACCCCCGCAGCCTGCACAGACCCCCAGACAGTCGGTACAGACCACCGGCAGGCCGGCATAGCCCCCCGGCAGGCCGGTACAGACCCCCGGCAGTCCGCACAGACCCCCGGGCAGTCGGCACAGACCCCCCGGAAGGCCCGTACTGATGGCACATCATGATGCGCACAGACCGCGCATCATGATGACGTCATTTCGGCAGCCAATCAGAGCCACAGCAGTGGCTCTCTGCATTATGGGAACTTCCGATTCCGATATTGAAAAAATATCAGTACTCGGTATCGTAATTCCGATACAGCGAATATCGGCCGATACCCGATATTTGCAGTATCGGAATGCTCAACACTAGTCGGTAGTAATTTTTTGAAAATTGTCTTGACAAAGTCTTCTAGTTTATCCAGTCAGATTCTTGTATTCCTCTTATTTTCAAGTTGTTTCGTCTGTTCCTGTCTTCTATATCTGCAACTTTAATTTTAAGTCTGTGAAATTCAGATTTGAGGTCATGGGTGTCTTTTGATAAATCATCAGCGTGTTCTTCCACTACAGTTAGTTATTTTTCGTGGATGTCTAACCTGCTTCTAAATTTATCCAAGGTGGACTGGAAAATTTTCTTTAGGTTTTCAAATGATTGAGACATACTGGACGTGATTTTCTGGGCGAGAGTATCCATGTAAGAGTGTATGGATATAACATCCAGATTTTGGGAAGGAGAAGGATTGGTGTTATCCATCTTAAATTTTGACCATTCCGGCAAAAAGTTTGGTGAATTATCTCCAGACTCAGGACTTGAAGCGTCGGCTGGCGATGTGAATTTTTCAGAAATTTTACCAGGATTCTTCCTTTTTGATGAGAGAGCTGTATCCATGACCTCTTTATGAGGAGATCTGGCCTTAAGTGGGTTAACGATATCCACTTGATCTTTAAAGTGAGGACTGTAAGAATCCTGAAATTTCTGTGCTTTTTGAGGAGTCGTATTAGACACTTTCGTTGTTTTGGACGCTGCAGTAGCCTTGTGACTCATCTTGTGCCCTTTTTTGAATCCTGCCTTGCAGGGAATTATATTAGAGAGAATTGATATTATTGGTGATGTTTATACTGAATAACCATTAAAAATATAGAAAATTCTTGTGTCTTCCTATGCCTCTTTATAAGAGGGACCGTGAGGAATGAGATACACCACAGAATCAGATGGCACTTTTAATAATGTATGATGCATACAGTAAAATCCCTTATTAACTGCGCGCCGATATAGACGCGCTCCCTGTGACTTTAAATGCAGCCGTGACAGGCGGCTAGTCTTCACACAGGGCTCAGTGACGTCAGTCCCTGCTCATAAAATATGCAACAGGGGAGCCGGCAGCTGATACACGGCACCGCGGAAGAAAGGCAGATCACCCCAGTGGAGCCGCACAGGAGCCGTGGGAGCAGAGGTAACATAGAAATAGGCACAAATCGCGGACTATTTTGTGTCCTTCCACCTCACAGATCTGTTATGACCGGAAAATGGCGTACTTGAGATAGGACGTTGAGATGAAAGCGATCCCTCCGCAGCCGTTATAGCTCCCTCAGCCTCGCACAAAGCAGGGGAATATAGCTAAATTAGGACACCCTGGGACTTCCAAAGGGTCTAAAACAGTCAAGAAGAGATTCCAAAAAAAAAGTCAATGTCTTTTAATTATGCAACGAGAGAAATCCTGTCAGATTAGGCACAGGCTGGGGACTATTTTGTATCCTTCTGCCAATCAGCTGGTATATGACAGGATTTTTGTAAAAAATATCTCCAAAAGACAATAAAAATCTTTAAAATGTGGTAGACAAGCGTGGAGATACTTTTTCTGAGGACAAGGACAGCCGGTGGGTAATGGAGGGAGCAGGGAAAGGATTTTTTCACTCACGGTTCAAAATGGTGTCACCTTGCAGTAAAATGGTGGACAAAAAGCCCTCAGATGTCAAAAATGTCTTTTTTATGTTCAAAGCTCAGACAAGGGGTATCAGAATGTACTTCTGAGTAACGAGAAAACAATCCTTCCGTGGGTTAGCGAAAAGAGCGATTTTCTTTTGCTTTATTTGTCGCTTTAGGAGATGTCTCCTCAGAGATCCTGAGCCGTGCGTGTTACACCATCGCCAGCTCAGGCCACGCCCCCAAAAGCTTAATATTTTTGGAAGTTGGAGTGGGTTTTTTTTTAGATTTGGCTATCTTAGGAGGATATCTGTTTGTGCAGGTAACTATTACTGTGCAGAATTATTAGGCAACTTAATAAAAACCAAATATATACCCATCTCACTTGTTTATTTTCACCAGGTAAACCAATATAACACAAAATGTAGAAATAAACATTTCTGACATTCAAAACCAAAAAAAAAGGACCGACATAGCCACCTTTCTTTACGATGACACTCAAAAGCCTTCCATCCATAGATTCTGTCAGTTGCTTGATCTGTTTACGATCAACATTGCGTGCCGCAGCCACCACAGCCTCCCTGACACTGTTCCCAGAGGTGTACTGTTTTCCCTCCCTGTAGATCTCACATTTTATGAGAGACCACAGGTTCTCTATGGGGTTCAGATCAGGTGAACAAGGGGGCCATGTCATTATTTTTTCTTCTTTTAGACATTCACTGGCCAGCCACGCTGTGATGTATTTGGATGCATGTGATAGAGCATTGGCCTGCATGAAAATCATTTTTTTCTTGAACGATACCGACTTCTTACTGTACCACTGGTTGAAGAAGGTGTCTTCCAGAAACTGGCAGTAAGTCTGGGAGTTGAGCTTCACTCCATCCTCAACCTGAAAAGGTCCCACAAGTTCATCTTTGATGATACCTGCCCATACCAGTACCCCACCTCCACCTTGCTGGCGTCTGAGTCAGAGTGGAGCTCTCTGGCCTTTACTGATCCAGCCTTGGGCCCATCCATCTGGCCCATCAAGAGTCACTCTCATTTCATCAGTCAATAAAACCTTAGACAAATCAGTCTTTACATATTTCTTGGCCCAGTCTTGACGTTTTATCTTATGTTTATTGTTCAAAGGTGGTCGTTTTCCAGCACATGAGTATGGCACACCTTGTGCTTTTTGATACTCCAGTAACATTGCAGCTCTTAAATATGGCAAAACTTGTGGCAAATGGCATCTTGGCAGCTTCACGCTTGATTTTCCTCAATTTGCGCCTTTTTTTATCAACATGCTTCTTGCAACCCTGTTGGCTATTTGCCATGAAAAGCTGGATTGTTCAGTGATCACGCTTCAAAAGTTTGGCAATTTCAAGACTGCTGCATCCCTCTGCAAGACATCTCACTATTTTTGACTTTTCAGAGTCCGTTAAATCTCTCTTCTGACCCATTTTGCCAAAGGAAAGGAAGTTACCTAATAATTAAGCACACCTTATATAGGGTGTTGATGCATTAGACCACACCCCTCCTCATTACAGAGATGCAAATCACCTGATTTACATAACTGACAGCTGGCTTTCAAGCCTATACAGCTTGGAGTAGGACAACATGTATGAAAAGGATGATGTGATCAAACTAATAATTTGCCTTATAATTCTGCACACAGTGTATAGGCCCATCATACACTGGAGCATCATCCATGGGGCCCATCATATACTGCAGCATCATATGGGGCCCATTATATATGGAGCATAATATAGACCCATCATACAATGGAGCATCATCCATTGGGCCCATCTTATACTGGAACATCATATGGGGCCCACTATATATGGAGCATTACATAGGCCCAACATACAATGGAGCATCACCCATGGGGCCCATCATATACTAGAGCATCATTTGGGGCCCATTATATATGGAGCATTATATAGGCCCATCATACAATGGAGCATCATCCATGGGGCCCATGATATACTGCAGCATCACATGGGGCCCATTATATATGGAGCATAATATAGGCCCATCATACAATGGAGCATCATCCATGGGGCCCATCTTATACTGGAGCATCATATGGGGCCCATCATATACTAGAACATCATATAGGCTCATTATATATGGAGCATTATATAGGCCCATCATACAATGGAGCATCATCCATGGGGCCCATCATATACTGGAGCATCATACGGGGCCCATCATATACTAGAGCATCATATGGGGCCCATTATATATGGAGCTTTATATAGGCCCATCATACAATGGAGCATCATCCATGGGGCCCATCATATACTGGAGCATCATATGTGGCCCATCATATACTAGAGCATCATATGGGCCCATTATATTTGGAGCATTATATAGGCCCATCATACAATGGATCATCATCCATGGGGCCCATCATATACTGGAACATCATATGGGGTTCATTATTTATGGGCATCATATAGGGTATGGAGCATTATATGGAGCACATATGGGGCCTATTCTGTATGGAGCATTATATTGAGCCCATTCTGTATGAAGCAATATATGGGGATCATCATATACTGTATGGAGGTTTATATGCGACTCATTGTACTGTATGGAGCAATATGTGGGGCTCATTCTACTCTATGGGGACTGTTTGAATTTTATAGGCTGAACTGGATGGACTAATGTCTTTTTTCGGCCTTACTAACTATGTTTCTATGTTACTATGTCCTATACTGTATGGCACATTATATTGGGGCCATCATATACTGTAGCATTATATGGAGCTCATCATATACTGTATGGAACATTATATGGGACCAATTATTCTGTATGGACCAATATATGGGGCTCATTATTCTGTATGGCGCACTATGTGGTGGCCATAATACTGTATGGAGGAATATACTGTCCGGTTTTTGAGCTATTGTAGAATTTAAAATAGATATCAGTCATGTAATGTAAGACGTGAAGTATTTCTCTTTGTACTATACTAATATTTCTCTGCCGTATCGGAGAATCATGAATTCTGGTATGTGTTAAAGGGGCTCACTGACACTCTTTCGCCCGGGGCACACGAAAACCTGGAACCAGCCCTACCCCCCCAACTTTAGGCAAATAACCCCCAGTTTTCAATGCATAACTATTATTATAAAGTAAATTAAGTTTGACAAGCTTCAGTAATAAGAATTGATGTTGTTGGCATTGAAATGGGCACTGTAGGTGTGTTTACTGTCCTCCACTACCTGACGACTTTGCTTCCCCATTGACTTGCATTGGGTTTCGTGTTTCAGTCAGACCTCCGACTTTTCCCGATAGTCGGCCGATTTCGTTCGACTCGACTTTTGAGAAAGTCGGGTTTCATAAAACTCGACCCTAAAAAAGGCAAAGTCGCTCATCGATGGTGGAGATTGTGCCGTGTCCCTCCACCCCGATGCGCATTTTTCCACACTTCTTCAGGGGGTGTCACACTGAGCTGGAACGTCCGGCTCTGATGAGGCCTGGTACGGTGGGAATGTATGCACAAAGTCAGGGCAAACATCGAGATTTCATTACATTTTTTTTCTTTGTGTAGAATCCTCCCAGGCTTCATCAGAGCTGGAATTCCCCGCTCATGTGTTAGAGCCCTGAGGATTGTAGCACTCTCTACAGGAGCAGAAAATGCAACAAGGACTGGACGGGTGACCATGAGGAAAGAAGGGACTGTAGAGGTGAGTATAACAATTTATTTTTTATTTTTTACATATAACTTCTTTTATGTTCTGTGATCTGGAGACCCTAGAGCAGGGCTGGGCAATTAATTTTCCCGAAGGGCCACATGAGAGACCATGACTGTTGTGGAGGGCCGAACTAATAGCTTGAATTTAATTCTACTCAATATTAATTTATTAATATTAATTGTATCACTTAATATTGAGCATAATTAAGTATGCTGACACCCCCCTATATCTTTGTACCCCCACAGCCCCTTATATACAGCATGAGCCCCACACAGCCTCCCTATATACGACATGGTCCCCACACAGCCTTCTTATATATGGCATGATCCCCACACAGCCTATATATGGCATGATCCCCACACAGCCTCCCTATATAGGGCATGATCCCCACAGAACCTCCCTATATTCGGCATGAGCCCCATACAGCCTCCCTATATACGGCATGAGCCCCACACAGCATCCCTATATACGGCATGATCCACACACAGCCTATATACTGCATGATCCCCACACAGCCTCCCTATATACAACATAATCCCCACACAGCCTCCCTATATACGGCATGATCCCCACCCAGCCTCCCTATATACAGCATGAGCCCCACACAGCCTCCCATATACAGCATGAGCCCCACACAGCCTCCCATATACAGCATGAGCCCCACACAGCCTCCCCATGAACAGCATGTGTCGCACATGGCTTCTCCATGTACTGCATGAGCCCCAGTTTCCCCATATGCTGCATTAGGCCCCACACAGCCTCCCCATAAACTGCATGAGCCCCACACAGCCTTCTTATATTCAGCATGAGCCCCACAGTCTCTACACATACTGAATGGGGCCCCACACTGCCTCCCATATACTGCGAGAGGCCCCCACTGCCTCCCCATATACTGATTAAGCCCCACACAGCCTCCCCATATATTTCATGGTAGCATACAGCCTTCCCTTAGCCTCCCAATGTGCACCATGATACCCCCATAGTCTCCCCATATGCAGCATGTCACCCCCATAGAATCCCCATGTTCATCCCTATAGAATTCCTATGTTCACCCCAATAGAATCACCAAGTTCACTCCCATAGAATCCCCATATTCACCCCCATATAATCCCCATGTTCACTTCCATAGAATCCCCATGTTCACTTCCATAGAATCCCCATGTTCACTTCCATAGAATCCCCATGTTCACCCCCATAGAATCCCCATGTTCACACCCATAGAATTCCCATGTTCACCCCCATAAAATCCCCATGTTCACCCCCATAGAATCCCCATGTTCACTCCCATATTCATACACATGGAGGAAAAAAAAACACCACTTACTCACCTTGGTCCCATTCCCAGGCTCCCTGCTTCTGCTTCTGTTGCTGTCTCTGATGCGCTGACTCTTCTCGGGCCAGATTGAGACAGCCAGAGGTCCGGATTTGGTCCGTGGGCCGCACTTTGCCCAGGTCTGCCCTAGAGTTTTAAAATGGATATTGAAAACAAATAACATCTCAAAGAATGGAAATTCCTTGGAAAATCCTTGCAAAAAGGCAAAATCACATTTTTATTGATTTAATCATCTTTAGTCATCAATGTTTAACCCCTTCCTGACATGTGACGTACTATCCCGTCCACGGTACCCGGGCCCGTATGACCGTGGACGGGATAGTACGTCTACCGCGATCAGCGGCGCCCACGTGGTGAGCGCCGCTGATCGCGGCCGGGTGTCAGCTGATTATCACAGCTGACACCCGGCACTATGTGTCAGGGGCGGTTACGGACCGCCCCCGACACGTTAACCCCTTGCACACCGCGATCAAACATGATCGCGGTGTACCGGGAGTTAAAGGGAAGCATCGGCAGGGAGGGGGCTCCCTCCGTGCTTCCCTGAGCCCCCCACGGCAGCGCAATGTGCAGCGCTGCTGCGGGGGGCTCCTATCCTCCAGGCCCCCGAATCCAAGATGGCGACGGGGGCCTTCGGGGACCTGAGGAAGCTGGCTTCCTCAGTGCCTGCAAAGCGCAGGCAAGAGGAAGTCTTCTTCAATGCCTGTGACAGACTGCTGATCTGTCACAGTGATCTGTGATGTGACAGATCAGCGATCTGTCACAGGACAGTGATGTCCCACCTGGGACTATGTAATAAAGTAAAAAAAAATAAAAAAAAAATGTAAAAATAAATTTAAAAAAATCGCCAAATAAATTAGAAAAAAAAAAAAATATTCCCTCAATAAATCCATTTTTTGGAAATAATAAAAAAAAAACAATAAAAGTACACATATTAGGTATCGCCACGTCCGTAATGACCCGCCCTATAAAACAGTCCCATTAGTTAACCCTTTTAGCGAACATCTTAAAAAATAAAAATAAAAAACGAAGCAAAAAATAATGATTTATTATCATACCGCCAAACAAAAAGTGTAATAACGCGCGATCAAAAAGACGCATATAAATATCCATGGTACCGCTGAAAACGACATCTTGTCCCGCAAAAAACGAGCCATGACACAGCATCATCAGCGAAAAAATAAAAAAGTTATAGCTCACAGAATAAAGCGATGCAAAAATAATTATTTTTTATATAAAATAGTTTTCATTGCATAAAACCGACAAAAACATAAAAAAAAAGACTTAAATGAGGTATCGCTGTAACCGTACTGACCCGAAGAATAAAATTGCTTTATCAATTTTACCGCAAGCGGAACGGTGTAAACTCAACCCCCCAAAAGAAATTCATGAAACGCTGGTTTTTGTTCATTCTGCGTCCCAAAAATAGGAATAAAAAGCGATCAAAAAATGTCACGTGCCCGAAAATGGCACCAATAAAAACATCAACTCGTCCCGCAAAAAATAAGACCTCACATGACTCAGTGGGTCAAAATACGGAAAAATTATAGCTCTCAAAATGTGGTGATGCAAAAACTATTTTACAATAAAAGGCGTCTTTTAGCGTGTGACAGCCGCGAAACATAAAAACCGCCATAAATAGTAAGTCAAACCCCCCGTTATCACCCCCTTAGTTAGGGAAAAATAATAAAACTAAAAAAAAAGTATTTATCTCCATTTTCCCGTTAGGGTAAGGCTGTGTGCACACGCTGCGGATTAGGTGCGGATTCATCCGCGCGGATTTTGTAAAATCCGCAGGTGAAACCGCAGGTCAAAAGACCTGCGGTTTTACCTGCGGATTGCTCTGCGGTTTTGTCCTGCGGTTTTTCATCTCCTCAATAGAGGAGATGGCAAACCGCAGGAGAATCCGCAGAAAGAATTGACATGTCAATTCTTTCTGCGGATTGAAAACCGCAGATAATCCGCGCGGAAAATTCCGCACCGTCTGCACTGCGGTTTTTGATTCCCATAGGGAATCATGGTACTGTACACCGCAGCAGAAACTGCTGCGGGTGCGCAGCAGCCAAAACCGCTGCGGAACCGCAGCAAAATCCGCAGCGTGTGCACACAGCCTTAGGGTTAGGGCTAGGGTTAGGGCTAGGGTTAGGGCTAGGGTTAGGGTTAGGGCTAGGGTTATGGCTAGGGTTAGGGCTAGGGCTAGGGTTAGGGCTCAGATTAGGGTTAGGGGTGTGTTGGGGTTAGGGTTGGAGTTATAATTGGGGGTTTCCACTGTTTGGGCACATCAGGGGCTCTCCAAATGCAACATGGCGTCTGATCTCAATTCCAGCCAATTCTGAGTTGAAAAAGTCAAATGGTGCTCCTTCCCTTCCAAGCTCTGCCATGCGCCCAAACAGTGTTTTACCCCCACATGTAGGGTATAAGCCTACTCAGGACAAATTGCAAAACAATTTTTGGGGTCCAATTTCTCCTGTTACCCTTAGGAAAATAAAAAATTGGGGGCAAAAATATCATTTTTGTGGAAAAAAATGATTTTTTTATTTTCACGTCCGAGTGTTATAAACTTTTGTGAAGCACTTGGGGGTTCAAAGTGCTCACCACACATCTAGATAAGTTCCGTGGGGGGTCTAGTGTCCAAAATGGGGTCACTTGTGGGGAGTTTCAATAGTTTAGGTACATCAGGGGCTCTCCAAACGCACATGACACCCGCAGACCATTCCATCAAAGTCTGCATTCCAAAACGTCACTGCTTCCCTTCTGAGCCCCGACGTGTGTCCATACAGTAGTTTTCTCCCACATATGGGGTGTCTGCGTACTCAGGCCAAATTGGACAACAACTTTTGGGGTCCAATTTCTCCTGTTACCCTTGGGAAAATGAAAAAATTGGGGACTAATTGATCATGTTTCTGGAAAAAATACGATTTTTTTATTTTCATGCCCTGGCATTATAAACTTCTGTGAAGCCCTTGGGGGTTCAAAGTGCTCACCTCACATCTAGATAAGTTCCTTAGTGGGTCTAGTTTTCAAAATGGGGTCATTTGTGGGGGGTTTCCACTGTTTAGGTACATTAGGGGCTCTCCAAAGGCAATATGACACCCGCAGACCATTCCATCAAAGTCTGCATTCCAAAACGTCACTACTTCCCTTCCAAGCCCCGACGTGTGCCCATACAGTAGTTTTCTCCCACATATGGGGTATCAGCATACTCAGGACAAATTGGACAACAACTTTTGGGGTCCAATTTCTCCTGGTACCCTTGGGAAAATAAAAAAATGGTGACTAAAAGATCATGTTTGTGGAAAAAATACGAATTATTTATTTTCACGCCCGGGCATTATAAACTTCTGTGAAGCACTGGGGGGGTCAAAGTGCTCACCACACATCTAGATAATTTCCTTAGGGGGTCTAGTTTCCAAAATGGTGTCATTTGTGGGGGGTTTCCACTGTTTTGGTACATCAGGAGTTTTCCAAACGCGACATGGTGTCCGATCTCAATTCCAGCCAAAAATGTCGAATGGCACTGCTTCCCTTCCGAGCTCTGCCATGCGCCCAAATAGTGGTTTACCCCCACATGTGGGGTATCAGCGTACTCAGGACAAATTGCACAATAACTTTTAGGGTCCTGTTACCCTTGGAAAAATAAGAATTGAGGGTGAAAAGATCATTTTTGTGGAAAAAAATATGATTTTTTAATTGTATGGCTTTATGTTATAAACTTCTGTGAAGCCCATGGGGGTTCAAAGTTCTCACCACACATCTAGATAAGTTCCGTGGGGGGTCTAGTTTCCAAAATGGGGTCACTTGTAGGGGGTTTCCACTGTTTAGGTACATCAGGGACTCTCCAAACGTGAATGGCGTCCGATCTGAATTCCAGCCAATTTTGCATTGAAAAAGTCAAACGGCGCTCCTTCCATTCTGAGCTCTGCCATGCGCCGAAACAGTCGTTCCCCCCCACAAATCAGGTATCAGCGTACTCAGGACAAATTGCACAATAACTTTTGCAGTCCAATTTCTCCTGTTACCCTTGGTAAAATAAAAAAAATTGAACCTGAAGTATTTTTTTTGTGAAAAAAAGTTAGATGTTCATTTCTTTTTAAATATTCAAAAAAATTCCTGTGACGCACCTAATGGGTTAATAAACTTCTTGAATGTGGTTTTGAGCACCTTAAGGGGTTCAGTTTTTAGAATGGTGTCACTTTTGGGTATTTTCTATCATATAGACCCCTCAAAGTGGCTTCAAATGTGATGTGGTCCTAAAAATAAAATGGTGTTGTAAAAATGAAAAATCGCTGGTCAACTTTTAACCCTTATAACTTCCTAACAAAAAAAAATTTTGGTTCCAAAATTGTGCTGATGTAAAGTAAACATGTGGGAAATGTTACTTATCAAGTTTTTTGTGTGCTGTATCTCTGTGATTTAAGGGCATAAAAATTCAAAGTTGGAAAATTGCAAAATTTTCAAAATTTTTGCCAAATTTCCATTTTTTTCACAAATAAACGCAAGTTATTTGAATGAAATTTTACCACTAACATGAAGTACAATATGTCACGAGAAAACAATGTCAGAATCACTGGGATCAATGGAAGCGTTCCAGAGTTATGACCTCATAAAGGTACAGTGGTCAGAATTGTAAAAATTGGCCCGGTCATGAACGTGCAAACCACCCTTGGGGGTGAAGGGGTTAAGTGTCCGATAACCTCATCTATTATATAAGAAATATAAAATTTGATGATTTATTAATTTCTCTTACTTTAGATGAAATGGGAGGAATATTTCATGATACCTAAATTACTGTATACATGGCAACAATTCACTCATGAGATTAGTCACAGTATCACCCAAGTGTCACACGGTCACAGCCACTTGGTAACTGACTTTCAAAAACTCGAGTTGCGGAACGCCGTAGTCTTATGGCCCAATACTCCGAGGGTCATCTCCACGTGGGGCTTATCAGCATCGATAATCTGTGTATGAGGCATTTTTTCTACATATAGATTATTGTGATCTTTTAATGCTTTTATCATTTACATAATTCACTTTCTTACAAGAAAGAGGCTTCAATCAGTTTCTTTCGTTTCCAGTGTATTCTCAGAAAATGTGCGACGTCAACCAGACTGAAGTCACAGAGTTCCTGCTCCTTGGATTTAAAGGTCTATATAAATACAAATTTCTGCTCTTCATCCTTTTCCTCTTCTGTTACCTGATGATACTGGCTGGAAACCTCCTTATTATAGTGTTGGTGTCCACCAATCACAACCTCAATACCCCAATGTTCTACTTTCTCAAGCATCTAGCTGTAGCCGATATCCTTTCCACTACGACCATTGTGCCCATGATGTTAAATATAATTCTATATGACATGATGGAGGTGCCAGTGTGGAGCTGCATCTTCCATCTCCATATTGTATTTATATTTGGTTTTAACCCAATTATTCTGATCACTATAATGTCTTATGATCGGTACTTGGCCATTTGCCACCCGATGCGCTACAATTCTATAATGCAACCTCATATTTGCTTCAAGATGGTTCTTGGCTCCTGGTTTGTTAATTTTGTCCTTTCCTTTGAGATGATTTTAGTTTGGCAGCTGGAGTTTTGTGGTAGGAACACAATAGACCACTTCTTCTGTGACTTTGAGTTACTTCTTGAATTGACTACCTCCGACACTCACCTCTTGACTTTGGTTGACTTTGTAATAGACATCATTGGAGGTGTCATCCCTTTTGTTTTAATTCTTATCAGCTACTTCAGTATTTTCCTCGTCATAATGACCCTTTCATCCACCAGTGGCTTGTCAAAAGCCTTCTCCACATGTGGCTCCCATCTCACCACTGTATGCATCTACTATGGAACGCTCATCATGGTTTACATGTTACCATCCAATGACAGATCATCGAGCACGAACAAGTTCTTATCTCTGCTGTACATTGTGGTGTCTCCAATGATGAATCCCATCATTTACAGTCTGAGGAATCAGGAGATCAGGAGAACTCTTCATCAAATGTTTAGACAATGTTAAGAATATACTTAAATGCAGCAGACATATTTATGAGACTATCTCAGCTGATTACTGTATTTCAAGATGGGGAAAGGGAGGAACTATAGATTTGTCTTCTGGATTTTCTTGACAGAATATTCACAATAAATCATGGATGAGATGATACAATGACAACATTTTTTCAGTTCCTGTCATATTTTCTTTTTTTTTTACATAATTCCTCTATATAGTTTTTTTAAAGAAGCACTCCTCCTCCCATCAAAGTTTTTATTCACTTATAATATTGAAATCTTCCTATTATATGGCACTGAGTACTTACAATTGCTCATTTAGCCCTTCCACCCAATTTATTATTTTATTTTCCTTTCAGATCTATGACAGAACGTGATTAAAATATTTCAAGCTGAATACTTCTAAGTTCTATATAGAAACAGGTGGTCAATTTTCCCATTATGAATCATAAGTCACTTCAAAAGTCCCTGACAGGAGGAGAGAGCATCTGGGTTAGTAGATAAAGGGCGGAAGGATTTTTGCATAGATCACATAAAAGGAGAAGAATTAGCTGGGTAGAAAGGAAAAATGAACAATTGTACACATACAGTGCTGTATAATATGATATTTACAATATATTAGGAGAATAAAAACTTTGATGGGAAGAGGAGGGCTTCTTTAACCTTGTTCATTGCTACATAAGTGAATGTTATTTATTAACACTATAGATTGTTACATACTTCAAGATATCATAGAATGGAATGTTAGAGTTGGAGGAGACCTCCAGGGTCATTGTGACCAACCCCCTGCTTAATGCAGGAGCCACTAAACCATCTCTGTCCACCCTTTGTTTGAAGACTTCCATTTCAGGAGAACTCACCACCTCTTATGGCAGCCTGTTCCACTGATTGATCACCCTCACTGTCAAAAAGGTTTTCTTTTCTAATGTCTAAACTGTATCTTCTCCCTCTCAGTTTCATCCCATTGCTTCTCAAGTTTCCATGTGCAAAAGAGAATAATGATGATCCCTCTACACTGTGACATCTTTTCAGATATTTGTAGACAGCTGTTAAGTCTCTTCTTAGTCTTCTTTTTTGCAAGCTAAGCATGCCAGATCCTTTAACCGTTTCTTGTAGGACATACTTTGCAGACTGCTCACCATCCTGGTAGCTCTTCTCTGAACTTACTCCTGTTTTTCACTGTATTTTTTAAAATGTGGTGGCCAGAACTGGACACAGTCTTCCAGATGAGGCCTGACCAAGCAGGAGTAGAGATAATTACTTCACGTGATCTAGACTCTATGCTTCTCTTAATACATCCTAGACCTCTGTTTGCCTTTTTTGCTGCTGCATCACACTGGTGACTCATGTGCAGTCTGTGATCTATTAGTATACCCACGTCTTTTTTACACATGCTGTTGCTTAGTTCATTTTCTCTCATTCTATAGTTGTAATTTTCAGTTTTCTTGCCTAGATGTAGAATCATGCATTTCTCCTCTTATATGCCATTTTATTAGTTGCTGCCCATTATTCAAGCTTATCTAGATCCTTCTGAATAATAAGTAACAATAAGCTGTTATACTAATGGAAACCACAAATTCAATAGTGTCAAAAGTCCATTGTTTTCTCCTGTTGGAACATGCATGTGTTAGGCTAGGTTCACATTAGCGTTCGGCTGAGCTGTGTAAGGCTGCGTACGTCCTCTGATAAGCTTTGCCCACTTCCTCACTTCTTCCATTTAGCCCCGCCTACTTCTGCATGCGTCCTGCGTACCTATCTTTAACATTGGGTTATGCAGATGTATGCGGATGGGTCGTTTTGACGTGCCTGCCGAACGCACAGAAACGCAACATGTAGTGATAGGCATCGTTTTAAGAGTTGGGTTTTTAACTTACCTTATTTTTCAGGTTTGTTGTGTTTGTTATGCTAATATTAATTTTATTTCTCTTTATTCTAGTAGATGAGTGTTCTTTCCGGTTTTCCTTTGTGGCGTGTGGGCCTCAAGTCCTCGGAGCTAGTTTTGTGTGACTGTCCTCATGTTATTCTACATAGACTGATGTTGGCGGTACCATGAAGAATTCATGAAGATTTATTATAATTATGTTACATTGATTATTAATATTTATTTTTATTTTTCTATTTATTCTTGGTTTCCCTTATTAATAGAGTTAAACGAAACGGGTCAAAAAAATTCAAAAGTCGCCGACTTTCGCCAAAGTCGGGTTTCATGAAACTAAACCCGACCTTAGCGTGAGGTCGGCCACGAGGTCAGCGACTTTAGCCCCAAAGTCGCGTTTCAAAAGATGCTTTAGTGCCCTTTTTCAGCCAATCAGGAAGAACGGACACGGTGGGCAACGTGATGACATAGGCAGCGGTCACCACCATGTTTGGGAAGGGCATGCAAGTGATTGGCTTGCTTTGTGTGGCATCACAGGGGGTATAAAAGGGCGTGCACGCTGACCACCATCTTACTTATGCTGATCTCAGAATAGGAAGAGCTGCTGCTGCTGCTGATTTCTGTAGGGAGAGCGTTAAGAAGGTCAAAAGAAAAAAAAAACTGCTTCTGCTGATAGCGCTTTTCACTGTAGTTAGTGTGCAGTGAAAGGTGAAGATTTTTGCTTTTGTGCAGCAGCGCTGGTGGTGATTAGGCAGCCTTTTAAGGCTAGCTGCATTGCTGTGTGCACACTGGTGTTCAAACTGCTTTTTTAAAAGCAATCCAAATTTTGTTTTGCCCTGGTGAGGTACTGAGCGTTCATTTTCTCACACACCGTACAGTGGTGTAAGCTCCTCACACATTACTGTGTACCAGCTGTTATCACGGCCAAATTGAAGCTGTGTGTGACTCTGTAAGGAAAAGCCGAGGAGTTTGTCTGTTCTTACAGACCTACACCTTAGAGTTATGTCCGTTTTTCAAACAGTTTTGTATATTTGCTGTTTGATTACATTCAAAACTAGAGAGAGCGTGTGTCAGTCCGTATACAAAAACACGGAGCTTGACAATTTTACATACACACACCGTACAGCGGTGTACGTGTATGCTCCTAACACAGTACCATGTACCGGCTGTTATCACGGCCAAATTGAAGCTATCTGGGTGTGACTCTGTAAG
Source organism: Dendrobates tinctorius (assembly GCF_039654945.1). Classification (NCBI taxonomy): domain Eukaryota; kingdom Metazoa; phylum Chordata; class Amphibia; order Anura; family Dendrobatidae; genus Dendrobates; species Dendrobates tinctorius. Next base: position 14,361,385 of record NW_027361818.1, read on the forward strand.
AAAAAGCCAAGGAGTTTGTCCGTTCTTACAGACCTACTAGACTCTAGGGACATTCCAATTCTGCCCAATTCTATATACACCTTATAGTTTGTCATACACTAGGCAATTTCTGCCTGTTACATTGCGGTGTAATATACACAGGGCCTGACAGAATCCAACTGTGTCCTGAAGTCTGTAGAGAGATTCCATTTCTCCCCAGTCCTCTATACACCTTTTTTACACTATCCAGAATCAGCCTATTACTTTGAGGTGTAAAATACACAGCGCCTGACAGAATCCAACTGTGTCATGAAGTCTGTAGAGAGATTCCATTTCTCCCCAGTCCTCTATACACCTTTTTTACACTATCCAGAATCAGCCTATTACTTTGAGGTGTAAAATACACAGCGCCTGACAGAATCCAACTGTGTCATGAAGTCTGTAGAGAGATTCCATTTCTCCCCAGTCCTCTATACACCTTTTTTACACCATCCAGAGTCAGCCTGTTACTTTGAGGTGTAAAATACACAGGGCCTGACAGAATCCAACTGTGTCCTGAAGTCTGTAGAGAGATTCCATTTCTCCCCAGTCCTCTATACACCTTTTTTACACCATCCAGAATCAGCATGTTAATTTGAGGTGTATTATACCCAGGGCCTGACAGAATCCAACTGTGTCCTGAAGTCTGTAGAGAGATTCAAATACTCCACACTACTATATACACTTTGTACCTTGTTTTACAGTACCATATAGTTGGTGGTATTTTGGGTACATTTTCCCCAAAAATGAGGAAGTGTGGTGGCAGAGTCTGTGGAAGTGGGCGGGGGTGGGCAGCTGGTAATGATGGTGTTGGTGTTGGATCTGCTGGTAGTGGCAAAAGCAAAATAGCACCAAATGCAGGAGGTGTTGAGCCTGCATCATCGTGTCGCTCCACAAGGCCTCGAAGGCTCCCTTTTCTGGGAGTAGGTAAACCGCTTTTAAAGCCGTAGCTTCAGGAACAAGTTTTGGCTTACATTGCTGACTCAGCCTCCAGCTCTATCGCCTCCTCTTCTGAAGTTTTAAAAAGTAAAAGCACTGAGTCGTCATTGGAGGCTCATGGTCATGAACCACACCTTTCCTTGTGTCCTTCACCCCAACCAAAATTGAAGGATGCGGCAGGCCACACTACAGATTACTCCATGGAGCTGTTTTCACATACCATGCCTGGGTTATCAAGTGAAATGGTGAATTACCCAGGCCAAGATGAATCTGACATGGAGTGCACTGATGCACAGCCACTGCTAGATTTATCTGCTGGTACATTCACTCAGAGCAGTACATTGTCCTCGCAGTGTACTGAGCCAGAATCTGACCCTGATGAAACTCAGGTTCCCCTTCCCGCATACTATACCACTGTGGCGCCCCTGAGGCTCAGTCGCCACAGAGGTACTGCACCTTCACCTAAGGTGTAGTGCCCCACCATCCAGGTAAGGTGGGCACTCCTTGCCACACTCCAACACCTGCATCCCACACACAGGATAGTTCAGCAGGGCCACATTGCGGCTCTTAGCTCAGAGGGTAGCAGAGCACCTTTTGTGGGTCCTTGCTTCGTAACACGAGATGTGCTGGGAGGTGCGTGGAGTTAGATATAAAAGAAGGGGAAAGTGTAGAATTATAGGTCAGTCTCACAGGAGAGTGAGGGAAAAGTTCATCCTGAGGGCTCAGTCTGACAGGAGGTCAGTCAGCCGAGGAGGCTGAGAAAGGAAGACAGTCAGTCAGGAGAGTCTGAGGACTGGTCTGGGAAGAAAGGGTGCTGCAGCTGCCTCAGTGATCTGAGCCAGCTGGCACGGTAAAGGAGAGAGAACTAGAACTGTAACCTGCACTTCCATAAAAAAGAAAGACGAGTACGGAACGAAGGAGAACAGAGAGGAGACGTGGGTTGAGAGAAGATCCCTGCCTATAGGTTCTCAGCGCAAGGCCGGGGCCCGGTCCCCGAGGTTGTATGGACACTTATGGTTCTGCAGCAGACACCGGTGGAGTAGCTGGCTGTAAATGCACTACTCCCATCTAAGACTTGGAACACAACAGCAACTGAATATAGAGCCGGGATCCAGGAGGTCCCCGAGCAGGCTACAGCTGTCTGTCATACAAGTGAGGTTCTAGGAACATGTGTCAGGAGGCATTCCAGGGTAACTAAGTACTGGAGTGCTTCACCATTAAAAGCGCATTGGAGGAGTCGTTCAGAAAGGCACATGTAGGCGGAGTGCTGGCGGGGAGAATTCTATCTTGCCTGGAGGTTGGCTCTCTGCCCCGGAGGACACGGCACGGAGGCAGGCACTAGTGTGTACCAAGAACTGTGAGTAAAGCTTTGAAACTGCAAGCCCTGGTGTCCTCCAATCATTTGTGCGTTCACACCTTCAGCACTGCTACTTCTAGGCACCAACATCCACACTGCCCATACCTCTCCTCTAACAGCGCATCTACACTGCCCTGGGACTACAGCTCCACCTGTGGGGAGCTAAACCATCTTTGCTGCACTCTACCATCAGTCCCAGCGGATCTGCACGCAGCGTTGGCTTAACATCACACTTGCCAAACAACACAGGTGGCGTCACGAACTATTCACCTAATCCATTACATTGAACCACCATTTTATTGGGCGCCCAGGGCCACGGACCGGGTCACTGCTGCTGTGACACATCCCCCCTGACACCGGCCCGGTACCGAGTGCCCCACAGCCCTGGGAGGGCGACCCACCACCATACACGGTGACACAGATGAAGGTGCACATGACATTGAAGAGGAGGTGATGGATGACCCAGTTGTTGACCCAGATGGGCATCCATTGGGGGAAGAGGGTGCCGCTGCCAATAGCTCAGAAGAGGAGGAGGAGCATCCGCAGCAGGCATCGACATCGCAACAGCTGTTATCTGGCAGGCCCGGAGCAGTCCAAAAACGGGTTACAAAAACCAAAAGAGTTGTAGGACAGCTTGGCCAGACTGTCAAATTAGCACAGCGTGCAAGGCCTCAAAATGTCTTCCATAGTAGGAAGAGTGCAGTGTGGCACTTTTTTGAACAAAATCCTAATGATCAGGCAAAGGTTATCTGTAAGAAGTGCGCAAAGACCTTTAGCCGAGGGAAAAATCTGAGAAATTTGAATACCAGTTGCATGCTAAGACATTTAACCACCATGTACTTACAAGCGTGGACGGACTACCAAACCTCATTTACCACATGTGCAACTGCTCCCAAAGAAGGTAGTCAGCAACGCTACATCATTTCCCCCACTGTAAGCCCACGGTTAGCACACCACCAGCAGCAAATGTTGAGGTGTCGTCGCAAGGCCAAAGCAGTAAGGAAATCACAATGTTATTGCTACGAAAGACTGAATCTAGGCCATCAGAAAGAACACCAACTCCATCACCATCATCAACCCTCTCTCAGTCCGCCATGTCCACTGCTAGTTCCACCTTATGCAGCTCTCAAGTCCAGCTCACCCTACCAGAGACTATGAGTAGGACAAGAAAGTACTCATCCTCTCATCCACGTACACTGGGTTTGAATGCCCACATTTCCAAACTAATCTCGTTAGTGATGATGCCCTATCGCTTGGTTGAAAGCGCAGCTTTCCGCGAACTCATGGCCTACGCAGTACCACGCTATGACCTACCCAGTCACCACTTCCTTTCTCGCAAAGCCATCCCAGCCCTCCACCTTCATGTGAAAGACCGCATTGTCCATGCACTCAAGCAATCAGTAAGTAACATAGGAACATAGTTATTAAGGTTGAAGGGAGACTTTAAGTCCATCTAGTTCAACCCATATCCTATCCTAACTTGCCCTAACATGTTGATCCAGAGGAAGGCAAAAAAAACCCATGTGGCAAACAGTAAGCTTCACATTGGGGAAAAAAATTCCTTCCCGACTCCACATACGGCAATCAGACTAGCTCCCTGGATCAACGCAATATAAGGAGACTAGTGTATATACCCTGTAATATTATACTTTTCAAGAAAGGCATCCAGGTCCTTCTTAAATTTTAGTAGGGAATGACTCATTACAACATCATATGGCAGAGAGTTCCATAGTCTCACTGCTCTTACAGTAAAGAATCCGTGTCTGTGAGTATGCTTAAACTTTCTTTCCTCCAGATGTAGAGGATGCCCCCTTGTCCCCGTCACAGGTCTAAGAGTAAAAAGATCATTAGAAAGGTCTTGGTATAGTCCCCGCATATATTTATAGATTGTAATAAGATCACCCCTAAGCCTTTGATTCTCCAAACTAAATAACCCCAAGTGTAATAACCTGTCTTGGTATTGCAGACCCCCTAGTTCCCTAATAACCTTGGTCGATCTTCTCTGCACCCGCTCCAGTTCAGCTATGTCTTTCTTATAGGTGCACCTCACAACTGATGCATGGTCCAGTAGGCATGGCCAGGGCTGTTACGTGTCCATCACTGTGCACTGGTGGTGGAACAGTGCTGCCTAGGCCACAGTGTTGTGAGTTCATTTTTCCCTTCAACACTGAGGCCCAAGGAACTCCCTCTTCTGGCAAGGAAGGGTAGTGAGCCTGATTATCAGGCATCTGAGACTAATGATGATGACTGGCTGAGTGGAGTCTCTGACTGGATATAAGGCGGACGACGCCCTTCTGCCCTGCGGGTGATTTCTCTGTGGACTTCTAGGACACCAGTCTGATTCCTGCTCTCCTAAAGCTAAGTTTTTTGCTTGGCCTGTTGCATTTGTGTTTTGTTTTTGTTTTCCTTGCTTTTCTGGATTCTGCCATTCCCTGCTGGGGTGAGCTGATTCCCTTGTGCCTATAACTCTGTCTTCAGTATATTCCTGATTACTGACATAGCTTTTTGAAGCCTAGCGTCTTCAGGGCCTTTTTCACTGTCAGTCTGTTGGCTCTTATTTTCATAGGGTTTTTCACGGATTGCAGACAGCAGCCTTCCTGTCCTTTCCTATGTAGTTAGTTTGGGCCCCGTCTTTGCTCAGCCTATCTTTCTGTCTGTGTTAGTGTTTTCATCTTGCTTCACCATCATTATTTGTGGGGGGCTGCCTATTGCTTTGGGGTCTGCTCTGGGGCAGTTTAGATTTCCCCTTTCTTTCTTTAGGCCTATTTATTTCTCCGGCTGTGATCGAGGGGTCTAGGGCACCGTAGGAACCCCCCACGGCTACTGCTAGTTGTGTTGATAAGTTCAGGGGTCTGCAATCCGATAGCTGCCAACTTCTCTGGTTTTCTGGACTTAGCTAGCATTTCTGTTTTTGCCTCCTATGGTGACTCAATCATAACAGAATCACCCGCCGTACCGCAGATCCTAGGGTACTCAATAGCAGGAAAGAATTGTAAAAAAAAAAAAAAAAAAAAAGTGTGTATATTTTTTCCTCTATATCTCTGAGGCTGTAGGGGGAATTTTTTTTTTCTCTCAATGGAGATAAAGCAATTGTCTGATCGTGTGGAGCAGCTCGCTGCGGAAGTGCAGGGAATTTCCACCTACCTTGCTCATTCACATGCTGCTGAACCAAAGATTCCTACACCTGATGTATTTTTTGGGGATCGATCTAAATTTTTGAATTTCAAAACTAATTGTAAACTATTTTTTGCCTTGAAGCCCAACTCGTCAGGGAGCTCCGTGCAGCAGGTTAAAATTGTCATCTCTTTGCTGCGTGGCGATCCTCAGGATTGGGCGTTTTCTTTGAAACCAGATGATCCTATTCTGACTAATGTGAACACATTCTTTCAAGCCTTGGGGTTGTTGTATGACGAACCTAATGCCATTGATCAGGCTGAAAAGACCCTGCTGGCATTGAACCAGGGTCGTGATTCTGCAGAATTGTACTGTCAAAAAATCCGAAAGTGGGCAGTACTTACTACCTGGAATGATAATGCCTTGGCTGCTCTCTTTCGGAAGGGTTTGTCAGAAGCCGTAAAAGATACTATGGTGGGATTTCCTGTTCCCTCTGGTCTGGACGATTCTATGTCATTAGCCATTCAGGTTGATCGGCGTTAGCGCGAACGCAAAACTGCACGAGAGGTGTTGCCAACTGTTGAACAAATGTCTGAACCTATGCAATGTGATAGAGTTTTGTCCAGAGAGCAGCATCACGAGTTCAGAAGGCGTAATAAGTTGTGTTTTTTCTGTGGAGATGCCTCGCATATTATGTCTGTCCTAAACGAGAGAAACGCTTTGCACACACGTTTTCTGTTGGTGGTGTTCAACCTAAGTTTCTTCTTGCTATTACTTTGATCTGCTCCCTGTCCACAATTTCCGCCAAGGCTTTTGTGGATTCGGGGGCAGCCCTAAATCTAATGGACTTGGATTTTGCTAAACGTTGTGGATTTCCGATGACACCTCTGCAGACGCCTATCCCTTTGAGGGGGATTGATGCTACTCCTTTGGCTAAAAATAAACCTCAGTTTTGGACCCAGGTGGTAATGCGAGTCGCCCCAGACCATCAAGAAAATTGCAGGTTTTTGGTGTTGCATAATCTGCATGATACCATTGTTCTGGGGTTTCCCTGGTTACAAATTCATAATCCAGTTTTGGATTGGAAATCTGTGTCTGTGGTGAGTTGGGGTTGTCGGTGTGCCTTTAATGAGGCTCCGGTGTTTTCCACCTCTCCTCAGTCGCATGATGTTCCTGATTATTTGGCAGACTTTTATGATGTATTTAGTGAGAATGAGTCTGCGTCTCTGCCTCCTCATAGGAGTTATGACTGTGCAATTGAGCTGAGCCCGGGGTGTAAATTTCCCAAGGGTCGGCTCTTCAATTTATCTGTACCCGAGCACGAGGCTATGCGATCCTATATTAAGGAGGCGTTGGAGAAGCGTCACATTAGACCATCCTCGTCACCCTTAGGTGCCGGGTTTTTTTTTGTAGCCAAAAAGGATGGATCATTAAGACCTTGTATTGATTATCGTGCCCTCAACAAAATTACTATTAAATATCAGTATCCGTTACCCCTTATTTCGGATCTATTCTCCAGAGTTAAAGGTGCTTGCTGGTTTACCAAGCTTGACCTAAGGGGGGCATATAATCTTATTCGCATTAAGCATGGGGATGAATGGAAGACGGCGTTTAATACTCTGGAGGGACATTTTGAGGACCTGGTGATGCCTTTTGGGCTCACTAATGCCCCTTCTGTCTTCCAGTGTTTCATGAACGATATTTTCCGAGATTTTGTCGATAAATTTTTGATTATCTATCTGGATGATATTTTGATTTTCTCCAAGGATTGGGATTCTCATGTGGAACATATTCGGACTGTGTTCCGGATCTTGAGGGAGAATTCCCTGTATGTCAAAGGATCTAAATGCCTTTTTGGAGTACAGAGGATTTCTTTTGTCTCCGTCAACTACTGAAATGGACCTGGCCAAGGTACAGGCCATTTACGATTGGGTTCAGCCCACTTCTTTGAAGGCCCTCCAGAGGTTTTTGTGTTTTGCTAATTTTTATTGGAAATTTATAGCAAAATTTTCTAGTATTGCCAAGCCATTGACTGATTTGACTAAGAAGGGTGCTGATGTGTTAAATTGGTCTCCGGAGGCTGTTTCTTCCTTTCAGGAGCTGAAGCGAAGATTCACCTCCGCCCTGGTTTTGCGGCAGCCTGATGTCTCACTTCCGTTCCAGGTAGAGGTGGATGCTTCTGAGATTGGTGCAGGAGCTGTTTTGTCCCAAAAGGATCCTGTAACATCTAAAATGAATCCCTGTGCTTTCTTTTCCCGAAAGTTCTCTCCATCTGAACGTAACTATGATGTGGGGAATCGGGAACTGTTGGCCATGAAATGGGCATTTGAGGAGTGGAGACATTGGTTGGAGGGAGCTAAGCATCAAGTCGTGGTCCTCACTGACCACAAGAATTTGATTTACCTAGAGTCGGCTAAGCGCTTGAACCCTAGACAGGCTAGGTGGGCCTTGTTTTTTACACGTTTTGATTTTGTGGTTTCTTTTCTTCCTGGAACTAAGAATGTCAAGGCTGACACCCTCTCTAGGAGCTTCTTTGCTGATTCTCCTGTGGTGACCAAGACTGCTATTATCTTAGGCGAAGGGGTGGTTCTTTCTGCCATCTCGCCCGATTTGAGACGTGCTCTGGAGGAGTTCCAGGAGGACAAACCTGAGCGTTGTCCCAGTGGAAAGTTGTATGCTCCTGACCAGTGGAAGAAGAGAGTGATGTCTGAAGTTCATTGCTCTGCTTTGGCTGGTCATCCAGGTATTTTTGGTACTAGAGATCTGGTGAGTCGGTCCTTTTGGTGGCCCTCCTTGTCTCGTGATGTCAGGAATTTTGTGCAGTCCTGTGGGACGTGCTCCCAGTCTAAATCGTGTTCTCGCTCTAGTGGGTTGTTGATGCCTTTGCCTGTCCCCAAGAGGCCATGGACCCATATTTCAATGGATTTCATCTCTGATATGCCTGTCTCTCAAAGGATGACTGTTATTTGGGTGATTTGTGATAGGTTCTCTAAGATGGTTCATCTTCTACCACTCCCGAAGTTGCCGTCCTCTTCTGAGTTGGTGCCCCTGTTTTTTCAACAGGTGGTTCGCTTGCACGGGATTCCTGAGAACATCGTATCTGACAGAGGAGTTCAGTTTGTGTCTAGATTTTGGAGAACTTTCTGTTCCAAGCTGGGAATTCAGTTGTCCTTCTCCTCTGCATTTCACCCTCAGACCAATGGGCAGACAGAGAGAACAAACCAGACCTTGGAGTCATATTTGACATGTTTTATTTCCGCTGATCAGGATGATTGGGTTTCATTTTTGCCCTTGGCCGAATTTGCTTTAAATAATAGAGCTAGTTCTGCCACTTTGATGTCACCTTTTTTTGGAACATTGGGTTTCATCCTCGATTCTCTTCAGGGCAGGTGGAGTCCTCTGCCTGCCCAGGTGTTGACACTGTGGTGGAGAGAATGCACCAGATCTGGGACCAAGTGGTGGAAAAGTTATCTCTCTCCCAGGAAAAGGCCCAGCGGTTTTCCAACCGACATAGGACCATTGGTCCCCAGTTTAAGCTTGGTGATATGGTGTGGTTATCATCAAAAAATATTGCTATGAAGGTGGCTTCTCCTAAGTTTAAGCCTAGATTTATTGGACCTTACAAGATTTTGGAGATTATTAATCCGGTCTCTTTTCATTTGGCTCTTCCTGTCACATTTAAAATCCATAATGTGTTCCATAAGTCTTTGTTGAAGAGGTTTGTTGAACCTTTTGTCTTGGGGGTGGCACCTCCAGATCCTGTATTGGTTGAAGGTAACATGGAATATGAGGTAGAGAAAGTACTGGATTCCCGTCTGGCTAGACGGAGACTCCAGTATTTGGTTAAGTGGAAGGGTTATGGTCAGGAGGATAATTCCTGGGTCCCTACCTCTGATATTCATGCCAAAAGATTGGTGCGTGCCTTTCATCGGGCTCACCCTGATCGCCCTGGTGGCGTGGCTGAGGGTTCGGTGACCCCTCCTCAAGGGTGAGGTACTGTTGTGAGTTCATTTTTCCCTTCAACACTGAGGCCCGAGGAACTCCCTCTTCTGGTAAGGAAGGGTAGTGAGCCTGATTATCAGGCATCTGAGACTAATGATGATGACTGGCTGAGTGGAGTCTCTGACTGGATATAAGGCGGACGACGCCCTTCTGCCCTACGGGTGATTTCTCTGTGGACTTCTCGGACACCAGTCTGATTCCTGCTCTCCTAAAGCTAAGTTTTTTGCTTTGCCAGTTGCATTTGTGTTTTGTTTTTGTTTTCCTTGCTTTTCTGGATTCTGCCATTCCCAGCTGGGGTGAGATGATTCCCTTGTGCCTATAGCTCTGTCTTCAGTATATTCCTGAGTACTGACATAGCTTTTTGAAGCCTAGCGTCTTCAGGGCCTTTTTCATTGTCAGTCTGTTGGCTCTTATTTTCATAGGGTTTTTCACGGATTGCAGACAGCAGCCTTCCTGTCCTTTCCTATGTAGTTAGTTTGGGCCCCGTCTTTGCTCAGCCTATCTTTCTGTCTGTGTTAGTGTTTTCATCTTGCTTCACCGTCATTATTTGTGGGGGGCTGCCTATTGCTTTGGGGTCTGCTCTGGGGCAGTTTAGATTTCCCCTTTGTTTCTTTAGGCCTATTTATTTCTCCGGCTGTGATCGAGGGGTCTAGGGCATTGTAGGAACCCCCCACGGCTACTGCTAGTTGTGTTGATAAGTTCAGGGGTCTGCAATCCGATAGCTGCCAACTTCTCTGGTTTTCTGGACTTAGCTAGCATTTCTGTTTTTGCCTCCTACGGTGACTCAATCATAACACCACGGTATAGGAAACATTTGGCTGTAGGCGTTCGACCCTCCTCCTCCTCCAGAAGGGAAAGCTCGTCCAGAGCGCAGTCACACAAGCACTCCATCCGCAGCTGCCAGTGTTGCACACGAGGTGTCCCCCTTTTGATCAGTTAGTGGAAAGCATCAGCAGGCTGTGTTTGAAGATGATGTGTTTGGGCGACAGACACACCGCGGAGGTACTGGCCGAATACTTTCAGCGACAAACTGAGTCATGGCTGGGCAGTCTACATCTTGAGGCAGGCAAGGTAGTTAGTGATAACGACTGGAATTTTGTGGCAGCCATAGCCCTTTCAAAACTCAGACACATACCTTGCTTGGCTCATACCTTGAACCTGGTGGTGCATTGCTTCCTCAATAACTATACGGAGTTAACAGGCCTGCTCCATAAGGTTCGAAGACTGTGCTCGCACATCCGCCGATCGCTGGTACACTCCAGTCGTATGCAGAAGCTGCAGCGATTGCTCCACCTTCCCAAGCACTGCCTAATTATCGACGTTGCAAAAAAGGTGGAACTCCACCCTGCACATGGTTGAGCAGTTGTGCGAACAGAGGCAGGCCATAATGCATTTGTGGGAGGATACACGGGCAGGCACTTTGAGGGCAGACATGGAGTTGACAGGTGTGCAGTAGTCGAAGCTGAAAGACCTCTGTAAAGTCCTTCAGTGTTTTGAGGAATGCACACAGCTGGTAAGCGCAGACGATGCCATCATAAGCATGAGCATCCCACTTATGCGTCTGCTCATGAAAACTTTGAAGCACATTAAGGAGCAGGCGTCTGCAGCCGAGGAGGAAAAGGAGGAGGGAAGCCTTGATGATAGTCAGCCATTGTCTGGTCAGGGAAGTCTCGTGGACGAGGTGGAGGAAGAAGAGGAAGAGGAGGAGGAGGATGATGGGGATGATTATTTAGGGGAGGAGGATGCTTCTCATGGGGCAAGAGAAAATGTTGGCATGGCAAGGTCTGGTACAGGGTTTGTGTGTGACTGGAAGGATGTGGATTTGCCAGAAAGTGCTCCTCCACCCAACACTCGCAGTGCATCATTGACACCGGGAACATTGGCCCACATGTCAGATTATGCCTTGCAGATCCTAAAAAGGGACCCCCGCATTGCCAAAATGATGAACGATGACGACTACTGGTTGGCCAGCATCCTGGATCCATGCTATAAAGGCAAATTCCAAAACATAATGCCACTGGAGAACCTTGACCTAATATTGGCTAACAAGCAACTCTGGTAAACCGGTTGGTTGAGGCATTCCTAGCACACAGCAACGGTGATGGTTCTCACACGAGCCGTGGGGGTCGGGGGCAGCTTGGAAGAGGTGTTCGTGGTGCACACATCAGAAGTAGCGTTGGAGACAGGGGTTTCATGACCATGTTGTGGACTGATTTTCAAGTCTCGCTCACACGACTGGTAATACTGCATCAATTGAAAGTGACAGGAGACAGCAGTTGTCAACTATGGTTACAAACTACTTCTCGTCCCATATCGATGTTCTCCCTCACAGGTCATTCCCATTTGACTATTGGGCCACTAACCTGGACACCTGGCCTGAATTGGCACAATATGCCTTACAGGAGCTCGCTTGCCCAGCTGCAAGTGTGCTATCGGAAAGTCTTCAGTGCAGCTGGATCAATCCTGACAGAAAAAAGGACCCAAAATATGGATGATCTAACCTTCATTAAAATGAACCATGCATGGGTTTCCAAGGATTTTGTCCCACCTTCCCCTGATGACACATAGGTTGCCAGAAAAATGGCTTGCTTTGGTCCTTCTCTTCCTCGGACTTGACCAATTTCGCCTTTAGCAGCAGCTGAATTTCCCACATCAACATATGCCATTTTGTAAATCTCCCTAACTGGGCTGCCTCCCCCCCCATGGCCGTGGTCACCGCCTAGCGCACGCAACCGTGTGAGTGCCGTTGCCCTGGACAGGTGGGTAGGCCAATTCTTGGGCGTGGGCACTGGAACCGGGTCCCTCATAGTGCAATTGTCTCTGACGGTGGTGGTGCACACCCACCGTCAGACACACCGCTGTACTATGAGGGGCCCAGTGCCAGTACCGACGCCCACGAGTGTGCCCCCCCTTGCTTGGGCAGGGCCACAGCATTTGCATTGTTTACCTCTCCCTGCTCCTCCGCTGTGTAGTCTGGGTTGTCAAATCCTTCACTGGGACCGCCACTACAAATTTCTTGAACTGATAGATAATGGTTAAGACGTAGCTATGCCCTGTCCCGCTGGCCGGGCTCTAGCTTCAGATGATCAATGGCTTCCATTTCTTATGGACGTTGACTCACAGTGACATACATTGGTGGTTTATCATCAGCTTTCACAGCTTTCCTACTCACAGACATGTGACATTCTGGCGCACATTTTTAAATGTGCCCTCTCATGCCGTTCCCATAAAATCGCCTACGGGCTTTGGCTTCTGTCTTTTGCACTCCAAAGTTACGTGACAGATCATCATAGGCGGTGAGCACCATGTTTACATCTCTCCCTGTGATAAAAATTTGATGGAGATGAGTAACGGTGATGGGATCAACGGTACTGCGATACAGCAACACTTTCTTCACAAAGAAATGTTTTCTCTGTCTCCACACACAAATTACTGTAATTGAGGATCAGCATCGCCTCTGAGAATTGTGACAGAAGTTTTTCCCGTGATTATTAATTCCTAGATTTCTGCAATCACTAGACTTTATGTCAGTAATTGTATGCATCTCATTTCCTATTGTTGAGAGTCTGGACTGTCTTACTAAGACAGAAATATATATGAAGATTTAAAAATACCACCAAAAGTGTATACTGGTGTACGCTTCAAATACATTTCCTTTTTTCTACTTTTTAGATTGTTGTCTAATCCATACTGAGAACATGGAGATTTTAAATGTTTAAACTATGCTATATATACCTGCTATCCAGTGATAATGTACCTTTTCTCAACTTTGTACAATCTGGTCAAATCCATACTGGGCCTGAGAACGTCTGAGTCTGCCTCCTGATCTATAGACATATTATTATTATGCATTTATAAAGTGCCATTTATTCCATGGTGCTTTACATGTGAACATGTGAAAAGGGGAAATATAGACAAGTGTAATATATACAAGAGTAATAAACAAGTGTAAGACAAGGGACACACAAGTACATAAGGAGAGGGGACCCTGCCCGCGAGGGATCACAGTCTACAGGGATGGGTGAGGATACAGTAGGAGAGGGTAGAGCAGGTCGTGTGGTGGTTCAGTAGACCGAGGATCATTGCAGGCTGTAGGCTTGTCGGAACAGGTGGGTCTTCAGGTTCTTCTTGAAGGTTTCCGTTGATGGTGAGAATCTGATGTGTTGCGGTAGGGAGTTCCAGAGTATGGGGGAAGCACGGGAGAAGTCTTGTATGCGGTTGTGGGATGAAGAGATAAGTGGGGAGTAGAGAAGGAGATCTTGGGACGATCGAAGGTTACGTGCGGGTAGGTACCTAGAGACCATGTCACAGATGTATGGAGGAGACAGGTTGTGGATGGCTTTGTATGTCATGGTTAGGGTTTTGAATTGGGTCCTCTGGGCAATAGGAAGCCAGTGAAGGGCCTGGCATAGGGGGGAGGCTGGGGAATAGCAGGGAGAGAGGTGGATTAGTCGGGCAGCAGAGTGTAGGATGGACTGGAGCGGTGCTAGAGTGCTAGAGGGGAGGCCAGAGAGTAGGAGGTTGCAGTAGTCGAGGCGGGAGATGATAAGAGCATGCATTAGTGTTTTTGTGGTTGAGGAATGAGTGGATCCAGGAAATATTTTTGAGTTTGAGGCGGCAGGAGGAGGCGAGGGCATGGATATGTGGTTTGAAAGAGAGCGCAGAGTCGAGGATCACCCCAAGGCACCGGGCATGCGGGACTGGGGAAAGAGAGCAGCCGTTGACATTGATGGATAGGTCTGGTGGAGGGGTAGAGTGAGATGGAGGAAAGATGTTGAATTCTGTTTTGTCCATGTTCATTTTGAGAAAGTGAGCAGAGAAGAAGGCTGAGATAGCAGACAGACATTGTGGGATGTCAGTCAGTAAGGAGGCGAGGTCGGGTCCAGATAGGTATATCTGCGTGTCATCGGCATAGAGGTGATACTGCAAACCATGGGATTCTATGAGCTGTCCCAAGCCGAAGGTATAGATGGAGAATAGTAGGGGTCCTAGGACAGAGCCTTGGGGAACACCGACAGACAGGGGGCAAGGTGAGGAGGTGGTGTGTGAGAGGGAGACAGTGAATGTACGGTCTGTTAGGTAAGATGAGATCCAGGATAGGGCCAAGTCTGTGATGCCAAGAGATGAGAGAATCTGTAGCAGGAGGGAATGGTCTACGGTGTCGAAGGCAGAGAACAGGTCCAGGAGAAGGAGGACAGAGTAGTGTCGCTTGCTCTTGGCGGTTAGGGATGAGGTGGGACGGAAGTGGGTCGAGGGCACAAGTGGTGAGGTGTGATTTTGACAGAAGGGTGGAGAGCTGATCTTCTGTCATGGTGGAGAAGCTGGCTTTTTCAGAACATGGCTGAGCGGTTAAGAGAGGCATTTGGGGCTGCGGGCCAAAGTTTTGTCTGATTGCCTCCTTCTTTAAGCAGAAGATCGATACAAAGTCTTCAGCAGAGATGAGAGGAGGGGGAGGAGGTGCTGTGGAGTGGAGTAGAGAATTGAAAGTGTTGAAGAGCTGTTTAGGGTTATGAGACAGGGAGGATATGAGAGATGCAAAGTAAGTTTGCTTTGCAGCAGAGAGTGTGGACTTAAAGCTGGCAAGGGACTGCTTGTATGCGTTGAAGTGCTCAGTAGAATGGGTTCTCTTCCATCTCCGCACAGCGGCTCTGGAAACCCGTCTCAGTTCTTTGGTCAGGCTGGTCAGCCTGGGCTGCCTGTTGATTGTTCGAGTTTTGCTCTGCGTGAGGGGGGCAGCGGAATCAAGTGTTGCTGTTATTGTGGTGTTATAAAAAGTGGCAGCAGCATCTGTGTCGTGAAGGGAAGCTATGTCTGTAAGGGGGAGAAGGGATTCAGAGAGTGATTGTAAATTGAGGTATTTGAGATTCCTGCAACGATGAGCGAGTTTATGGAGCGGGGGTTGCTCAGTGGGAGAGGAGAGTGAAGAGAATGTCAGTAGGTTGTGGTCAGACAGGGGGAGGGGTGAGTTATTGAGATTAGTGAGGGAACAGAGACGGGTGAAGTTAAGGTCCAGCATGTGACCATCTTTGTGAGTGGCCGCAGAGGACCATTGAGTGAGGCCAAGGGAAGCCGTCAGCGATAGAAGTTTAGAGGCAGCCGGGGTGGAAGTGTAAATGGGGATGTTGAAGTCGCCCATGATGATGGTGGGGATGTCAGCAGAAAGGAAATGGAGTTGCCAGGTGGTGAAGTGGTCGAGAGAGGTGGAGATGGCTAGTTCTGGGGGGCGGTAGATGACAGCCAGCTGGAGGTGGAGGGGGAGTAGATGCGAACGGAGTGCACCTCAAACGAGGGAAGAGTAGCGGAGGGTGGCAGAGGAAATGGGGTAAAGGAGCAGGTATCAGACAGGAGCAAGCCAACTCCTCCACCACGTTTATTGCTGGGGCGAGGGGTGTGAGAGAGATGGAATCTGCCATAGGAAAGCGCAGCTGGAGAGGCTGTGTCAGAGGGAGTGAGCCAGGTTTCAGTTATGGTGAGGAAGGAGAGTTTGTTGGTGATAAAGAGGTCATGGATAAATGATAGCTTGTTGCAAACAGAGCGTGCATTCCATAGGGCTCCAGGTAAGGGGATTGGGGGAGTGGGGGCTGGATGAATAGGTATGAGGTTGTCATGGTTACGAAGACGTGTAGAGGATCATGGCGGGGTGGTAGAAGTGAGTGTAGGGATGTGTTGAGGAGGGCCAGGATTTGGGGATATGTCGCCAGCAATATGGAGTAGTAGACAGAGCATTAGAAGGTGGGATGAGGATAGGACATGATGTGGCCGAGTGTGTCTGGAGAAAAAGGATTGTATGTGGAGGAACAGTTATGACGAAGAGGTGAGATGGCTGGGAAGGATGGAGGGGGAAATGACTATTTCTCCCTAACTCCTGCAATCCCTCCACCCAGTAAGGGACTAGAGTAGTATGGGGGTGATAGTAAAAAGAAGGCGTCTGGAGCAGACCCATGGTGCTGAATATATGTGCAGCTAAACACAATCAGGTGTGAGTGAAAGTGGCGTGTGACTGCCCAGGCCAAATGCACAGAGTTAAGCAGAGGTCATAAAAGGGGGAAGGGGTTATACAGACCACTTAGATGTGTGGTAAAGATAACAAGATGGGCTACAATTATGGATACTAGAAGATGGGTAAGCTGTTGTGAGTTCATTTTCCCCTTCACCACTGAGGCCCAAGCACCTGAGCCTAATGATGATGACTGACTGAGTGGAGTTACTGACTGGATATAAGGCCGCCAACGCCCTTCTGCCCTGCGGGTGATTTCTCTGAGGGATTCTTGGAGACCAGTCTGAATTCCTGCTCTTCTAAAGCTAAGTTTTCTGCTCTGCTTTTTGCATTTGTGCTTTGAGTCAGTAACTCCACTCAGCCAGTCATCATCATTAGGCTCAGGTGCTTGATAATCAGGCTCACTACCTTTCTTTACCAGAAGAGGGAGTTCATCGGGCCTCAGTGGTGAAGGGGAAAATGAACTCACAACAGTAAGCTATGCATACCATATAAAATACAATGCAGTTCATATGTGGCATTCGGGAGCATGGGAAAGTGGTGGAAATTCAGCAATGCATACCATATAAAATACAATGCAGTTCATATGTGGCATTCAGGAGCATGGGAAAGTGGTGGAAATTCAGCAATGCATACCATATAAAATACAATGCAGTTCATATGTGGCATTAGGGAGCATGGGAAAGTGGTGGAAATTCAGCAATGCATACCTGTGGGAACAGAAGAACATCTCGGTCAGATGGTGATGATGACAATACTGTAGGAGTCATGAGTGGCCAAATGCATTCTAGAATTCTAGTCTAATTCAACAGTACTTAGAAATAGTAGTTTTAAATAGGATTTTGAAATTGATGGAGCCGACTACGTCTGGAGCAGACCCATGGTGCTGAATATATATTTTTAATGAACATATATTTTTAATGTGTAAACTATGCTGTACATACCTCTAATCCGGTGATACGTTACCCTTTCTCACCTTTGTCCAATCACGTCTAATCCATACTGGGCCTGAGACCGTCTGAGTCTGCATACTGATATATAGCCATAGGTTTTTAATGTGTAAACTAGGCTACATATATACGTGTTATCCGGTGAAACTGTACACTTTATCAGCTTTCTACAATGTTGTCGAATCCATACTGGGACAGCCACGGACATGTAAGGGCATGATAGACCTGTTATTGCTCGTTCTCGCGTGCCAGAGCCTCGCGTATCCCTCTAGTAAGCTAAAGCAAGCTGACGGGGGCACCACCGAAATATTAAAAGGGGATCCAACCCTGGCCTGCAAACTACATGTGACAATCAAAAGCAGAAAAGAAAAGGCCACAAATCGGGGATCACCCTGAATAGGAATTAGCAGAAATATTACAATTTTTATTTTATTAAATTGAGCACAGCAAACAACAACAACACATTAAAAACATTTAAAAATGGTCACACATGTGACACATTCAAAAGATATACATATCTCATAATAGAGAACCAGACCTGACAACCACTACCACTTGTTGGCAGAGAAAATGTCCTATACCCAAGGTCCATGTAAACTTAATACCCAATTAGAAGGTTTTGAAAGCACACTTACACACTGTACTAATCACAAATGAATCATAGATATCAATAATGTAGATATAAATTAAGTGGATACTATCACAAGCTCAAATAATGCCCTGAGACAGTGCATACAATTATATAGCTCTGGCATACTCCTATTCACTATGCGGTACATAAAAAACAAACGTTCCTGGAATGTGTTGAATAAACCTCATTTGGAAATACCTCAGCCTGAAATCAGGCTCCAAGAGCAGACCAGGTCGTCCAGACCAGAAATGGACTATAAGGAGTGCAAATAGCCAAAGGACATCTACATGTCCACCTTCAAATGATATACACAGTTACACAGAACCCAATACATCACATATAAAATGGAGTGGAGTGGGGCAGGCTGGACCAATGACCCGACGCGTGTCGCCACTCTGGACAGGCTGGACCAATGACCATGATGAAGCCACCTAGAGTGGCGACACACGTCGGGTCATTGGTCCAGCCTGCCCCACTCCACTCCATTTTATATGTGATGTATTGGGTTCTGTGTAACTGTGTATATCATTTGAAGGTGGACATGTAGATGTCCTTTGGCTATTTGCACTCCTTATAGTCCATTTCTGGTCTGGACGACCTGGTCTGCTCTTGGAGCCTGATTTCAGGCTGAGGTATTTCCAAATGAGGTTTATTCAACACATTCCAGGAACGTTTGTTTTTTATGTACCGCATAGTGAATAGGAGTATGCCAGAGCTATATAATTGTATGCACTGTCTCAGGGCATTATTTGAGCTTGTGATAGTATCCACTTAATTTATATCTACATTATTGATATCTATGATTCATTTGTGATTAGTACAGTGTGTAAGTGTGCTTTCAAAACCTTCTAATTGGGTATTAAGTTTACATGGACCTTGGGTATAGGACATTTTCTCTGCCAACAAGTGGTAGTGGTTGTCAGGTCTGGTTCTCTATTATGAGATATGTATATCTTTTGAATGTGTCACATGTGTGACCATTTTTAAATGTTTTTAATGTGTTGTTGTTGTTTGCTGTGCTCAATTTAATAAAATAAAAATTGTAATATTTCTGCTAATTCCTATTCAGGGTGATCCCCGATTTGTGGCCTTTTCTTTTCTGCTTTTGATTGTCCCTCTAGCAAGCTTAACGCGTACCGCGGGGGGCATGCCGGAGTCTCGGTCGTTAACAGAATAAAGCTGAGAAATCGCTAGCACAACTACAAACGGACATACCACACCACACACAGAATCGACAATGCTTTCAATGTGTGCATCTTTTCTTGAGGTGGCATAGTTGTGGTTTCCCGGGTGGAGTCCAATTAAGCCACAGGCTCCACTCCTGGTGGTGCCCTTTTGGACATTCCTTTAAGGTTCAGCTTTGCAATCATACTGCCCCCGGAAACCAAACACTTTGCCATCATGGACGCTGTTTGAAGGTTCGTGGGAATAACGCCGCCCGATCGGCAGTTGGCATAATTTATTGGTGGGAAGTCCGACGGTATATGATCATGTTCGATTTCAGAATTGTTTTTTTGTTTGTATTTTACATGACTTATGGATATGGGACGGACCCCCACTCCATCTTAAAACCACCATAACTATAGTAAACCTAGGCACTAGAATAAATACACAACACATTATTTTGGTTGTCAAAATGGCCACAGCTTTATTTAAATCACAGGATTAAAACAATCACAGTAGGAGTCAGGTGAAGTGCTAGTACATTGGGATTCACAAGTCCTGTGATATCCCCAGCTGTCTGACACACAGAACCAGGACAGACAGCCATAAAGGGGCGGCACGCCCTGGCTTGCCATTGAAGCAGAGCCAGTAAACTTTCAGGGCACCAATGACCCTATTATCCTCACTCCTGTGCTTAACCACTGTGCCCGCCGTGTCACAATTACAACATCCTTGAGGCTGGCCACCAAAGCCGAGACTGTTCACCACCATGAGGTTTTACATCCGCTATTAGTTAAAATGAGTCCACCTTAACTTGCCTGCAACTTCCACCTGACTCCTAAACCGCAAAGCTGTGACGGGTTATAAATTCACATTTGACACCTTTTTTTTTATAATAAATCACTTTAGTAAACTTATAAACTAGAAATCCCTGCAAAAGCATTAAGGGGACTAACTTGGCAAACCTCCGACTCACAAAGAGTCATCCTACAGCACTCAGGAGAGGAAAAACCCCCTGTGGTGGAAACCTCTAGGGAACCATGGCTGAAGGATGGCCTTTCCCTTGGGCTTAGAAGGTTAATGCTGTTAACTCTTTATAGCCATGATAAAATTGAACCTGGAACAAAATGTACAATGGTAAGTTCAAAAATACAATAAAGCATTCATCATACAAGCAATAATTAAAACATTTTAGGACAATGATTATAAACAGGGCGGGTGGGCGGGAAATGCTTCCTCCTGTTCATCCTGTCCAAGAAAGAGGGAGAGACACAGATTTCCTGCTCTATATAACCCCCCCTCCTCACAGTAACCCCCAGGCACAGACATACTGGGCTTCTTACTCTTAAAGCAACATCCCTCGTGCTTAAAAATCTACACCACTACACCAAAAAAGCTGCAGGAGTGAAGGTCCACCCATCCCCAAGTCATGTCCTCCTCCGCCTATGGCTCCAGTGGTTTCTTGACTTATGGATATGGGACGGACCCCCACTCCATGTTAAAACCACCATAACTACAGTAAACCTAGGCACTAGAATAAATACACAACACCTTATTTTGGTTGTCAAAATGGCCACAGCTTTATTTAAATCACAAGATTAAAACAATCACAGTAGGAGTCAGGTGAAGTGCTAGTACATTGGGATTCACAAGTACTGTGATATCCCAGCTGTCTGACATACAGAACCAGGCCAGACAGCCATAAAGGGGCGGCACACACTGGCTTGCCATTCAAGCAGAGCCAGTAAACTTTCAGGGCACCAATGACCCTATTATCCTCACTCCTGTGCTTAACCACTGTGCCCACCCCTGACTGATGTCACCATTACAACCTCCTTGAGGCTGGCCAACAAAGCCGAGCCTGTTCACCACCATGAGGTTTTACATCCGCTATTAGTTAAAATGAGTCCACCTTAACTTGCCTGCAACTTCCACCTGACTCCTAAACCGCCACCAGAGAGGCCATTTGACACCTTAAATGGACTCGACTCCCATCAACCATTTCTACATGCTATGGAAAGTCTGTGCATACAAGTAATAAAATTAAAATTCCAGAGCTCCGACAGATTAATTTTATCGATGCCATGCTACCAAGGTATGATCGATAATACGGTAACTACAGTAAAATAGCAGTTGCTTAACATCCTGCAATGAGGATCCCATAATGGGGAATGTGGAAAGTAAACCATAATTAAGGTCATAGCCACAATCTGAATACCTGTATAATGACATCTGTCATGCCTCAGAAAGCTATTACACCGCACGTATTGCAGCCAGCTCTAATAATTCACCAATTCACCGATTTTAGTTCTTGAAACCACCATTATTTACAGTAGCTGTGCAGTA
Source organism: Dendrobates tinctorius (assembly GCF_039654945.1). Taxonomy (NCBI): domain Eukaryota; kingdom Metazoa; phylum Chordata; class Amphibia; order Anura; family Dendrobatidae; genus Dendrobates; species Dendrobates tinctorius. The sequence goes on from NW_027361818.1 coordinate 14,382,903, forward strand.
AAATTTCTTAAACCCACTTACTATCACTACCCGAAAAGTGATGAACATATCAATAGAAAGATATTATAAATAGGGAGTAATTAACAACTATACACAATATAACAACATTATAACCAACCATAAAATAACGTTCAGAATATCTGGAAGTAGTAATTTAAATAAACCTAAAGCAGAAAAAGTCTACAAAGGCATTATTAATAACCCTGCCACGCCATTGTTAATTGTTTTTCATGCGCTTGATAACATTTACTGTTGACCTCTCCAACTGGGTCAAAGGCATTGGGAATAGGCATATTGCCCTTTGTGTTAATGCACTTGATTACTTTACCCTTAGTCACTCCCACTGACTCAAGGGCACACAGATTAGGTACATTGCTCTTCAGTTTCATGCACTAGATAACTGCATTGTCCAGACGACAACCTTGTTCTCTTCTCCCCTCCAGCCGCTGTTCCTGGCTCAGAGGAGCCAATTTATTCTGTAGGCATGCAAAATATGATTGCCATGACCCCAGGTACTTTACCCTAACAGGGTCCTATAAAATATAAATGCTTCTGGAGACCAGGGGGCCATACCGTGATGGTCACCCCTCCATACCAGGGGGCCATACCCGAGATGGTTACCCTCCACACTAGGGGGGCATACCTGAGATGATTACCCCTCAAAACCAGGGTGCCATACCTGAAATGGTTATCCTTCCAAACCCAGGGGGGGTCAGCGGCCAGTTTATTAACAAATAACATAAACATTTACAATAAGAATTAAATACACAATCTTATACGACATGAGGGGAGGGTTCTTGGAGCCCCAAAAATTCTGGCTAAAAATTTGGCAAAAACACAAGAACTTAAAAATCCACATTACCCTCAGCCGTAAACCACCAGCCCGAGGGCACCAAACATCCCGTTCCGGGAAGTCCAACCACCAAAAGCTCCTGGGTAACACCCCATCCAGAGTTACCCGTCCAGAGCAGTAACCAAAAGCCAGATCCAGAATTTTAACTTCCAATTCCTTTTCACTGATTCAGCGTCAACTCCAAGAACCCCACCCCAGAGGTCCATACTTAATATGGTTACCCCTACTGACCAATTTATAAATAACTTCCAAGGACCCACTAAAAGGAAAACAAATAATTTTTTTTTTTTTATAAATTTTAAATTCATGTTCTTATTAAAATAAACATAAAATAAACATCAAAACATAAATAACATTAACACACTGGGGGGAGTCCATGAAGCTCCCAAATCTGGTGATTACCAAACATAAAATGTACCAACAATTACTCCCAGCTGTTACCCCACTAGATCGGGAGCACCATAGCCGCAAGGGTTCCAATGTTCACTTGAATTTCCTGGGGATCCGACAAACTCTTGCCGAAACTCCCCTCCACCTTTCACAAGGTCCAGAACCATATTAACTTCCAAAAAGAGGAATCCATATCCCAATGGATCCCCCAGACCAATTTCTAACCAACTTCAAGGACCCCCCCAACCACCAGGCTCGAGGTAATCCACTCAGGCCTGTGCTATCCGCCATCTTAAGGATTTGGGAATGTTTAGTTTGCAAAAGAGAAGACTGAGAGGAGACTTAATAGCTGTCTACAAATATCTAAAGGGCTGTCACATTGTAGAAGGATCAACTTTATTCTCATTTGCACAAGGAAGGACTAGAAGCAATGGGATGAAACTGAATGGGAGGAGACACAGATTAGATATTAGAAAAAACTTTTTGACAGTTAGAGTGATCAATGAGTGGAACAAGCTGCCACGAGAAGTGGTGAGTTCTCCTTCAATGGAAGTCTTCAAACAGAGGCTGGACAGACATCTGACTGGAATGATTTAGCGAATCCTGCTTTGAGCAGGGGGTTGGACCAGATGGCCCAGGAGGTCCCTTCCAACTCTACAATTCTATGTAACATAAAAGAAGCACTTGGTGGGTATACACTGATCTTTTTTTTTTAATATAATTATTATTATCACATTTATTAAAACAAACATACCATAAAACGTCAACGCATAAATAATATTAACACGCTGGTAGGAGTCCGTGAAGCTCCCAAAAATCTGGTGATTAGCAAACATAAAGTGAACATAAAATGTACCAACAATTACTTCCAGCCGTTACCCCACCAGCTCGGTAGGACCATAACCACAAGGGTTCCAATGTTCACTTGAATTTCCGGGGGATCCGACAAACCCTTGCCGAAACTCCCCTCCACCTTTCACCAGATCCAGAACCATATTGAATTACAAAAGGAGGAAACCATATCCCAATGGATCCCCCAGACCATATTTAACCAACTTCAAGGACCCCTCCAACCGCACAAAATGTGGGGTAAGTGAGGGTGAAAACCATGCAGGTTTACAACCAAGGTATACAACAGGTTAATAATGGAAAATATCCCATCGTAAGGTCCAGGAATAGACAGAGATGGGCAATGCTGTGTTATATGCTGCAACAATAAATGAGAAGCCGCCTGCTCCTCTACAGCTGTTACAGACTCTAATCACCAGCTGCGCATAAATGGTAAGAAATATGTAGGTCTAATATAAGCTGCCTGCAGCCGTAGGTGTGTGAGCAGAAAACTGCAAGTTCTGTATCCCAGTCACCCTACTACATACAATAGACGAGAGACAGGGCTGAAAACTGGGCCCATGATGTGTCCTCCAGAGCAATGTGCAGCCTCACACTAGCAGTGCCCACTCACTGCCCGCCAGGTGCTGAGTTATTAGTGCCCTCTCACTGCCCGCCATGTGCTGAGTTATTACTGCCCACTCACTGCCCGCTATGTGCTGAGTTATTAGTGCCCACTCACTGCCCGCCATGTGCTGAGTTATTAGTGCCCACTCACTGCCCACCATGTGCTGAGTTATTACTGCCCACTCACTGCCCGCTATGTGCTGAGTTATTAGTGCCCACTCACTGCCCGCCATGTGCTGAGTTATTAGTGCCCACTCACTGCCCGCCATGTGCTGAGTTATTAGTGCCCACTCACTGCCCGCCATGTGCTGCGTTATTAGTGCTCACTCACTGCCCGCCATGTGCTGAGTTATTAGTGCCCACTCACTGCCCGCCATGTGCTGAGTTATTACTGCCCACTCACTGCCCGCTATGTGCTGAGTTATTAGTGCCCACTCACTGCCCGCTATGTGCTGAGTTATTAGTGCCCACTCACTGCCCGCCATGTGCTGAGTTATTAGTGCCCACTCACTGCCCACCATGTGCTGAGTTATTACTGCCCACTCACTGCCCGCTATGTGCTGAGTTATTAGTGCCCACTCACTGCCCGCCATGTGCTGACTTATTAGTGCCCACTCACTGCCCGCCATGTGCTGAGTTATTACTGCCCACTCACTGCCCGCCATGTGCTGAGTTATTAGTGCCCACTCACTGCCCGCCATGTGCTGAGTTATTAGTGCCCACTCACTGCCCGCCATGTGCTGAGTTATTAGTGCCCACTCACTGCCTGCCATGTGCTGAGTTATTAGTGCCCACTCACTGCCCGCCATGTGCTGAGTTATTAGTGCCCACTCACTGCCCGCCATGTGCTGAGTTATTAGTGCCCACTCACTGCCCGCCATGTGCTGAGTTATTAGTGCCCACTCACTGCCCGCCATGTGCTGAGTTATTAGTGCCCACTCACTGCCCGCCATGTGCTGAGTTATTAGTGCCCACTCACTGCCCGCCATGTGCTGAGTTATTAGTGCCCACTCACTGCCCGCCATGTGCTGAGTTATTAGTGCCCACTCACTGCCCGCCATGTGCTGAGTTATTAGTGCCCACTCACTGCCCGCCATGTGCTGAGTTATTAGTGCCCACTCACTGCCTGCCATGTGCTGAGTTATTAGTGCCCACTCACTGCCCGCCATGTGCGGAGTTATTAGTGCCCACTCAGTGCCCGCCATGTGTGGAGTTATTAGTGCCCACTCACCGCCCGCCATGTGCTGAGTTACTCCCCGATTATTTATTTTACACATGATAAAACATAATCCATTCAGGCCTGTGCTATCCACCATCTTAGGTAATATACAATAAGCTCCCGGTGGGTATACTCTGATCATGCAACATACGAGGGGGAGGATGAACGGCAGCAATAGCTACAGAAATCAAGCACTAAGCTGGAAGTCATGTGCAGATTATATGTACAGCCAGGAAAATGACCTGGAGACACAGGATGTCTATACCCAGCATGATCCGTATACAACAGAGTGAGGAGTGATATCATGTATACAGGCCTGTGGTACAGGTGAAGTATACAGCACAGGGATGGAGCCTTTACACAGATATCACATATAGTGAGTAACCTGGTTACACAGGATCTGCACACCCAGCCTCACAGTATGTAACAGAGAAGAGGCCACATACAGATCATCAGACTCCATCACTGGGAAGGGGGGATAATCCGCACACAGCAGGGTCAGTATACAGTGCACTGACATGAAGTGCAGCCTCCCATCACACATATACCATCCCCCGACTGCTCCTCTCACCAGTGTCTCTAATACATGTGACTGCCCAGCTCCACCATAGTAATGGCAGACACTGTGTCCCTGCTCTGTCCTATCATACATAAACCCAGAACTCATGAAGACTCTGTATAATACAGCAGTAATGTGGTAGATCAGAAATGTCTGCAGGGAGCAAACACAAAAGCTGCCTCTGCAATAAGTGAGGGAACATGGCGGCTACATGAATTTCTGAGGTAATCTTGATCCCAGATATGATGTAGGAGCTGATACTACACAAGTACACACTACACAATGTCTGAGGTGAATGCAGAGTAGTATATCAAACATGTCTGCAGGGAGGTCACACGGAAGATCACAGTCTGTGAGGAAAATGTAGCAGGCACATGAGGGACATGGCAGCTGCATGAATTGCTGAGGTAATATTGGTTCCATACATAATGTAGGAGCTGATACTACACTGGTACATGATGTCTGAGGTGAATGTGCTCCTATCATCTGTAATGTGAGGTGATAACCCCAGTGTTATACTCCCTGACACTGCAGACATGCTTCCTCCTGTTCATCCTGTGTAAGAAAGAGGGAGAGACACAGATTTCCTGCTCTATATAATCCCCCCCTCCTCACAGTGACCCCCAGGCACAAAAATACTGGGCTTCTTACTCTTAAAGCAACATCCCTCGTGCTTAAAAATCTACACCACTACACCAAAAAAGCTGCAGGAGTGAAGGTCCACCCATCCCCAAGTCATGTCCTCCTCCGCCTATGGCTCCAGTGGTTTCTTTTTTATTCCAGCCTTTCTTGACTTCATAAGGGCATGACAAGCCTATAGATGTGTGTCCTCCACCTCCTCCTTTTACTCCTCCACCTCTTTTCTAAATATATTGCCCTTTTCCATATGTTATTTTTGTCTTCTGAGCATTTTGTCTGGTTTGGGACACCTTTAATGGTGTATTGTAATTGTTTTCTATGTGTTTGTGTTTGCCTGCCATTGTTTTCAATGGGGTTCGACGGTGTTCTTCGAACGTTCGATGAACATTCGACGAACTTGCCTCCTGTGCGACGAACCAAAACACTAGCGGGGTGGCTCAACACTACTCCTGATATATAGACATACATTGTTAATGTTTAAACTATGCTATATATACCTTGTATCTGGTGATACTGTACCCTTTTTGCCAGGAAGTCCTCCTCCAACCAACACTCTAAGTGTATCATTGACACCTGGAACATTGTCCCACATGTGTGATTATTTCTTGTGGATCTTCTTGTTATATTGTGGTGTGATCCATCCTGAGCGTGTGAGTGTCTGTGGGTTACTCCTGAAATTTAGATGTAGATTTAAAAATTACCCCAACACTGTATACAGCTCTACGCTTGTGATACATTACCCATTTACTGCTTGTTATATTCTGGTCTAATCCAAACTGACCAAGTGAGAGTTATTTTCTGACTGTGGAAATAAATACTGAGATTGACAACAATGACCCCTACACTGTATACAGCTGTACTCTTGAGATCCATTACCGTTTTACGGCTTTTTAGATTGTGTTGTAATCCAATATTGAGACTCAGAGTGTCTGTGTGTGCCTCCTCAAATATCTATGGAGATTTAGAATGTTTAAACTATACTATATATACCTGCTATCTGATGACACTGTACACTTTGTCTAATTTTTATATTCTTGTCTAATCCATACTGAGCCTGTGAGCGTCTCTGTGTGACTGATGTAATATATAGGGAGATTGACAATTATCCTTTGACTGAATAGAGCTGTACGCTTCTGATACAGTGCCATATATCTGATGTTATTTTGGGTCTATTTTCTGCAAAATTTTGAAGTTTGGTGGAAGACGTGGGCGTGGGGGGGGCCAGCTGGTGCTGATGGTGGTGGTGCATCTGCTAGTAGTGGCAAAAGCACAATAGCAGCTAAGGCAGGAGGTGTTGAGCCTGCATCATGGTCTGGCTCCGGAACGCCTGGAAGGCTACCTTTTCTGGGAGGAGGTTAACCGCTTTTAAAGGCGGAGCATGAGGAACTGGTTTTGGCTTACAGACTCCAGCAAATATGCCCTCATCTTCTGAAGTTTCAAAAAATGCAAGCACTGAGTCGTCAAGTGCTGGCTCTTGGTCAGGAAGAACCCCTTTCCTTGTGTCTTTCACCCCCACCAAAAGTGAATGATGCAGCAGGCCACACTTCACATTAGTCCATATAGCTCTTTCAATCATACCATGCCTGGGTTATCAAGTCAAATTGTGAATTCCCAAGTCCAAGATGAATCTGACATGGAGTGTGGGTGGCCAGCCAGGGCAGTGTGGTTAATCAGTACCGGGACGGTGTCTCACAGGGATATGTCACGGTGGTGGTGACCCGTTACGTGGCCCTGGGCGTCCATGCAATGGGGTGAACTACGTTTATAGGTGAATGATACGTGACGCCACCTGTGGTTTCTGATTGGATTGACCAGCGCTGCAGTGTCGCTTCTCTAGGACAGATGTTGTGGTGCAGTTAAGATGTAGAAGCCCTGCACAGGTAGGGCCGTAGTCGCAGGGCAGATGAAAGAGTTGGTAGATGGTGTGCAGTGCAGGATGTAGCAAAGCCGTGCGCCAGGCGCAGGAGAAAGATGACACAGTCGTGCAGTTCCTTTACCTGTACTAGGACTCAGAGTACAGATTGAGAAGGAGTTAGTCAGCCTGGAAGCCAATTTTGAATTCTCTCTCTGCAGATTGGTAGTGTGGCCTCCGTTCTAGCGCTTATCTGAGGTACTCGCAGTGCTGAGTTCAATGAAGTTCCCCCTGTTGACTCTCTTTTGGAACTTTCTTGTAAGGCAGTCAGCCGTAGCCTTTTCCTTCTGGCTCCCACACGTCGATGCTGGGGCCTCCAAGCCTTAGTTGGGTACAGAGCATTTACAGCTGCTACTTCCTCCGGTTTCTGCTGCAGGAAAGTCAGTGTCCCTACAAACTCGGAGACCGGAATTCGGACCATGCGCTCCAGCTAGGAGTGAGCCTTAACTCTGCTCATCCTCCAGCTCCCCTTCTCATGTCCACACACTTCCCCTTCCCTGCACAGAGTGCCCTAACTTACCTCCTCCCCACCACAGAGAGCAGCTCCTCAGCAGTCAGGTTCATAGGTCTCCCTGCTGGCCTGGAGTGGGAAATGTGTTGTGTGTTGGTTTAACTGCTAGAGAGATCCTTCGTTGCTCCCAAGCATGACATCACACTCCCTAGGAGGAAGGTAATGCCACTATGGCGACCGTACTCGTGGGGACGCCACAAGTGCACTGATGCCCAGCCACTGCTAGATGATTCTGCTGGTACATTGACCCAGACCACTACAGTCCCCTTACACTCTACACAGCCAGAATCTGACCCTGAGGAAACTCAGGTTCCCCTTCCCGCATACTATACCACCTTACACGGTGACAGAGTGGAAGGTGCAGATGAAAGTGCAGGTTCCTTGAGCAGGTGGGGGGGCATACTCATGGGCGACGGCACTGGCACAGGGCCCCTCATAGTATGCAAAAGTGTCTCTGCCGGTGGGAGGGCCCCCACCCGCCATCAGACACACTGCCGGGAGGGGAGGGCACACGCCCACCCGCCGTCAGACACACCGCCACACACTGCCGTACTGAGGAGCCCTGTGCCAGTGCCGTCGCCAACGAGTGGGCCCCCCCGCTTGCTCAGGATCACAGCACTTGCAAAGTTGAAATACTTACCTCTCCCTGCTCCACCGCCATGACGTTTTCTGCGTGTCCTAACAGTGATATTCTGATCAGAGAGCGCAATGACATCACGTCTGTACGCCCTCTGCCTAAACAGCCAAGTGCAGTGAGATGGAAGATTGGGACGACGAGTAGTCCAGACTAGTATAGGGAGTCCCTAGCGAGGAGACTTATTTAATTGTTTTCAATGTTGGAACAGCAATTTTTGGGGAACACTATACTCTGGAGAATGATATATGAGGCCCACCATACACTGGATCATTCCAAAGATGGACATCAGATACTGGAGCAGCATTTACAGGGCCCATTATTCACTAGAGCATTAGAAATGGGGCCCATTATATATGGAGCATTATTTGGGCCCATAAGACAGTGGAGCTTCATCCATGGGGACCAACATATACTGTAGCATTATGTGGAGCTCATCATATACTGTTTCAAACATTATATGGGACCAATGATTCTGTATGGAGAAATATATGGGCCTCATTACTCTGTATAGCGCACTATGCGGTGGCCACAATACTGTACGGAGTAATATACTGTCCGTTTTTGGAGCTATTGGAGAATTTAAAATCGATATCAGTCATGAGATGTAAAAAGTGAAGTATTTTTCATTGTAGTATACCGCTATTTCTCTGCTGTATCAGAGCATCATGAGTTGTGGTATGTGTTAAAGGGGCGCTCTTTGGAACAGGGCACATGAAAACCTGGAGCCGGCGCTACCCCCCCACAACTTTAGCCAAATAACCCCCAGTTTTCAGTGCGTAACTATTATTATTTAGTAAATTAAGGTTGACAAGCTTCAGTAATAAAAATTGATGTTTTTGCCATTCAAATGGGCACTGTAGGTGTGTTTAATGTCCTCCACTCCCTGCCGACTTTGCATCCCTATTGACTTGCATTGGGTTTCGTTTTTCAGTCGGTCTTCGACTTTTCACGATAATCGGCCGATTTCGTTCGACCCGACTTTTGAGAAAGTCGGGTTTCATGAAACCCGACTCGACCTGAAAAAAGGCAAAGTCGCTCATCTCTACTTATTAGTAATTTTTTTCTATTTATTACTTTTGTTTTCCCTTCCCTTTAAGTTCAGTCTGTTGCCATTTTTTGTCTATTTATACTTTTTATAATGGTATTATATGGAATTATTCTGTATTTTACATGGATATACTTCATATGAAGTTATGATGTCAAGTTATACTAAATGTTTCTTTTAGGATATTATACGTATGTAATTATTTTGCATTTCACATTTATATATTGCTTTAGGATGGTATATGCACATCAGCACTTTTATATTTATTGGTATCTATGTTTTAATGCACAATATTTCAATGGGTACTTTTATTATCCAATTATATTAACTGCTACTATTGGTATGCACTGGCACTTTTAACACCTCACTATTTGGTATATTATAATAATAGAGATACTTTGATATTATATTTTTGTCACTTTTATAGTGTCACCAACATAAATGCTTTTGCCCTTTTTGGGCACTATAATTAATATATCACTTTAACATTTTTAATTACTTCACTTGCCCTATCATCCATTATATTATTGAATCCTTGCCCTCCATACATCTTTTGCTATGTTCTGTCACACACTAATGTTTCACTGGCACTGGAGAGGTCACTTGGTAAGTGCGCATGCATGGTTCACCCGGTCTTCAGTTGCTTCCGCCGTGCGCCAAACGCACCGTGTTGCATTTTCGTGCGCTCGGCGCAGCGCAAAGGGGCGCAAGTGCCGGCAAAATCATACCAGCTCACGGCCAGCGTACCCAACGCTAAATAGATGGTATGCTGATCGCATGCAGCGTTATGCGATCATAGGAGGAGCTGACCGGAGGTGGAGATGCCGGGGGCGGATCTTAGCGGCGGCCCTGCGCTGTGCCTCAGAATACTAGTCTTCAACTAGCCTTAGCTAAAGCAAGGTGTTAGGCGTCGGGTTCCTGCTTCTGCACAGGAAGAATCCTGAGACTTGCTGTCTGCTGTCTCCCATTCCTCTTGCCACAGAGGAGCCCGCTCAGCAAAGACGTTGTTCCTGACGTCTTGCTCAGTCTACTACTGTTGGCTTGGTTGCTGATGCCAGTCAGCGTTCAGCTATAGTAACCAGCAATAGCCAGCAGCGAGCAGCTCTTGGGTCCTTTTTCCGGCTCACTGAGCATGCCCGTGGGAAGTCCTCTCATTGGAGGTCTGAAGTCACATGCTCAGGTCCTATTGCTGCTCCCATTGGACCACTAGGAGGGTCCCGGAAGGACACTGCTATAAAAGAGTTGCATGGCCGTGCGGCCATGCGCTAGTATAGACTCAAATGCTCATGGTGTGTATGATGATGGATGCATGTATCTGGTGACTGACTCATTTGAAACCCCTACCCTTGGTTTTGTCTGTTGTTATAGGGATTCAGAGTTAGAATCAACGCCAATGGGTGGCTGTGCTCACACCACTGTGCTCCTGATACTCTGCACACACTAGCATCTGATGGTGTCGCCCACTGCAGGGCACTATCGTACCACGGCAATTTACAGTCGCCGCCTGTGCGGCGCCGTGCGTAAGTTTAGTGCTTTCCTACCTAGTCCGGGTGGTTAGTGGTGTGCTCCTGAGCGGTGCTGTGCGCACGTAGTGTGCTTTATCTATTTATTTGTTTCCTCCTGGCACAGCAATTCCAGTGCCGAGCACTAGTGTTTCTAGAGGGACCCTGACCCAGTGTCTCAGGGCTAGAGTCCTGTGACTATAGACTAGTGTTCACACTGCCGTGCTCTGTGATCATAAACAGGTCACGGCATTTATATTTGGCGGCCGTGCGGCTCTGTGAGGTAACAGAGTCCACCTCTGTACACACAGGGTGAGGTTAACCCCGTGTGTTCCTCTATTATACCACCATATCACATCCATCATTACTAAGCAGCAGTTTACCATCTCTGTACGGTGGACCCCGGGATGCCAACGCACCTAGCCTCTACTTTATATTATTAGGTGTGTTCCACAAGTCCTAACATTATACTAGTGCCAGGGTCTGGCTAGTAATGGCAGACGAACAGCGACTTCTCTGGTGCATCCACCAGCTGGAGGGCAGGTTGGCGACTCTCGAGCGCTCAACCTCAGCTGTGGATGTAACTGCAGTCGCTGTTCGGGCAGCTACAGAGGCTGCCTCCCGTGTGACAAATGCCATCCCTGCCCCGACTATGTCCTGCTTTTCACTCCCCAAAAAGTTCTCGGGCGATGCTGTGTCTTGTAGGGGTTTCGTCAGCCAGTGTGCTATTCAGCTTGAGCTGCTGGCTGCTCCATTCCTCTCTGAGTGGGCTAAGGTGCGATTTGTAGTTTCCCTCTTGTCAGGCAGGGCTTTGGAGTGGGCAACACCACTGTGGCAACATGGTGATCATGTGCTGCAGAGTGCCTTGTGGTTCTTGGCTTCTCTGAGGAAGGTCTTCCTGGGACCGTGCTCCAGCTGCTCCAGCTGCCCTGTCCCAGGGCGCGTCCTTGGTCAGCCATTATGCTATCCAGTTCCGGACCTTGGTCTCTAAGTTGGAGTGGCCAGATAAGGTCCTCATCCCAGTGTTCTGGAGGGGCCTGGCTGACCACGTGAAGGACGCCCTGTCCACCAGGGAGATTCCCGCCACACTGGAGGAGCTTATAACCGTCTCTACCAATATAGACCGTCGCTTCGTTGAGCGAGGGTTGAAGCGGGCCCAGTGTAGGCAGAGGTTTAGGTTGGCACCTAGTTTTACTAAACCTCTGGATTCTCCCGATCGGGCTTCCGAGCCTCAGAGGGCCTTGGTTGCTCCTCACGTGGGATTCAGTTTCCGGTCCGCTCGAGCATCTGGGGTCTGCCATGTTTGCCGGCAGTCTGGTCACTTTGCCAACTGGTGCCCAAAGTGGTAAGGAAAGCGCTCGCCTCTAGTGGTCATAAGAGGGGGCTCACTAGAATCAGTGGCGTTTTCCTCCAATCTGACCTTTAAGGGAATGCTTGAGGTTGGTTCATCCACTCTGGCAGTGGAGGTTTGCGTGGAATCTGGAGATGATATCCCTCCTCATCATGCCCGAGGGTATCGATTAGGTCCTTTTAGGGTTTCCCTGGTTACAGTTCCACTCTCCCCATATAGAGTGGTCCTCGGGGAGGATTCTCGGTTGGGGTAAAGCTTGTGAGGGTAGATGCTAGAGGGAGTGCATTCAGGTTGCTTCCACCAAAGTCCCCGCAGATCTTTCCACTCTCCCCACACACTATCAACAGTATGCAGATGTGTTCTCCAAGCGGGCGGCAGAGACTCTTCCACCTCATTCGACCCTACGACTGTCCTATTGACCTCTTGCTTGGTACCTTTTCTCTCCCAGGGACAGAGGCCATGTCTCAGTATATCAGGGAGAATCTGGCAAGGGGATTCATTAGGAAGCCTGTGTCACCCGAAGGGGCGGGATTCTTTTTCGTCCAGAAGAAGAATGGAGAACAGCGTCCCTGCATCGATTACAGGGGTCTTAACACCATCACTGTTAAGAATAAGTACCCTCTTCCCCTGATATCGGAGCTGTTTGATAGGCTACGGAGAGCGAGAGTGTTTACCAAACTTGATATGCGGGGGGCTTAACTACCTGATTCGCATACGTGAGGGGGACGAATGGAAGATGGAATTTAACACCTGGGATGGGCACTATGAATACCTGGTGATGCCCTTTGGGCTCTATAATGCGCCGGCCATCTTCCAAGACTTTGTGAATGATATCTTCCGGGATATGCTTACCACCTCGGCAGTAGTCTATCTGGATGATATTCTCATCTACTCTCGAGATATTTACTCCCAACGGAGAGATGTTTGCAAAGCTCCCTGTATGCCAAGTTGGAGAAGTGTGTGTTTGAGCAGGAGTCCTTGCCTTTCTTGGGCTCTATCATCTCCGCCCAGGGATTGGCCATGGATCCTGCCAAACTACAGGCGGTGATGGATTGGCAGGAGCCCATTATCTCAAAGCAGTGCAGCGCTTTATGGGGTTCATAAATTACTATTGCAAATTCATCCCCCACTTCTCGACTTTAGTAGCCCCCTTGGAGGCCCTCACCAAGAAGGGCGCAAAACCCAAGTTGTGATCAGAATCTGTCTCCAAGGCCTTCTCCTCCATTAAGTCCCATTTTGCTAGCGCTCCCATTCTACATCGCCCCGATGCAGATAAACCCTTCATTCTGGAGGTGAATGCCTTGTCCTTGTCTTATCTGGAGCGGTCCCGTTCCAGATGGATACGCAAGGTCGGAAGCACCCATGCTTCTTTTTCTACAAGACCTTCACAGCGGCGAAGAGGAATTATTCCATCGGGGACAGGGAGTTGCTAGCGATGAATTTGGCCTTCTCGGAGTGGAGACACCTCCTGGAGGGGGCTCGACACCCTTTCCAGGTGTTCACCGACCACAAGAACTTGGTGTATTTACAGACAGCCCAGAGACTAAATTTTCACCAGGCCACATGGTCCTTGTTCTTCTCCCGGTTCCACTTCATCCTCCATTTACTCTCCGGTGAGAAGAGCGTCTGGGCCGATGCTCTCTCCCGCTCTGTGGTATCATCGGAGGCGTAAGTAGGAGGAGTCTCGGCTGATCGTCCTGTCCGAGAGCCTGAGGACCGTGGCTCCGGTCGCCCTTGAGTCAGTACCTCCGGGCAAGACATTTGTCCCTGCCCGTCTGCGACCGGAGGTCCTCTCTTGGGCTCACTCGTCCAGAGTGGGTGGGCATTTCAGGACAAAACGGACCTCTGAGCTTCTGGCGAGGACGTACTGGTGGCCGCATATGGCCCGTGATGTCAGGGACTATATTCAGGCGTGTGTCTCTTGCGCCTAGAATAGGTCCCCTCGGCAGCGGCCAGCTGGACTACTTTACCCCCTGCCGCTAGCGGACAGGCCCTGGGAGATGGTCGGCATGGACTTCATGGTGGGACTGCCCAAGTCCAGTGGCAGCACGGTCATTTGGGTTGTCAAAGACCATTTCTCCAAGATGGTGCACCTGGCACCTTTCTCCCGGTTACCTTCTGCACGGGGCCTAGCAGCATTGTTCATTAAACACGTTTTCTGCCTGCACTGCATGCCAGATAAGATTGTCAGCGACTGGGGTCCCCAGTTTGCATCTCGGTTCTGGAGAGAGCTCTGTAGTCTGCTCAGCATTAAGTTAAATCTCTCCTCGGCCTATCATCCAGAGATGAACTGGTGGTAGAGAGAGCCAACCAGACCCTGGTCACATATCTACGACATTTTGTCTCGGCCAGACAGGATGACTGGGCATCCTTGCTGCCGTGAGCGGAGTTTGTGTTGAACAATGCTGTGGCCAATTCCACCCATCAGACCCCATTCCTCCTTAATTATGACCGGCATCTGCGCGTTCCTGTGCCCATACCCGTGTCGTCCACCGATTTTAAGGTGGCAGACTGGGCAGTGGAGACACGTGACATTTGGGACCACACTCAGGATGCCATTCAGGCCTCCAAGGAGAGAATGAGGTTTTCCACTGACTCACACCAGCACCCTGCTCCCACTATTGCTCCCGGCGACTTGGTGTGGCTCTTCGCTTGTAACATCGGGCTACGGGTTGAGTCCACTAAGTTCGCTCCTCGCTTTATAGGTCCCTTCAAGGTCCTTGAGCAAGTTAACCCTGTTGTCTAACATCTGGCCCTTCCTCCACACCTGGGTATCACTGACACCTTCCACGTGTTCCTCCTTAAGCCCGTTCACATGTCCCGGTTTTCGGAGTCACCTACCGGGACATCAAGCTTGACCTTGGACGAGTACGAGGTGAATGCTATTGTGGGGTGTAAGGTGATACAGTGTAAAAAGTGTTATCTGGTGGATTGGAAGGGTCATGGCCCAGAGGATAGGACCTGGGAGCCTGTGGAGAATATTCGTGCTATCCTTCTCATTGCAGCCTTTGAACATAGCGAGGCACAGGGGCCCTAGGAGGGGGGGTAATGTTAGGCTTCGGGTTCCTGCCTCTGCACAGAAGGAATCCCGAGCCTTGTCTTCTGTGGTCTCCCATTCTTCTCCGACCACAGAGGAGCCTGCTCAGCAAAGACGTAATTCCTGGCATCTTGCTTAGTCTTCTACTCTTGGCTTGGTTACTGCTGCCAATCAGGGTTCAGCTATAGTAACCTGCAATAGCCAGCAGCGAGCAGTTCTTGGGACTAAGTCCTTCTTCTGGCTCACTGAGCAAGCCTATGGAAGGTCCTTTCATTGGAGGTCTGAGGTCACATGCTCGGGTCCTATTGCTGCTCCCATTGGACCACTAGGAAGGTCCTGGAAGGACGCTGCTATAAAAGAGTCACATGGCCGCATGGCCATGCGCTAGTATAGACTCAAATGCTCATGGTGTGTATAATGAATGATGCATGTATCTGATGAGTGACTCATTTGAAACCCCTACCATTGGCTGTGTCTGTTGTTATAGGGATTCAGAGTTAGAGTCAGCGCCGATGGGTGGCTGTGCTCACGCCACTGTGCTCCTGGTACTCTGCACACACTAGCGTCCGATGGTGTCACCCACTGCAGGGCACTATCGTACCATGGCAAGTTACAGTCACTGTCTGTGCGGCGCCGTGCACAAATTTAGCGCTTTCCTCCCTAGTCCAGGTGGTTAGTGGCGTTCGCCAGAGCGGTGCTGTGCGCACTACATGCGCTTTATTTATTTGTTTCCTCCTGGCACCGCAGTTCCGGTGCCGAGCACTAGTGTGTCTAGAGGCACTCAGACCCGGTGTCTCAGGGGTAGAGTCCTGTGAAATGTAAAAGGAGGGGTGCACTACTGTCATATCTCAATCTTCAGTGGAGTGCAATACCCAGTCCGTAAGCAGAGAAGCAAAAAAAAAAGGGAGAAAAAGACTAGGCTAATGATGGTATGCACATCGCAATAGACAATAAAAAACCTTCATTTCATATTGGATACAATAAGCTAAAAACATTTAGAATACAAAGAATCAATAACCCACACACCCCCAAAAAACAGGTAACATGAACCTGAGATGTGGCCCATATTGGACTATTGATAGTCACCCATAAGCAGGCACATATCATGCAATTCTATATAACAAGACAGCCATGAACATTGCAGGCAAAGATAAGGCAGAAAAACAGACTTGATATCAAGCATATAATAAATCAATGTAAGAAAAAATGTAAATCCTAACTGCCCTAAAGCATGTGGAACTAACCACAGAATGAAATTGCCTAGTGCAAAAGACGCCCAAGAATGGTTATACCATGGCTGAAATTGCAAACTTGCAGTGGATGCATAATTAGCGAATTAGTGTTAGGCGTCGGATTCCTGCAACTACAGAACAGGAATCCAGAGCCTCACATGCTGCTCTGCAGCAAGTCATTCCTGAGGCCAAGTTCCTCTGCCGCTCCACTGAGCATGCTCACGGGACGATCTCCCATTGGAGGTCGGGAGTCAGGTGCTCAGGTCCTTCTCCAGATCTGATTGGTCCATCTCAGAGATCTGGAAAGTCCCGGCAGCGCACGTCTATAAAAGGCCCGCATGGCCGCTTGGCCATGCGCTAGTATAGACTCTTCTTGCTAGATGTGTGAATGGTGATGGATGTATGATTCTGGTGACTGACTTATTAAGATTCCCCTCCCTCTGATAAAATGCATGTGGATAGGGAACTATAGAAAGAGTCAGCGCCAGTCAGTGGCAAACCTTAGGCCACTGTGCACACCGCACCTCTACACTAGCATCCGGTGGTGTCACGTCTCTCACAGCACTATCGCATAGCGGCTGTGTCTGCCGTCGTGCTGCATTCAGCAGCACTTACCAGCGTCTGCAGCAGTGACGCTGCATGCACAGTAGGTCTAGACGGACACCGTCCCTTGTCTTGGACCCGTGTCCTATGACCAGATATCGTGCGTGCAATTTCACTGAGACCTGTGAGTCTAACAGGCTCGGTGTATATGTTTATGTTACAGCGCCTCTGTGAGTTAACACAGTCCGCTCTGCGCACATCGGGTGACGTTGAACCGGTGCGCATTATACTGCCATATAGTGCGTCTGCCATTAATTAGCAGCAGTGTTAACACCTTCTGCACGGCGGACGCCGAGTGGCGAACACACTTTATTATTTATTTAGTGCGTTCCTCCGTTCCTAACAATTAGAACCACCAGATACAGGTCAGAGCAGCAAGAGTCCCAAAGGGGTTAAAGAAAGGGGGTGGTAGGCAGGCCCCACGCGTATTGCCGCTGCGACTAGAGGCTTCGTCAGGGAAAGTGAGTCAGGTAGAGTCCTGCGACTATACACTAGTGTTCACACTGCCGTGCTCTGTGAGCATAAACAGGCCAG
The DNA here is from genome assembly GCF_039654945.1 of Dendrobates tinctorius. Taxonomy (NCBI): domain Eukaryota; kingdom Metazoa; phylum Chordata; class Amphibia; order Anura; family Dendrobatidae; genus Dendrobates; species Dendrobates tinctorius. Next base: position 14,400,382 of record NW_027361818.1, read on the forward strand.
GGCATATATATTTGGTGGCCGTGTGGCTCTGTGAGGTAACAGAGTCTGCCTCTGTACACACAGGGTGAAGTGTTATGATATGAGTCACCGTAGGAGGCAGACACAAAAATAGAGGCTACGTCCAGAAAACCAGAGAAGTTGGCAACTATCAGATTGCAGACCCCTGAACCTATCAACACAACTAGCAGTAGCCGTGGGGGGTTCCTACGGTGCCCTAGACCCCTCGATCACAGCCGGAGAGCTAAATAGCCTAAAGACAGAAAAGGAAATCTAAACTGCCCCAGAGCTGACCCCAAAGTAAAAGGCAGCCCCCAACATATAATGACGGTGAAGCAAGATGAAAAAACACTCACACAGATAGAAAGATAGGCTGAGCAAAGATGGGGCCCAAGCTAAACTACACAGGACAGGAAAGGATGGTTGCTGTCTGCAATCTGCCAAAAACCCTATCAAAGACATAAGCCAACAGCTGATATGGAAAAAGACCCTGAAGCAGCTAGGCTTCAAAACTAAATCAGCACTCCGGTATCTTCAGAAGACAGAGCTAAAGGAATTCAGCTCACCCCAGCAGGGAGTGGCAGAAATCCAGAAAAACAAAGCAAACAAGGTCAAAACACAAATGCAAAAGGCTGAGCAGAAAGACTTAGCTTTGGAAGAGCAGGAATTCAGACTGGTCTCCAAGGATCCCACAGAGAAATCACCCGCAGGGCAGAAGGGCGTCGGCAGCCTTATATCCAGTCCGTAACTCCACTCAGCCAGTCATCATCATTAGGCTCAGGTGACTGATAATCAGGCTCACTACCTTTCCTTACCAGAAGAGGGAGTTCATCGGGCCTCAGTATTGAAGGGGAAAATGAACTCACAACAGTGAAGTTAACCCCGTGTGCTCCTCTATTATACCACCATATCACGTCCACCATTACTAAGCAGCAGTTTACCATCTCTGCATGGTGGACCCCAGGCTACGAACGCCCCTAGCCTCTACTTTATATTATTAGGTGGGTTCCGCAAGCCCTAAAACAAGGTATATGAAAATTGTGTTTCTTGTAGATTTTGTCTGTTTAATGACAAATGTGAAAATGCATTATGTGTTGCATGTATACCAACTTTAACTCCAGCTCAATTTTTTTTCTTTATATTTTAGCATTATGTTGTGCAAGCCATGGCGTGGCCTCCTTTCCTTGAGCTGGATTTCACATTTCACATAATAACACCCCGACAGCAGGCACGCTGTCTGGGTGTTATGTTCGACTCCGATCTCTCCTTCACCACCCATATACAATCTCTTGCCCGCTCATGCCGCTTACACCTAAAGAACATCTCTAGAATCCGCCCTTTTCTCACCATGGAAACAACAAAAACTCTCACTGTCGCCCTGATCCACTCCCGCCTGGACTACTGTAATGCTCTATTAATTGGCCTCCCTCTCACTCGACTCTCCCCTCTCCAGTCTATCCTTAATGCAGCAGCGAGGGTTGTCCATCTGGCTAATCGTTACTCAGACACGTCCGCTCTTCGCCAGTCGTTACACTGGCTGCCAATTCATTACAGGGTACAATTCAAAGTACTTGTTCTCACCCACAAAGCTCTCCACAGTGCGGCACCCCCTTACATCTCCTCCCTCATTTCTGTCTATCGGCCTAACCGACCGCTGCGCTCTGCAAATGACTTTCGACTAACCTCTGCCCTAATCCGTACCTCCCACTCCCGACTCCAAGACTTCTCCCGTGCTGCGCCAATCCTCTGGAATGCTCTACCCCAAGATATTAGGATCATCCACAATTTGCATAGTTTTAGGCGCTCGCTCAAAACACATTTGTTCAGAGCGGCCTATCACATTCAGTAATCAAAGTCATGTTATGTTTGTGTGTGTGTAGCCCATTCACTATCTCCATCTAACCCCCACCCCCTGAAGATGGCTGGACCGTCATTGTAAATACATCATTGTAAATACAAACCTGTGCTTTGTATCTCCCCCACCTCATTGTAGATTGTAAGCTCCACAAGCAGGGTCGTCTTATTTCGCTTTAATTATTGTATTGTTAACGTTGTTACTTATGACTGTTGTGTTTGAAACTGTTCAACTGTAAAGCGCTGCGGAATATGTTGGCGCTATATAAATAAAGATTATTATTATTATTATTATTATATTATTAAATAGCTTCCCATGGCTGGTGTCGAGTTCGGGACCCGATCCTTTGTTTGCCTTTTAGACAGTGTAGGACCGTCCTGAATAGGGTCACTGCCATTGGTGGGATGCCTTTTAAACTTTTTTTTTGATCACAGTTATTTAAATGCACTTTTGCCATTTTAATTACTTAATTAAATCAATATTGTCCAGATATCAAAAAATGGCACTTCCAAATGCACTCATAAATCTAAAGGACAGCTAATGAAACTATGACTAACAAGAAGAGAACCATGTACTATTAAAAATTAATTTTTCATTCAAACATTAGTAAAAATCCATAAAATGCTACTTATACATAATCACAGTAAACATACCCCAAAAGGGGACACCAGCCACTAAAAAGGTCCAAATAACATATGGGAAACTCAAAGTTTTGCTGCACATATGGTATAACAAAGTGAGAGGAAAACATTCAACAATCACAAATAGGGAGCAAATAATCAATGTGGGGAATGGTAGCAATTTCAGTGTACAATTGTTGCCAAAGGCATCTCCAATATACCTCCATATACACTCATATATAATATCCCTATAACAGGCCCCAATATCATTCTCACTTTGTAATGTCCAGCGGATAGTTTAAGGCAAGAAATACCCAATCCCCACTTAAATCAATATATCAAGTACCAACTGATTACTTATTGGAATGAAGGAGAGTGAAGTGTAAGACCGTGGTAGTGATGAACCCCTGCTCCCCAACGCGCGTTTCGCCTGCTTGCTTCTTCCGGGGGAGGTACATTTATTTACCCAGAGACCAATGAAATTACAGGTAGGTCATTGTCTGGAGTTCACGTCAAGACTCTACGGCGCACGCGCCGGTCATGCTCATCCTGGATGTTCAAATACACTTCCTGACATGCACTCGGTGAACCGCATGATGAGACACACGCTGGTCACCATGGTAGCCCTGTCGGAAGTGTGCGGAGAGCTGACCGGAATGCGCGTGCACACCCTATCGCGGAGCTTTAGGTAATTAGCAGATTAAATAAAAAGAATATTGGAAGCGAAAAGAAATAAAAAATATCAGAATGCCAAAATCACCAAGTGACAGTGAATTTTATTATTGTGAAAGTGGAAAAAGAATGAAGAAAAAAGGGGAGAGGGAGAGATAACTAAAGATAAAGTGACATTTAAGGTAACCATTGCAACATTAATTTAATACCCTCCATGAAATTTACAAATAGTGACGATAACTATATAATATACATGAATCACTTTAAAATATACTCTTAATATATAATAATTAATGGCTACTTGTAATACAAAAGAGCCATAGTGCAAATAATAAATTAATATGTTGTGGTGTAGTGACCATTGTGTCCGCTACGGGGCGCTCTGTGGGTGTCCGAGGACAGGCGTATAGGCATTTCCAGTGTGCTAATAGGAGTAGGATGCTAAAGGACTGTTATGTATCCCAACGTGGATGGCCTTGGGATGAAGGCTTGATTATGTGTTGATCAGCAGAGGTACTGCTGAGGTTCTGTTTCAATGTGTTAGGGAAGCCTTCAGGTGGTTGGTGAGACGAGTGGGAACCAACCACCTACAAACCCACCCAAGACGTGTGTCTAAAACGCCCATAGTAAAGCGGATGTGTATGAATGGTTGTAGGACCTGCGATGAGGTCATAGCCATGTGATCAGGTCATAGCCATGTGATCAGGTGGGCATGGCCACGGACCATATAAGGTGACCAGGGTAGATCACATGAGTGAATGCCTGGACCCGGTTGGTCTGTATGGAAGGTCTCATCTGGCTGGCGTGCTGGAAGACGTGGCTGCCTTCATGATAGCACGTGTGGATGCTGTGAGTAATGGCGACATGTGTCTGACAGTTCCCTGGAGGGAACGGACATCTGCAGTGTGGTGAAGCATCTAAGAGGAAACCTGGACACGGGAGTGTAAATAAGAGACTGTATAGCCTGTTGGCTTGATGAAGCACAGCCTGTGTGACCAGAGGGCTAAGGGGAGCAAAGCTCCACTCTGAAGATACCCTGCTGTCTGCTGTAAGACTGTTGCATACTGCTTTGGTGTCACGCCGCGCTCACCTGGGGGCGGGACCTCAGCCCCAACATCTTCTCTTCCGGAGCCGAGGTCACTCCGGGGGTCCCGCTGGGTGCACACGCGCACCTCTCGCACCTAGGTCCCTGTCTCCTTCATGTTATGTCTGCGCTTGCGCGCTTTTCTCAGTTCGGTCTCCAGGTCATTCCTCTCTATGGTACTGGAGGACTTGACCCAGAAGCTCTTGTGATCATGTGCTATATCAGGCTACCTCTTCCTTATTGTTGTGCTTCCTGGCTAGGTCTGCCGTGTCCCTGCCTGGCTGGGCGCTGTATTCAGGTCCCCTGCCTTGCACTCTGTTGTGCCTCTTGGCACACGCTCTGAACCTGCACTCTGCCTTGTACTCGGTTGTGCCTCCTGGCACACGCTCTGACCCTGTGCTTGGTCTCATACTCAGTTGTGCCTCCTGGCACAAGTTCCAATCCTGCACTCTGTCTTATGCTCAGTTGTGCCCTCTGGCACACACCCTGCTCCTGTACTCTGTTACACCTCCTGGCGCACCTGCTGCCTGACTCAGTGCTCTGACGTGCTCCTTGCACGCATCCTGCTTCACTCACACCCGGACGTACGAAGTCTCTGTATACCACGTGTTCCCGTGTCCACGCTTTACAAGTTCCTGCAGACACACTCACCCACTCGTGTCTCCTGTGAACCAGCCGCCTGGTGCCAGCAGTCGTGGTACCTCACCCCCTGGGGCTTGCCCCTGACACTCCCTGTATAGGGGGTGGTCTTCACTAGGTCAGCTCGCCCTAGGAGGGTTGGTGCCACGACCCAGAGGGTCCACTCCAGGAGTCATCACAGTATAATCAGGCCATGGACCCCGCTGGTACCACCGCCTCCGTCCAAAAGGAACTGGTGTTCCTACGGGAGATTCAGACCAGGATCGTTTCCTCTCTGAGATCCACGGAGTCCCGTTTGTCGGCCATGCAGTCCTCTGACCCTGGTAATGCTTCCCAGCTGGCTAGCCTCCAGCAAGAACTCACACAGCAACGCGACACCCAGGTCCATATCCTCAACTATATGGCATCGGTGGACAGTCGGCTTCTTTCCATACAAGCCGTTTCTGCCCAGTCCTCGGCCCCGCACCCGCTGCCGCGCCTCGGCAAGCCACCCTGATATAGCGGGGACCCTAAGTTTTGTCGAGGATTTCTGAACCAATGCCGGTTACATTTTGAGCTTGTGCCGCAGCACTATCCCACTGAGCGCGCCCAAATTGTCTTTATTGTTTCACACTTAGAGGGGGAGGCATTAGCATGGGTGAACCCCCTCTGGGAGCGCAATGACCCACTCGTCTCTCAGCTTTCCACCTTTTTGGACACCTTCTGCAAGGTGTATTCGACGAGCCGGGTCGGCTGGCCTCTACCACCGAGTCTCTCCTTAACCTCCATCAGGGTACGCTACCGGTGGGACAGTATGCCATCCGTTTTCGTACCTTGTCCTCCGAACTCGGTTGGAAAAACGAGGCTCTCATAGGGATCTTTTGGCGTGGCCTGTCCGGTCGGATCAAAGACGAACTGGCAGGTCGGGATACTCCCACCTCTTTAGAGGATCTGATCTCTCTGGCGACACGCATTGACCTGCGGTTTCAGGAAAGTGCCCGTGAATCAGCCAGAGAGAGGAGCTCCTCTCACCTCCTTCGTTCCTGCCCCAAGAAGCTGGGAAACTTCTCCGCCTAGGGTTGGTAGGAGAGGCCTCCCTAGGTGTACGTGATCCCTCTCCTCCCCTGCTCGTGTCCGTGTTATTGAATCTCGGTGCCAAGCGTTATTCTGAGGAGGCTTTTCTGGATTCTGGCGGGGAGGGGAATTTTATCACACTCGAGGCGGTTAAAAAATACCGGATTCCTGTCAGATCCCTGGAGACTCCTCAGTCGATAGTTTCGGTCAACGATACGTCCATGCAGGAGACCGTTACCCAGGCTACCGAAGACATCGAGCTGCAGATCGGAGCCCTGCACCGGGAGAAGATCTCCTTCCTTGTCTTGTCTACCATGTCTTACACGCTTCTTCTAGGTCTCCCTTGGCTACGGACTCATGAGCCAACCCTGGACTGGCGGTCGGGCGAGATACTCCGTTGGGGACCGTCCTGTCAAGAGAAGTGCCTGTTGCCCGTCCATCCCCGGCACCTACAGGTCTGCCGTCGGCTTACTGGTCCTTTGCAGATGTCTTCGACAAGAAGGAGGCCGAGACTCTGCCCCTCCATCGGCCATATGACTGTCCGATTGACCTCATTCCTGGTTCTACGCCACCCAGGGGTAGAATATATCCGCTATCCCCTGCTGAAACCCAAGCTATGTCTGAGTATATCCAGGAGAACCTTGCGAGAGGTTTTATCCGTAAGTAGTGTTGAGCGATACCATCCGATCCGATATTTTAGGGTATCGGCCAGATACGAAAAAAGTATCGGGTATCGCCGATTCCGATACCGGAAGTCCCATTCAAGTCTACGGGACTTCCGGTATCGGAAATAAGAAAAACCCTTTTCTGTCCTTGTACAGCCTCTCGGGGGGGGGGGTGTACTGACCTTCCGGGGGTCTGTGCCAGCCTGCCGGTGGTCTGTGCCGGCCTGCCGGTGGTCTGTGCCGGCCTGCCGGTGGTCTGTGCCGACTGTCCAAGGGTCTGTGCAGGCTGCGGGGGGGCTGTGCCGGCCTGCCGGTGGTCTGTACCGACTGTACGGGGGTCTGTGCAGGCTGCGGAGGTCTGTACCGGCCTGCCGGTGGGCTGTGCCGGCGGTCTGTACCAACTGTCCGGGGATCTGTGCAGGCTGTGGGGGTCTGTGCAGGATCGTCCGATGGGACTACAAGTCCCATCGGGCGATGCCTGCTACCATGACGGTGATTGACACATTAGCCAATGATGGGACAGTAGTAGTCCCATCATCCAGCTAATGTGTTGACTGTACAAAAAAAAAAAATACATACTACATACATACAACATACATACATACTACATGCATGCAACATGCATACTACATATATACTACATGCATGCAAAATACATACAACATATATACTACATGCATGCAACATGCATATATACAACATATATACTACATGCAACATACATACTACATGCATGTAACATACATATATACTACATGCATGCAACATACATACTGCATATATACTACAAGCATGCAACATACATACCACATGCATGCAACAGGCATACTACATATATGCCACATATACTACATGCATGCAACATACATATATACTACATGCAACATACATACTACTAGTGTTGAGCATTCCGATACTGCAAATATCGGGTATCGGCCAATATTCGCTGTATCGGAATTCCGATACCGAGTACCGATATTTTTTCAATATCGGAAGTTCCCATAATGCAAAGAGCCACTGCTGTGGCTCTGATTGGCTGCCAAAATGACGTCATCATGATGAGCGGTCTGTGCGCATCATGATGCGCCGTCAGTTCGGGCCTTCCGGGGGGGTCTATGCCCGGGGGTCTGTACTGGCCTGCCGAGGGGCTGTGCCGGCCTGCCGGTGGTCTGTACCAACTGTTCGGGGGTCTGAGCGGACAGCCGGGGGGCTGTGTCGGCCTGCCGGGGGTCTGTACCGACTGTCCAGGGGTCTGTGCAGGCTGCGGGGTTCTGTACCGACTGTCCGGGGGTCTGAGCAGGCTGCAGGGGTCTCTGCAGGTTCGTCCGATGGGACTACAAGTCCCATCGGGCGATGCCTGCTACCATGACGGTGATTGACACATTAGCCAATGATGGGACAGTAGTATTCCCATCATCCGGCTAATGTGTTGAATGTACAAAAAAAAAATACATACTACATACATACTACATGCATGCAACATACATATATACTACATATATACCACATGCATGCAACATATATACTACATGCAGCATGCATACTACATATATACCACATATATACTACATGAATGCAACATACATATATACTACATGCAACATACATACTGCATATATACTACATGCATGCAACATACATACTACATATATACCACATGCATGCAACATGCATACTACATATATACTACATATATACCACATGCATGCAACATACATACATACTACTAGTGTTGAGCATTCAGATACTGCAAATATCGGGTATCGGCCGATATTCGCTGTATCGGAATTCCGATACCGAGTACCGATATTTTTTCAATATCGGAATCGGAAGTTCCCATAATGCAAAGAGCCACTGCTGTGGCTCTGATTGGCTGCCGAAATGACGTCATCATGATGCGTGGTCTGTGCGCATCATGATGCGCCGTCAGTACGGGCCTTCCGGGGGGTCTATGCCGACTGCCCGGGGCTCTGTACCGGCCTGCCGGGGGTCTGTACCGGCCTGCCGGGGGGGCTGTGCCGGCCTGCCGGTGGTTTGTACCGACTGTCCGGGGGTCTGTGCAGGCTGCGGGGGTCTGTACCGGCCTGCCGAGGGGCTGTGCCGGCCTGCCGGTGGTCTGTACCGACTGTCCGGGGGTCTGAGCGGACTGCCGGGGGTTTGTACCAGCCTGCCGGGGGGCTGTGCCGGCCTTCCGGTGGTCTGTACCGACTGTCCGGGGGTCTGTGCAGGCTGCGGGGGTCTGTACCGGCCTGCCGGGGGTCTGTACCGGCCTGCCGGGGGTCTGAGCGGACTGCCGGGGGTCTGAGCGGACTGCCGGGGGTCTGTGCAGGCATCGTCCGATGGGACTACAAGTCCCATCGGGCGATGCCTGCTACCATGACGGTGATTGACACATTAGCCAATGATGGGACAGTAGTAGTCCCATCATCCGGCCTATGTGTTGAATGTAAGAAAAAAAAAATACATACTACATGCATGCAACATACATACATACTACATACTGTATATACCACATGCATGCAACATGCATACCACATATATACTACATGCAACATACATACTACATATTGTGAGGTAGCGCTGTCCTTCAGGGTTAGGGGACACTCGCTTGGCAGCGACTAAGTCACATCTGGCACGGGTTTTCATAAAGCAGTATAATCCACGCGGTTTATTTCAGCTTCATAAATCGTCACAGCAACAGAAAACAGCATACAGTCAGCATTGCGTCCATTACAGAGTTCAGCTCTGTTATCCTTGCATCACCCAAGATATGCACTGTTAAATGCGCAGGCTTTCTAGCCACCAAGTTATCCCACCCACGTCAGGGTTGCCTCGTGCTGTTTCACCATGCTGCACGTTCATTCCCTCCAGGGAACTAACAGGCACACACTGCCATAACCCACAGCGTCCAGACGTGCTGTTAGTGAGGAGATCCTTCTCCTCACGGGACCTTCCAAACTGGACCAATCAGGTCCCAGCATTCACCCACATGTGACCAGACCTCAGGTACCTTATATGGTCCATAACCACACCCACAGGTGATCACATGGCTATGCCCTCACCCAAGGTCCTATTGCACACAACCACACACAGGCTTCCCTGACACATTGTAACGGAACGTACTACTCAGCAGTACCTCTGCTGATCATTATGATCTTTCAGTGTCCTACACCTATCAGGGTAATGGAAATGCTTATACGGCTGTCCTGGGACACCCACACAGCGCCCACAAGCGGACACAGCGGTCACTGCACCACATACCTCCCCCCTATGTTCAAACTTGTGGGGTTGAACACACAGCATAACCCCCGGCTCTCGAGACTGGGCACTCACTACACCTTGCCCACCAGGTCGAGAGAACCAAGTATTCAAAGGAGAGAAAGCTATTGACCAGAAACTGGGATCACCACAATGAATCACAAAGAATGTAAATTTTATTAAGTATCAGACAGACCAAAACATGGTTAAAAACATTTAAGAGTCATGAAATGACAATAAACCCAAAAAAAGGTTAATAATATAACCTGTACAGGTACCCCTATAACTCATGGTACAGGTATAATAAAGACAAATATTTGGTCCATAAGAGCAATAATTTAAACCATATAAATGTGATACAAAAACAAGTATGAAAAGAAAATTTGACTTTTATGGACACAATACAAATCCAATAGTCGACTACTATATGCAAAATGTCATAGATCTGATAGCCCTAAATTGTAAAAGAAGGACATAGTGTAGAGACGAGAGAAGTATCTCAAAATACATCTAGGCCCTGGAGAAAATGATATACAGAGCCGCAAGGTCATGCTCAACACTGGCACACGATATGTGCAATTAGATATGTAGCAGCCGTACCATACCAAAGTTAGGGGGAGCCTGTGGAAAATGCCCGACGCGTGTCGCTACCACAAAGGTAGCTTCGTCAGGGGCTGAAGGACTGATCTGACCAACATACCTTAAATATCATGCTCGTAATACGCAATAAGCAACAGCTGCGGTAAATACCTGCACGATAACATACAGAGAGGCGGCGCACAATAATCAGTAGGCGTTTGTTTGCATTTCGATTGCAACATCCGGCGGAAGAAGGTCACTCACATCAAAAATAAGAGATCGCGCCTGTATCACAAGCTATCTAGGCGTACCTTCCGGCGGAAGAAGGTCATTCAGATCACCATGTCCACACTAACATCCGGCGGATGGAGATCACCCACATCCGACAGGGATCGCGCCTGCATCTCAGGCTATTCCGACGTCCCTTCCGGCGGAAGAAGGTCACTCGGATCTCAATCACTACATTGACATCCGGCGGAAGGAGGTCAATAGAGCTGAGACATCGCGCCTGTGTCTCAGGTATATCTCGGGGTCCCTTCCGGCAGGACTGGGTAGTGCACCCGTACAAAAAGTACCTCCGTGGTGAGGGTTCCCGAGACATATATGCGACATGTTGTTTATTCAAATATTTAACCATTATGTACACAATTAATATACCACCAGAGTATGCCACTAAAAGCATTGTCCTAGAATCTGCTGGTTATAACTTATAAAAGTTATTAAATAGAGAGGTCATAGGACATGACACACACTTCGTAATTGAAAACTGCAGTGTTGGATATACAGCTGTAAATGTCACTGATCAGACAAGAGTCAGTCAAAACAAATGATACTCGCAGCCTACCATGCCCAAATGTACAATATCCCTTCTAAAAGAAGGTGTTGTTAATTAGAAGAGGGGTATGCAGATCCAAATAAATGCCAAAAAATTATTATAAATAATATTTTTATTTGTTATTATACGGCCACAAAAAATACTATCAAAGTGATCTTGGACACCATAAGGTTCCAGGTCACTGTAATATTCCACAGGCTCCACCCTAGATGGGAAAAAAAAAAAAAAGGAGAATAGATAATGCCACCCCAGATGGTACTCAGAGTAAAAACCATGGATAATAATAGCTGGTTCAATGTAAATGCACAGAAAAAAATACAATATCCGGCATAAAGTCCTTAAAGCCTCAATGAGTCAAAAGATGCTAAGTAATATCATAAGAAACATAAGTACCAGAAAAAATTCATCTTACAACCATCTTAGATACACAATGAGCCCATTGTAGTACAAATGTTAAGTGGTAAGATCCACATGAACTATCCAATATCGAAATAGATGAAATCAAATAGCATCCATAAGTGGTAAATATATCTGGCAAGGTCCAAGGTCCAAAAGTATCCGGCCTCATCCCCATTCAGACATTATCCAGTTATTCATCAGGCAGGTCATAAGAGTCCTATGATGGAGAGTCCTGTGGGAAAGGGGGTACTTGAAGCTAATATTCCAAAGATGGAGATCCAAGCCATACCGGGTATGAGTTAATGGAATCTGCGAATAAAATGTGTGAGAGATCAACAATCATCATATCTGTTTATAAAAACCGGTAAAGAGGAGATCCTCATTCAGTCCCAATGGTGCCCGACTCTTAAGATTAAAGATCCATTTAGACTCTCGTTTCAATAACTCCAAAGAAATATTACCTCCACGAATATCTGATGGAACAGATTCCAGTCCCATTACTCGTATGCCAGTATTACAGCTATTGTGCTCATGCAAAAAATGTAGAGCCACTGAGCTTAGAGTTTTACCTTTTTCTTTGTTGGCCCTCGCCGTGTTAATATTAGAGAGATGTTGCTGGATCCTTTTACGGAGTTCCTGCGTGGTTTGGCCAATGTGAATCTTTGGACAACAACAAACCAGAGCGTACACCAAATTTCTAGACCTACAGTTGAAATACATTTTGGACAAAATTGGGAATTGTAGAGTAGGGAGAACTACCCACTCCCTACCCACTGTCAGGTGGCAGATGTTGCAACCACCACAGGCGAAAGTACCCACCAAACGAGTACCTCTATTGAGTCTGTGTGTGGGCCTCTTGTAATGACTGTGGCAGAGAGAATCTTTAAGGGAAGGTGCCCTTCTTGCTATCAGAGTAGGTCTAGACTCAATATGAGGTGCTAGTCTTGGATCATTTGTTAACATATCCCAGTATTTAGACAGAATACCGCGTATGTTACGCCACTGATTGTTGTAGGTAGTAATTAACCCAATGGGTTTGGTGGCGCTCCTAATTCTAGGAAGTAAAAGTTGTCTCCGGTCACTACTCATGGCCGACTGGAATGCTCTAGAGATTACTTTTTTGGGGTAACCCCTGTTCTTAAAACGATTTGTCAAATCCTGTGCCTGTATGGCAAAATCATACTGTTCAGAGCAATTTCTCCTTACCCTATAAAATTGACCCTTCGGGATGCCATTTCTTAGGTGATCGGGGTGGAAACTTGAATAATGTAAAATGCTGTTGGTGGAAGTAGGTTTCCGGTATAGAGAGGTCTTCACAGTGCCATCTTCGATCTTCAAATTGAGATCAAGGAATTCCGCCGCTGAGTCCACAAAATTAGCTGTGGGACGGATATTAAAAGTGTTGTCATTAAGCAACAGAATAAAGCTACGACACTCGTCAATTGAACCAGTCCAAAAAAGCAGCACATCATCTATATACCGGAACCATTTGAAAACATGTTTTTTGAAAGCCACCAATTTATACACAAAGTCCACCTCCCACCACCCCAAAAATAAATTGGCATACGAGGGCGCACACCGTGCCCCCATCGCGGTCCCTGATACCTGCCTATAAAAGGAGCGATCGAAGACAAAGTAATTCTTGTCCAAAATAAAATGCAATAGATCAATGATGAAGGAATCGTGTTGTCGGTCTCCCGTGGTATGTTGCTCCAAAAAGAAGGAAACCGCCCGAATTCCCAGGTCATGCCTTATGTTGGTGTATAATGATTCGACATCAAGAGTGACGATCAGAGTATTCGGGGGGATTTGTAAGTCACTCAATACAACCAATAAGTGTGATGTATCCTTAATAAAGGAGTCAAGAGAGGTTACTAGTGGTTGCAAGAAGAAATCAACATAAATACATGGTTTCTCAAAAATCCCCCCTATCCCAGATACAATCGGCCTACCTGGTGGTTCTTGAATCGATTTATGCACTTTAGGCAACATATAAAAAGTAGGGACCCTCGGATGGTGGATAGTCAGGAAGTCTTTTTCTTTTTGGTTGATGACATTGTGTTCCATAGCCAAGGTAAGTAACTTGTCTAATTTTGAATTAAGCACAACAGTGGGGTCAGATGGGAGTAGCTGGTAAACCGAAGCATTGTTTAATTGTCTTCTTGCCTCCTTTACATACATTTCAACAGGCCAGATAACAATGTTACCCCCTTTGTCTGCCTCCCTGATAATCAGATCTTTGTTATTACCAAGCATACGTATGGCCTTCTTTTCAGATTGATTCATGTTATTCAGGTGATTCGGTCTATCATCAAGTGATCGTATATCCCTATTCACCGCTTCAAAAAAAATCTGTATTACAGGAAAGAGTGAAAATCTGGGGGTGGCCTGGGAAGGTAGACGTCCCTTGAAACGTTTCCTGGTCATAGGATATTCATTTTCTTCCAACAACGAGATAAGGTCTCTCAAGACTTGTCTCTCTTCCATCGGCAAGCTATCAACAATAGAAGGATGGTGATACATTAATTTGAAAGTCAATTGCCTACAAAACATATATAAATCTTTGACCAGTGTGAATTTATCTAAGGGATTCATGGGACAAAAAGATAGACCCCGTTTAAAACCGAAATTTCGGTCTTAGATAATTGATATGATGACAGGTTAATAATTAACAGCTTACCCTGGTCAGGCTCAGATCCTGTTGTTGGAGGGGCGGTGAGGGCAAGCGAAATACTCAATATTTCCGCCTCTGCCTGGTCTCCCTCCGATATTTGGGGGACCATTGTCTGTACCCTCTGGTTCTCTTTCTTTGATCTTTTCCTATGTCTGCCCCTCCTGCAGCGACTTCTGTGTCGCTCTGCTCTGAGGATAAAAAAAAAAAAATCGCTCGACTGGGTTTCCACTGCTGTTAAATTGTCCTTATTCGATGAATTATCGGGGAAGAAACGTCTTTTATTTCACTTGTGCACCCACTTGTAGGCTTTCCCATTATTAAAATCCATTTGGTCCCGTTTAAATTTACGTTTTTTACCACCAATTATGTCCTTCTCATACAATTCAATAGTGTTCTTCAAACGAATCTGAAAAGGTTCCACCATTGTTTTTGCATCATATCCAGACAATTTGGACTCACAAATTTTGATTTGCTCCTTAATGTTTATAAGTGATGATCGATCATGTTCAATGAGTAAGTTCATGAGAATAGTAGAGCATTGGAATAGCCCACTTTCCCATGTTTTTTGAAAAGCACACTCAGCCTCCCAAGCTGGGAAAATCTGAACCCTGAGGCCTCGAGGAACAAGACCAAATCTTTTGTACTCCTCGAGACTCTTTATGTTCCACCACGTCTTTGTTAGGGATTTGTGTAAATTAACCAAATCCCTGAAAATACTATCAAAATCACAATGTTTGGAACCATTAATCAAGGGAGAGGGTGTCATTGTTACATCCTCAAAAATCCCCTGAACCTGATTATTCCAGGCCGCCTCTCTAGCAGCCAAATCCATAATAAAAATACAGGCCAAAGTGTGCCAACACTCCCACAAAAGAAAAATGGCTTATAAGGCCACAAACAACCAAATACAATACTAGAGATAGGGAGGGCACCACCAGCAATAAGTAGGGGATACACCAATGGTCAATATAAGGAACCAAGTAGTCAAAGGAGAGAAAGCTATTGACCAAAAACTGGGATCACCACAATGAATCACAAAGAATGTAAATTTTATTAAGTATCAGACAGACCAAAGCATGGTTAAAAACATTTAAAAGTCATGAAATGATAATACACCCAAAAAAAGGTTAATAATATAACCTGTACAGGTACCCCTTTAACTCATGGTACAGGTATAATAAAGACAAATATTTGGTCCATAAGAGCAATAATTTAAACCATATAAATGTGATACAAAAACAAGTATGAAAAGAAAATTTGACTTTTATGGACACAATACAAATCCAATAGTCGACTACTATATGCAAAATGTCATAGATCTGATAGCCCTAAATTGTAAAAGAAGGACATAGTGTAGAGATGAGAGAAGTATCTCAAAATACATCTAGGCCCTGGAGAAAATGATATACAGAGCCACAAGGTCATGCTCAACACTGGCACACGATATGTGCAATTAGATATGTAGCAGCCGTACCATACCAAAGTTAGGGGGAGCCTGTGGAAAATGCCCGACGCGTGTCGCTACCACAAAGGTAGCTTCGTCAGGGGCTGAAGGACTGATCTGACCAACATACCTTAAATATCATGCTCGTAATACGCAATAAGCAACAGCTGCGGTAAATACCTGCACGATAACATACAGAGAGGCGGCGCACAATAATCAGTAGGCGTGAGTTTGCATTTCGATTGCAACATCCGGCGGAAGAAGGTCACTCACATCAAAAATAAGAGATCGCGCCTGTATCACAAGCTATCTAGGCGTACCTTCCGGCGGAAGAAGGTCATTCAGATCACCATGTCCACACTAACATCCGGCGGATGGAGATCACCCACATCCGACAGGGATCGCGCCTGCATCTCAGGCTATTCCGACGTCCCTTCCGGCGGAAGAAGGTCACTCGGATCTCAATCACTACATTGACATCCGGCGGAAGGAGGTCAATAGAGCCGCCATACGGGATACTAGGGCATGGTGTACACTTTGTGTGCGGTTGCGCCGCTTTATTCCAGACATAGTGATCGGAGTGATCTTCTTCCGCCGGAAGGGACCCCGAGATATACCTGAGACACAGGCGCGATGTCTCAGCTCTATTGACCTCCTTCCGCCGGATGTTTGTGGAGGTAATATTTTTTTGGAGTTATTGAAACGAGAGTCTAAATGGATCTTTAATCTTAAGAGTCGGGCACCATTGGGACTGAATAAGGATCTCCTCTTTACCGGTTTTTATAAACAGATATGATGATTGTTGATCTCTCACACATTTTATTCGCAGATTCCATTAACTCATACCCGGTATGGCTTGGATCTCCATCTTTGGAATATTAGCTTCAAGTACCCCCTTTCCCACAGGACTCTCCATCGTAGGACTCTTATGACCTGCCTGATGAATAACTGGATAATGTCTGAATGGGGATGAGGCCGGATACTTTTGGACCTTGGACCTTGCCAGATATATTTACCACTTATGGATGCTATTCGATTTCATCTATTTCGATATTGGATAGTTCATGTGGATCTTACCACTTAACATTTGTACTACAATGGGCTCATTGTGTATCTAAGATGGTTGTAAGATGAATTTTTTCTGGTACTTATGTTTCTTATGATATTATTTAGCATCTTTTGACTCATTGAGGCTTTAAGGACTTTATGCCGGATATTGTATTTTTTTCTGTGCATTTACATTGAACCAGCTATTATTATCCATGGTTTTTACTCTGAGTACCATCTGGGGTGGCATTATCTATTCTCCTTTTTTTTTTTTTTTTCCCCATCTAGGGTGGAGCCTGTGGAATATTACAGTGACCTGGAACCTTATGGTGTCCAAGATCACTTTGATAGTATTTTTTGAGGCCGTATAATAACAAATAAAAATATTATTTATAATAATTTTTTGGCATTTATTTGGATCTGCATACCCTTCTTCTAATTAACAACACCTTCTTTTAGAAGGGATATTGTACATTTGGGCATGGTAGGCTGCGAGTATCATTTGTTTTGACTGACTCTTGTCTCATCAGTGACATTTACAGCTGTATATCCAACACTGCAGTTTTCAATTACGAAGTGTGTGTCATGTCCTATGACCTCTCTATTTAATAACTTTTATAAGTTATAACCAGCAGATTCTAGGACAATGCTTTTAGTGGCATACTCTGGTGGTATATTAATTGTGTACATAATGGTTAAATATTTGAATAAACAACATGTCGCATATATGTCTCGGGAACCCTCACCATGGAGGTTCTTTTTGTGCGGGTGCACTACCCAGTCCTGGATAGAGTGGTATCAGTGATCTCTTTCTGCCATACGGGATACTAGGGCATGATGTACACTTTGTGTGCGGTTGCGCCGCTTTATTCCAGATATAGTGATCGGAGTGACCTTCTTCCGCCGGAAGGGACCCCGTGATATACCTGAGACACATGATATACAAAAACTTGGCACACACTAGTGGATTCTGATGCAGAAAAGTGATGGAATTTAATAAAGTACAGTACATACAAATAGACGTTTCGGTCTATGACCTTCATCAGTGTACTGTAGGCATGAAACAAAAAAATAAAAAAACAGCAATAAACATAGATACAAAGAAAGTATATACAAAAACTGGGTCGCTCGAACAGAATCGATCATAAGCATATGCAGAGACATCAAAAACATTAATGCACATATGTGTAAGGTGTATATGAAAAGGGAATAGTAGTGGAAACCAAGGTCTACTGAGTAAGAGAGACACATACCGTGAGACTGTACTGTGAGCTCAAAGATAAGTGGGCATAAATCTAGAAATCCTATGGGAGAAGGGTATCATTATAGGACTTAAGGTACACTGAATGGTGGGAGTATTTAACATACCCAGATTACATACCGATAAATGAGGAGGCACAAGAGGCCGTTTCTCTGCAAAAAAAGGAATATACGGAGCTAATGAAAAAGGGTCCCATATCAAAGTATAGATAAACTAAGTATCCATAAGGGCTTACCGTTGCTTACAAGTGGTAAATGGACGCGGTATCCGCCGCAAGTCAATGGCGCTAAGTGATTGGGGAGCATCAGGGTTTATATCCCTGAGAAAAGTGGAGGCTGAGTGAAGGAGCGCGGACCGGAAGTGCGCAACCGGAAGTGAGCCTGGCGTGCGCTCCACTAACATCATCGTGCGCTCCAGGCACTGAACTATGACAAGAAGGGGGCATAGATAGGTAGCGCCAGTGTGTGTGTATGAATACTAATGAGTGGGATGGATTGAGAGGAGATACAAGGTGATGACTAGGTTACCATAGTAACCGCTAGAACGTAGTTACAGGAGGTGCCAGAGAATAATGTAGAGAAAGTTCAGTGCTCTGGTGACGGTGATTTCAAGACAATTCACAATTGTTGGTTCTGAAATAGAGATGAAAACACATTAGTATACGGTATGCAAGTTTAAATACATAGTATGTTATCATATAGACCATACCACCTCATATCCCAATAATAATATCATATGATAGCCCATAGATTAGTTCATAGATTGCAAAAATGGTTATGATGGAAGAAAGGATTGTATATCATAGTCCTTACTTAACCCCTTCGGCGCCAGGGTATTGAGCTCATGGATCCAGTAGGCCTCTCTTCTTTTTAATATATTGATCCGGTTGCCGCCCTGCGTGACGGATGAATTTGTTCTATAACTTGAAACTTTAGTTGTGCAATAGTGTGTCCAGCAGTGATGAAATGATGAGGGACCGGAAGGAGCATGTTTTTACATCTGATAGTAGATTTATGTTTGGATATCCGATCCCTTATGTGCTGTGTAGTTTCCCCCACATATAGTAAGCCACAAGGGCATTTAATGATATATATCACAAAAGAGCTATCACAGGTATAATACTCTCTAATGTCATATTTTCTGCCTGTGTGGGGATGATGAAAGGTATTTCCTTTCTGAATGTTATTGCACTGTGTGCATTGAAGGCAAGGGAAGGTACCATATCTAGGATTTTTAAGAAAGCGTTGTTGACTGTAGGGACGAGGAGAGCCTATGTCTGCTTTAATTAAGATGTCACGTATATTTCTCGGTCTCCTAAAACAAGGGAGAAAAGGTTTTTTGAAAGCCTCTATGTTTGGATAGGCCGTTGTCAGGAGGTGCCAGTGGCGTCTTATGTTGGAATGTAATCGATAGGCTAAGGGATGGTAATCATGTACAAATGCGATCCGGTCGGTTATCTTTGGTTTGGGAGGGGAATTTAAATCTAAATTGTTCAATGTGTGTGATGGATAACCCCTCTCCAAAAATTTAGTACGCATCTCATTCATGCGTTCTTTCTGTACCTCCGTGTCTGAGACTATCCTCTGAACTCTCTTCAATTGCGATTTGGGGATAGCATTCTTCATTTTAGTCGGGTGAAAGCTTCCGTGATGAAGCAAGCTATTACGATCAGTTGGTTTTCTATATAGATCGGTGGAGAGGTTGCCTAGGCTATCTTTAATGACTAGTGTGTCCAGAAAATTAATCTGGTCATTGTGATGTGTCATTGTGAAACTGAGGCCTGGCCAGGATGTTTGTAATAAGGAGAAAAAGGAATCCAAGGTGTCAAGTGATCCACTCCAGATGCAAAAGATATCATCGATGTATCTCTTCCACACTATAGAATAGGTGCAGAAGAGAACATCACGATATATGACACAGTCCTCAAAATGGGCTACGTAGCAATTTGCATAAGGGGGTGCAGTGTTAGAGCCCATCGCGGTCCCCCTGGTCTGTAGATAATATTTATCCTCAAAGAGAAAAAAAAATTTTTTTTTTGTTAATACTATGGACAGGAGTTCACAGCAGAGGTTAGTCTGTTGGGGATGAAATTGAGACAATTCAAGTAGCCTACGTACTGATTGGATACCCTCCTTATGAGGAATAGACGTGTATAAATCTTTGACGTCAAATGTAACAAGGATGGCATCCTTGGGAATTGGACCTAGATTATGGATAATATCCAGGAATATCCAGAAGGGTCTCTCGTTCTGTCCTAGTTACAAATATAATACATTCAATCTTGATATGGACCTTCAAAGGTTCTATAGATCGTTAAGACTTAAATTACATTTCTCCAGTGTTATTGATAACAGAAACGAATCCATACCATCACATTCACCATTGATATCATCAGACAGCCTGGGACTCAGGAATAAGAGTAACTATAGACCACCCATGGGGTCTCATGCCCTGGAGACTTTCATCTCTTTCATAGATGACACTTTTCAGAGCCTCAGGGGTGATATCAATAAGGGCAAGGTTCACTTCCCGTCAAACCTCACTACACTGGATCAACTAGCGCTCAAAAATCTACAAGACGATAAGGAGATTATTATCAAACCGGCTGACAAGGGAGGAGCCATTGTAATTCTAGACAAATCCATGTATTTAGGTGAAGTTTATCGCCAACTTGGCGATATGTCAGTTTACAAATCCTACTAATGAAGTCAGACTATTAATTCAGGACACGATATCCAAATATAAAATTAGTGGAATGTTGGATGACAAAACTTGTGGTTATTTAACTAAACAATCTCCAATCACACCTGTCTTTTACATTCTCCCTAAAATACACAAAAACTTAAATAATCCACCAGGTAGACCGATCGTGGCCTCTACAGAGTCCATCTTCTCTCCCATCTCGAAATATTTGGAAAAAATTCTCACACCTCTCATAAAATCAACACCATCTTTCCTACTAGACACAGGAGCCTTCCTGGATATTATCCATAATCTAGGTCCAATTCCCAAGGATGCCATCCTTGTTACATTTGACGTCAAAGATTTATACACGTCTATTCCTCATAAGGAGGGTATCCAATCAGTACATAGGCTACTTGAATTGTCTCAATTTCATCCCCAACAGACTAACCTCTGCTGTGAACTCCTGTCCATAGTATTAACAAAAAAAAAAAAAAAATTTTCTCTTTGAGGATAAATATTATCTAAAGACCAGGGGGACCGAGATGGGCTCTAACACTGCACCCCCTTATGCAAATTGCTACGTAGCCCATTTTGAGGACTGTGTCATATATCGTGATGTTCTCTTCCGCACCTATTCTATAGTGTGGAAGAGATACATCGATGATATCTTTTGCATCTGGAGTGGATCACTTGACACCTTGGATTCCTTTTTCTCCTTATTACAAACATCCTGGCCAGGCCTCAGTTTCACAATGACACATCACAATGACCAGATTAATTTTCTGGACACACTAGTCATTAAAGATAGCCTAGGCAACCTCTCCACCGATCTATATAGAAAACCAACTGATCGTAATAGCTTGCTTCATTACGGAAGCTTTCACCCGACTAAAATGAAGAATGCTATCCCCAAATCGCAATTGAAGAGAGTTCAGAGGATAGTCTCAGACACGGAGGTACAGAAAGAACGCATGAATGAGATGCGTACTAAATTTTTGGAGAGGGGTTATCCATCACACACATTGAACAATTTAGATTTAAATTCCCCTCCCAAACCAAAGATAACCGACCGGATCGCATTTGTACATGATTACCATCCCTTAGCCTATCGATTACATTCCAACATAAGACGCCACTGGCACCTCCTGACAACGGCCTATCCAAACATAGAGGCTTTCAAAAAACCTTTTCTCCCTTGTTTTAGGAGACCGAGAAATATACGTGACATCTTAATTAAAGCAGACATAGGCTCTCCTCGTCCCTACAGTCAACAACGCTTTCTTAAAAATCCTAGATATGGTACCTTCCCTTGCCTTCAATGCACACAGTGCAATAACATTCAGAAAGGAAATACCTTTCATCACCCCCACACAGGCAGAAAATATGATATTAGAGAGTATTATACCTGACAGCTCTTTTGTGATATATATCATCAAATGCCCTTGTGGCTTATTATATGTGGGGGAAACTACACAGCACATAAGGGATCGGATATCCAAACATAAATCTACTATCAGATGTAAAAACATGCTCCTTCCGGTCCCTCATCATTTCATCACTGCTGGACACACTATTGCACAACTGAAGTTTCAAGTTATAGAACAAATTCATCCGTCACGCAGGGGGGCAACCGGATCAATATATTAAAAAGAAGAGAGGCCTACTGGATCCATGAGCTCAATACCCTGGCGCCGAAGGGGTTAAGTAAGGACTATGATATACAATCCTTTCTTCCATCATAACCATTTTTGCAATCTATGAACTAATCTATGGGCTATCATATGATATTATTATTGGGATACGAGGCGCTATGGTCGATATGATAAACATACTATGTATTTAAATTTGCATACCGTATACTAATGTGTTTTCATCTCTATTTCAGAACCAACAATTGTGAATTGTCTTGAAATCACCGTCACCAGAGCACTGAACTTTCTCTACATTATTCTCTGGCACCTCCTGTAACTACGTTCTAGCGGTTACTATGGTAACCTAGTCATCACCTTGTATCTCCTCTCAATCCATCCCACTCATTAGTATTCATACACACACACTGGCGTCTCTTATCTACGCCCCCTTCTTGTCATAGTTCAGTGCCTGGAGCGCACAATGATGTTAGTGGAGCGCACGCCAGGCTCACTTCCGGTTGCGCTCTTCCGGTCCGCGCTCCTTCACTCAGCCTCCACTTTTCTCAGGGATATAAACCCTGATGCTCCCCAATCACTTAGCGCCATTGACTTGCGGCGGATACCGCGTCCATTTACCACTTGTAAGCAACGGTAAGCCCTTATGGATACTTAGTTTATCTATACTTTGATATGGGACCCTTTTTCATTAGCTCCGTATATTCCTTTTTTTGCAGAGAAACGGCCTCTTGTGCCTCCTCATTTATCGGTATGTAATCTGGGTATGTTAAATACTCCCACCATTCAGTGTACCTTAAGTCCTATAATGATACCCTTCTCCCATAGGATTTCTAGAATTATGCCCACTTATCTTTGAGCTCACAGTACAGTCTCACGGTATGTGTCTCTCTTACTCAGTAGACCTCGGTTTCCACTACTATTCCCTTTTCATATACACCTTACACATATGTGCATTAATGTTTTTGATGTCTCTGCATATGCTTATGATCGATTCTGTTCGAGCGACCCAGTTTTTGTATATACTTTCTTTGTATCTATGTTTATTGCTGTTTTTTTATTTTTTTGTTTCATGCCTACAGTACACTGATGAAGGTCATAGACCGAAACGTCTATTTGTATGTACGGTACTTTATTAAATTCCATCACTTTTCTGCATCAGAATCCACTAGTGTGTGCCAAGTTTTTGTATATCACGAGTCACGGATTGGGATCCTACTTGAGCACCACCAATACCACAGGGTTGTGCCAACGGTTTTGTTTAATTATAGTAACCCTTACGCTGAGCACACCCTTTCTGGGCTATGTCTTCATTGACTTTTTCGTATAATGCAGAGGAGACATCGAACATTATAGCACAGTCTACCTTGCCGAGTGATTTCCTTAGACTTCCTCCTAAAGAGACCAGAGGTCGTGATTTGGAGAAAACACTCAGGCGATGCACTAACCTTGAGTTACACTGTGTTACTCTTATGGAATACCTCAAAGTTCAGAGGATTCCTAGGGGGCTACGGGTCCCCTTACGTCCCACTCTTTTCAGTGATTCACATGATTTTTGCTCGCGGTTTGAGCAAATTATTAATAAATGTTCCTTTGACCTTATCACTCTAGCGTTAGAGCATCTGCACCAGGGAATCACTAAGTGCAAGGAAGAGATTTCCAACATCGAAACACAATTAGCATCTTCTACTACTACTGAGGAATTCAACAATTTGAAAACCAAGATTAATAGCGTCATTGAGCAACATCGACGGGACACCGAGACAAGGAAAAGGAATAAATTCGTTCGAGACACGGAGGACTACGAACAGAACAGAGTGTATAAATGGCGAGAATCCTACAGTTCCGGGAACTTTCACACTCACTCAAGTTACAGGTCTACCACGGACATTTCTTCTTCAGGTTCAGACTACGATAGACAGGCGCCATAGAGTCATTTTTTAGGACAGAGACGCAGACCCTCAAAAAGAAGAGGACACGGAGGGGGAAGAGACCTACGCAGAAATACGGACTTTGGTCGCATAACCCGCTCGCAGGTAATGACCCATTCGTAGTTAACATTTCTTCAAAAAATCTAGGTACAGCGGAATATCGTATGCTACAGAAGGGTCTCTCATTCTGTCCTAGTTACAAATATAATACATTCAATCTTGATATGGACCTTCAAAGGTTCTATAGATCGTTAAGACTTAAATTACATTTCTCCAGTGTTATTGGTAACAGAAACGAATCCATACCATCACATTCACCATTGATATCATCAGACAGCCTGGGACTCAGGAATAAGAGTAACTATAGACCACCCATGGGGTCTCATGCCCTGGAGACTTTCATCTCTTTCATAGATGACACTTTTCAGAGCCTCAGGGGTGATATCAATAAGGGCAAGGTTCACTTCCCGTCAAACCTCACTACACTGGATCAACTAGCGCTCAAAAATCTACAAGACGATAAGGAGATTATCATCAAACCGGCTGACAAGGGAGGAGCCATTGTAATTCTAGACAAATCCATGTATTTAGGTGAAGTTTATCGCCAACTTGGCGATATGTCAGTTTACAAACCACTTCCTCATGATCCTACTAATGAAGTCAGACTATTAATTCAGGACACGATATCCATATATAAAATTAGTGGAATGTTGGATGACAAAACTTGTGGTTATTTAACTAAACAATCTCCAATCACACCTGTCTTTTACATTCTCCCTAAAATACACAAAAACTTAAATAATCCACCAGGTAGACCGATCGTGGCCTCTACAGAGTCCATCTTCTCTCCCATCTCGAAATATTTGGAAAAAATTCTCACACCTCTCATAAAATCAACACCATCTTTCCTACTAGACACAGGAGCCTTCCTGGATATTATCCATAATCTAGGTCCAATTCCCAAGGATGCCATCCTTGTTACATTTGACGTCAAAGATTTATACACGTCTATTCCTCATAAGGAGGGTATCCAATCAGTACGTAGGCTACTTGAATTGTCTCAATTTCATCCCCAACAGACTAACCTCTGCTGTGAACTCCTGTCCATAGTATTAACAAAAAAAAAATTTTTTTTCTCTTTGAGGATAAATATTATCTACAGACCAGGGGGACCGCGATGGGCTCTAACACTGCACCCCCTTATGCAAATTGCTACGTAGCCCATTTTGAGGACTGTGTCATATATCGTGATGTTCTCTTCCGCACCTATTCTATAGTGTGGAAGAGATACATCGATGATATCTTTTGCATCTGGAGTGGATCACTTGACACCTTGGATTCCTTTTTCTCCTTATTACAAACATCCTGGCCAGGCCTCAGTTTCACAATGACACATCACAATGACCAGATTAATTTTCTGGACACACTAGTCATTAAAGATAGCCTAGGCAACCTCTCCACCGATCTATATAGAAAACCAACTGATCGTAATAGCTTGCTTCATTACGGAAGCTTTCACCCGACTAAAATGAAGAATGCTATCCCCAAATCGCAATTGAAGAGAGTTCAGAGGATAGTCTCAGACACGGAGGTACAGAAAGAACGCATGAATGAGATGCGTACTAAATTTTTGGAGAGGGGTTATCCATCACACACATTGAACAATTTAGATTTAAATTCCCCTCCCAAACCAAAGATAACCGACCGGATCGCATTTGTACATGATTACCATCCCTTAGCCTATCGATTACATTCCAACATAAGACGCCACTGGCACCTCCTGACAACGGCCTATCCAAACATAGAGGCTTTCAAAAAACCTTTTCTCCCTTGTTTTAGGAGACCGAGAAATATACGTGACATCTTAATTAAAGCAGACATAGGCTCTCCTCGTCCCTACAGTCAACAACGCTTTCTTAAAAATCCTAGATATGGTACCTTCCCTTGCCTTCAATGCACACAGTGCAATAACATTCAGAAAGGAAATACCTTTCATCATCCCCACACAGGCAGAAAATATGACATTAGAGAGTATTATACCTGTGACAGCTCTTTTGTGATATATATCATTAAATGCCCTTGTGGCTTACTATATGTGGGGGAAACTACACAGCACATAAGGGATCGGATATCCAAACATAAATCTACTATCAGATGTAAAAACATGCTCCTTCCGGTCCCTCATCATTTTATCACTGCTGGACACACTATTGCACAACTGAAGTTCCAAGTTATAGAACAAATTCATCCGTCACGCAGGGGGGGCAACCGGATTAATATATTAAAAAGAAGAGAGGCCTACTGGATCCATGAGCTCAATACCCTGGCGCCCAAGGGGTTAAATAAGGACTATGATATACAATCCTTTCTTCCATCATAACCATTTTTGCAATCTATGAACTAATCTATGGGCTATCATATGATATTATTATTGGGATACGAGGCGCTATGGTCTATATGATAAACATACTATGTATTTAAACTTGCATACCGTATACTAATGTGTTTTCATCTCTATTTCAGAACCAACAATTGTGAATTGTCTTGAAATCACCGTCACCAGAGCACTGAACTTTCTCTACATTATTCTCTGGCACCTCCTGTAACTACGTTCTAGCGGTTACTATGGTAACCTAGTCATCACCTTGTATCTCCTCTCAATCCATCCCACTCATTAGTATTCATACACACACACTGGCGCTACCTATCCACGCCCCCTTCTTGTCATAGTTCAGTGCCTGGAGCGCACGATGATGTTAGTGGAGCGCATGCCAGGCTCACTTCCGGTTGCGCACTTCCGGTCCGCGCTCCTTCACTCAGCCTCCACTTTTCTCAGGGATATAAACCCTGATGCTCCCCAATCACTTAGCGCCATTGACTTGCGGCGGATACCGCGTCCATTTACCACTTGTAAGCAACGGTAAGCCCTTATGGATACTTAGTTTATCTATACTTTGATATGGGACCCTTTTTCATTAGCTCCGTATATTCCTTTTTTTGCAGAGAAACGGCCTCTTGTGCCTCCTCATTTATCGGTATGTAATCTGGGTATGTTAAATACTCCCACCATTCAGTGTACCTTAAGTCCTATAATGATACCCTTCTCCCATAGGGTTTCTAGATTTATGCCCAGTTATCTTTGAGCTCACAGTACAGTCTCACGGTATGTGTCTCTCTTACTCAGTAGACCTCGGTTTCCACCACTATTCCCTTTTCATATACACCTTACACATATGTGCATTAATGTTTTTGATGTCTCTGCATATGCTTATGATCGATTCTGTTCGAGCGACCCAGTTTTTGTATATACTTTCTTTGTATCTATGTTTATTGCTGTTTTTTTATTTTTTTGTTTCATGCCTACAGTACACTGATGAAGGTCATAGACCGAAACGTCTATTTGTATGTACTGTACTTTATTAAATTCCATCACTTTTCTGCATCAGAATCCACTAGTGTGTGCCAAGTTTTTGTATATCACAAGTCACGGATTGGGATCCTACTTGAGCACCACCAATACCACAGGGTTGTGCCAACGGTTTTGTTTAAATAAATACCTTGTGATACAGGCGCAATCTCTTATTTTTGATGTGAGTGACCTTCTTCCGCCGGATGTTGCAATCGAAATGCAAACTCACGCCTACTGATTATTGTGCGCCGCCTCTCTGTATGTTATCGTGCAGGTATTTACCGCAGCTGTTGCTTATTGCGTATTACGAGCATGATATTTAAGGTATGTTGGTCAGATCAGTCCTTCAGCCCCTGACGAAGCTACCTTTGTGGTAGCGACACGCGTCGGGCATTTTCCACAGGCTCCCCCTAACTTTGGTATGGTACGGCTGCTACATATCTAATTGCACATATCGTGTGCCAGTGTTGAGCATGACCTTGCGGCTCTGTATATCATTTTCTCCAGGGCCTAGATGTATTTTGAGATACTTCTCTCGTCTCTACACTATGTCCTTCTTTTACAATTTAGGGCTATCAGATCTATGACATTTTGCATATAGTAGTCGACTATTGGATTTGTATTGTGTCCATAAAAGTCAAATTTTCTTTTCATACTTGTTTTTGTATCACATTTATATGGTTTAAATTATTGCTCTTATGGACCAAATATTTGTCTCTATTATACCTGTACCATGAGTTATAGGGGTACCTGTACAGGTTATATTATTAACCTTTTTTTGGGTGTATTGTCATTTCATGACTTTTAAATGTTTTTAACCATGTTTTGGTCTGTCTGATACTTAATAAAATTTACATTCTTTGTGATTCATTGTGGTGATCCCAGTTTTTGGTCAATAGCTTTCTCTCCTTTGACTACTTGGTTCCTTATATTGACCATTGGTGTATCCCCTACTTATTGCTGGTGGTGCCCTCCCTATCTCTAGTATTGTATCAGGTCGAGAGAACCGTCTCCATTTGTCATACGGCCTCATCTCTACGTTAGGCCTCCCCCGCTCCCAGCGGTCATAATACCAGTCATTGTCTTTGACCCTCCAGTCACGGTTTGTCTGCATCATCAGACACTCTCTAGTCTCCACCTGTCTGTAGTACACTTCGTCACCTGATTTTTCTCTCACTGACCGTCTCTCTCGGTTGGTGCGGTCATAAGTCTTAGTAGAGCCTGCTGTCTGGTCTGAGTCTGACTCAGTCAGCGTCTCACAGGAACTATGGTCTTTCAACGTCATCCTGCCAGTCGAACTACCACTTGCTGACACTCTTCTGCCATCTGCCCTGTCACTTCTTGGAGGAACCGTTCGGGTCCTTACATCTTGGGTTGGAGGCGGCCGCCACCTGGTATTCTGTATTTCTTTATTAATTCGCCGGCGGTCCAGCCTAAACTGCTCAATTTCTTGCAGGTACTCTACGAGCATCCGAAATTCTCTCAGGCATTCCACGGAGCCAACCACCATGATGGAAATCCTATCCACTTCCCTGGATACCTGGTCATCATCAGGAGGGATCCTCACCCTCACCACACCGGAGATATTCACAAGGTCTTGCATTACCTTCCCGGATCTTCCAATGATTCTCCCAATCAGAGCTTTGGGTACCGGAACCACATCTTTCCTCAAACCCAACCGATCCATAGCCTCTCTTGCTATCTCTAGGCATCGAGCAGCCTTCATATTACTCTGCCTAACCAATTGTTTGACACGTAGACACTGCAAATGCATCTCTTTCAGGACAGCTACTCAGTTTGATGTATCTTCCCTGGCTGATACTATCACCAACTGTCGAGTCTCAGGTGCCCAGTGCACCTCACACGCTTTGACCGCCTCATGTACACCTTCCTCCGCACAGGCTTCTTGCATGTCTTCGGGTACCTCGATCACAGATTTGAAGGTCGTGGTCTTGCTCTCTTCCTGGACAGAAGACTCTGGCTTTACTACGGACACTTCCCTCACTACAGTTGACCCGACCGGGTGACTGTCTTCTTCTGCTCTTTGCTCACCAACTTCAGGAGATTTTATCTTCTCGTGAGCCTTTGCCAAGATAGGTAACGGCAGTTCTGTCTTGTTATCACTCGGACCCAGCCGTTGCACATCTCCGTCCAAGCTCTTCTCCCGCAGAAGGCCTTCTACTACTCCTCTGAGTTCCTCCATCTCCTCCTTAAGGCTCTTGTTCACACTTTGCCAGGTGGACAGGTGACCTCTGAGCTCCAAGACTTCTTTCTCGAGCCCCTCCACCTTGTGCTCGGCCAATTGTCTCAAGATTCTTTCTTGTTTGACATGTTCTTCCACTGTCTCTTTTATTAGTTGTATCTCCTGATCTTGTTCTCTTTTGGCCAGCACGTGTCGCACCACTAATTCTTTAATTATATCGTCAAAGGGTACCACTGAGTCAGTCCTATCAGTCGAGTAAACCCCCCGGTTACCCTCTGACTGTGTTTCTATTCCCGTTATTTTCTCGATCAGGTTACCACCAGTCCTGTCACGAGTTTCAGTCAGCACCGCATTAGATTCTGTCCTAGTGGTGGCTACTTGCAATAACACGTCACAGTCACACCACACCGTACGGTGAACCTCCAAGACACTCTCTATCCATGTGTCAGCTCCGCTCTTTTTGTTTACCACACCATTTTCATTCACACTGTGGTACGCTTCAGGTGACGTCAGGTCAGTAAATTCGTCTGACGCAATTCTTTCTCCGGTCGCCCTTACGTCTAGGCTGTCCACGTTAGGAGGCGTCAGCGTCTCAGTGTCTGCTAGCCCTACAGTAGAAACAACTCTATCGTCCTGCCCCAGATCTTTAAATATGACAAAGTCCCGGCGCCTCTCAAAGGTATGCACTAAGTTTGGTGGCATACTACCACCTTGGCACTCCCCCTTTGTCATCTCAATCAGGACTCTGTCCACTTTATAATTCACAACGACCCCGTGGACGCAGCGAACTCTGACGTTTTTCTCGGTCAGAGATAAAACGAGCGGAGTTCCTGTCAGAGTCACCTGACTCCTTGAGTCCAGCCTACCAGGGACTCCTTCCCGATGCAGCATCATGGTACACAACTGTGGCCCATCTTCACTATCCGGAAAGGATATCCCACATTCTGACCAAGTCATACACACACACTGCAGTACTCTAGCCATACCCACTGAGTCATCCAGTGCTGTCATTTCTTCAAACTTTGCCCCTTTCTGGACCACCACCCCACTTTGGGTTGCCGCCCCCTCCCGGGACTCCACCCCTTTTTGGGTTATGTGCCAATTTGGGACTCTACCCCCTTTTGGGTTACCACCCCGATTTGGGTCACGCCCCCTTTTGGTTACCACCCCCTTTTGGGCTACCACACCAATTTGGGTCACCGCCCCCTTGCGGGATTTCCCCATGTCCGTTCTGCAGAACTTCTTATGCCACAGTTCACACAGTACAATTTATGTCTTTTTTATGATACCACACAAGTCTGTTGGCACCACCACAGCTCCTGCTGTCACCGATCACCGACACCACCGGTTGCTGTTCACACACACAGCGGCTGGAGTCCCTGCAGCTCCAGTTGTGCCGTCTTCGTGGACCCGCCGATCCACCGGAAGCCGCTTGTCCCCTTCGTAACCCCGCCGTGTTACCAGAAGCCGCTTGTCACCCTCGAAGATAAAAGAAACCACAAAGGTGCGCCCATAGGGCCTTACCAGTGCAGGTATAATGGGTATAATGACATAATACAGGGTACTCACCCTTAATAGTTGTGTAAAGCCACAACTACTGTATCCGCTTAGACATATGCAATAAAGCTGCAGCAGGATGGTGTAGACAGACAGCGTCTGCTACCAATGCTCAAAGAGGAAAAACACCAGGTCTCTGTGCTGCGAGACCTTTGTGACCCCACTGAGCCACAGCAAGTACCTTTAGGTTTTGCAGAGGAAAAAAGAAAACACATGCACGAAAAACTCCAAAAACTCATGTATCTTGTCTGTGTGCTATTCAGGATGTACCGTCTCCACCTGAGACCGTCCAACACACAGGGCACACCGGGTCCAAGGTCATATCACGTGTTCCAGGGATCCGATTCCTCTCCCAGAACCTCCCAACACTGACCCTCCAGGACCTTGCACACTGACCCAGGTCAGTACAACAACGAACACCTGTCGTTACCTGTGTCGGCCACACAGGTCCTCGGGTACCTCTTATTCACAGAGGCACTCTAGCAATCACCAGTCTCTTTCACTGAGCTGCTGTCAGTATAGGGCTTTCACAACAGTCAGCCCTCCTGGCTCAGCGTTGTCAGCACTGCAACATGTACTGTGGGAACCGCAGCCCTTAGCAACAATTTTTTTTTTTTTTTGGCAGTCCTTTTCCGTTGCCCCCAGCAACAAGGCTACTATATTGCCCTTAGCAATTCTCCACCATTTGTGAGGTAGCGCTGTCCTTCAGGGTTAGGGGACCCTCGCTTGGCAGCGACTAAGTCACATCCGGCACGGGTTTTCATAAAGCAGTATAATCCATGCGGTTTATTTCAGCTTCATAAACCGTCACAGCAACAGAAAACAGCATACAGTCAGCATTGCGTCCATTACAGAGTTCAGCTCTGTTATCCTTGCATCACCCAAGATATGCACTGTTAAATGCGCAGGCTTTCTAGCCACCAAGTTATCCCACCCACGTCAGGGTTGCCTCGTGCTGTTTCACCATGCTGCACGTTCATTCCCTCCAGGGAACAAACAGGCACACACTGCCATAACCCACAGCGTCCAGACGTGCTGTTAGTGAGGAGATCCTTCTCCTCACGGGACCTTCCAAACTGGACCAAACTGGTATCCTTCCGCCCTGCATTCCTCCGCCACTGTAAAAAAAAAAAAAAAAAAGTCCCTAGTCTCATTTTATGGCAAAAGCTGCGTGGGAAATTTCTCACACAGCAATGCCATAAAATGAGACTAGGGACTTTTTTTTTTTTTTTACAGTGGCGGAGGAATACAGGGTGGGAGGATACCTACCTCCCGACACTGGTTTCCTGGAGCCCCTAGAGAACGGTAGCATCAGCTGATGCTGCTGTTCTCCACGCAAGATCGTCGTGGGACACTCGTGGACTTCTGCGGATCAGGGGTGAGTATATTGGTACTTTGATATTTTAGTATTTATTCCATAGATGACAATGGCTTCGGGGATCAAAGTGACAAGTGATGGTGAGTATGTACTCTATGTTATATGTACTGTATGTCTATATGTATGTATTGTATGAATGTATTGTATGTAGTATATATGTATGTTGCATGCATGTAGTATATATGTAGTATGCATGTTGCATGCATGTGGTATATATGTAGTATGTATGTTGCTTGCATGTAGTATATACAGTGGGGCAAAAAAGTATTTAGTCAGTCAGCAATAGTGCAAGTTCCACCACTTAAAAAGATGAGAGGCGTCTGTAATTTACATCATAGGTTGACCTCAACTATGGGAGACAAACTGAGAAAAAAAAATCCAGAAAATCACATTGTCTGTTTTTTTTTCATTTTATTTGCATATTATGGTGGAAAATAAGTATTTGGTCAGAAACAAGCAATCAAGATTTCTGGCTCTCACAGACCTGTAACTTCCTCTTTAAGAGTCTCCTCTTTCCTCCACTCATTACCTGTAGTAATGGCACCTGTTTAAACTTGTTATCAGTATAAAAAGACACCTGTGCACACCCTCAAACAGTCTGACTCCAAACTCCACTATGGTGAAGACCAAAGAGCTGTCAAAGGACACCAGAAACAAAATTGTAGCCCTGCACCAGGCTGGGAAGACTGAATCTGCAATAGCCAACCAGCTTGGAGTGAAGAAATCAACTGTGGGAGCAATAATTAGAAAATGGAAGACATACAAGACCACTGATAATCTCCCTCGATCTGGTGCTCCACGCAAAATCCCACCCCGTGGGGTCAGAATGATCACAAGAACGGTGAGCAAAAATCCCAGAACCACGCGGGGGGACCTAGTGAATGAACTGCAGAGAGCTTGGACCAATGTAACAAGGCCTACCATAAGTAACACACTACGCCACCATGGACTCAGATCCTGCAGTGCCAGACGTGTCCCACTGCTTAAGCCTGTACATGTCCGGGCCCGTCTGAAGTTTGCTAGAGAGCATTTGGATGATCCAGAGGAGTTTTGGGAGAATGTCCTATGGTCTGATGAAACCAAACTGGAACTGTTTGGTAGAAACAAAACTTGTCGTGTTTGGAGGAAAAAGAATACTGAGTTGCATCCATCAAACACCATACCTACTGTAAAGCATGGTGGTGGAAACATCATGCTTTGGGGCTGTTTCTCTGCAAAGGGGCCAGGACGACTGATCCGGGTACATGAAAGAATGAATGGGGCCATGTATCGTGAGATTTTGAGTGCAAACCTCCTTCCATCAGCAAGGGCATTGAAGATGAAACGTGGCTGGGTCTTTCAACATGACAATGATCCAAAGCACACCGCCAGGGCAACTAAGGAGTGGCTTCGTAAGAAGCATTTCAAGGTCCTGGAGTGGCCTAGCCAGTCTCCAGATCTCAACCCTATGGAAAACCTTTGGAGGGAGTTGAAAGTCCGTGTTGACAAGCGAAAAGCCAAAAACATCACTGCTCTAGAGGAGATCTGCATGGAGGAATGGGCCAACATACCAACAACAGTGTGTGGCAACCTTGTGAAGACTTACAGAAAACGTTTGACCTCTGTCATTGCCAACAAAGGATATATCACAAAGTATTGAGATGAAATTTTGTTTCTGACCAAATACTTATTTTCCACCATAATTTGCAAATAAAATGAAAAAAAAACAGACAATGTGATTTTCTGGATTTTTTTTTTCTCAGTTTGTCTCCCATAGTTGAGGTCTACCTATGATGTAAATTACAGACGCCTCTCATCTTTTTAAGTGGTGGAACTTGCACTATTGCTGACTGACTAAATACTTTTTTGCCCCATTGTATGCATGTTGCATGCATGTAGTATATATGTATTATATGTATGTACGTATGTTGCATGCATGTGGTATATATGTAGTATGCATGTAGTATATATGTAGTATGTATGTTGCATGCATGTAGTATATATGTAGTATGTATGTTGCATGTAGTATATATGTTGTATATATGTATGTTGCATGCATGTGGTATATACTGTATGTAGTTTGCATGTTGCATGCATGTGGTATATATGTAGTATGTATGTATGTTGCATGCATCTAGTATGTATGTAGCATGTAGTATGTATGTAGTATGTATTTTTTTTTTTACATTCAACACATAGGCCGGATGATGGGACTACTACTGTCCCATCATTGGCTAATGTGTCAATCACCGTCATGGTAGCAGGCATCGCCCGATGGGACTTGTAGTCCCATTGGACGATCCCTGCACAGACCCCCGCAGCCTGCACAGACCCCCGGATAGTCGGCACAGACCCCCGGCAGTCCGCTCAGACCCCCGGACAGTCAGTACAGACCACCGGCAGGCCGGCACAGCCCCCCGGCAGGCCGGTACAGACCCCCGCAGCCTGCACAGACCCCCCGGACAGTCGGTACAGACCACCGACAGGCCGGCACAGCCCCCCCGGCAGGCCGGTACAGACCCCTGGCAGTCCGCTCAGACCCACCGGACAGTCGGTACAGACCACCGGCAGGCCAGCACAGCCCCCCGGCAGGCCGGTACAGACCCCCGCAGCCTGCACAGACCCCCGGACAGTCGGCATAGCCCCCCGGCAGGCCGGCACAGCCCCCCGGCAGGCTGGTACAGACCCCCGGCAGTCCGCTCAGACCCCCGGACAGTCGGTACAGACCACCGGCAGGCCGGCACAGCCCCCCGGCAGGCCGGTACAGACCCCCGCAGCCTGCACAGACCCCTGGACAGTCGGTACAGACCACCGGCAGGCCGGCACAGCCCCCTGGCAGGCCGGTACAGACCCCCGGCAGTCCGCACAGACCCCCGGGCAGTCGGCACAGACCCCCGGGCAGTCGGCACAAACCACCGGCAGGCCCGCACAGCCCCCCGGGAGGCCGGTACAGACCCCCGGCAGTCCACACAGACCCCCGGGCAGTCGGCACAGACCCCCGGCAGGCCGGTACAGAACCCCGGGCAGTCGGCATAGATCCCCCGGAAGGCCCGAACTGACAGCGCATCATGATGCGCACAGACCGCGCATCATGATGACGTCATTTCGGCAGCCAATCAGAGCCACAGCAGTGGCTCTTTGCATTATGGGAACTTCCGATTCCGATATCCGATATTGAAAAAATATCGGTACTCGGTATCGGAATTCCGATACAGCGAATATCGGCCGATAACCGATATTTGCAGTATCTGAATGCTCAACACTAGTAGTATGTATGTATGTTACATGCATGTGGTATATATGTAGTATGCATGTAGTATATATGTTGTATATATGTAGTATGCATGTTGCATGCATGTAGTATATATGTATGTTGCATGCATGTAGTATATATGTGGTATATATGTAGTATACATGTTGCATGCATGTAGTATATATGTAGTATGCATGTAGTATATATGTATGTTGCATGCATGTAGTATATATGTAGTATGCATTTTGCATGCATGTAGTATATATGTAGTATGCATGTAGTATATATGTATGTTGCATGCAAGTAGTATATATGTGGTATATATGTAGTATGCATGTGGTATATTTGTAGTATGTATGTATGTTGCATGCATGTAGTATGTATGTAGCATGTATGTAGTATCTATGTAGCATGTAGTATGTATGTAGTATGTATTTTTTTTTACATTCAACACATAGGCCGGATGATGGGACTACTACTGTCCCATCATTGGCTAATGTGTCAATCACCGTCATGGTAGCAGGCATCGCCCGATGGGACTTGTAGTCCCATTGGACGATGCCTGCACAGACCCCCGCAGCCTGCACAGACCCCCGGACAGTCGGCACAGACCACCGGCAGGCCGGCACAGCCCCCCGGCAGGCCGGTACAGAACCCCGGCAGTCCGCTCAGACCCCCGGACAGTTGGTACAGACCACCGGCAGGCCGGCACAGCCCCCCGGCAGGCCGGTACAGACCCCCGCAGCCTGCACAGACCCCCGGACAGTCGGTACAGACCACCGGCAGGCCGGCACAGCCCCCTGGCAGGCCAGTACAGACCCCCGGCAGTCCGCTCAGACCCCCGGACAGTCGGTACAGACCTCCGGCAGGCCGGCACAGCCCCCCCGGCAGGCTGGTACAGACCCCCGCAGCCTGCACAGACCCCCGGACAGTCGGCACAGCCCCCCGGCAGGCCGGTACAGACCCCCGGCAGGCCGGCTCAGACCCCCGGACAGTCGGTACAGACCACCGGCAGGCCGGCACAGCCCCCCGGCAGGCCAGTACAGACACCCGCAGCCTGCACAGACCCCCGGACAGTCGGTACAGACTACCGGCAGGCCGGCACGGCCCCCCGGGCAGTCGGCACAGACCCCCGGGCAGTTGGTACAGACCACCGGCAGGCCGGCACAGCCCCCCGGGAGGCCGGTAAGGACCCCCGGCAGTCCGCACAGACCCGCGGGCAGCCGGCACAGACCCCTGGCAGGCCGGTACAGAACCCCGGGCAGTCGGCATAGACCCCCCGGAAGGCCTGAACTGACGGCGCATCATGATGCGCACAGACCGCGCATCATGATGACGTCATTTCGGCAGCCAATCAGAGCCACAGCAGTGGCTCTTTGCATTATGGGAACTTCCGATTCCGATATCCAATATTGAAAAAATATCGGTACTCGGTATCGGAATTCCGATACAGCGAATATCGGCCGATACCCGATATTTGCAGTATCGGAATGCTCAACACTGTCCGTAAGTCCTCCTCGACTGCGGGAGCAGGATTTTTCTTTGTCAAAAAGGACGGCTCTCTCCATCCTTGCATAGACTACCGAGGCCTGAACGATATCACGGTCAAGAACAAGTATCCATTGCCATTGATCCCGGAACTCTTTGACCGGCTTAGAGGAGCTCGAATTTTCACCAAACTGGATCTTCGTGGGGCCTACAACTTGATCCGCATTCGTTCCGGTGATGAGTGGAAGACTGCCTTTAACACCAGAGACAGTCACTACGAGTACTTGGTAATGCCCTTCGGCCGCTGCAATGCCCCAGCCGTGTTCCAGGAGTTCGTGAATGACATCTTCCGGGATATGCTGTACTCCTGCATGGTAGTCTATCTGGATGAGATCCTCGTTTTTTCTCCAGACCTCTCTGCCCACAGAAAGAACGTGCGTCAAGTCCTCCAGCAGCTGAGGGAGAACCGACTTTATGCCAAGCTCGAGAAATGTGCCTTCGAGCAAACGTCCCTGCCATTCTTGGGATACATTATCTCAGAATCAGGTCTACGCATGGATCCGGCAAAGGTGTCCGCCGTCCTCGATTGGCCACAGCCCCATGGGGTGAAGGCAATCCAACACTTCCTTGGTTTTGCGAACTACTACCGACAGTTCGTTCCTCATTTCTCCTCGTTGGTTCGCCCCATCTCGTCCCTTATCTACAAGGGAGCTAACCCAAAGGCTTGGCCCTCTGAAGCTGAAGAGGTCTTCCAGTCGTTGAAACAAGCCTTCGCTGCTGCTCCGGCGCTTCACCGACCTGAGGTTAGTAGACCTTTCACTCTCGAGGTGGACGCATCCTCTACCAGGGCTGGCGCTGTCCTTCTGCAGAAATCCTCTTCTGGACGTTTTGTCACCTGTGGCTTATTTTCTAAAGTATTTTCCTCCACTGAACAGAACTACTCCATTGGCGACAAAGAGCTATTGGCCATTAAATTGGCCTTGGAGGAGTGGAGGTACTTACTGGAAGGCGCTATACATCCATTCAAGATCTTCACGGACCATAAGAACCTGGCGTACATCCAGTCCGCACAGAGGCTCAATCCTTGGCAAGCCAGGTGGTCCCTATTCTTCGCCCACTTTGACTTTGAACTACATTTTCGGCCCGGCGATAAAAATGTTAGAGCGGATGCGTTGTCAAGATCATTCCTGTCATCTGATGCAGAGGAAGAACCCTCTCATATCATTGACCCATCAAAAGTAATTACCGTGGCTCCCGTCAAGTTATCCACGTTACCTCCGGGAAGAACCTTTGTGGCTGAGAATAACCGAAAATGAGTGTTAAATTGGGGACTTTCATCCAAGATTGCCGGCCACGTTGGAGTCCAAAAGACTTTGGACTTAATCTCTCGCTATTATTGGTGGCCTTCACTCTCCCAGGATGTTAAAGACTTTGTGGCATCTTGCCCGTCCTGAGCCCAGAACAAGATACCCAGACAACCACCCTCTGGTCTTCTGCTCCCGCTTCCCGTTCCGTCAGCTCCATGGCAGCACATAGCCATGGATTTCATTACTGATCTGCCTTGTTCTTCTGGTTGTACTGTCGTCTTGGTGGTTGTAGACCGATTTTCAAAGATGGCCCACTTCATTCCTCTTCCCGGACTACCCTCTGCTCCTGACTTGGCGAAGATCTTCATTTCCCATATCTTCAGGATTCACGGCTTCCCCCAGCACATCGTGTCAGACAGAGGGGTCCAATTCACCTCTTGGTTCTGGAGAGCTCTATGCGGACTCATGAAAGTGTCATTGGATTTCTCTTCCGCCTAACACCCCCAAACCAATGGGCAGGTGGAACGTACCATCCAGATCCTTACATCCTACCTCCGGCATTTTTCTAATGCTCATCAGAATGACTGGGTCGGTCTACTTCCTTGGGCTGAGTTCGCCTACCATAATCACTCCAGTGAATCGTCTACCAAGTCTCCTTTCTTCATCGTCTTTGGACAGCATCTCAATGTGCCTCTACCGGTACTTCCTGTCTCGGGGGTACCTGCTGCCGATTCTCTGTCTGTGGAGTTCTCCAGGGTATGGCAGGAGACCAAAACCGCTCTCGAGAAAGCACGGGACAGAATGAAATTACACGCTGACAAGAGGCGCCTCGACGTTCCTCCATTTCTCCCTGGTGACAAGGTGTGGCTCTCCACCAAATACATCCACCTTAAGGTACCATCTTACAAACTGGGTCCCCGTTACATTGGTCCTTTTGAGGTCCTCATGCGGATTAATGATGTTGCTTACAAATTGAAGCTGCCTCCTTCACTCCGTATTCCCAATTCCTTCCATGTGTCTCTCCTTAAACCTGTGGTTCTTAACCGATTTCATCCTTCTCCAGGCCACACACCCCAGCCTGTTAGCTTGGGGGATGAGTTTGAGGTGAATTACATTTTGGCCATGAAGAAGGTAAGAGGGAGAACCATGTTCTTGATCAATTGGAAGGGTTTTGGCCCCGAGGAGAGGTCATGGGAGCCCAGGGAGAATATCCACGCACCCCAGATTTTGTCTAAGTTCCTCTCCAGTTTTAGAAAGCGGGGGTGTAAAGGGGGGGTACTGTCACACCGCGCTCACCTGGGGGCGGGACCTCGGCCCCGACGTCTTCTCTTCCGGAGCTGCGGTCACTCCGGGGGTCCCGCCAGGTGCGCACGCGCACCTCTCGCTCCTAGGTCCCTGTCTCCTTCATGTTATGTCTGCGCTTGCGCGCTTTTCTCAGTTCGATCTCCAGGTCAGTCCTCTCTATGGTACTGGAGGACTTGACCCGGAAGCTCTCGTGATCATGTGCTATATCAGGCTACCTCTTCCTTATTGTTGTGCTTCCTGACTTGGTCTGCCGTGTCCCTGCCTGGCTGTGCGCTGTATTCAGGTCCCCTGCCTTGCACTCTGTTGTGCCTCTTGGCACACGCTCTGAACCTGCACTCTGCCTTGTACACGGTTGTGCCTCATGGCACACGCTCTGACCCTGTGCCTTGTCTCTTACTCAGTTGTGCCTCCTAGCACACGTTCCAATCCTGTACTCTGTCTCTTACTCAGTTGTGCCTCCTGGCACACGTTCCAATCCTGCACTCTGTCTTTTGCTCAGTTGTGCCTTCTGGCACACACCCTGCTCCTGTACTCTGTTACACCTCCTGGCACACCTGCTGCCTGACTCAGTGCTCTGACGTGCTCCTTACACGCATCCTGCTTCACTCACACCCGGACGTACGAAGTCTCTGTATACCACGTGTTCCCGTGTCCACGCTTTACACATTCCTGCAGACACACTCACCCACTCGTGTCTCCTGTGAGCCGGCCGCCTGGTGCCAGCAGTCATGGTACCTCACCCCCTGGGGCTTGCCCCTGACTCTCCCTGTATAGGGGGTGGTCTTCACTAGGTCAGCTCACCCTAGGAGGGTTGGTGCCACGACCCAGAGGGTCCTCTCCATTTGGTTTATGATGATGAATAAACCGCATGGACTATGTTGATGTTTTTTTGAAAACTCATGCCGGACCTGGTTATTTGGCTGCCAAGCTAGTGTCCCCAACCTGAATAGCAAGCGCTACCTTACATTTGGTGGAGAATGCTGCGGGCACTATTGTAGCCTTGTTGCTAGGGGCAACAGACAAGGTCTGCAAAATCCCGGTTGCTAAGGGCAACGGTTCCAAAAGCACATGTTGCGGTGCTGGCGACTCGGAGCCAGGAGAGCGGATGGTCTTGAAAACCGTGTGGTATGCTGACCAGGGTCAGTGGAAAAGATTTGTAGGACACCTCTGCGGTAGAGGGGTCCGAGAACCTGCGTGGCCGGCAGGTAACGGTCGTGAAAACCGTGTGGTATACTGACCGGGGTCAGAGAAAAGAGACTGTGGATAAATTGTGGGATACCTCTGAGGAGAAGAGACATCCGGGAACCTGTGTGGCCATCACCAACAGGTAACAGACAGGAGTCTGTGTTGTTCTGACAGGGGTCAGTGAGAAAGACTGTGGACCTGCTGAAGCCGGTGTGTTGGGAAACCCTGGGAGGAGGGTTGGATCCTTGAAGAGCACCCAGTGAGGCCTGTGTGTTGGACAGTCTCGGGAGGAGACGGATGTCCTGAATAGCACACAGTCAGGCCACATGTGTGTTTTGTGTTGTGTGTTTTTTTTCTTCTTTTCCCTCTCAAGCGGCTTGCTGTAACTCGGCGAGGTTACGAAGGTGACAAGCGGCTTGCTGTTACTTGGCGGGGTTACGAAGGTCATGCCAGCAGCTGTTTGTGAGTGGCAGCCGGAGGTGTCGGTGATTAGTGACAGCAGGAGCTGTGGCAGTGCCAGCAAGAGCTGGTGTGGTATCGTGCTTAAAGGGCCAGTACGATCCCAAGAGACAAACTGTTTGGTGTGAACTTTGGTCTAAGGAGGCCTGTAGAAGGGACATGGGGAAATCCTGAAAGGGGGCGGTGACCCAAATTGGGGTGGTAACCCAAAAAGGGGTGGAGTCCCAGAGGGGGGGCAGTGACCCAACTTGGGGTGGTAACCCAAAAAGGGGTGGAGTCCCAGGGGGAGGCAAAGTCCAAAAAAGGGATGGTGGTTCAGAAAGGGGTGAAGTTTTCAAAAGGGGCAGCACTGGTTACCTCAATGGACATGTCTGGGGAATGGCCGTGTGTTTGTCTGACTATTCCTTAGAGTGGCACGTGCTTTCCAGATAACGATGGGCCACAGGTGTGTACCGTGATGCTACACCTGGAAGGAGTCTCTGGTCTGCTGGACTCAAAGAGTCTGGTGACTCTGACAGGAACTCCTCTCGTTTTATGTCTGACCGAGAAAAACGTCAGGATTCGCTGCAACCATGGGGTCACTGTGGACTATATGGTGGACAGAGTCATGATTGAGATGATAAAGGGGGTTGACTGTCAAGGTGGTAGTATGCCACCAAACTTAGTGCATCCCTTTGAGAGGGGCCGGGACTTTGTCATGTTTGATGTACAGCAGGGGGATGGAGACTTTTCTACTGTGGGGCTAGCATACATTGAAACTGTGACGCCTCCTGAAGTGGACAGGTCAGATGTAAAACTGACCGGAAGAAGGGGTACAGCTGCCCAACTGACGGACCTGATGTCTCGTGACAGGACTGACGTTGACCTGACTGATGAGACAACTGGAGTA
The DNA here is from genome assembly GCF_039654945.1 of Dendrobates tinctorius. Taxonomy (NCBI): domain Eukaryota; kingdom Metazoa; phylum Chordata; class Amphibia; order Anura; family Dendrobatidae; genus Dendrobates; species Dendrobates tinctorius. Next base: position 14,443,138 of record NW_027361818.1, read on the forward strand.
GAAACACGGTTAGACGGTAACTAGAGGGTTCACTCGGCTGACTGGGCAGATTCAGTGGTACCCGTTGAAAATATAATTAAAGAAGTCGTGGTGTGACACGTGCTGGCCAAGAGGGAACAAGATCATGAGATACAACTGATAAAAGAGACAGTGGAAGAACATGTCGAACGAGAAAGGGCCCTGAGACAAATGGCTGAGCACAGGGTGGAAGAGCTCGAGAAAGAAGACTTGGAGCTCAGAGGTCACCAATCAATGTGGCAAAGCGTGAACAAGACCCTTCGGGAAGAGATGGAAGAACTCAGAGGAGCAGTAAAAAGTCTTCTGCCGGAGAAGAGCTTGGACGAAGACTTGGCCCGAGTGATAAGATGGAACTGACAGTACCCATCTTGGCAAAGGGTCGTGAAATCTCATGAAGAATTGGAGCCAAGAGCTAAAGAAGACAGTCACCTGGTCGGGTCAACTGTAGTGAGTGAAGTGTTCATGGTAAAACTAGAGCCTTCTGTCCAGGAAGAGAGCATGACCACGACCTTCAAGTCTGTGATTTATGCACCCGAAGACATGCAAGAAGCCTGCACTGAGGAAGGCATGCATGAGGCTTTTAAAAAGGTGATCAAGCGTGTAATGTGCACTGGGCACCTGAGACTCGGCAGTTGGTGATAATATCAGCCAGGAAAGACACAGCAAACCGGGTAGCTGTCCTGAAAAATATGCATCTGCAATGTATCCACGTTAAGCAGTTACTTAGGTGGAGTAATATGAAAGCTGCTTGACACCTAGAGCTAGCAAGGGAAGTGAAGAACCAGCTGGACTTGGGCGAAGATATAATTCCCGTACCCAAAGGTCTGATCGTGAGAGTCATTGGCAGACTCGGGAAGGTAATGCAAGACCTTGTAAATATCTCTGGTGTGGCGAGGGTAAGGATCCCTCCGGATGATGAAGTCCAGGTGTCAGGTGAAGAGGCCATGGTTCCCATCATGGTGGTTGGCTCCATGGACAGCCTGAGAAACTTTCGGATGCTCTTGGAGTATCGAGTGGTGTACCTGCAAGAGATTGAGCAGTTGAGACTGGACCGACTGCGGATCAATAAAGGGGTACGGTACACAGGTGGCGGCTGCCTTCAACCCAAGGTGTAAGGACCCGAAGGGTTCCTCCAAGAAGTGACATGGCAGGTGGCCGAAAACTAACAGCAAGGCAAAGACATCAAAAGTCTGCAAGTGGCAGTTCAACGGGCAGTACAAGGCTGAGAGACCTTAGCCCCTGTGAGACACTGAATGAGTCAGACTCAGGCATGACAGTAGGCTCGACTAAGACGTATGACCGCGCCATCCAGGAGAGCTGTTGAGGAAGGAAAAGTCGGGGAGAGGAACAGACAGAGAAAGTGTGGAGATTAAACAGTGTCTGATGACAGACTGACAGGAAGGCCAAAGCCCAAAGCCGATATTCTGACCGCTGGGGGCGGGGGAGGCCTAACGTAGAGATGAGGCCGTATGAAAGACAAAACAGACAGAGACGGTTCTCTCGACCTGTTGGGCAAGGTGACTTGGATGCCCAGTCTCGAGAGCCCAGGGTAATGTTGTGTGTTCAACCCCACAAGTTTGAACAGAGGGGGGAGGTTTGTGGTGTAGTGACCATTGTGCACTCTAGGGGGCGCTGTGTGGGTGTCCCAGGACAGGCGTATAGGCATTTCCAGTGTGCTAATAGGAGTAGGATGCTAAAGGACTTTTATGTATCCCAAGGTGGGTGGCTGTTGTGAGCTCATCTGTTCATTCACCTTTTGTGTCCGAGGATCTCCCTCTTCTGGTGAAGGAAGGTAGTGAGGCTGATTTGGATAAAAGAAACCAAACACCTGATCAGGTGGATTGTGACTGGGTAACGGGAACTTCAGACTGGATATAAGGCAGCCGACGCCCTTCTGAGTGGCTGGTGATTTCTCTGCTGGATTCTTGGAGACTAGTCTGATTCTTGCTTCCCAAAGATAAGTTTTTGCTCTGCTATTGAACTTATTAGTTTTGGTTTTGTTTACCTTGTTTTTTTAGTTCACCCATCCCCGGCCGGGAGTGTGCTAGATTCTTATTACTTGATCAGTGTTCTCTTTTGCTCTGCTTTCAGAATATTCTGAGTGCTGATATAGGGTTTGAAGTCTAGTGACTTTAGGGTCCTTTTTGCTTATCAGTTGTGTTGGTAATATTTTTAGCAGGGTTTTCTCGGATTGCAGACAGCAGCTTTTCTGTCCTGTCCTTTTTAGTTAGCTTGGGCCCCATCGTTTGCTCAACCTATCTTTCTATCTGTGTTAGTGTTTTCATCTTATTTCACCGTCATTATATGTTGGGGGCTGCCTATTGCTTTGGGGTCTACTCTGGGGCAGTCAGTTTTCCCCTTTTCTCTCTTTAGGCTTATTTAGATCTCCAGCTGTGACGAGGTGTCTAGGATCACTGTAGGAACACTCCAGGGCTACTACTAGTTGTGTGATAGGATTAGGGGTCTGCAATCCGCTAGTTTCCAACCTCTCTGATTGTCTGGGCTGAGCTTATGTTTTGTTTTTTCCTCCTCGGTGACTCAATCATAACAGAATCACCAGCCATACCGCAGATTCTAGGGTACTCAAAAGCAGGAGGGAATTGTTAAAAAAAAAAAAAAAGGAAAAAAGTGTCAGAATTTTTTTTTTGTGTGTATATTTTTTCCTCTTTTTCTCTGAGGCCGTAGGAGGAATATTTTTTTTCTCATGGAGTTTAAGCAATTGTCTGATCGTGTGGAGCAGCTCGCTGCTGAAGTGTGAGGAATTTCCACCTATCTTGCTCATTCACATGCTGCTGAACCAAAAATCTCCACTCCTGATGTGTTTTTTGGGGATCGGTCTAAATTTTTGAATTTTAAGAATAATTGTAAATTATTTCTTGCCTTGAAGCCTAACTCATCGGGGAGCTCTGCGCAGCAGGTTAAAATTGTCATCTCCTTGCTGCGCGGCGATCCCCAGGATTGGGTGTTTTCTTTAGTACCAGATGATCCTATTCTAACTAATGTGGACGCATTTTTTCAGGCCTTGGGGTTGTTGTATGATGAACCTTATGCGATTGATCAAGCTGAAAAGACCCTGTTGGCATTGAGCCAGAGTCAAGATTCTGCACAACTGTACTGTCAAAAATTCCGAAAGTGGGCGGTCCTAACCACTTGGAATGATGGTGCCTTGGCAGCTCTCTTTCGGAAGGGTTTGTCAGAAGCCATAAAGGATACTATGGTGGGATTTCCTGTTCCCTCTGGTTTTGACGATTCTATGTCATTAGCCATTCAGGTTGATCGGCGTTTACGTGAACGTAAAATTACACAGGAAATGCTGCCACCTGTTGAACAAATGTCTGAACCTATGCAATGTGATAGAGTTTTGTCTAGGGCGCAACGTCAGGAGTTTAGAAGGTGTAATAAGCTATGTTTTTTCTGTGGAGATGCCTCTCATACTATTTCTGTCTGCCCTAAATGAGAGAAACGTTTTGCACACACATTTGCTGTAGGTGGTGTACAACCTAAGTTTCTTCTGGCAATTACTCTGATCTGCTCCCTGTCCACATTTTCTGCTAAAGCCTTTGTGAATTCAGGAGCGGCCTTGAAACTAATGGATTTAGATTTTGCTAAACATTGTGGTTTCCCTATGACACCCCTGCGGACGCCTATTCCTTTGAGGGGTATTGATGCTACTCCTTTGGCGAAGAATAAACCTCAGTTTTGGACCCAGGTGGTAATGCGGGTCGCCCCAGACCATCAAGAAAATTGCAGATTTTTGGTGTTGCATAATTTGCATGATACCATCGTGCTGGGGTTCCCCTGGTAGCAAATCCATAATCCAGTTTTGGATTGGAAATCTGTGTCTGTGGTGAGTTGGGGTTGGTCGGTGTGCTCTTAGTGACACTCCTGTTTTCTCCACCTCTCCCCAGTCGCATGAGGTTCCTGACTATTTGAATGATTTTTATGATGTGTTTAGTGAGAGTAAGTCTGCGTCTTTGCCTCCTCATAGGAGTTATGACTGTGCAATTGAGCTGAGTCCGGTGTGTAAATTTCCCAAGGGTCGACTTTTTAATTTATTTGTACCCGAACATGAGGCTATGCGTTCTTATATTAAGGAGTCGTTGGAGAAGGGTCATATTAGACCATCCTCTTCACCCTTGGGTACTGGTTTTTTTTGTGGCCAAGAAGGATGGTTCATTAAGGCCCTGTATTGACTATCGCTCCCTTAACAAAATTACTGTTAAATATCAGTATCCGTTACCCCTGATTCCTGACCTATTTTCTAGAGTTGAAGGTGCTTGCTGGTTTACCAAGCTTGACCTCAGGGGAGCGTATAATCTTATTCACATTAAGCATGGGGATGAAAGGAAAACAGCGTTTAATATTCCGGAGGGACATTTTGAGTACCTGGTGATGCCTTTTGGGCTCACTAACGCCCCTTCTGTCTTCCAGTGCTTCATGAATGATATTTTCTGGGACTTTGTGGATAATTTTCGGATCATCTATTTGGATGATATTTTGATCTTTTCCAGGGATTGGGACTCTCATGTGGAATATGTTCGGACTGTGTTCCGGATTTTGAGGGAAAACTCCCTGTATGTTAAGGGATCGAAATGTCTTTTTGGTGTACAGAGGATTTCATTTTTGGGATTTATTTTGTCTCCGTCAACTATTGAAATGGACCCGGCCAAGGTACAGGCCATTTATGTATGATTGGGTGCAGCCCACTTATTTGAAGGCTCTTCAGAAGTTTTTGGGTTTTGCTAATTTTTATCGTAAGTTTATAGCCAATTTTTCTGTTATTGCCAAAAAATTAACTGATTTAACTAAGAAGGGCGCTGATTTGCTGAATTGGTCTCCAGAGGCTGTTTCTTCTTTTCAGGAGCAGAAGCGGAGGTTCACTTCTCCGGTTTTGCAGCAACCCGATGTCTCACTTCCATTTCAGGTGGAGGTGGATGCTTCAGAGACTGGTGCAGGAGCTGTTTTGTCCCAAAAAGATCCTGTAACATCTAAAATGAACCCCTGTGCCTTCTTTTCCCGAAAGTTCTCTCCTTCGGAACGCAACTATGATGTGGGGAATCGAGAACTGTTGGCCATGAAGTGGGCATTTGAGGAGTGGAGACATTGGTTGGAGGGAGCTAGACATCAAGTTGTGGTCCTCACTGACCACAAGAATTTGATCTACCTTGAGTCGGATAAATGCTTGAATCCGAGACAGGCCAGGTGGGCCTTGTTTTTCACACGTTTTGATTTTGTGGTCTCCTTTCTTCCGGGCACTAAGAACGTTAAGGCTGATGCCCTCTCTAGGAGTTTTTTGGCTGATTCTACTATTGTGACCAAGCCTGCTACCATCTTAGGTGAGGGGGTGGTTCTTTCTGCCATCTCGCCTGATTTGAGACATGCTCTGGAGAAGTTTCAGGAGGATAAGCCTGAGCGTTGTCCCAGTGGTGGGTTGTATGTTCCTGACCAGTGGAGGAGGAAAGTGATGTCTGAGGTTCATTGCTCCGCGTTGGCTGGTCATCCAGGTATTTTTGGTACTAGAGATTTGGTGAGTCGGTCTTTTTGGCGGCCTGCCTTGTCTCGTGATGTCAGAAATTTTGTGCAGTCCTGTGGGACTTGCTCACGATCTAAGCTTTGTTCTCGTTCTAGTGGGTTGTTGATGCCTTTGCCGGTGCCCAGGAGGCCATGGACCCATATTTCAATGGATTTTATTTCTGATCTGCCTGTCTCTCAGAGGATGACTGTTATCTGGGTGATTTGTGATAGATTCTCTAAGATGGTCCATCTTGTACCACTCCCTAAGTTGCCATCTTCCTCAGAGTGGTGCCCTTGTTTTTGCAGCAGGTGGTTCGCTTGCACAGGATTCGTGAGAACATTGTATCGGACAGAGAGTTCAGTTTGTCTCTAGATTCTGGAGGACCATTTGTTCCAAGTTGGGAATTCAGTTGTCCTTCTCCTCTGCATTTCACCCTCAGACCAATGGGCAGACGGAGAGAACAAACCAGACTTTGGCGGCTTATTTGAGATGTTTTATATCTGCTGATAAGGATGATTGGGTTTCATTTTTACCCTTGGCCGAATTTGCTTTAAATAATAGAACTAGTTCTGCCACTTTGATGTCACCCTTTTTCTGTAACTTTGGGTTTCATCCTCGATTTTCTTCAGGGCAGGTGGAGTCTTCTGCCTGTCCAGGGGTTGACACTGTGGTGGAAAGAATGCAGCAGATTTGGGACCAAGTGGTGGATAAGTTGTCTCTTTCCCAGGAAAAGGCCCAGCGGTTTTGTAACCGGCATAGGACCATTGGTCCCCGGTTTAAGGTGGGTGATATGGTCTGGTTGTCATCGAAGAATATCTCTATGAAAGTGGCTTCTCCAAAGTTTAAACCTAGATTTATTGGACCTTACAAGATTTTGGAGATTATTAATCCGGTCTCTTTTCGGTTGGCTCTTCCTGTCACATTTAAGATTCATAATCTGTTTCATAAGTCCTTGTTGAAGAGGTTTGTTGAACCAGTGGTTCCTATGGCGGCACCTCCTGACCCTGTGTTGGTTGAAGGTAACATGGAATATGAGGTAGAGAAGATACTGGATTCCCGGAGACTCCAGTATTTGGTTAAGTGGAAGGTTTATGGTCAGGAGGATTATTCCTGGGTCTCTGCCTTTGATATTCATGCCGAAAGATTGGTGCGTGCTTTTCATCGGGCTCATCCTGATTAGCCTGGTGGCTTGGATGAGGGTTCGGTGACCCCTCGTCAAAGGGGAGGTACTGTTGTGAGCTCATCTGTTCATTCACCATTTGTGTCCGAGGATCTCCCTTTTCTGGTGAAGGAAGGTAATGAGGCTGATTTGGATGAAAGAAACATGATCAGGTGGATTGTGACTGGGTAACGGGAATTTCAGACTGGATATAAGGCAGCCGACGCCCTTCTGAGTGGCTGGTGATATCTCTGCTGGATTCTTGGAGACCAGTCTGATTCCTGCTTCCCAAAGATAAGTTTTTGCTCTGCTATTGAACTTATTAGTTTTGGTTTTGTTTACCTTGTTTTTTGAGTTCAGCCATCCCCGGCCGGGGGGGTGCTGGATTCTTATTCCTTGATCAGTGTTCTCTTTTGCTCTGCTTTCAGAATATTCTGAGTGCTGATATAGGGTTTGAAGTCTAGTGACTTCATGGTCCTTTTTGCTTATCAGTTGTGTTGGTAATATTTTTAGCAGGGTTTTCTCGGATTGCAGACAGCAGCTTTTCTGTCCTGTCCTTTTTAGTTAGCTTGGGCCCCATCGTTTGCTCAACCTATCTTTTTATCTGTGTTAGTGTTTTCATCTTATTTCACCATCATTATATGTTGGGGGCTGCCTATTGCTTTGGGGTCTGCTCTGGGGCAGTCAGTTTTTCCCTTTTCTCTCTTTAGGCTTATTTAGATCTCCGGCTGTGACGAGGTGTCTAGGATCACCGTAGGAACACTCCAGGGCTACTACTAGTTGTGTGATAGGATTAGGGGTCTGCAATCCACTAGTTTCCAACCTCTCTGATTTTCTGGGCTGAGCTTGTGTTTTGTTTTTTCCTCCTCGGTGACTCAATCATAACAGGTGGCCTTGGGATGAAGGCTTGATTATGTGGTTATCAGCAGAGGTACTGCTGAGGTTCTGTTTCAGTGTGTTAGGGAAGCCTTCAGGTGGTTGGTGAGATGGATGGGAACCAACCACCTACAAACCCACCCAGGGCATGTGTCTAAAACGCCCATAGTGAAGCGTATGTGTATGAATTATTGTAGGACCTGTGATGAGGTCATAGCCATGTGATCCGGTGGGCGTGGCTACAGACCATATAAGGTGACCAGGGTAGGTCACATGAGTGAATGCCTGGACCCGGTTGTTCCGTATGGAAGGTCTCGTCTGGCTGACATGCTGGAAGACATGGCTGCATTCCTGAGAGCACATGTGGACGCTGTGAGTAATGGCGGCGTGTGTCTGACAGTTCCCTGGAGGGAACGGACATCTGCAGTGTGGTGAAGCAGCTAAGAGCTAAGAGGTAGCCCGGACACGGGAGTGTAACTAAGAGAATGTATAGCCTGTTGGCTGGATGAAGCACAGCCTGTGTGACCAGAGGGCTAAGGGGAGCAGAGCTCCACTGTGAAGATTCCCTGCTGTCTGCTGTAAGACTGTTTCATATTGCTTTAGTTTATGATGATGAATAAACCGCATGAACTATGTTGATGTTTTTATGAAAACCCTTGCTAGACCTGGTTATTTGGCTGCCAAGCGAGTGTCCCCAACCTGAATAGCAAGCGCTACCTTACATTGTTAATAAAAAAAGCAGAAAATGCATGTGCAAAATTTTATAAATCTAATAATAAATAAATACACTGATGAAAAACATAAGATAAAGTGATATTTAAAGTGTCCGGTGCAACATTAATTTAATACCCTCCATGAAATTTGCAAATGTATAAACAATAATAATAACAATAACTACATAATATGCATAAATCACTATAAAATACACTATTAATATATAATAATGGCTACTTATGATACAAAAGTGCCATAGTGCAAATAATGATGAATAAATTCATTAATAAATAAGTACAAAAATTAGTGTGCAAAATATTATAAATATAATAATAAGTAAATGCACTAATAAAAAAGTGCGAAAGTACAAGTACAAAATTTAAGAGTATAATGTAGCCTAAGTCTAATAAAATTCCATGGAAGAAATGTCCTTGTAAAGCAAGAAAAAAGGAAAAGGAAACCCAATATCCATTACATATACACATAAACAAAATTTATATCATTATAAAGATTTTATACTATAACAATATGAATAAATGACAATAGGAAGCAATTCATAATACATAATTATTGATTCATTAATGCCTTCTTTCCTTTGTTTTCATTATTCATTAATTTGGATTTTCTCGTTGGTTTTGGTATTATACCCGATACCCCAATCTTCCTCCGAAAGAAACTCTCGAACCCATCAATTCATGATAAATGCCAGCTCTGAATATCAATACAAAAAAATTAATAAAATGCAAATAAAACAATGTTAAAACAATTTATTAATTAAACAACTAAAATCCCCACACTCCAACCCATAAAAAGATACCTGTATATATGACCATTAAAGAGAGGCAGAAAATCTTAAGGTTTCATTCAGACCATTTGGACTCAAAGTACCCAGCCGATAGATCCATCTGCTCTCACATTGAGCAAGAACTTTGCCCAAATCCCCACCCCTGGATCTTAAATTAACCTGATCTATGGCTTTAATCACAAAACCTCTGGCATTACAATTGTGGTGAACTTTGAAATGTCTAGGGAGGGGATTTAAGGATGAGGTCTCATCACAATCTTTGGCCTTTTCTATATCCCTGATGTGTTTGCGCGTTCTTATCTTCAGCTTCCTTGTGGTAAGACCAATATATACAGTATTTTCTGGCATGGACATTGCGCATGATAGATTATACCCAGGGAAATACAATTAAGATGTTTCCTTATCTCAAATTTACGAGATCCATCAAAATTTAAGAATGTTGTAGCTTTAATAATAGGGCGGCATGGTGGCTCAGTGGTCCAGTCCTGGGTTCGAATCCCACCAAGGACAACATCTGCAAGGAGTTTGCATGTTCTCCCCGTATTTGCGTGGGTTTCCTCAGGGTACTCCAGTTTCCTCCCAGACTCTAAAGACATACTGATAGGGAATTTAGATTGTGAGCCCCATCGGGGACGGTGATGATGATGTGTGCAACACTGTAAAGCGCTGCGGAATATGTTAGTGCTATATGAAAATAAAGATTATCATTTAATATGATTGAGACAGCCCTTACAGAGGCCGCAGGGGAAAAAGCCTGGCGTTCTGATCTCTGACTTCTTTACCAATGGTTTAAAATGGCTATGAACTATGTCGGAGAAGGGATTTCTATGTCTCCTCAAGTGGATCTTTTTACCTAGGTACCTAGGATTGGGAGAAATAAAACGTGAGACACAGGTAGCTTGTCTATCAAGTAAATCTACTGTTTAATGGTGGAAATGGGACGGGTTCTTATAGCCCATCAGAAGAGGAAATGAACAAAAATGGACAATTCCGTAACATTTTGTAACAATTGGCAAAATGAAGAAGAGTTTACACAATAATTGGCAAAAAAGATAAGTTGTATAACAACATGTCAGCTATATCCTGGGACATGAGATCAAATTAATTTAATGTGGCGGGAACATAGGGGTGTTTTGGGCATTTCCTTAATGTCAATTTAACAATTCATGGAACCATATCCTTTTAGTGCATTTGGCCAAGAAGATATTTGGCCTTGACATAATTCAAATATAGAAGAGGGAATTTTGGAGCTGACCACTGGCCAAAAGTATTTAACCACGTAGACAGATGATAACAATTATGATGGTGTCATGTGTTATATACTTGTTTTTCTGATATTTTCTAGACTTTAGAGAATGAAGATTAACCATTTCTTTGAAAACAAAAGTGTCTTTGAGAGTTCTTGATCTCTTAGCCACAAAAGACGGTTGGTCAGGTAATATGTTCAAAACCGGATCTACTAATAAAACACTCCAATGCTTCCGGATGATCCCTTTTAAATCATTCCATTTATCATTGTACGTACTGATGAAACGTACTTGATCCTGGTGGTTTTGTTTCTTGGAGTGCGAAGACCCATACAAGAGTTCATTGCGTGAAATTTTAGATGCTCTCAAATACCTCTTTTTATCATTCTTTTGCTGTACCCTCTTTCAGTGAATCTCCTCGTGAGGTCCGTAGCTTGTTTCTGAAAGGAGTTCACATCAGAACTAGTGTTGAGCATTCCAATACCACAAATATCGGGTATCGGCCGATATTCACGGTATCGGAATTCCGATATTGAGTTCCGATACTTTTAGCATATCGAATACCGGAATCGGAAGTTCCCATAATGCTATGAGCCAGTTTGATTTGATTCAGCCAATGAGGAATCCTCCGAAGTGTGGGCACATCCTGTTAGGCATGTAGGTATGTTAACTAATGTCATGGCTGTGATTGGCTGCTGAAATTATGTCATGATGCACTATAAAAGCAGCCGCCACCATTTTGGGTTTACTCTGCTGTTAATTCAGTTAGGGACAGGCTGCTGTTCAAGACTCTGAGGGACAGTTAGAGATAGCGATTTGCTAAATAATATTGTGCTTTACCCAGGCTACATTATCAATCACTGTAGCTTTCTTTTGCCTTGCAGCGCTGTTCACAGCTGTCTGCAATGTCTGTGTGAGTGCAGCTCACACTGTAGTGTGTACTGCAGCCACCTCTGGTTGTAGGCCACTCAGTGTGCGTCACTGCCTTACACATATTTATTTTTGTTTTATTGCTGCTCATTTTTCATTAATTCTCCTATTAGTGTGTATCCATCCGTACCCATCTACATTGGTTGCAAACACTATAGGAGTAGACAGCGGAGCCTTTCTGCAGCCTTTCAGTGCTAGTGCCCAGTTCTCTGCACTGTTCACGGCTGTCTGTGCGGTCTCTGTGTGTGAGTGCAGCTCACGCTGTAGTGTGTTCTGCAGCTACCTCTGGTTGTAGTCCGCTCAGCGTGCATCACTGCCTCATTCATTGTTCTTTTTTGCTGTAGTGCTGCTTATTTTTTCAGAATTTCTCCTATTAGTGTGTTTCCATCTGTATCCAGCTAGATTGGTTGCAAACACTATATAGGAGTAGATAGAGGAGCCTTTTTTCTGGCTTGTGCCCTGCAGCCCCAGCCAGATTAGTATTAGCCTATTTTTTGGAGCCTCATCTATTGCATTGTAGGTTACCTTCCTGCATTGTAATAGCTCCAAAAGGTTTGTGATACTATCGGTTTCACATCTTTGGTCACATCCTTTTTGTTTTTTCAAAAAAAAACACGTAAATAAAGTTCACCAAACACTTCACTTGACAGTTGTGTAGGCCACATTAGCTCATATTAAAGTGTAGTCTACACACTTTATAAAATTAGTGTTTCTTATACCTGTTACCAGCTGTTCAGGAATAAGCACACTTAGCCCCTCCTTTGTACTTTTCTGTCTATCTTTATCAGTCTACTAAGATGAAGAAGGCAGGGAGTAAGGCACGTGGTCGTGGAGTTTCAGCAGGGAGAGGACATGGGGATTCTGTGCCTGCTGCGGGCACCAGTTACTCAGCATCCCCCAGTTTTACCAGGGAACAGTCCTTTATGCTCAGCTTTGTAGGACCTCGCCGTACCCCACTGCTGCGGGATGAACAAATTGAAGCCATTGTCGGATGGATGGCAGCTAACGCATCGACTTCAATTACTTCCACATCCTCTCACAGCAAGAGCACTGAAGAGCAACCCTCTGTCTCTTCACCACCTGCCAAATTGCCCAGATATTCAGAGAGCCCTGGACAGGAGCCATCTCTACTTCTGTTCTCTGAATCTTGTGGCTTGGAAAAAGGGGACCAGCCAAGCAGCATACTAGAATGTGAAGAAGAGGGAGTATGCAGTGATGTGCAACTGCTTTGTCCCTCTGAATCTGAAGAGGTGGGTGGGCCAGTGCCTATTGTCAGCACACCTCAGTACGCATCAGATGATGAGACTCAGGTGACACTTTCTGGTGCGTACTGTGCTGGCGAGACTACTCAGGAGAAGCAAGTGTTTGAAGAGGGGAGTGTAGATGATGAGGTCCTAGACTCATCATGGCGTGAGGAACAGGAAGGTGAGGGAGCAGCTCTGAGGAAGAGATTCCCCGAATGGCCAAAACAGGAGGGAGTGGGAGGGGGCAGACTTGGTTGCCTGTAGCCTCCACTTCGGCACCCGTTAGGAGCATTCCTCTTCCAAAACCCAAAACGGGCGCTCCCACGACTTGCAGTGTGTGGTCCTTTTTTGACACAGTTGCAGATGACATTTGCTTTGTCAAATGCAAGCTGTGTAATCAGAAAGTCAAAAGAGGGAAAAGTGTCAGCAACCTGAATACCACAAATATGTGGAAACATGAGCAGACCAAGCACGTGGTGGAGTTACAAAGACACACTGAAGACGTAGGCCAACCTACAGCACCACCTACCACCTCTTCAGCTTGTGTTGTAGCCTCTTCCTCCAGCTCACACACAGCTGGCTCAGCTTCCTCACAGGATCGCCATGGAAGAACCTCTGACACTGTTGTCCAGAGACCCAGTGACATTCCACCCACAGCACCACGTTCCCTGTCATCCTCACACTCCCAGGCCACTATACAGCCATCGGTAGCACAGGCATGGGAGAAAAGGCAGCCATACTCAGCAAACCATCCCCGAGCACAGGCTCTGAATGCTGGCATTGCAAAACTACTGGCCCTTGAAATGCTTTCATTCAGGCTGGTGGAGACTGACACCTTCCGTAACTTCATGGCATTGGCAGTCCCACAATACACCGTGCCCAGACGCTTTTATTTCAGCAGGCAAGCCGTCCCTGCCCTGCAAAAGCATGTGGAGTGAAAAATTAAACATGCGCTAGTAAACGCCATCAGTAGCAAGGTCCACCTGACCACCAATGCGTGGACCAGTAACCATGGACAGGGACGATACCTTTCCCTCACTGCCCATTGGGTCAATGTTGTGGAGCCGGGTACAGATCTTGAGAGTGGCGCTGAACGTGTTCTGCCAACTCCAAAGATTGCAGGAATCCAGTCTGTGCACATTGACTCCTCCTCATACTCCAGTTCCTCAGAATCAGCACTGCAGGAGCCGTCACGGTCTACCTCCACATGGACCCGTGAACGCTTACCTGTAACGACCGATATGAGCACAGCCATGGCCAAACATCAACAGGCTGTACTGAAATTAATTTCTTTGGGGAATCGAAGCCACACAGCGCAGGAGCTCTGGAATGCCATCAAGCAGGAGAGCGATGTGTGGTTTGTGCCAGCGAATCTCCAGCCAGGCATGGTAGTGTGGGACAATGGCCGAAATCTGTTGGCAGCTCTGGGCCTAGGCAACCTCACTCACAGCCCATGTCTGGCACATGTGCTCAACTTGGTCGTGCAGAACTTTCTGAGGGACTATCCGGATCTTGATGCACTGCTGCACAAGGTCCGCATAGAGTGCGCTCACTTGCGGCGTTCCAGCATGGCAAGATCGCGCATTGCAGCTCTGCAGCGCCGATTCCGCCTTCCGGAACATCGCATCATATGTGACCTACCCACCAGGTGGAATTCAACGTTACATACTTTATGTTGGAGCGGTTGCGTGAGCAGCAGGCAGCAGTAATGGAGTACCAGCTGCATCAGGCTCAAACAAGTCGCACTGCGCGCCGGTCACACTTCACCACCACTGAGTAGGCCTCTATGAAGGACATCTGCCACGTTTTGCGTGCCTTCGATGATTCCACTCGGATGGCGAGTGCAGATGATGCATTAGTCAGCATTAGAGTTGAGCGACTTTTGGTTTTTTAGGGTCGCGTTTCGTTTCGTGAAACGCGACTTTTCCAAAAGTCGGGTCGAGCAAGATCGTCCGATTATAGGGAAAAGTCGGGGTCATCCCGAAACACGAAACCCAATGTAAGTCAATGGGGAATAAAAGTCGGCAGTGAGAGGAGGACAGGAAACACACCTACAGTGCCCATTTGAATGCCAAAAGCATCAATTCTTCTTACGTAAGCTTGTCAACCTTAATTAACTTCATAATACAAGTTACGCACTGAAAAATGGGGGTTATTTGGCTAAATTTGTGGGGGGGGGCTGGCTGCAGGTTTTCATGTGCCCTGGGCGAAAGAGCGCCCCTTTAACACATACCACAACTCATCATGCTCCGATACGGCAGAGAAATAGCGGTATAGTACAATGAAAAATACCTCACTTTTTACATCTCATGACGAGGCCCATCTATTTCTCCATACAAAATCATTGGTCCCATATAATGTTTGAAACAGTATATGATGAGCTCCACATAATGCTACAGTATATGTTGGTCCCCATGGATGAAGCTCCACTGTCTTATGGGCCCAAATAATGCTCCAAACATAATGGGCCCCATTTCTAATGCTCTAGTGTATAATGGGCCCTGTAAATGCTGCTCCAGTGTCTGATGTCCACCTTTGGAATGTTCCAGTGTATGGTGGGCCCCATCTATCATTCTCCAGAGTATAGTGCTCCCCAAAAATTGCTGTCCCAACATAGAAAACAATCAAATAAGTCTCCTCGCTAGGGAATCCCTGTACTTGTCTGGACAGGTGCTGTAGCTTGCTTAACAGCTCGCCAGCCGTTCTCACGCCCAGTATGGATTGCACGTGATTGCACAAAGGTTAGAAAGGGTACCGTATCCCTGGATAACATGTATGGATAGCGTACACATTCAAAATATATGTCTATACAGCATGAGGCAGGCTCAGACGGTGTTAGGCCCAGTATGGATTGCACGTCATTGCACAAAGGTTAGAAGGGGTACCGTATCCCCGGATAACATGTATGGATAGCGTACACATTCAAAATATATGTCTATACAGCATGAGGCAGGCTCAGACGGTGTTAGGCCCAGTATGGATTGCACGTCATTGCACAAAGGTTAGAAAGGGTACCGTATCCCCGGATAACATGTATGGATAGCGTACACATTCAAAATATATGTCTATACAGCATGAGGCAGACTCAGACGGTGTTAGGCCCAGTATGGATTGCACGTCATTGCACAAAGGTTAGAAGGGGTACCGTATCCCCGGATAACATGTATGGATAGCGTACACATTCAAAATATATGTTTATACAGCATGAGGCAGGCTCAGACGGTGTTAGGCCCAGTATGGATTGCACGTCATTGCACAAAGGTTAGAAGGGGTACCGTATCCCCGGATAACATGTATGGATAGCGTACACATTCAAAATATATGTCTATACAGCATGAGGCAGGCTCAGACGGTGTTAGGCCCAGTATGGATTGCACGTCATTGCACAAAGGTTAGAAGGGGTACCGTATCCCCGGATAACATGTATGGATAGCGTACACATTCAAAATATATGTCTATACAGCATGAGGCAGGCTCAGACGGTGTTAGGCCCAGTATGGATTGCACGTCATTGCACAAAGGTTAGAAGGGGTACCGTATCCCCGGATAACATGTATGGATAGCGTACACATTCAAAATATATGTCTATACAGCATGAGGCAGGCTCAGACGGTGTTAGGCCCAGTATGGATTGCACGTCATTGCACAAAGGTTAGAAGGGGTACCGTATCCCCGGATAACATGTATGGATAGCGTACACATTCAAAATATATGTCTATAAAGCATGAGGCAGGCTCAGACGGTGTTAGGCCCAGTATGGATTGCACGTCATTGCACAAAGGTTAGAAGGGGTACCGTATCCCCGGATAACATGTATGGATAGCGTACACATTCAAAATATATGTCTATACAGCATGAAGCAGGCTCAGACGGTGTTAGGCCCAGTATGGATTGCACGTCATTGCACAAAGGTTATAAGGGGTACCGTATCCCCGGATAACATGTATGGATAGCGTACACATTCAAAATATATGTCTATACAGCATGAGGCAGGCTCAGACGGTGTTAGGCCCAGTATGGATTGCACGTGATTGCACAAAGGTTAGAAAGGGTACCGTATCCCTGGATAACATGTATGGATAGCGTACACATTCAAAATATATGTCTCAGGAGGCAGGATCAGACGGTGTCAGGCACAGTATGGATTTGACGGCCCAGATTACACAGCGGAGGAGCAGGGAGAGGTAATGATTGCAAATGCTGGGGCCCTGGCCAAGCAAGGGGGGCCCACTCGTGGGCGTCGGTACTGGCACTGGGCCCCTCATAGTACAGCTGTGTGTCTGACGGCGGGTGTGCACCACCACCGTCAGAGACACTTGATTGCACTATGAGGGACCCTCTGCCAGTGCCCGCGCCCAAGAGTCGGCCTACCCACCTGTCCAGGGCAACGGCACTCGCACGGTGTCGTGCGCTAGGTGGTGACCCCGGCCATGGGGGGGGAGGCAGCACAGTTAGGGAGTTTTAGAAAGTGGCATATGTTGATGTTGGACATTCAACTGATGCAAAAGGCGAAATAGGTGAAGTACCAGGAAGAGGTGGACCAAAGCAAGCCATTTTTCTGTCACCCTATGTGTCGTCAGGGGAAGGTGGGACAAAATCCTTGGAAACCCATGCGTGGTTCATTTTAATGAAGGTTAGATCATCCACATTTTGGGTTGACAGACGGGTCCTTTTTTCTGTCAGGATTGATCCAGCTGCACTGAAGACTCTTTCCGATAGCACACTTGCAGCTGGGCAAGCGAGCTCCTGTAAGGCATATTGGGCCAATTCAGGCCAGGTGTCCAGTTTAGCGGCCCAATAGTCAAAGGGGAATGACCTGTGTGGGAGAACATCGATATGGGAGGAAAAGTAGTTTGTAACCATAGTTGACAACTGCTGTCTCCTGTCACTTTCCATCGATGCAGTATTACCAGTTGTGTGAGCGGTATTTGAAAAATCAGTCCACAACATTGTCATGAAACCCCTGTCTCCAACGCCACTTCTGCTGTGTGCACCACGAACACCTCTGCCAAGCTGCCCCCGGCCCGTACGGCTCGTGTGAGAACCATCACCGCTGCTGTGTGCTGGGAATGCCTCAAGCAACCGATTTACCAGAGTTGCTTGTTTATTAGCCAATATTAGGTCAAGGTTCTCCTGTGGCATGATGTTTTGTAATTTGCCTTTATAGCGTGGATCCAGGATGCTGGCCAACCAGTAGTCGTCATCGTTCATCATTTTGGCAATGCGGGGGTCCCTTTTTAGGATCCGCAAGGCATAATCTGACATGTGGGCCAATGTTCCCGGTGTCAATGATGCACTGCGAGTGCTGGGTGGAGGAGCACTTTCTGGCAAATCCACATCCCTCCAGTCACGCACAAACCCTGTACCAGACCTTGCCACGCCAACATTTTCACTTGCCGCACGAGATGCATCCTCCTCCCCTAAGTAATCATCCCCATCATCCTCCTCCTCCTCCTCCTCTTCTTCCTCCACCTCGTCCAGGAGCGGTCCCTGAGCAGACAATGGCTGAATGTCATCAAGGATTCCCTCCTCATCAACATTGGCTGCAGACGCCTGCTCCTTAAGGTGCGTCAAAGTTTGCATGAGCAGACGCATAAGTGGGATGCTCATGCTTAGGATGGCGTCGTCTGCGCTTACCAGCCGTGTGCATTCCTCAAAACACTGAAGGACTTTACAAAGGTCTTTCAGCTTCGACCACTGCACGCCTGTCAACTCCATGTCTGCTCTCAAAGTGCCTGGCCGTGTATCCTCCCACAAATGCATTATGGCCTGCCTCTGCTCGCACAGCCGCTCCACCATGTGCAGGGTGGAGTTCCACCTTGTTGCAATGTCGATAATGAGGCGGTGGTTGGGAAGGTGGAGCAATCGCTGCAGCTTCTGCATACGAACGGAGTGTACAGGCGACCGGCGGATGTGCGCGCACAGTCTTCGCACCTTCTGGAGCAGGGCTGTTAACTCCGGATAATTTTTGAGGAAGCACTGCACCACCAGGTTCAAGATGTGAGCCAAGCAAGGTATGTGGCTGAGTTTTGAAAGGGCTATGGCTGCCACAAAATTACGGCCGTTATCACTAACTACCTTGCCTGCCTCAAGATGTACACTGCCCAGCCATGACTCAGTTTGTCGCTTCAAGTACTCGGCCAGCACCTCGGCGGTGTGTCTGTCGCCCAAACACATCATCTGCAGCACAGCCTGCTGACGCTTTCCACTAGCTGCTCGATAGGGGGACACATCGTGTGCAACAGTGGCAGCTGCAGATGGAGTGCTCGTACGACTGCGCTCTGTGGACGAGCTGTCGCTTCTGGAGGAGGAGGAGGAGGGTCGAACGCCTACAGCCAACTGTTTCCTATACCGTGGGCTAGGCAGCACTGTCCCACCACCGCTGTCCCCTGTGGACCCTGCATCCACCACATTAACCCAGTGCGCAGTGATGGACACGTAACGGCCCTGGCCATGCCGACTGGACCATGCATCAGTTGTGAGGTGCACCTTTCCGCTCACTGACTGCTTGAGTGCATGGACAATGCGGTCTTTCACATGATGGTGGAGGGTTGGGATGGCTTTGCGAGAGAAGAAGTGGCGACTGGGTAGGTCATAGCGTGGTACTGCATAGGCCATGAGTTCGCGGAAAGCTGTGCTTTCCACCAACCGAAAGGGCATCATCTCAAACGAGATTAGTTTGGCAATGTGGGCGTTCAAACCCAGTGTACGCGGATGAGAGACTGAGTACTTTCTTGACCTACTCATAGTGTCTGGGAGGGTGAGCTGGACTTGAGAGCTGCATATGGTGGAAGTAGCGGTGGACAGGGCGGACTGAGAGAGGGTTGATGATGGTGATGGAGTTGTTGTTCTTTCTGATGGCCAAATATCAGTCTTTCGTTGATATAACAGTGGGATTCCCTGACTGCTGTGGCCTTGCAACGACACCTCAACATTTGCTGCTGTGCTAACCGGTGGGCTTACAGTGGGGGAAACAATGTAGCATTGCTGACTACCTTCGTTGTGATCAGTTGCACATGTGGCACTTGAGGTTTGGTGTTGTGTCCACGCTTGCAAGTGCATGCTGGTTAAATGTCTAAGCATGCAACTGGTATTCAAATTTTTCAGATTTTTCCCTCGGCTAAAGGTCTTTGCGCACTTCTTACAGATAACCTTGGCCTGATCATGAGGATTTTGTTCAAAAAACTGCCACACTGCACTCTTCCTACTTTGGCAGACATTTTGCGGCCTAGCACGCTGTGATCTTTTGACCCTCTGGACAAGCTGTCCAGCAACTCTTTTGATGTTTGGAACCTGTCTTTGGAGTGCTCCGGGCCTGCCAGATAACAGCTGTTGCGATGTCAATGTCTGCTGTGGATGCTCCTCATCTGAGCTATTGGAAGCAGCACCCTCTTCCCCCAATGGATGCCAATCTGGGTCAACAACTGGGTCATCCATCACCTCCTCTTCTATGTCATGTGCACCTTTCTCTGTGTCACCGTGTATGGTGGTATAGTGTGCGGGAAGGGGCACCTGAGTCTCATCAGGGTCAAAATCTGGCTCTGTACACTGCGAGGACAATGTAGTGCTCTGAGTGAATGTACCAGCAGAATCATCCATCAGCGGCTGTGCATCAGTGCACTCCATGTCAGATTCATCTTGGCCTGGGTAATTCACCATTTGACTTGATAATCCAGGCATGGTATGTGAAAACAGCTCCATGGAGTAATCAGTAGTATGGCCTGCGTCATCCTTCAATCTTGGTTGGGGTGAAGGACACAAGGAAAGGTGTGGTTCATGAACATGAGCCTCCAATGACGACTCAGTGCTTTTACTTTTTACAACTGAAGAAGAGGAGGCGATAGAGCTGGAGGCTGAGTCAGCAATGTAAGACAAAACTTTTTCCTGATGCTCTGCCTTTAAAAGCGGTTTGCCAACTCCTAGAAAACTAAGCGTTCGAGTCCTTATGTAGCCAGACGATGACGCAGGGTCAGCACCTCCTGCATTCGGTCCTATTTTGCTCTTGCCACTACCATCAGATCCACCACCAACACCATCATTACCAGCTGCCAACCCCCGCCCAATTCCACGGCCTCTTCCACCAGCCTTCCTCATTTTTGGTAGAAATGTAGACAAAATCCAACAAACTATATAGTAATGTAAAACAAGGTACAAGGTGTCTATAGGACAGGGGAGTTTTAGAATTTCTGCACACACTTGTGGACAGTGGACACTTGTGGATTGTGTGCGGCCCACTGATATCTGAGCGCTATATGACACGCTCGATGGCACAGCTGCCTGTGACCAAAGTGACGAGAGGATAATGGAGATTTTGAATCTCTGCGTACACTTGTGGACAGTGGACACTTGTGGATTGTGTGCGGCCCACTGATATCTGAGCGCTATGTGACACGCTCGATGGCACAGCTGCCTGTGACCAAAGTGACGAGAGGATAATGGAGATTTTGAATCTCTGCGTACACTTTTGGACACTGGACACTTGTGGATTGTGTGCGGCCCACTGATATCTGAGCGCTATGTGACACGCTCGATGGCACAGCTGCCTGTGACCAAAGTGACGAGAGGATAATGGAGATTTTGAATCTCTGCGTACACTTTTGGACACTGGACACTTGTGGATTGTGTGCGGCCCACTGATATCTGAGTGCTATGTGACACGCTCGATGGCACAGCTGCCTGTGACCAAAGTGACGAGAGGATAATGGAGATTTTGAATCTCTGCGTACACTTTTGGACACTGGACACTTGTGGATTGTGTGCGGCCCACTGATATCTGAGTGCTATGTGACACGCTCGATGGCACAGCTGCCTGTGACCAAAGTGACGAGAGGATAATGGAGATTTTGAATCTCTGCGTACACTTTTGGACACTGGACACTTGTGGATTGTGTGCGGCCCACTGATATCTGAGCGCTATGTGACACGCTCGATGGCACAGCTGCCTGTGACCAAAGTGACGAGAGGATAATGGAGATTTTGAATCTCTGCGTACACTTTTGGACACTGGACACTTGTGGATTGTGTGCGGCCCACTGATATCTGAGCACTATGTGACACGCTCGATGGCACAGCTGCCTGTGACCAAAGTGACGAGAGGATAATGGAGATTTTGAATCTCTGCGTACACTTTTGGACACTGGACACTTGTGGATTGTGTGCGGCCCACTGATATCTGAGCGCTATGTGACACGCTCGATGGCACAGCTGCCTGTGACCAAAGTGACGAGAGGATAATGGAGATTTTGAATCTCTGCGTACACTTTTGGACACTGGACACTTGTGGATTGTGTGCGGCCCACTGATATCTGAGCGCTATGTGACACGCTCGATGGCACAGCTGCCTGTGACCAAAGTGACTAGAGGATAATGGAGATTTTGAATCTCTGCGTACACTTTTGGACACTGGACACTTGTGGATTGTGTGCGGCCCACTGATATCTGAGCGCTATGTGACACGCTCGATGGCACAGCTGCCTGTGACCAAAGTGACGAGAGGATAAGGGAGATTGGATTGCTTTTAAAAAAGCAGTTTGCGGAGCAGTGGGTAAACAGCAATGCCAGCGTGTCAGGAAGCCATAAAAGGCAGCCCAACAACCAACACCACTGATACACCACAATATAGCCTCCCCTTGCACTGCACACACAGTGACTTGTGTGTTGTGCAGGCCAAATCGCTAGCAGCAGAAGCAGTTTTTTTGTCTTCTTCCCTGCCTAACGCTCTCCCTACAGAATCAGCAGCAACCTCTCCCTATACTAAGATCGGCAGAAGTAAGATGGCGGTCGGCGTGCACGCCCTTTTATACCCCCTGTGACGCCCACCAAAGCAAGCCAATCACTTGCATGCCCTTCTGAAAGATGGTGGTGACCCGTGCCTATGTCATCACGTTGCCCACAGTGTCCGTGGATCCTGATTGGCTGAAAAAGAGCGCAAAACAAACTTTTGAAACGCGACTTTGGCGCGTAAGTCGCCGACCTCGTGGCCGACCTCATCCTAGGGTCGGGTTTCGTTTCATGAAACCCGACTTTGCCAAAAGTCGGCGACTTTTGAATTTTTTCGACCCGTTTCGCTCAACTCTAGTCAGCATGACTGTCCCCCTTATCTGCCTGCTTCAAAAAACACTAAAATAGGGGGGGAAGCCATCACTGCTTAAGGTTAGAACGCATAAATTAGAGTGCATATGCACATAATGTTTAGCTGTATTCAAAAATGAGATATTTAGCAAAAAAATTGATCAATTCAATTGAGCCACCCCGCCGCGCCAGGCAATCTCATATGGGGGGTCCTACTCTATATATTTTTAATAAATGCTGTGCCATTACGGCCTCCTAAATACATTTAGAGCATGACCACATCAAGTGCAATCTGTACCTGAACATTACTGGATCGCTCCCATGAAGCCAGATGAAGCAAGTGCAGATGAAGGCCAACCAGGTCTGAACACAGACATATCAGGAATGGCCTCCACACATTGCCTGACCAGCAAACATAGATGAAGGGCGATGTTGGTCCAGACACAGGTGCACAATTAAATAGAGCTTGGGGCAGGGTGGGGCTGCCGTGTGTGTGCACAGCAGCCTAATCCATCACAATGAACACAGAAAAATTATGGCGGACATAACCAAGCGTGCACGGCAACAGTGGTGGTGAGCCACAAACCAACAACAAGAAAATAGGGTGGGAAGCCAGCACTGCTTAAGGTTAGAACGCATAAATTGGAGTGCATATGCACATAATGTCTAGCTGTATTCAAAAATGAGATATTTAGCAAAAAAATTGATCAATTCAATTGAGCCACCCCGCCGCGCCAAGGCAATCTCATATGGGGGGTCCTACTCTATATATTTTTATTAAATGCTGTGCCATTACGGCCTCCTAAATACATTTAGAGCATGACCACATCAAGTGCAATCTGTACCTGATTGCCTTGGCGCGGCGGGGTGGCTCAATTGAATTGATCAATTTTTTTGCTAAATATCTCATTTTTGAATACAGCTAGACATTATGTGCATATGCACTCCAATTTATGCGTTCTAACCTTAAGCAGTGCTGGCTTCCCCCCCTATTTTCTTCAAAAAACACTGCAAGCACTAAGGGAGGAGGTTTTGGAAGAGGTGGAGGATGAGGAGTCACAAATGCCATCTGCTTCTGGACAGTCTGCGCAATGTGGTTCCTCACAAAGGCCTCGGCAGGGGACACTTTGTGAGGATGAGGAGGAGTCAATGGAGTAGGAAGACATCTCTCCAGAGGAGGAAGGTACACAATGCTCTAGTAGTCAATATGTGCAGCGAGGGTGAGGTGATGCAGAGCAGGCAGAGAGGACGCCTCAAGCTGGGGACAGCATTTCTTGGCCAGTTGGGTGTCTGCAGCACATGGTTGATTTCATGCTGCAGTGCCTGAGAAACGACCGCCGCATCACCCACATTCTCAACACGACTCATTATTGGGTGTACACCCTCCTAGATCCTCACTACCGGGACAACTTACAAAGCCTCATAACACCGTTGAACCGGTTGCGTAAAATGTGGGAGTACCAAGACACACTGGTGCATTCCATCATGTTCTCCATTCCACCCGAGAGCAGTGCTGCTAGTGCTTTACAAAGCAGCTCTGTGCGTCGAGGCAGTGGAGGAAGCTCTGCACAAAGAGGGAGCAGAGGCAGTGCCTCAGCACAAGGCAAGACCAGTATGGCCCAAATGTGGCAAAGTTTTGTGTGCCCACCACAAATGTCTACACCATCACAGACAGCTCCAGTCAGCAGGAGGCAACGTTTATGTCAGATGGTGACAGACTACATGTCTTGCCCTCTCAGTGTACTCCCAGACGGCTCTTCCCCCTTCAAGTTTTGGGTCTCTCAGCTGGATACATGGCCAGAGCTTAGCTAGTATGCATTGGAGGTGCTGGCTTGCCCTGCTGCTAGTGTGTTATCAGAACGCGTCTTTAGTTCCGCAAGTGGTGTACTAACAGACCGTCGCACGCGACTATCCTCCGATAACGTTGACCGGCTTACTTTTCTGAAAATGAACAAGGCCTCAATCTCGCTGGAATTTGCCAGTCCTCTTCCAGAATAAATACTTGGTTGGCAACAGGATCCAGGTCTCCTGTTGTGTTCATGTTTCTACCACCTGAACTATATAATAAATTGAAACCAGGAGGGCACCACTGAATAAAGGTAGGGGATACACCTGTGATCAGTAAAGAAAACACAATGAAATATGTAGAAAAAAGCTACTGCTCACAAACACAGGGATCGCCACAGAAAATTACAATTTTTTTTGCAGAAAAGACACACCATGGATAAAAACATTAAAAGGTCATAAAATGACATACAAGAAAGCACAAAAGGCCCATAATAGAGCCAAAAAGGCTCACCCTAGAACATGAGAGCTGCTGCATAGGTACAGGACATAATACACATTATACGTGCAGAAATGCCTAGCAGAGTCATATAGTCCAAGGCTATTTCTAAAAAAATAAATATACAACGTGGCAAGTAGAAGCCATAAATATGCCAATGGAAGAGCCTAGAGGTGATGAATGTATAAATAGACACAATGCATATTAGCACCCTGCACAACTATACCATATAAGAGCCGTACTTACAATCAGAGATAAAACACACTCAATAGGGCAGGAGAATGCAACTACCTGTAAGTAAAGTCGTGACTATACATGCGCCAAGGAAGGCTACAAAATGCAAATGCAGCAAAATAGGTCCTGCCTGAATCCTCTAAGAGTGGTAACGCTCACATGCGGGGGAGCTTGTGGAGTGCCCAACGCATGTCGCCACCG
This sequence comes from Dendrobates tinctorius, assembly GCF_039654945.1. Taxonomy (NCBI): domain Eukaryota; kingdom Metazoa; phylum Chordata; class Amphibia; order Anura; family Dendrobatidae; genus Dendrobates; species Dendrobates tinctorius. The sequence goes on from NW_027361818.1 coordinate 14,468,436, forward strand.
CAAGGTGGCTTCGTCAGGGGCTGGAGAGTCAATCTACAAAATGCCATATAAATATATTCAATAATTAGTGATAATAAGATACAGCCGCAGTGATATACCTGTTGAAGCCACATTAAACATGGAGGCCGGGAGGCACAGTCACGCCAAGAGGGGAGGTGTAGTCCCGGGCTGAGAATCATTTCCTGATTGGAGTAGTATAACGTGTCAAATTCCTGCTGCGCAAGCGCAGGAGGATAAATCACCTTACAGAGGAGGTGGTCCCAATCATAGCGTCCCCAGAGAGGGGGAGTGAAAAGGTGCGGTTACACAAGAGATGGAGGCGCGGTATAGAAGTCATGATAAATCCCTATGTGACCCGTCATCCATACTGCGCAAGCGCAAAAGAGCATTGATCTAACAGTGGAATATCATAATCATGGCATTTTATCATTGCGTCGACACACAACAAACAGTGGTACCAGAGGCGTAGCTAGGGTTTTGGTTCAGGGGGGGCGAAACTTCTGAGTGGGCCCCCAACCAGGTAACCTTGATTACAACTCGGTGACGCACAATAATAGTGGAGGAGAACCTCAGCAGAGGACGGCGCTGTTGCTGAATATAATTTCTAAATAAAGACCAATATTGATATTACCGGCATATAGTGAGTGGTAGATACCTGTCCTACACAACATACCGTATAAGAGATCACAGCAAAGTTAAAGATGGTAACTTACAGCTGACGTTCTTTCTGAAGGAATCGTTCACTTTTCCATCTGGCCCAGACCAACATGACAACTTCTTCCAGCCAGGACTCGTCTGCAGAGATTACAACAAAGATTCATTTCATGTCTCATATTTTCAGCACTGTCACCAATGGGACTACGCCCTACCTGCACAAACTCCTTACCCTGATGATACCCCAATGCTGAGCCGCTGCTGTATGTGTTCCTTTAACTGTACCTGCTGTGTGGTTCTCTGTGCCCTCTAAATTCTAAAGCAACTCTAGAAAACAGTGCCCATATTTTGTCCTCTAGAAAGTAATAGCGCCATTTGTGCCCCTTTGACAGTCACAGTTACCTGAGTTCCCTATAACAATAAGTGCCCACTTTACATTTAATAATGTCATGAGTCTCCCCCCGTACAGCTCCCCTATACACAGTATGATGCTCCCCTATACACTGTATGATGCTCCCCTATACACTGTATGATGCTCCCCTATACACTGTATGATGCTTCCCTATACACTGTATGATGCTCCCCTATACACTGTATGATGCTCCCCTATACACTGTATGATGCTCCCCTATACACAGTATGATGCTCCCCTATACACTGTATGATGCTCCCCTATACACAGTATGATGCTCCCCTATACACTGTATGATGCTCCCCTATACACTGTATGATGCTCCCCTATACACTGTATGATGCTTCCCTATACACTGTTTGATGCTCCCCTATACACTGTATGATGCTCCCCTATACACTGTATGATGCTCCCCTATACACTGTATGATGCTCCCCTATACACTGTATGATGCTCCCCTATACACTGTATGATGCTCCCCTATACACTGTATGATGCTCCCCTATACACTGTATGATGCTTCCCTATACACTGTATGATGCTCCCCTATACACTGTATGATGCTCCCCTATACACTGTATGATGCTCCCCTATACACTGTATGATGCTCCCCTATACACAGTATGATGCTCTCTTATACACAGTCTAATCCCCCCTCACTGTATATACACTGACCGCTTAGTATTCCCCAAATTGTTTGATAGCTCCAACACTGTAATCTCCACACTGTATGATGGCCCACTAGATAGCCTCCATATAGTATAATGTGCCAGACAAGTTCACTATAGTCCTCAATATAGTATAATGCACTCCCCATAGGCAGACCCTATAGAATAATGCAGCCCTTTATATAATGCACCCCATAGGCAGCCTCATAAAAAATAAATCCAAAACTCACCTTTCCTCCTGGTTTCTTCACTGCGGCGAGCTCCCGCACATCTCCGGACTGTAGGCTCCGAGTAGTGACGTCATTGCGACCCCCTGTCAGTGTTGGCGTTAGTGACATCAGAAGCTGATAAGAGGGGGATGATGGGAGAGGGAGCATAATGCTCCTTCTCTCATCAATGGAGTCAGCTGAAATGGCATCCAGCCAACACAGTTGATTTTGCAATGACAGGTGGGGACCCACTACTGGCGCAGGGCCCCTGCGCCTGCTCAGGGGCCCCATAGCGGCCGGGTGGCAGAGCAGGGAGATTGATTCTGCCTGATCTGCCGCAGAATGTAACACTATCGGCGTGCTGTGGGTGGGTCCCCTCAGAGCGCTGGTCCCGGGGTGACCGCCCTCCCCCTGTAGCTCACCACATTGTAGGATTCACTCCAACAATAAGTCACCTGCATTACTGATACTAATATATCACACTAGTAACACGTCCATGCCACTAACAATCGCTGTATAGAAAAACACTATTCCACAGCTATTTGTCATCAAGCACTAACTGCTGCTGTGGCACTACAAGTGCCAGACTTCTCTTCCCAGTAGGAGCTCTACTCTGGGAGCAGCAAACACTAGTTAGGCTGTGTGCACACGTTGCGGATTCTGCTGCGGATCCGCAGTGGATTTGGTCCTGTGGATCTGCAGCAGTTTCTGCTGCGTTGTACATTACAGTCTATGAGAAATGAAGAACACAGTGCACACGCTGCGGATTTTCTGCAGATTTAAATCTGCAGTATGTCAATTGTTTGTGCGGAATCCGCAGCGTTTTGACACCTGCTCCATTATAGGAATCCTCAGGTGTAAAAACGCAGGGGAAATCCACACTAAATCTGCGCTAAATCCGCAGGTAGAACGCCGGTCATTTAACCTGCGGATTTACCTGTGGATTTGGCCAAATCCGCGCTGAAAAATCCGCAGAGTAATCCACAACATGTGGACATCCCCTAATCCTCCAGGACTCGCTGTCAGCCTGGTAACGGGTAGGTTAATAATTACACGCCAGCACAAACAGCGAGATAAGGTGATACACTGGTTTAACCCTCCCTCTGCCTGCCAGGGAGGATGCGCCGCTTTCTCTGCACAGCTCAATGCCTGCAGCCAGCAGTGCAATCTCTAGTTTGTACTTTTCCTGCTTTTCTCAGTCCCAAAGTGCAGTAAATTCCCAGGCCAAGGCAAAGCATCGCCATATAGCGCATCAGTGACCGCTGCAAAGTGCCTGAAAACTATGTAACACGTAAGGAGAGCATCATGTAATGAATATTACTCCCCAATAGCAGTAAGTTGTATGTATATATCCAAAGCAACAGATTAGACACTTCAAATAGTAATTAACATAGATACTCATCAATTCCCATGCTGTGTGCAGTGTCCACTGGTCCTGGAGCAGCACGCTCCTCAGCAGTCAGGCTCCTCTTAGTCAGAAGCAATCAAGTGCAGACAGGGAGCTCAGCTCACAGGAAGAGCCCCCTGCGTCCACGCTGCTGCTGGAGCTGATGACTTCTCTGCAGCAGGGAGCTTTCAAGGAGAGCGCGCTCAGCCAGGATTAGGTGAGTGACCTCCCCTCCCCCTCCTCTGCAGAAGAGCGGTCACATGACTCACTCCCTGCTGCAGCATGGAATTGTATTGGCGTGATCTGCACGCCGATATAGTTATATAGCATAGCTCGGGTGGGCCCCATCAGAGCGCGGGGCCCGGGGCCACCGCCCCCTCTGCCCCCCCCCGGTAGCTACGCTACTGAGTGGTATGGCAACAGGAAATAGGGCATCATTATAAAGATGGAAATATAAACCGGACAAATAATACCCCAGACACTGTCCATGACAAATAGCGCAATACGTGGTCACATAGAATCCACTAATAGAAAGTTAAACTATTTTGTAATAAGTATATATACCCAGAGAGGGGGAGTGAGAAGGCGCGGTTACACAAGAGATAGAGGCGCGGTATAAAAGTCATGATAAATCCCTATGTGACCCGTCATCCATACTGCGCAAGCACAAAAGAGCATTGATCTAACAGTGGGATATCATAATCATAGAGTATTTTTTATATAATTTTATCATTGCTCCAACACATAATAAATAGTGGTAAGGTAACAGGAGATAGGACATCATTATAAAGATGGAAATATAAACCGGACAGATAATACCCCGGATATTGTCCATAATAAATAGCACAATACATAGTCGCATAAAATCCGCTGATAGAAAGTTAAACTATTTTGTAATAAGTGTACATCATGTGTATACAAAAAGTAGAAGGTATCACTAAGGTGTTATACACAGGATGGTGCAATTACAACACATGCGTTAATACAAAATAGTGTTCCCCAATGTATGTACACTACATTAGCCTAGATGACACATAGATCTGTCATAAGCCAGCAACCATCATGTTATTCATATGCAAAAAGATAAAGGCAATCCCAACATGAAAAGTGTTACTGTGAGATTTATCCCCAATGCACAAACAATGGTGAGATTATCATCACCCCATAGATAAGATGGAAAAGAGAAAGGACAAAGGGACACACCCTCCTATGATGGGTACTGAAGATGGTCATATGAGGGAGAATCAAAAATAGGTGAACAAAAAGACCCCGAGTGATCAAAATATACACAAGAATTTGGTCCCTATCCAACTGTCGAGGTAGCTATTTTGGGAGGGCTAAATTAAACCATCACGGTTGATCCAGTGATTTCCAAATTATTCCACAGTGTTGCTAGCAACTCAAATGACCACACGGAGACTGGGGTCTCTGTACGGGAGGATCGAGGCAGATCACTAAGCCCCTTTATTTTAGTCACTTCTTTTATAATATTTTGCTTAATTATGCAAGGTTCTCAACTACCAATAACATCATGGTAATGCTTCACTTTGTAAGCCAATAATATTGCAAGAAAACCGGAAACTACATATATGTCCGTACCTAAATAGAAAGTAGTATAATGGCATATTCTTCAGAGTTTTACACTCCCGCCTCCCTTATCTTGCACCTGACGGGAACAGTCTGGTTTCATGACAGCCCATGCCAATTACAAAAATTTATCTTACAGCAACAAAAATGGAGAAACGAAACCTTCAGAGAATGGATAAAACGAAACTTCAGCTCTGATTTTAGTATTAACCCTTCACATTCCCCCCTAGATAATTTTTTTTTTTTAACACATATGCGGCATCAGAGGTGCTATCCCAAGCTAATAGCTTAAGGGGTACTGGTTTTCACAAGACTGATGCCGTGTTACCAGTCATGGCTGTCGCGGCACACTCGTCCCCCCTGTATACTACAATTTACGAATAACAATTTTTTATAACGGTGGTGAAGATCTTTTGTAGGTAGCCATGTGCTTGGCTTCAACATCTTCATCAAGTAGCCTTTTCAGATCGGTGCAGAGAAAAGCAGCGGCAACGACACCTTTGGTATCATCATTAGCTGTCTTAGTGCAGAATTTCCTAATACATACAGGAATACACCAAAGAACAAGTTTTAGTATCACATATACAACAAGGATACAGGTAGCAATATGCAACAAACTTTGTAAGATCCCAACTATCCAGCTCCCAATTCCCTTAAACCAATTGGCTGGATTGAGAAAGGAGAAGGTGTCTGACCACCAACTGTCCTTATTACAATCATTGTCTTTATCGTATTGATCTCTGAGTCTTTGAATATCTTCTAATTTAAACTTTTAACTTCTAATAATATGGAAAATGCGGATAACCAAAACATTATGCCCCTTTATTTGCTATTGACTTGTTGGTTGATGAGCAGAACTTGATAGGGACCGTCATACAAGGGTTCTAGTCCGTGCTTCCTGACATGCCTCTTCACGACTACCAAATCACCAGGCTTCAGGTTGTAACAGGTGTCGGTTTCTGCTGAATCTGGAAAAGAAGAGGAAACTAGAGCATAGGTGTTGGCAATATTTTTACTAAGCTGAATAACATATTGAACAACACGGTCAGTCTCTTCTGATAACTGCTGGGGCTGGAAATTTGCAACTGGGGGCCTACTACCAAACAATATCTCATATGGGGATAGGCCATGTCTTGCAATAGGGGTAGTACGAATGTGGTATAGTACAATGGGTAGGAGCTTTGGCCATGGAGCCCTAGTCTCCTGCATCATTTTGGTCAATTGTCCCTTCAGTGTGCCGTTCAGCCTCTCAACTTTCCCACTGGACTGTGGGTGGTACAGAGTATGGAGGGCTACAGTGGATCCAAGCATTGTCAGAACTTCTTGGTACACATGAGAAGAAAAAGCCGGACCTTGATCACTTTCAACAACTTCTAGAACCCCATATCTGCATATAACTTCCATCACCAGTTTCTTCACTGTGGTCTTTGCAGTCATGTTGGTAACAGGGAATGCTTCCGGCCAACTGGAGAACCTGGGGCCCAGTAGAATTTTTCTGCACCAGTGCGAGGGCCTGATTCTTTCCTCGATGTGTAGGCCCATGTGCCTATGTGGCAATAGCAGGGTACATCCGCTTAGGGAGACACACAAGTTGGTCCTTTTTCCAGAGACCATTATCCATACATGCCCCATCAGTCTTCCATTGCTTCACCTCTTCTTTTGGAGACATTCTCTGCATCATCATTAAGCGGTCTCGCGGGGTCCGACAAAAAACTTCAGTCTGTCGTAGATCCTCAGGTTCTTGTAGGGTCAATGCTTCTTGTAACTGTTTACACTGAGAGCGTGTGGTCACCATAGTTGGTTTGGTTGGTTCAACGGGTAAGAGAGCGGCGGCATTTGCTTGCATATCCGCAAATGCGTTGCCAACAGTCTGTGGGCTGTTCCTAGGACCGTGCACCTTAACTGTGATAATGGCCACCTGAGTAGGTAATTTGATTGAGTCCATGAGGGTTTTAACAGCTTCAGCATTTTTCACTGGGGTTCCGGCAGTAGTAATAAACCCTCGATTGGCCCATAGAGCCCCAAAATCGTGAGCAATACCAAATGCATACCGTGAGTTCGTGTATATATTAGCCCGTCTGTTCTTGGCCAAAGTACATGCAGTCGACAGAGCCTGGAGTTCTGCTTCTTGTGCTGACTGTGAGGGCGGGAGCGCAGCTGCGTGCACTACAGTGTCCTCTGTGGCAACAGCATATACCGTGTGGAATCTACCAAACTCCTCAGCATATCTTGAACCATCCGTGTATAACACCAGATCGGGATTTGGGAGTGGATTCTCACTGACATTTGGTGGAGTAGCTGTTTCTTCAGTCAGAAGTTGGGAACAGTCATATTGGAGGTAATCCTCATCACTGCCATCTTCCCTTATAGTTCATTATACCGTCTTTCAAAGCGTTGTAAAGGGGTTACATTATGCGTGGTGCATCCAGTATCCACTGACAAAAATAAGTGCATAGTCCAAGAAAACGCTGGAGTTCAGCTTCATCTTTTGGGAAAGGAAGGGAGCTGACAGCTATTTTTCTTTCTTCTGCGAGGTGTCTGGCACCCTGAAGGAGACAGTGACCCAAGAATATCACTTGACCAAGGCAGTACTGAAGCCTCGAGGCCGAAACCCGACAGTTCAGTGGTGCCAGATACTTGAGAAGGCTAACAATGGCAAAAGACACCTGCTCATTTTTTTTTTTGAAAACTGGTTGGGACTGTTTTGGGCCCCTTGTGGCATAACTGTGGCAAAGGCAAGCAAAATACAGATTTCATCACTGTCTTCATCTACATAGGGATTATATAACATAAGAGCCATCTAACCATCATCTTGGAATTGTATTCTGGAGAAGAACTGTGATAATAAATCTGCCCCTAATAAATTTACTGGACATGTGGGAGAGATCACGAACTGAGCAGTAATGAGAATTAGCAGGGAGGGGCTGAGGAGCAGGGTTCCCAGTAGCTGAAGTCTGAGGGGGGCGAGAGTTTGCTGTGTGGGCTGAAGGGCACACTGTGTGCTCGCAGCTGCGGTGGGGCTAGAGACTGCTGTTTGCTCTTTTTCTTTTTTTCTCTCTCTGCTGAACAGAGCGGGTTAAAGTCCTCTGAAAACTTTTTTTCCTATGGAGCTGGTAAATGGAAGGGGTGGATACTCAACCACTAGCAATAACAGGGACTAAGGCTGGTGGCGGATGATAATAGGTGCCGTCAGCAGAGGTGGGGGCTGCGACTCTCGGTCTCCTTGTACAATTGTCATCTAGCAGGGAGACCTCTTCTTTTCAAATCATCACTTTTAACTATTCGACTGACTGACACATTGTCTCATTAATCTCAGTTCCTTCTTTAATCAATCACTTTCTCACACCACAGTCACTTTCTTGAACCACAATACATCCCGTTTTTGCCATAATAATAGACAATTTTCCTTCTTCAACATAGCAGTAACAGAAACAGTCAGAATTCACTTGCTGTTCAATGTACACATAACCTTCATTATACAATTCATGTGCCAAGCCACGGAATTCCTCAGCGCCTTCAAGTAATCCATCATCAGTCAACCTTCCTTTATTCTTTTTAACTCCTTCGTCCCATAGCGTAGGCTGCAACCTCCTGCCCTTAGGAAATCCCAGAATCGAAAATATTTTTCCTGCATTACTGACAGATTTCTTTCCTCATCTTTGAATCATAAGACTAACAGTATCTGATCCTTCACACAATTCCAAACTTTTCTTTTTCTTCCATAGAAACATAATTCTCTCCTTTAGAGCTAAATACCCTTACTTCAATTGTGGACAGATCGGGCGGCTGTTTCAGTCTCTGTTCCACCGGGTCAATAATCCCCCTCTGGGATTGCCCAAAATTTGCGGTATTAAGTGAAAGGAGGAGGGCGTCTCAGACTATCCCTCCGGACACCTCTGGTTATATATATCTATCTATATATACCTGAGTTATGTATCCTACCCAGTCTTCGATCACTCACCACACCCGATTACTAATAATGATCGCGAATTTCAGGATATTTTGACTATAAAGAGAGTCACAATCACTGGTCAATCTTGGGTGTCCGTCCCTTATGAGGTACGGTTCGAGCACTGGGCCCCCAACGGGACTACACCTCTATATGATTCCACCCTTGAATCACCCCACCAGGGGACAAACCTGAGATCCTCTTTGCAGCAACAAGCACAGGAAAACCACACCAACGGTCAGTCTGAACAGTATAACTGCCAACTTACCATGGTTGTCGTGGGGGGTGATCAGTCCCAATTTTCCAGCACCTGTGTCCGCTCCGAGGGTTCTTTGTGTTGTTGTCCTCCGGGGGCAGAGGTGTCCCTATTCGCGGGCCCCACGTTGGGCACCACTGTCGAGGTAGCTATTTTGGGAGGGCTAAATTAACCCTTCACGGTTGATCCAGTGATTTCCAAATTATTTCACAGTGTTGCTAGCAACTCAAATGACCACACGGAGACTGGGGTCTCTGTACGTGAGGATCGAGGCAGATCACTAAGCCCCTTTATTTTAGTCACTTCTTTTATAATATTTTGCTTAATTATGCAAGGTTCTCAACTACCAATAACATCATGGTAATGCTTCACTTTGTAAGCCAATAATATTGCAAGAAAACCGGAAACTACATATATGTCCGTACCTAAATAGAAAGTAGTATAATGGCATATTCTTCAGAGTTTTACACTCCTGCCTCCCTTATCTTGCACCTGACGGGAACAGTCTGGTTTCATGACAGCCCATGCCAATTACAAAAATTTATCTTACAGCAACAAAAATGGAGAAACGAAACCTTCAGAGAATGGATAAAACGAAACTTCAGCTCTGATTTTAGTATTAACCCTTCACACAACTAAGAGCCATGTCAAGAGGGAGAAATCCCACAGAGAGTAAAATGCCTCCACAAGTTCCACCCCATTGTCAAAGACATGGGAAATGTTAACTAGTCGACCTCTGAAGACGGTGAAACAACTCCACAAGCTCCTCCCCATGCCCACACACACTTGAACAGATTTAAATGTTAACCACGTATAAGGGAAATATATAAAGGGAGAAGTACCCATGGGAATTTATTTTCAAATCACCTAAAAAATGATTAAATGGAATTGAATTCCATTGATGAATACTAAAGATTGTCATATAAGGGAGAATCAAACTAGATGGTCAAAAAGGCCCCAAATAATCAAGATGTACTCAAGAATTTTTGTCCCTATCCAACTGGAAGCCATACCAGGGGAAGGGAATCACACACAACGGAAAAATGACTCCACAAATTCCACCCCATTGTCATGGGAATGGAAAATGTCAGATGGTCAACCTCTGAAGACGGTGAAACCGTACAATAGAGGGTACAAAAAAACTCCACAAGCTCCTCCCAATGCCCAAACACACTCAAACAGATTTAAATATTAACCATGTATGAGGAATATATATAAAAGGAGAGATACCCATGAAAATTTATTTTCAAATCACCTAAAAAGATTAATTTGAATTGAAGTAATCATAAAAGAAACAAAAGGTACAAAAATTTTCAACACAAGAAACTCCAGAGAGGTGTTGGTAAAGGCCAAATCCCTGGGCCAGGTGGAACCCAGAAAGTCCATCATTGTATCCGGGTTCCCTCAACGGTTGCGTGTCTTGATACATATCATCCAAGCCTGTTTGAGAAAATGAGGTATTCCAATAAGGAACGGCAACAGAAGACTCGATCCAGGCATATGAAAAGCTTTAAGTCCAAATAGGTTAGACCCCCGGAGAGGAAAACTTCAAGGGAGGTCCAAACCCTGCAAGTCAGGCACAGAGGATCGACAACCTGTGAATAAGATGAAGAGGAAAGATATAACTATCTAAGAACTCAGACCTGTTTATAAAAACCGGTGAATAATAATTCCTCATTCAAACCCACGGGTGATCAGCCTCGAAGATCAAAAATCCACCTAGATTCACGTTTCAGTAATTCCAAAGAAATATTACCCCCTCCGATGTTCGTATGTATTGTTTCCTGGCCCATAACCCTGATACCAGTCACACAGCTGTTGTGTTTGCATAAAAAATGAGCAGCTACTGATGTCAGGGGTTTACCTTTTTCACAATCAGTCCTGGTAGTGTGGATGTTAGACAGATGTTGTTGAATCCTTTTCCGGAGCTCTTGTGCGGTTTGTCCTACATACATTTTTGGACACTGGCAAAACAAGGCGTAGACAAGATTCCTAGACCTTCACTTGAAAAAGGTCTTAGAGGCAACAGAAAAAGTCAGGGTAGGAACAGAAACCCCTTCACTGCCAGTAGTTAAATGGCATATGTTGCATCTGCCACAGGCAAACGTGCCCACCAAACGTATGCCTCTATTTAAACTATGCACGGGCCGTTTGAAATGGCTGTGGCATAAAGAATACTTTAATGATTGAACCTTCCTAGCAACAAGTGTAGGTTGAGATGCTATATGGGGTGATAGCTTGGGCTCATTCACTAACATACCCCAGTATTTACTCAGGATACCCCGTAAATCCCGCCATTGATTGTTGTATGTGGTAATTAAACTTAAAGGTTTAATAGCCTTAGGAGGTCGTGGACCTAAAAGGTCAGTGTTAAATATTAATAATCCGTTAATTTCTTATAAGACTCAGTTCTGTACATTGCTTTAGCTTACACGACATAGGCTATTTTTAAGCTTGGCTCATGGTAGAAAGACAGCTCCATATATGTAGAGACCACGTGCTTTAGGAGACGTATATAATTCATGGCTAACTGTAGAGGTCGCTCTTCTTCCCTCACCATCATGAGAGACAGACACGAAGATGTCTTCTGTGCTGGGCCATGACATGACATAACAGCTGGTATGTTACTTTAGTACGAAGAAGCCTAAGAGAGACAGACGCCATTTGCCATGTGAGATCCCGGAGAGAAAGAAGAATACATGCTGCTTTGCTATGAACTATGGACAATTTCTCTTTCACCTATTTTTATTCACCTGTTTTTCTGTAATAACCTTTCTTTGATGGAAGAATCCAAATAAACCACTATATTTTTATCTGGTAACTAGTCCTGAGTATTTTACAGGATAAGCATTATTTTACATTGGAGAGCCAGCCAGATCTGAATTTTTGTACTTTTTTGCGGATTTCCCTCAACTTGCCCACAAGGGGGATTGGACTTTGCTAACGTCAAATCATATGTGCAAGTTATCGGGAATTCCACTACTTACAAGAATCACACAGAACCTAGAAGTAAGAATTGCCAGATAGATTGAGAAGTACTACAAGTGCCAAAGTGCCAGACGTGCTGAAACCAAGACAAGAGCCCAGCGTTGTCTATCAAAGGAACAAGCTGAGAAATTTCAAGGTAAGAGAAATGGATGTAATTAATTCTTATGCTAAGCAGAGTAGATTGAAATTTAAGTCTGTAGACAATTCTAATTCAGAAGTTTTATGGTTAAGTTTATATGCCGAGTGTGAACTCGAGAATCAAAGGTTAGATTCTAAGTTTTTCAATAGAGAAAGAGAGAGATTAAAAAATATTCTACAGATGGTAGATATATTTCATAGATCTGTGTCAGAGAAATCCAAAAATGATTGTTGTGATGTTCTCGAGATTGGCTGTAAAGTTAGGGAGATTTACTGTAATCAAGTGTCTGTAGCAGCCATTGAAGGTGACCTTGCAGACGTGGAACAAGATGGAGAAGTAGGAGGAGACTTCAGAACTGACGTAGAGGACGTACAAGGGAAAGACGTACCACTAAAAATAGAAGACTCACAGGCCCAAATCCGAAGTAGCGTGAGGAAGAATTTGATAAAAATATGCCAAATAATTCCTGCATATGACAGCAAAATGCATGTTTGTAGAAACTCTGAGGTTTTTGAAAGTTGTGTTGACAAATTTGATTTATCGAACGAGGAGAAGAATCAGTTGTTCAAAATGTGGATCCCTGTAAACTTTGCTAGGAGATTGACTTTAAAGTTATCTGGTGAAACACATGAGAATTTAACTGATAAAGACAGATTAAAAATTCTCATTTTTTGTTCATCAAATGAAAATCATTCAGATATTGATATTCTTCAAAAATTAAGGATTGGTCGGAAGGAATGTATTTTTACGTTCATGTCCATATATGAACATTTGTATAGAATGCTGAGTGAGAATGTCAAAACACCGTCCCTCATAAGGAGTTTTGTAAGCAAATTTTGGTTTCTAAATCCTGCATCTCGTGTTATTGCGTCACAAAAAGATTCTTTGTTTGAATGTGCGCAATCCCTTGATTTTACCAGAAAACACGAGAATCGTGAGAGGAAAGTACATTGTGCTAATTTTGTAAAGACAGGCAGAGTAAAATCTTATCAGAAGCCTGTATTAGCAAAACCTTCTAAAATGAGTTTTCCCCAAAAGCAAATATATGAAGAACAAAGGAGATCACATGTTTGTTATAAGCCATATGGAATGATGCAAAGAATCACCGAAAAGACACAAATTGAATTAAGAAAAATGATGAGTTCTGATTTTCTTTCTGTAACCAAGATGGCCGAATTTGACAGACAGAAACAGGTGGTGAGTGACATCATGGCCTGTAAACTGAATACTCTGCTCCAAGAATCTATCAGCTTTAAAATCGCAAGAACCTTTCAGGATATTTTTTGCAGAGAAATAAGTATGGGTTTAGGAATTGGCTAGAAAAAGTAATTATATATATATATATATATATTGTGTAACAGTGTTATACAATTAGTGAGTTATATGTAATTATTTTATAGAGTATAATCCTGTAGTTTTATGGTTTGTGGATATATTCATAGTCATACAGTATATATAGAGTGTTTGTAGAAGTAGAAATAGTAGAACTGTATTTTTTAATGAAAATTAAAATCTACATCAGTAATAATATTTAGAATATGAATATGATATTAACCTTCTCTTTTATGTTTCCTTAGAATTTTCATTTCAAAGCAGGACTTAATCGGGAAAAATTCTCTTATAAGGATTTATGCCTTTATTTACACAGGAAGTTGCAATAATTGCATGATTTTATATATCTAACCCTTAAAAGGAAATAACTAATTGCATTTTTAAATGTGTTCTGGGTGTATGCCTTTTCCGCATGGCTTGAATGACTACCACAGCATATGGAATTTGTACCTTGTTCTAATAATAAGTATACCAAACCAGTATACTATGTCCCTGTTCCTTAGGAAAAGAATTTAAAGGGGGTCTCAACTTTTGCAAAGCAATGGAATTTTTTTTTTCCAGGCCTAAATGTCAAGTATAGCTATACATATACATATATTTATGTCATGTGTATTTGGGGAATATTCAAAGAAATATTAAGAGACTAAATTGAAATAGTTTACAATGCATTGATAATTAGGATAATTTGGGTTAAAATACGTGTATTCATCACACCTTCGTATGTGAGGTTTTTGGTTTAAACTTAATATGTGACACAGTCTGAGTGACAGTGACTGAGTGTATGAGCAGCTGCTGAGCGAGTGATGTGATATGTTTGTGAGGCCTCAGGATCCTGAATGCATGAGAGAAAGGAAAAAAAAAACCCCAAAAGCTTTTATCTTTAGGAGAAATATGCAGATCAGATAAATTATTAGAATATTAGGATATATAATGAAATATTATCTATACAACATATATTTCTGTATTTCTATAGTAATTATTTCTTGATTTAGTTAATTGTGGATAAGTGCAAAGTGCAATCGCACATCAAAATGGTTTATGCAAATTAATTTTTCCAAAGGATAATTTTATGATATTCAAATTAATTTTAATGGTTACACATCTTCAGACAAATAATGGTATAAGCAAGTATAATATTTACACAATTTATAAATTAATTATTTTTAATTTTGGTTTTGATAAATGAATTATTTCATGAAACAATATTTTTTGGTATTAAGGGGGAAAATATGTTTTTTATCCTGACTACATCATCACATTTGATTAATACTTCTTCACACATTTTAATAGGAAAAAATATTAATAAGGTACAATGGTATAAGTATTGGGTATAATAACAAGTATTATAAAGAGTCATTTCTTTACACTAAGAGGAATTACATGCAAAGTTGCATAATTTGAATATTTTGGTAACACAAGTTTATGACAATTATGAAATAATCCAGATCATGGAAATATTAAGGGTATATGTTACTGAAGACATAACTACACTGCATCAACATAAAGGCCTTATTCTTATTTTTATTTTTATTCTTATTTTTCATTATTTTTAATTCTTTCACCAATATTTAGTAAAGTAATATCTACTGAGAATATTGCTTCATTAAATATAGCAATTATATGGTTCTATTGCTAAGGAAAATGTTTCACTTCTGAGTTATATGCAACAATTCTTTTATTCATTCATTCGCTCACTCATATATTCTTATTTTGGTTCATGGCTTTACATTCCTACATATTATTAGTATAATAAATATATTCCTTATTAATAAAGATGATAACACTGGTTACATAAAACACAGTGACACCTATGGGTTGAAAAAGGTAATTACACCTATGACATAAAAATGTTCTATCACATGAAAAATACGGATAATAATGTATTATCACTTATTATTGGTTTATTATTTCAAATATTGAAATCCATATACAGTACAAATTCTGATAATAATTATATGGATATTACTGATTGCTATGGCACGCTGTGATATTATAGGATAGGAAAATTACCAGATTTGGTATAGACTAGGGAATGAAGACTTCAAGCAAGATACTGAAATTACGTTAATAAAGACTTTTCATATTAAAATTGATTCTTATCAGTTGCAAGAAGAAGAATGTCGCTATCCAGAAGTCCCAGAAGGTAACAAAGCTATGACTTCTGAGAAATGAACTGTGTTAATTACAAGTGCAGTATCCACCACTGATAGTCACAAGTGCAGTATCCACCACTGACAGTCACAAGTGCAGTATCCACCACTGATAGTCACAAGTGCAGTATCCACCACTGTCAGTCACAATTAAAGTGTCTAACCTGACAACCAGAGGACGATGATCCTATGATGCTGAGATGAACTGTGTTATCACGTTCTTATCAAGTTCCAGAGGTTTTCAATCACCTGTAAAGCTTCAATGTAAAGCTGGTGAACAATGAAGGTAATTAACCCTGACATATGTCCTGTGCATTAGGACAAGGACTGGTTATGGTGCTATGTTTAGCAAGGAAGAGTCATTTTAACCCTTGCTTTGCTGATCAAAGACGTCACACCTGTTCAAAGACCAGTACCGATGGAGGATTCCAGAATATCCAAGGCGAGCCAATGTAAGCCCAGGTTTATAAAGGTGACACTACACAGATATTAAAGCTGCATAGACTTTGTTTTCGTATTAACATTTGAATTTATGGACTTTGATTTGATACACAACACAATTTCTACAATATCTATATGCTAGAGAAAAACTGTGTTTTTAAAAGAACCAAGAAGAAGACAGAAGACATCAAAATGAAGATCAGATGACATCAGATGATGATGACTGGACCTGAGATGCTGCAATTTAGACTTAGGGAAGTATAATTATACATATTTTATATGAATATTGTTCTCGGCTAACCATAACATGAATTCACATCAATTATGTCATTGAGTACTTATAACGGTAATCTGATATTATTATTATTATTATTGATATTAAATTATTTTGTCAAAGAAGAAGAAAAGAAGAAAGAAGATCTTGTTATATTTTGAGGGTTCCAATTAATGTCTGTCTCCCTCAAAAGGGGGAATTGTTAAATATTAATAATCCGTTAATTTCTTATAAGACTCAGTTCTGTACATTGCTTTAGCTTACACGACATAGGCTATTTTTAAGCTTGGCTCATGGTAGAAAGACAGCTCCATATATGTAGAGACCACGTGCTTTAGGAGACATATATAATTCATGGCTAACTGTAGAGGTCGCTCTTCTTCCCTCACCATCATGAGAGACAGACACGAAGATGTCTTCTGTGCTGGGCCATGACATGACATAACAGCTGGTATGTTACTTTAGTACGAAGAAGCCTAAGAGAGACAGACGCCATTTGCCATGTGAGATCCCGGAGAGAAAGAAGAATACATGCTGCTTTGCTATGAACTATGGACAATTTCTCTTTCACCTATTTTTATTCACCTGTTTTTCTGTAATAACCTTTCTTTGATGGAAGAATCCAAATAAACCACTATATTTTTATCTGGTAACTAGTCCTGAGTATTTTACAGGATAAGCATTATTTTACAGTCAGCACGATCCCTATCCCTGGCAGATGAAAAAGCCCTGGATTTTACCTTACGTGGGTATCCTCTATTTTTGAAGCGTCGGGTCAAATCCTTAGCCTGTATTAAAAAATCCTGTTGATCCGAGCAATTTCTCTTTTACCGGTAGAATTGTCCTTTCAGAATTCCATTTCTCATGTGCTCTGGATGGAAGCTTGAATAGTGTAGAATACTGTTGGTAGAGGTGGGTTTCCTATAAAGAGTAGTTTGAATGGATTGTCCTTCAATGGTCAGTTTTAAATCCAAAAATTCCACCACATTGCCTGCAAAATTAGCCGTCAAACGTATGTTAAATACATTGTCATTGAGGCAGTCAACAAACTTCCTACATTCTTCCAGTGGCCCTGTCCATAGTAGAAGGACATCATCAATGTAACGCCACCACTTGAACACATGGTCCTTGAACTCTGATGATGGATAGACCCGAGTCACCTCCCACCATCAAACACAAAATAATTTTTGTCTAACACAAAGTGCAATAAGTCCAACAAAAATTGATCATGCTGCCAATCCCCCATCGTGTGCTGGTCCAAGAAAAAAGTTACTGCTTGGATTCCCAAATCATGTCGGATATTGGTGTAAAGGGACTCAACATCCAAAGTAACCAAAAACGTGTCAGGGGGAAGAACTAAATCCTGCAGCAAAACCAACAAGTGAGAGGTATCTTTGAATCCAAAGTAATCACCATGGGCTGAAGAAAAAAATCAACATAAATACAAGGCTTTTCAAACAACCCACCAATACCCGACACGATTGGTCGTCCGGGCGGATCAGTGGTGGACTTATGCACCTTGGGTAACATGTAAAAGGTTGGGATCCTCGGGTGGCGGGAGGTTAAGAAGTCTCTTTCTTTTTTGTTTAAAACATGGTGGGTATAGGCCCAATCAAGAAGTTTGTCAAGTTTAGAGTTGAATACCATGGTGGGATCAGAAGGGAGTACCTGATAAAAGGAGGAATTACTGAGTTGTCTTTTGGCTTCCTTTACATACAGATCTACTGGCCAGATAACAATATTACCTCCTTTATCAGCTTCATTAGATCTTTATTCCCACCAAGAGTCCCAATAGCAGTCCTTTTAGAGTTGGTTACATTATTCAACAGATTTGGTTTGATGTCCAAAGATGTTAAATCTCTACATACCGCATCAAAGAAGATTTGGACCACTGGAAAAAGAGAAAAGTTAGGTATTGCTTGAGAAGGAAGACATCTCGTAAAAAGAGTTCTCGTAGAAGGGTTCTCATTCTCCTCTAAAAGAGAGAGAAGATCCCTAAATGTTTGTCTGTCTTCTATTGGTAAAGTATCACCAATGGTAGGTTGGTGGTACAAGAGTTTAAACCTAAGTTGTCTACAGAATAAATACAAATCTTTGACAAAAGTAAATTTATCAAGGGTATTGGTTGGACAAAAAGAAAGACCACATTGCAAAATGGAATATTCACTTAATGATAATTCATAATTGGACAGATTAAGAACAGAAAGCTTACCCTCTTCCGGATGGAAAGCATCCACACAACCAGACTGGGTAATCTCAAGACCAGCTAATGCCTGCAATTCTGTCTGGTATCCCTTTGGAATCTGGGGGACCATTGGCGATACCTCCTGGTTCTTTTTGTGGGCTCTTCTACCCCGCCCACCCCTCCTGTAGCACCCTCTAGGTCGCTCTGGTAGGCAGGGATATCCATAAATAGGGACCGGTAGTGTAGTATAGTTTTTCCCCAAGCACTATGTTCCCATAAATATAGATTGTTCCAGTTACAGGTATTCATCCGTATTTAGTTTTTTGGTGGTTTTTGGCATGAGTCTTATGGAATATGAATTGTTGCACTCAGCCATTTTTTGCTCTGTAAATTGATATATCATATATAGAGAAATTAACAAGGCGAGTAGGGATAGCCACCGTGGAGCGGGGGCGCCATTTTGCGTCCAAGAGGGTGCCAACCTCCGCTGTTGGGTAGGGATTAAGTACAGGGCCCCATAGGGTCAAAATAGAGTATATATTCCTACCTGACGTGGTAATACCATTTACTGGAAGGAACTGGATTTTTCTGTAAAAATTGATTAGTGTGTGTTTGTTTGTGCCTTGAGAGACACCTTTTTTTCTCCTTTTTAAGAATTGATAATAAAGAATCTTTTAAAGAATTAGTTTTTTTGTAGGAGCCATTTGCATTTTGTAGCCTTCCTTGGCACATGTATAGTCATGACTTTACTTACAGGTAGTTGCATTCTCCTGCCCTATTGAGTGTGTTTTATCTCTGACTGTAAGTACGGCTCTTATATGGTATAGTTGTGCAGGGTGCTAATATGCATTGTGTCTATATATACATTCATCACCTCTAGGCTCTTCCATTGGCATATTTATGGCTTCTACTTGCCACGTTGTATATTTATGTTTTTTAGGAATAGCCTTGGACTATATGACTCTGCTATAAGCATTTCTGCACGTATAATGTGTATTATGTCCTGTACCTATGCATCAGCTCTCATGTTCTAGGGTGAGCCTTTTTGGCACTATTATGGGCTTTTTGTGCTTTCTTGTATGTCATTTTATGACCTTTTAATGTTTTTATCCATGGTGTGGCTTTTCTACCACCTGAACTGTAATCCCTGGGCTCGAACACCGCCAGTTGTTGCTCGGAAGTGCCGTCTGCACAGAGAAAAACACTAGCTCCTGTGTTAGTGGGGTTCAGTAACGCCAGCTGCTCCCCTGCTGTGTGTCCGGCAATATCTCTTGCTCCCTCCACATTCAAACTACATGAGATATTAAACTTGCTCCAAGTAGGCCGCAGCCTGCACCATGATTCATCCTGGGCTCCAACACTGCCAGTTGGTGCTCGGAAGTGCCATCTGCACAGACAAAACACTTGCTCCTGTGTAAGTGGGGTTCAGTAACGCCAGCTGCTCCCCTGCTGTGTGTTCGGCAATATCTCCTGCTCCCTCCACATTCAAACTACATCAGATTTTAAATTTGCTCCAAGTAGGCCTCAGCCTACTCCATGATTGACCTGGGCTCCAGCACCGCCAGTTGTTGCTCGGAAGTGCCGTCTGCACAGAAAAAAACACTAGCTCCTGTGTTAGTGGGGTTCAGTTACGCCACCTGCTCCCCTGCTGTGTGTCCGGCAATATCTCCTCCCCTCCACATTCAAACTACATCAGATTTTAAACTTGCTCCAAGTAGGCCTCAGCCTACTCCATGATCGATACTGTGCTCCAACACCGCCAGCTGTTGCTCAGAAGTGCCGTCTGCACAGAAAAAAACACTAGCTCCTGTGTTAGTGGGGTTCAGTAACGCCAGCTGCTCCCCTGCTGTGTGTCTGGCCATATCTCCTGCTCCCTCCACATTCAAACTACATCAGATTTTAAACTTGCTCCAAGTAGGCCTCAGCCTACTCCCTGATTGATCCTGGGCTCCAACACGGCCATTTGTTGCTCGGAAGGAATGTCTGCATAGAAAAAAACACTAGCTCCTGTGTTAGTGGGGTTCAGTAACGTCAGCTGATCCCCTGCTGTGTGTCTGGCAATATCTCCTGCTCCCTCCACATTCAAACAACATCAGATATTAAACTTGCTCCAAGTAGGCCTCAGCCTACACCATGATTGATCCTGGGCTCCAACACTGCCAGTTGTTGCTTGGAAGTGCCATCTGCACAGAGAAAAACACTAGCACCTGTGTTAGTGGTGTTCAGTAACGCCAGCTGCTCCCCTGCTGTGTGTCCGGCAATATCTCCTGCGCTCTCTACATTCAAACTACGTCAGATTTTAAACTTGCTCCAAGTAGGCCTCAGCCTAAACCCTGATTGACCCTGGGCTCCAACAACGCCAGTTGCTGCTCATAAGTGCCGTCTGCACAGAGAAAAACACTAGCTCCTGTGTTAGTGGGGTTCTGTAACGCCACCTGCTCCACTGCTGTGTGTCCGGCAATATCTCCTGCTCCCTCCACATTCAAACTACATTAGATATTAAACTTGCTCCAAGTAGGCCTCAGCCTACACCATGATTGATCCTGGGCTCTAACACCACCAGTTGTTGCTCATAAGTGCCGTCTGCACAGAAATAAACACAAGCTCCTGTGTAAGTGGGGTTCAGTAACGTCAGCTGCTCCCCGGCTGTGTGTCCGGCAATATCTCCTGCTCCCTCCACATTCAAACTACATCAGATATTAAACTTGCTCCAAGTAGGCCTCAGCCTTCACCATGATTTGAGGGAGCTCGGCATCCCTTTAAGGTTTATACAGACCACAAAAATCTCCTATATCTTCAGACTGCCCAATGGCTGAATTCTCGCCAGGTCAGGTGCTCCTTATTCTTCTCCCAGTCCAATTTTACCATCCATTTTTTGTCCGGGTAGAGGAACTTGCATGCTGATGCCTTTTCCTTCTCTGTAGACTCTTCCGAGGATGGGGATGAGTAGCATGTAATAGTCCCTTTGGAGAGACTTTGAATAGTGGCCCCGATGTCTCTAGAGCAGATACCTCCGGGCAAATCTTATGTACCACCTAGTCTGCAGCCGGAGGTTCTCTCGTGGGCACACACCTCCAAATTGGGTGGTAATTTTTGCATCAACATTACCACTGAACTTCTAGGGAGGTCGTATTGGTAGCCTCGGTTGATACGAGATGTCAAGGATTATGTGCAAGCCCGTGTCTTGTATGCCAGGAATCGGCCTTCCAGGCAGAGACCCACGGGCGTGCTTTATCCCTTGCCTGTGGCAGATAGTCCCTGAGAGATGGTCAGGATGTACTTTATAGTGGTCCTGCCTAAGTCTCATAATAATAAGGTCATTTGGGTCATCACCGATCATTTTTCCTAAATGGTAGACCTTGTTCGTCTTCCTCGTATACCATCCTCCCGGGCTCTGGCGGTATTGTTTATCAAACATGTATTCCGCCTTCATGGGGTACCTGACAAGATTGTCAGTGACCAGGGTCCTTAGTTTGCATCTCGTTTTGGGAGGGAGCTTTGTTGTCTGCTCAGTATAGAGCACAATCTGTCTTCTGCATATCATTCTGAGACGAATGGATGGTGGAGAGGAACAATCAGACACTGGTCACTTATCTACAGCATTTTGTGTCTGACAGGCATGACAATTGGTCATCCTTGCTGCCATAGGCCGAGTTTGCATTGAAAAATGCTGTCTCTGATTCCACAGGGCAGACTCCTTTTCTCATGAGCTACTGTCAGTAGCCACATGTCCCTGTGCCCATGTCCATCTCATACAGACAACCGAATACACATACAGACAGCAACACACACGCAGACAGCTGCAGACAGACACACATATTTTACAGCAGTGACCTGGGAGTCAGAAATGCTTCCAGGGTTCTTTCCCATGCTGTTCCCATGTTATTTGAGAACTTTTCCCATAGATTTATGCAGTTTTTAGAACCTTAAAAGACCTCCGGGTTGAGTCGCGGCGAAAAAGCTTGGATTTCCCATACATTTACATTGGGCTTGTTGCTCGAGTCGAGCACCCGAGCATTCCAATTTGTTTGACCCGAGCAAAGAGCACCCGAGCATTTTAGTGCATGCTCATCACTAGTGATGACTTGATTTAACCAAAGAACCCCATTATTGTAAACTATCAGTATTATACATGCCAGTTATGGGGGCGCACAGTGGATGTGCTGGAACCACCTGTGTTTAACAGCCGATGCTCCACTATAATGTAGATAACGACTTACAGATATTTGCATATAGCTGTAGGATATTTGCATATAGCTGTAGGGTGTGCCCCTAGAGTCCATTCTTCCTGGTGGGCCCCAAACACCCCAGTTCAACTCTGGCAGTATAAGCAGCCTCTTCTTAGTATCTTAATATCTCTGGTATTAGATCAGATATACACGGTTGTCAGCAGTGTGTACAGCCTCTTATTACCTTAGTACCAATGGTATCTCCAGAATTGGATCAGATACACAGGGTGAACAGTGGGGTGAGCAGCTTTTTGTAGCCCAATAACCCTAGTATCTCCTGTATTAGATCAGATAGACAGGGTGGATAGCAGTCAGCAACTTCTTCCTACCTCAGCATCTGTATTTCTAGAAATAGTTCAGATAGGCAAGGCAGACAGCAGTATAAGCAGCCTCTTCTTAGTATTCTGATATCTCTAGTATTAGATCAGATATACATGGTTGACAGCAGTGTTTACAGCCTCTTATTACCTTAGTACCCCAGGTATCTCCAGAATTGGACCAGATACACAGGGTGGACAGAGGGGTTGTAGAGAAACGGGGTCAGTGGATGCTTTTGTCAGCTGTCCCGGCTGCCTTTAGCAAGACTGCATGGACCAGGGCTCATACCCGCTCTATCTCCCAGTGGGCAATACACTACACAAACAAGACAGTGTTAGGGTAAAACTTTTTGACAATACTTTATTGAACCACACACCCAATAGCAAACAGAACAGTCCCAGCAATTACCCCAAGATGTTGCACATTGCAGGGTCTCACCCTAAACTTCCACTGACTTGCCGGGATAATGGTAGATGTTATGCTTGAGCTCCCATGGTCCAAGGGAGATAACCGAGAGCAGTCCTGTGTTTCTTCACCCGGGTCCGCAGTACCCTGAGCTGAGATCGTGAATAGTGACACCCAGAGGCAGGTGATCTATTTTTAGATTTACCCAGTGTCCTTCAGTCCTCCCTCACAGCATTTCCCTATCTACCTTTGAAGTCAACAAACTGATTATAGACTACAATACACAATTAGCATATCAGCACACAATAAACAAACATAAACACACGCTATGTGTGTAAGTCACTATTACAGACTTGCACAGTATGTTAACTGGTATATCAGTTTGCAAATCTGTTTTCTTGGCCCACCAGACATAAACACTTAAATCCCAAACTAATATACAGATAAATAGTCAGTTCTTCTTGGTTTGCAAAAACATGGTTGTCTGGGAAATTAAGATACAGTCTGGTTTCTTGACAAGGGTGAGCAGCTTTTTCTTACCTCATTACTCCTGTTATCTCCTGTACTAGATGAGGTAGACAGGGTTGACAGCAGTTTGTGCAGCCTCTTATTACCTTAGTACCCCTGGTATCTCCAGAATACGATCACATACACAGGGTGGACAGTGGGGTGAGCAGCTTTTTCTTACCTCATTACCCCTGGTATCTTCGGTATTAGATCAGATAGAAAGTGTGGACAGCAGTATGAGCAGTCTCTTCCTACCTCAGCATCTCTGCTATTTTCATTAATAGATCAGATAGGCAGGGTAGACAGCAAAATAAGCAGCCTCTTCTTATCACCCTGATATCTCTAGTGTTAGATCAGATATATACAGTTGACAGCAGTGGGTACAGCCTCTTATTACCTTAGTACCCCTGGTATCTCCAGAATAGGATCAGACACCCTGGGTGGACAGTGGGGTGAGCAGCTTTTTCTTACCTCATTACCCCTGGTATCTCCTGTATTAGATCAGATAGATAGGGTGGACAGCAGTGTGAGCAGCCTCTTCTTCCCTTGCCAACTTTGGTATTTTTATTCTAGGGCTGAGAAGGCACAGGGAATTCCCAATCTAAAGTTGGTGGCACTGCTAAGTTTTGGGCATTTCCAGAAAGTTCATTTAGGACTTAAATGTTTATATTTTAGTCATTCAATTTTTGATAGGTAAGCACAAGGTACAATATAATTGAAAAGTATCTGGGGGTTCTTTGATTGTTTTCTCTGCAAATATAATGAAATGATAATTTCATCTGTAGTTATCAATGTTCCATGACTGTGATATTTTTGTCTCCAGAGATAATTACAGGAACACAATGTTTTGTTTTTCGATTGCTTATTTAAGAAATCCCTTCCCATCCTTCTTATTCCCCCTGGTGTCATCCTGGGGATATTATTGATATAAAAAATAAAGTATAAAAGGTGAAGAAAATATCACTGGTGGCCTCATATGTGCCGGATCTGTGCTGAGAAGTGATCACTGAGATGAATACGTTGCTGTTGAATCCTCAACTCTGCTCCAGTCCGGAATTCATTGTGAGTATACTACCGGAGATTTGTCTACTGTTCCTGGCAGAAGAATTGTAGAATCCATCTTGAATTAGAGCCACAAAATGATGACTTAAGCTGCCCTCATACATCCATATTATACAGCTCTTGTATGGCATTATTGTGGGTCTTCTGGGTAAGAAGAACATTGATAGGGTCATTAAAATTATACTTGATATTAAGGGAGTTTTCCATCTAAGGAACAGATGACGCCCGTTACTTCTTGTAATTGCTACTGCCTCCTGGTCCAATTCATCATTTGCTCTTTAACTTTTTTAATTTCACTGTTCTGTTGTTTTTACTTGAGATTTTTGTGAGAAATTCTTCAAAATGGAGTGTGCAGTTTATGAATTTCGTCTTTGTTTTTTCTTTCACCTTTTATGCAACTTTTAATCTCAAACACTGGTACGTTTCAAAAAATGTTGCAAACATTTTACAAAATATCTGTGGCATATAAAACCAGTCCAAGGAGGGAAAAGATTAAATTTGTGCAAAAATGTAATGACTTTTTAAAAGTTGTAAATTTAGAA
The DNA here is from genome assembly GCF_039654945.1 of Dendrobates tinctorius. Taxonomy (NCBI): domain Eukaryota; kingdom Metazoa; phylum Chordata; class Amphibia; order Anura; family Dendrobatidae; genus Dendrobates; species Dendrobates tinctorius. The sequence continues at coordinate 14,494,130 of NW_027361818.1, forward strand.
TCAGGCGGAAACATTTCTATAACCTAGAACAGTGTTCTCCAACTCCGGTCCTCAAGAGCCACCAATAGGTCGTGTTTTCAGGATTTCCTTTGCATTGCCCAGAAAAACTTCTCTGTACATCCAATTTACTTGGAAAATTTGCATAGGTAGGTGAATTTGAATTTTGCCTAATCCACTCTTCAATCTTTAACCCCTTCCCGACTTACGCCTTACTAGTACTGTGCGCGTCTTGTCTCCCCCTTTCATGCGGGCTGCGGTGCAGAGCCCACATCTTTTCCTGTACACATCAGCAGCTGTTTTGAACAGCTGATATGTGCTCGGAACAGTGGTGGGTGGAATCGAAATTAACCCATTAAATGCCAAACTGACAGCGGCATTTAAGATACACTTCTGGTAATCGCGTCGGACATCCGCTCATCGGTGACCCCCATCACATAATCGCGGGTCACCGATAGATTGGCATGACCACCATAAAGGTACACCTCTATGGTTGTCAATGCCGGATTGCTATGAATGCCGCCCTGTTGTCGGCGCTCATTACCAGTGAGTAATTCTGCTTCATACAGGTGATCTTATCAATAAAAATAAAATATTTAAATCACCCCTCTTTCACCCCATTCAAAATAAAACAATAAAAAAAATTCAAACATAGACATATTTGGTATCAACAAGTTCAAAATCACCCGATCTGTCAATATAAAAAAGGACTAACCTGATTGCTAAACTGTGGAACAAGAAAAAAATTGAAAACCCCGGAATTAGATTTTTTTAGTCGCCACAACATTGCATTAAAATGCAAAAATGGGCGATCAAAAGATTATATCTGCATCAAAATGGTATCATTAAAAACATCAGGTTGGCGCGCAAAAAATAAGCCCTCACCCAACCCAAGGTCATAAAAAATGGAGACGCTATGGAAAATGACGCAAATTTTTTTTTAGCAAGCTTTGGATTTTTTTTCACCCCTTTAATAAAAAAGAACCTAGACATGTTTGTTGCCAATGAACTCGTAATCACCTGGAGAATCATCATGACAGGTCAGTTTTTGCATTTGATGAACATGATAAAAAAAATCCAAAAAATCATTGTGGAATTGCACTTTTTTCCAATTTCACCGCACTTGGAATTTTTTTTCTGTTTTTGAGTACACGATATGGTAAAACCAATGGTGCAAAAAAAAAAAAAAAGCTATGGATCTGAGAAGAAAGGGAGCGAAAAACAGAAATGCAAAAATGAAAAAGGGCTCCGTCTCAAAGGGGAAAAGTTTCCAAAACACGTTATAATGTATGATGAAATTATAATATTAGGATTGCGGCCGTTTTTTGGGACTTTAACGGCCTTCAAAAGTAAAAAAATGTTGATATTCTTGTACTCTCCTTACTGCTCATGTCTCTGACCTCTTTGCTCCTCATTGTATCCTGTCTGGTCCCTGTCGTATCATCTTCATATTTCGGCTGCTTGTACTAATATCCTTGGACCTTTCACACTGAGCTGGA